>NW_027507903.1:557011072-557611072 GCF_037356315.1 Lithobates pipiens
GCTAAAGGAGGCCTTTTTCACACCCAGCAATTCCAGGAGCCAGGACCAGCTCCCTCCCAGACCGGCACTCAGTGGTGGACATTGAGGGTATACACGCCTTCTGAGAGCCTGAGAGGCTCACAAATGGGTCTTTTGGGTCACTATACAGTATATGCTATTTTTATGTAAAAGTCCCTGCTGAAAGCAAACATTTTTAGTTTTATAGTTGTCGATAGTCTGGAAGAGTCTTAACCCAAGCCATGTTTTGACTGTTTCCAGCTGGGGAGAAGCACCCTTTCTGTCATGGTGACCATGATCTCCATTAAGAGAAAATCCAATGTTTTGAGTCATCACCGGAAAAAGATTAGAGGGGAAGATAAGTCAGTGGGGAGACTTGGAGTGCAAAAAAACTTTGTTTAAAAAGGGACAGTTTGTCCTTCAGACTTTGGGGGGGGACAGACTTTCCTGGCATCTGTGCAACTAAACAGTCACATTTGGCATAAGGGGAGGCATAGTGTCCCGTTGTTGGTGTCAGTGGGAGGAATAGTGCTGGAGGGCTGGATAACGGCAAGCAAAAGGGACACAGTTTGGAGACCACTGGTCTAAGGCCTCATTTAGATGTGCAGTTAAAAAAAAAAAAAAAAAAAAAAAAAAACCACACTCAAAAAAACCTGTTGATTCTATCGGACATCAAACATGGTACATTCAGGAGAACAGGGAAGTATCGCAAATGCACACAATTGTGGTGCATTTGGCAAAAAAAAAAAAAAAAAAAAGGCAATGAGGACTCACAGAATATAAATCCCCCTGAAGAAACCGGAAATCGCAAGGGTCGAAATGCATTGGGGTTTTTCATGTGGATACATATGTTACGAATACAATTGGCAAACCATGCTTGTACATAGAGTTTTTTTGCTACGAGTGATGTTCCATGTTTGTTTTTGTCGCACTACCTATATGGATGATGTATTATTGTTCATTTGGAATTACTATTGTCTGTTAAATAAATGATTTTTTTGTTTTACATCAACTATTTTCACACCAACTCTCTGCTGCTAAAAAACCACTGGGGAAATTTCCTGTGTGTTTTTGTATACTTATGGGTTATGCAGCTTTGGGGGCTCCCTTATTGTGTTATTTTTCCCTTTTTACATGAGGACTCACATTGCCTCCTCCATGCCTGCCAATCACCTCTGAAGCGTGTTTCAAAACTGGATCATGCTTCAGTAGATTTAGATGCAAGTCTAAATCTACCCGAAGAGGAGATTTTTGCTCATTTTGGAGAGACTTCAACTAACTTCCTGTTGTATTTATAGGAAGGGAAATTGACAGGGGTTAGCCATTTCCCACTCAAAACAAGTTTATTTAGTAGTTGCACTGTAGCAGGTGCTTAGTTTCTCAGTGAACACAGTATACATGGATGTGGGAATTAGTAGCGACACCAAGAACTGCTGTTGGGCTACAGGCCCATTTGCGCACAAGAGACTGTCAATCACGGGCGTGCAAATGTGCGTGCTAATGCTCACCGTTGTACGCGCGTTCGTAGGTGCGCATCCGCGCTCCTTTTGGCACCAGTGGACTTAAGAGACACACTGACTTGTAGCAGATGCTGACCGATCATCTTTTCCAGTCCAGTTCCTTGTTATTCCTGCTATTGCCTGACTGATACCCGTTGCTGAACCCTTGGCTTGTCCTGGCCTGGCTCCGGAGCCTATCTTTAACTACTGGCTCCTGACTTCCGCTTCCTGACTGACAATGCTCCTGCCCGATTTGGTACCTTGCTGCCCGCCTGCTTCTGAACCCAGCTATTCCTGTGACTACGCTCCTGTCTCCCGTTTGGCTCCACGCTGTCATCCGGGTGTCCGCAGTTCCGTTCCTGCGACCTGCTGGGACTTCCTGTATTTCCAAAGTCGCATCACCTGCCGCAAGTTTCCTGAGCTACATCTGCAGGCACTCGTATTCCTCCTTTCCCTTGGGTTGTTCTGTCCCCATCAGTGGGACCCAGGTTGGAGATACAAGAAGGAGGCTGACCTTGTCACTTCAGACTCCGACCAGGTACGTGACAGACACACAGGTTGAATTGGATGGACCTGTGCCTTTATTCAACCTTTGCAACCATGTAATAAAAACCTGGTAGGGGATTCCAACCCCTCATCTAAAGTTTTAATAATAAAAATAAATTAAAAATTATGGCTTTAAAAAATTGAAAGCAAGCACCTTAAATGGTGTCGATTTCATAAAAAAAAAAAAAAAAAAAAAAAGTTTCCTTTGTGCTGGCCATAGCCCAGCGGATTTTTCATTGAAGGTTTTGAGATATCCTATTTTCTATGGGGTCAAATTTCTATCATTATGGAAAAAACAAACACACGATTGGTCAAAGATCAAAAGAGCAGAATAGAAAAATTCTCTTGGACAAACAAAATGCTAAACAATTAATGTGGCAAATGTCATTCATACTTGGAAGTGGAAGCCGGTACCTGTCAGAAAGAGAAAAAAAAAAACCCAAAGTACCTACTCCCATCCCGAAAACCCTTTCATATGCGTTAGTGGAAAGGTACTGTACATTAGTGGCATTTTTACTTTTAAAGTGGTAGTAAACTGCAGCTGGCAAGCTCCGGCTGTACGAGTGTATGGGACTGCATAGCCGCTGACCAGTGTTTACAGCGGGCATGCGAGTATCAGAACTGGACCATGGAGCAATGGAAGGAGCTGGCCTGGTCTGAGGAATTCAAGAATGATTTGGAGGAACATTAGGAGGTTCAAGGTGTTGACTTGGCCTTCAAATATCTTACCAATCCAACATGAGATGTGCTGATCCACGAAGGCAACACTTCGTAAGTTAGAGCAGTGTTTCTCAACTCCAGTCCTCAAGGCGCCCCAACAGGTCATGTTTTCAGGATTTCCCTCAGATGAAACAGCTGTGGTAATTACTAAGGCAGTGAAACTAATCAAATCATCTGTGCAAAATAATGGAAAGCCTGAAAACATGACCTGTTGGGGTGGATCTTCTACTGAAGGCTTGGTGCCAGATAGCACAGTGTACCTTCTGAGGTCTAGTGTAGTCCATTCTAGGGCTGCAACTAACGATTATTTTCATTATCGATTAGTTGCCCGATTATCGTTTCGATTAATCAATTAATCGGTTAATAAATTCTTTCATTCAGCGAATGTACAAAGATTTTTCACATGAATATTCTTGTCTGAAAATGTATCTGTGTGGCTAGCATAAGGCTCGGTACACCCCTATGCAGTTTGCTTTTGATCAATTTATGCAGTGGTTTTTGCTGTGCATGTTGATTTTTGCATGCGTTGATCCCTTCCTTGTGCCCCCTTCTCACCTTTGAGTTTTGTGTCTGTATTCATTGCTCTCAGGACGGATATTCTGAACTATATAGAGGCCATCATTTTATGGTTCCAGGCAGTCAAGAAATTAAGCCAACCCGGTTATTTGTCTGGAAAATTGGTTTACCATTGTGATACAATACGACATTTTATTGCACAATGAAAATCATATTTATGAATAAATTAGGTTTCATTGATACATAGATACTAAGAAAAAAAAAAAAAAAAAAAAACACATGAAAAAGCTGCTTATAGCAGGCACAGATCAGCTTAGAGGGGGAGAGAAGTGATTTTTAGAGGGATAAGCTGAGGGGGTCAAATCGGATTTTATTTGGCAAGGAGTAGTGAAGCCAGATGGCATAGAGCCCATCATTACTTTGCTAGCCCCAACACATCTATATTATCAGTGTTTTCAGATTCTATTCTACAGCTCAATTGGAGGAGCCTGAGCTACTGGCTAAAAACATCCAAACTGGTTGAGATTTCTGTCTGTAGCAAAATGTCACAACTTTCAGCATCGCCAAACGCCAGTACTTAGAACATTAACAGGAAAAGCACCAAGATACATGCACTATATTTTCAAATGTATTGGGACACTATTGTTATAGCTGCAAAGTAGTAGCAATAAGTTTCACCTAACCACTCTACATGTTGCTCGTGTAGCTTACCCCACAGTGAACCATTTGCTATATCTGATTGGTGATCAAACTGGCGACTGATCAAAGATTTTAAATGGGGTTAGGCTTCATTTACACCGTGGTTGGTGGGTGGCTGCAGCGAAAACTGCCCCCAAAAAAGGCAGCGGACAGGGATGTAAACATGTCTTGGCCGCGATGCAGCAAAAAAAGGGTTCGGTAGGCAATACCATCTGTCAATTGCAACCTTCACGGCCAGCTAGCACTCTATAGTTTTGCAGTGTCATCCATCTCCTTTCCTAAACACTCTTATAGCAGGGGTGGTCATAGGGTTCCTCTGTCCAGGCAAAAGGCCGGGGGGCGAGCTGGTGATTAAGGTGTACTGCTTAAAGGAGTTGTAAAGTCAGAAGATTGTTTACATCGGGATAAAAACAATTAAGATAAAAAGCCTTCTGTGTGCAGCAGCCACCCCAGCACCCCATCTCTGTCCATCGATTTCCACCAGTGTCTCAGCCGTCCAAGACTCTCCCTCATGATTGGCCAAGACAGCAGGGGTGCCGTTGGGTCCCGCTGCTGTCAAATTCAGTCAGCCAATCAGGAGAGAAAGGGGGCAGAGCCAGGCTGCAGCTTAGTGTCTGAATGGACACAGGGTGCTGTGGCTAGGCTCGGGTGCCCCCATAGCAAGCTGCTCACTGTGGTGGCACTCAACAGGGGGGGAGAGATTAGGAGAACCAAAGAGGGACCCAAGAAGAGGAGGACTCTGGCTACTCTGTGCAAATCCACTACACAGAGGCAAGTATGAAATGTTTATTATTTTTATTGAAAGAGAACAAGACTTTACAATCACTTTAACTGCAGAGGAGAAAAATAAGGTCATCCTACTGTCTGTACTGCCTTGTAGAGTCACTAAATCACAAAGCTGGCTAAACAGAATGAAAGGTATACATGTGTTTAGCATTTGTAATGGAGCTCAGCTTTAAAAATGGAGAGATCGAGAGATCTAGAGATGGAATGTGTAATACATCTACAGCATAGTGTTCAATCGATCCCTTAGGACTTTTTGGAATGTAAGAGTTGGATCAGATAGAAGAACACAACATTCTGCACAATGATGAAGGACCTGGCGTACATCCTTTGCTGCAATCCTGAATGAGTTCTGTAAACCAGTGTGTGGGAATGATCTGGAGTATATAGTGCGCACTCACATTGAACCACATTGTGTTACAAAAGTGCACCTTCAAATCTATGAAGAGGCGTTTACCTTTTATAACACTGTCCCATGCTGTAGATAAGAATCCTCTTTATCCCATTGCTTGTCTGCCTCCCAACATCCCAGTCACCACACAAGGTCCAATTAGATATCTACAGTGGCTTTCAGAAGCATGACAGCCTTTATTTGCATAACCAATTTTTTAAACTAACTCATTAGGACATTACATAAAATCATAAAAAGGTAAATACGCGTTCCCATAAAATAAAATAAGTCTATCAGCCATTTTGAAAAATAAAAATTGGCATCACCAAAAAATTAAAAACACAAAAATGGGGACAAGGATGACAAACCATTTTTTCTCCCCATGCAGCGCTTATTCAAACCCCTGTGAACAAAAGTTAACCATAAATTACAGTACACAAAAAAAAGGTGCACAAAGGGTCCAGAAAATGTTCCAATCTCCAAAGGAGAAGAGCCTCTAAACATGAACCCCCGGAAGAGCGGGGCTCCTGACGGGGGGCAAGGTACTCCATGGTCATCTTAAGCCAAACCCAGATGGACCCTACACCTTAGGGATCAGTCGAAGCTGGTCCACCAAGTTCTAGGTGAGGGGCTCTCCTAAGGAGAGACCCCTTCACATGAGGAGGGGCAAATGACCTGAAGGCCAGAAAACACCCCCCCCCCCCCCCCAGATATCAGGGCAGGCCCCCCTTTAAACCTGCACCCACCATGTCTGTGCAGACCAAAAAGGAAAAAAAATAAAAAACACATACAATATGAAATACACAGTGGGCTTTTCAGGCAGTATAAAAATTGCTCTGAGCTGTCCAAAAGTAAGCATGTGCAAAGAAAGTATAAGGCGACATGAACTAGTAATAGTGAAAACATAATGGTGTACAACCCGACCCTAGGCAGCACATCACGGGGAACTCATTCTTCCACCCCCAGGGCCAGACAAATGCAGCCCCATTCCCATCAGAACTTGGGAGAGTCCTGCTTCAATTGGGGAGAAGCCTGGTGCGCCAGGCCAGATTCATCCTGGGAGGAGAAGGTCCCTCCCACCGTTTCCACCTTAATAAATCAGGAAAATATTAACCGGCATCCTCACCATAGGAGGTACTAGCTCTTGATAAATATGATAGTACACTTGTTTTTCACCAGGCGGCCAAGAAGTGATGGTAAACCAATGCACCAGGGGGCGGGTCCATGACAGCCTGGGTTCAAAGGAAGTGGGCTGATAGACAGTTGTCATCATTCTACCTAAAAGAGAAGTGCCATCTAGTGGAGGAGTCCTTTCTACAAGGAACAGCTCCAGATTAAAAGAAGAGTATTGCAGCAAAAGATGCCTTCTTATGTTTACTGCTGACAGAGAGTCATTTTATTACATCAGAATAATAAAGATTATTATTATATTATACAGGAGCTATAAGAAACTAATTTCTTATTATAATACAGGATCTATAAAGTGTCAAGAATGTGTGCAGCATTTTATAATAAAGTGTGTGCAGGAAGAATACAATTTAGGACAAGAGGCCCTGCTTCTGAGAGTTTACCATTTAAAAGGGCACAATTGATACAAAAAGGCATTATAGTGATTCTAAAGTCTTGTTTATTTTTTGTTTTAAAACATGTTTTACTTATCTGCTCTGTGTAATGGTTTTGCACAGAGCAGACCCGATCCTCCTCTTGTCAGGTCCCTCTTGGGCACTCCTGGCCCCTCCCTCCTGCCCCCACAGCAAGCAGCTTGTACCTGAGCTGAGCAGCTGCTCTGTGTCCATTCAAAGAGCCACGGCTCGGCCCCACGCCCCCTTATTGGCTCACTGATTGACAGCAGTGGGAGTCAATGGCATAGCATGCATGAAGATAAAAAAATAAAAACTTCAGCGCAGCCTCCGTGAACAAATAGAATTACCAGTTTGCAAAATTTTTGAACTATGAAAAATTTTGTTTTTTCATTTATTCAGCAAAAAAAAAAACCCAGTAGTGATTAAATACCACCAAAAGAAAGCTCTATTTGCATGGAAAAAAGGAGGTCAGAGTCCAGGATTACATTTTACACCATGGCACGAGGACAGCAACTGATAATTGTCCTGTTGATCTGCATTGAAAATCCCCTCTGTTCTAAGAGGAGAGAGGGAAAAGGGTTCTGTAGTCCTAAACCACTTTCTGCCCCAGGGTGACAGCATTTCTTCTACACAGAAATACAGTACAGCGAGTAAATATTGACACCTTAGAGCAGAACTGCGTTACTGGCAGGATCACAGGTGAAAAACAGATAACTGATGCAGCCACCACATCCAATTACTGGTGAGCTACAATATACTGTATTACATTTTTTGTTCTTTGGGTTTAGGAAGAGTTTCCTGTAATACTTGGTGTGGAAAACAAAATGTGCAAAAAAAAACCCCCCAAAAAAGTGTGAAAAATTAATTTCCGTTTCACAGCCAATAACTGGCCCCGACACCTTTAGCAATAACTAGGACTGGTCAAATCAATGGTAGAATTCAAGAGCTACGAGAAATATTCCCATCACTGGCAAAAGGGAGAGCTAAAACTGAACATATAGTGGTTATGAACAATCTTTAATAAAGAATAAGTGAGCCCTCACATTTACAACAACCCATTATGTTTTTGTGTGTATATATATATATATATATATATATATATATATATATATATATATATATATATATATATATATATATATATATATATATATATATATATATATATATTTTTTTTTTTTTTTTTTTTATTTGTTATTTTTTTAAATAAAAAATTTGTGACTACATAATGTTTTCAGCTGCATAAGGGGCTTAGAGAGCTGGGGGTGAAGAAACAGCAGGGCACTGATCTTCCATGTGGATGGCTGTGCAAGGGGCCTGTCTGATCACTGGAATGGAAGTGCTCTCATACCTAGTGTGGTCAGTTTGAAATAGGAAAACAGGAGAGCAGGGGGGGACTGGCAAGATCACCAGGCATTTTATACAAAGGAAGCAATATAAAATAACTAGTTACCTTTAAAAACAAAGTACATGGTACAACAAATATGAAATGTTGGGGTAACATTCCTTAAAGTGGTTCTAAAGGCTGACCTTAAAACAGCAACCCCCCCTTAAACTTACCTGAGCCAGCTCTAGATCCAGCACTGTGCACGAGAGGCAAATATAACAAGTTGAAATATACATATATATACACACACACACACACATACATATATACACAAACGTTAAAGTCAGGAGTAAAACAATGCTCCCTAAGAAAAGCAGAGAATAACTACACATACACAAAAGATACATGTACCCATTTTCAGGCCCTTCTGGTCCAGTCACATGATCCAGCGGTGGCTGCAGGGGAGAGGAGGGAGTAGTGGCAACAATGAATGGGACATAGTAAGTCTATGGGTGACATCACCACTCCCAGGCATTCCTGCTGTTGAGCGCTTTCTCCTCTCCCCTGCAGCTGCCACTGAGCGACATGGGATAGGACCAGAGCTGGCTTAAAATAGGCAAGTATATACACATCTTACACAGGTTAGTCAGCATAGCTATTAGGAAGGGGGGGCATTTTTAAGATAGTTATGGTTTAACCAGCAGTTTGTAGGGGGCTTGATAAATTAAAGTGGTTATAAAGGCAGAAGATTTATCTTTATCTCAGGAGACTTTACAATCACTTGTGGCTAAGGGTAGGCTATATGTGTGACTTTTGTTTATTTTGGTAATTCAAGGATTAAAAATTTAAACCATCATGCCCTGGAAATCCTTTATAGTGTATGTATATTATATAGATTACTTAGCAACAAAAGAAAAAAAATGTATATAATCTATCTAGATCTACACACACACACACACACACACTTGTGCTCATAAGTTTACATACCCTGGCAGAATTTACAATTTCTTGGCCATTTTTAATAGAATATGAATGTTAACACAAACTTCTTTCACTCATGCTTAGCGTTTGGCTGAAGACATTATCAAATCAACTGTTTACTCTTTTAAAATCATAAATCACAAAAACTACCCAAATGACCCTGATCAAAAGTTTACATACCCCAGTTCTTAATACTGTGTATTGTTCCCTTTAACACCAATGACAGCTTGAAGTCTTTTGTGGCATTTGTGGATGAGGCTCTTTATCTTCTCAGATGGTAAAGCTGCCCATTCCTCTTGGCAAAAAGCCTCCAGTTCCTGTAAATTCTTGGGCTGTCTTGCAAGAACTGCACGTTTGATTTCTCCCCAGAGTGGCTCAATGATATTGAGGTCAGGAGACCGAGATGGCCACTCCAGAACCTTCATTTTATTCTGCTGTAGCCAATGACAGGTCGACTTGGCCTTGTTTTGGATCATTGCCATGTTGGAATGTCAAAGTACGTCCCACACGCAGCTACATGGCTGATGAATGCAATTGTTCCAACAGTATTTGATAACATACAGTATTCATCTTGCCATCAATTTTGACTGATTTTCCTGTGCCTTTGTAGCTCACACATCCCCAAAACATCAGCGATCCACCACCGTGTTTCACAGTAGGAATGGTGTACCCTTCATCATAGGCCTTGTTGACTCCTCCAAATGTAGCATTTATGGTTGTGGCCAAAAAGCTACATTTTGGTCTCATCACTCCAAATGACTGAGCTAGGTTTGTCTCTCTGCTGTTTGGCGTATTTTAAGTGGGAAAATTTGTGGCAATTGAGTAGTAATGGCTTTCTTCTGGAAACTTGACCATGCAGCCCATCTTTCTTCAAGTGCCTCCTTATTGTGCATCCTGCAACAGTCACACCACGTGTTTTCAGAGAGTTCTGTATTTCTCCTGAAGTTATTTGTAGGTTTTTCTTTGCACCCCGAACAATTTCCTGCCAGTTGTGGCTGAAATTTTAGTTGGTCTACCTGACTGATTTGGTTCCAACAGAACCCCTCATTTTTCACTTCTTGATTAGAGATTGAACACTGCTGACTGGAATTCAAAAATTCCTTGGATATCTTTTTATATCCCTTTCCTGTTTTATACATTTCAACTATCTTTTCCCACAGATCTTGACAATTCTTTTGCTTTCCCCATGACTCAATCCAGAAACATCAATGCAGCACTGGATGAAAGATGCAAGGGTCTGTTCTGAGTCCAGAAACTCATTGACCATTTATACACACTAATTACAAGCAAACAGATTACAGGTGAGGATGGTTACCTTTAAAGTCCATTCAAACCCCTTTTTGTCAACTTGTGTGCATGTTAGCAGGCCAAAATCACCAGGGCATGTAAACTTTTGATCAGGGTCATTTGGGTAGTTTCTGTTATGATGATTTAAAAAGTAAAACTGTTGATTGATAATAAATGGCTTCAGCCAAACACTATGAGTGAAATAAAAGTTTGTGTTATCATTCATATTCTCTGAAAAATGGCCAAGAAATCCAAATTCTGCCAGGGTATGCAAACTTATGAGTCTATATATAAAACCAACCCCCAAATCATAATTTTCCTTCCAACAGAGACACCCACCACTTTATAGACCTTGGCTGCCCAGCTTCTGGGAAGGACCTACATTTAAATGCTTCCTGCAGCTATGGGCCAGGGTGTCACATCACTGTGCAGGAATTCTGAGTCACTCCTCTACACAGAGCAGTTTTAGTGCAGTCACTGGCCTTAGATGTTCCCTCCAATAAAAGCCTGGCTGCCCCTTACAACAACCTCTTAAAGATATGTATAAAATGCTTAAGCATACATTTGCACATGGAAAAATTTAAACTTTATTCAAAGAAAATTTTATTCACTGGAATGTTGGAACATTCTCCAGTCTCAAAGCTTAAAAAGGGCAAAGATAACAGATATAGTTTGATATAAAAAAAAAAAGAAAAGTATGCAAATACACTGATTACCAACCTATAAAGAACTGGCAAAAAAAAAAAAAAAAAAAAAAGCGTATGCTGAAGTTTACTTTAAATACGAAATCCAGGAAAAAAAAAAAAAAAAAAAAAAAAACATTTTCAGGCGCGAGGAAAGAAGAGATATACTTACCTAATCCGATCCTCCAAGCACAAGACTTGGTGCCCACCTCTCCTGCCTAAATGCCGGGGACCCATGAACTTGGGCTAAATGCCCATTGGCCAAGAGGCTTTAGATGCTCCTGCTTTAAAATAGGCCACATTTACATGCGTTTAGCAGCATTTAGATTGCCCAATTGTAACCTGGAAGCACAGAATACCTTTTTATTTTCAACGCAGCTAAACTGACCGCAGGTAAAAAGGTGAAAGACACCACAGATACATCATTGCATGCAGTTCTATACCTTTATAAATGGCATATAAAATGCAGGTGTGCCAGTATGAATGAGGCTCAATACTCAAAAGCCAAAACTCACTACACACACTCTACAGCGTCAGTGTAATTGCAGGATAACGCAATTCAAGAATAAAGATTCATTGGTCTTTTTACAAGAAAACTCGGCCACGTTCTGTAACTAACAAAACCTGTTTAGGTGCTACTCACCCCCCACTGCAGCCCTGAAAAGCCCCAAGGCTTACAATCTGAAAGAAGCCTTGCAAATGGATCAAGGAGACTGCATGAGAACATGAAATCATGGAATTCCACCTGTGCCCGAGAACACTTCAAACATCCTATCCCCACTAAATCAGCAGCCAGAACCTCAGTAAAGCTGAACTGCATCTGAAAGGCAGGAGGCGAACACCTAACAGCTGAATTACCCAGCTGTACACGTCTTATCTGACAAAACATGCAATTCTCTTCATCTAGCCTTGGGATGCAGATACTCCCTGCCAGACAGCATAGCCAGGTGGAAAAATGGGCAAGTACTGGCATGCTGATAAAGTCATCACTGCTCCTTCAAATCTCTGCCTTAAGCTGGGAGCTTGGCGTTTTCAACTGGCAGCATTTCGCAAAGCAACAGAGCCAGATTGACTCACAGCACTGTCCCGGCTTCTCCCACTCAAATTCCTTACTTATACAATATGTAGTTGAAGATATAAATCACAGGCTCTGGCACTCTCCCCTTCTCTTTGATGCCTGGGGTTTTCAGGGGGCCCACCCTGACAGTAGGAGTATTGGCCATGCTTTGGGCATGAATACTGCAATGTGCAACTGGGCATTACCAGCGAGTCACCGTCCACCTGAGCATTACCAGTCCCTCACCATCGGACCGCCTGCGTGCCACCATTGCATCACCACCGGCCCGCCTGAGTGCCATCACCGCAATTAATTAATCCCATGGTGGGTGAAATGAGTTAGGGGCTTGGCTACCAGTTGGAGTCAACATGTCCCGTCAGCTTGGTTAAAGCATGATAAAAGCAGAGGCAACTAGATTGCAGCTCATCTTGTGTTTTCACAGCAGAGCGGAGCATGGCCGGCTCCTGATGCTTTGGTGCCCGGCTGGCTTAAAGGGGGAGGAGCATGCAGGTAGCTTTGGAGCCGTGATGGGTCAGGATTCCTAAATCAATGGACCTCATGATCTTTCCAGTTGTCAGTCTTCTAGGTTTCTATAACCTGAAGGTGGCAGATTCTGCCACCTTCACATAACAGGTAAGTCATCTTTAGAAGTTAAACAGCCGTACTAGGTATTGCACTTAACTCATCACACAACCTATATATTAAGCTGGCCGTACACCATTGGATTTTTTTGTGTTCAGCCTGCAGGTTGAAAGAAAACAAATCTACCAAATTCATCAATGCATGCTTAATCGCGCAGATAGGAAAACACACTGTCGTGCCCACTGCACTCTGACAGCTGTCAGAATACCCAGGAAGAAGCTTCATCAGAGTGGATGCAGCCGCTGTGCAGCCAACATTCTTCCACCTGGCTCCTTTGGACTTTTGACTCTCAGTATGTTGGGTGGTAAGAGGCCCAACAGGGAGACTATTAGTGTATGGCCAGATTTAGACAAAATTCAGGCAGCACTTCGCTGGAAACCTCAGTAACACCCATTTGTTAGCAAAGACTTCTGAGAATTCAGAGAATTGTACTTCACAGGAAAGGCAGAGAAAGTAAAAGTCTTCCCTGTCACATTCAGAAGTTCAGACCGATGACGTCTCTTGACAAGTAAAAGAAAAGGCTGAGGTGTAACAAGGTGCCTGTTCATATAATCTTATCTTCAGAGATTAGGGACCAGGTCCAAATAACACAAGGGTTTAAAAATATCCCTACTGACGGCATCATACATATCAGAAACCAATCGGAGAGAGAATAAGCCTGTCGGCCCACCATGGCAGACAACAAAAAATAGATTTCATGGCATGTCTGTCCAAACCAATCAGCTGAAAGACAATATAAAAAACAGCCAACGCATCACTTTTCATTTAATTCATTGTGGAGATTCCACCATAGAGTTCTCCTAAGTTTGGGTAACATCTGAGCCCTGAAGAAGGCGACACCTTTGAACCCCTAAAATGTGTTAGCCTGTTTTATAGTACCTTGCTGAATGAAGACCAATAATAAAAGTTGTTAGACTCAGCTCATTGGTCTGCTGCAGTTTATGGACTACTGTTTGTCAACCGCCCTATAGCAGGTTTTTTGCTACAAGACGACTATACTGCGCAGGATTAGATATAGATAATTTAGGGTCTGCAACTATTTTCATAATCGGATAATAACCTTAAAAAATAAATTGTGGTGTATAAAGTTAGTTAATATGTAAAGTAATAAAAAAATGTATATATATATATATATAGGCAATGTATTCTCAAATATCTATATGCAGTGGTAAATATAAAATAACTATATGGTTAGGGAGCAAAATCGCGAATTACATGACCGCAAACAGGAAGCTCTATTGGCTTCACTTAGAACAACCTTGGGGAACAGAGCTCTGCACCCTGCACACTCCCAACTACAGCATTGTTTCCGGTTGTGGTTAGCTATTGGCAGGTCATGCGGCGCCACTTACAGTTTCTCGAGTGACCTATCCCGGCTGGTCCAAAAGTGGATGGAAGGCAACTTTCTGCGATTACAAGGGAGGATGCCAAATGTAAAAAGGGGACTCTGATGGGCACGCCGGATATAAAGTGGTTTTATTTTACGCGAAACGTGGATGTGATTGGCCTACTGTGATGGGCAGAGTGAGGCTGCAATTGATGGGCACAATTCGATCTAGCAGTAATTATACATTATTATAATACAATTATACATAATCACCTAGCAGTAATTATGACTATTTACAGTCCTGCATTACTAACCGTTTAATTTCAGTTTGTTGTACCACCCAAAAAATATTTTGGAGCGCCAGCCGCCACTGCTCCCTTGTCAAAGCTGCCCGCAGTCACTTATGTTGGCCATACAAAAACAATGTCTTCCTTCAAAAAAATAAATACATAATTTTAAGAACGTTCTTTCGATTTTGTGATGGGAAACTTCGAAGGAACATAATAGAAAGCTTCCTGGTCAAAGGAATTTTCAGACTGTGTGCTTTTCATTCATTTTAAAACTGAAAGTTAAAAGCAAGTGACATTCTTTCATTCAGTGAATATACAAAGATTTTTCATATGAATATCCTTGTCCAAAAATAGATACGTATATGACCAACATAAGGCTCAGTTCAAACCTATGCAGTCGGCTTTTGATCCGGTTCTGCACATGAGATTTTGCTGTGATTTGCATTTTTTTTTTTTTTGGGCCAATTTGTTGTTCGGCAGATAAACAAAAATCGCACTACATGCTTTTCTGCGGCTTCTCCATTGAAGTCTACTGAACCAAAAAAAGCAGTTACATGTTGAAGTCAGGAACCCTTTCCAAATACGCAGCGGCTGAAAAAAGCATAGATGTGAGCGGGTCTCGTAGGAAACTATATTAAATGAACTGTAGTGCGTTTCTGCAAAAAGCACTAAATAACGCATAGGTGTGAATCGGACCTAAGACATTTAGTAGCAGCAGCATGCTTTTTGTAAGTATACACCTCTTTCTTTCACAGGGTAGATAGAATAGGGTTTAGAAGGGGGATGGGAGCAAATTTAAGTTTAGATAGGAATAGGCTGGACTGAAATATATGTCGTCATAAAATATTAGCAGAACAGTTCTAGTTAGGGGACTAGTGGGGGAACAGCGTGCCAGAGCAGTAGCAATGTGTACAGGGGAATACTGGCAACTGGGCACAAAGGGAATGCCAGGGTCTACTTCTCTGCACCATGCATTACATTCAACTGACCACTGCACCACGTACTACTGACCCCTGCATCCTGCGGCACGTACTACTGACCTCAACTTTCACCTCTTCTATTCTGTTCAAGGTTGCCTACCACTGCTTTAAAGTTTCCCATGGAAAGTATGTGATATATCAAAATATTTGTGACGTAGTTTCCAAAAGGAATTTCAACATTTTTTTTCCCCCTCTTATTTGACATTTAATTGGAAATTCAAACATAAAAAAGAAACCCATGTGTGTGACTAATCGGACAAATGAACACCAGATCCAACCGCTTACAGTGCTTAAAGCTGATCTCCAGGACCGTTTAGACCCTTATCTGCCTTTATCTACAATAGAAATGCCTTTAGGCTTCATGAATACTGGCCTACATTTACCTGGCAAAATCATGCCATGGTTTTGCAGCATTTTCCCGTGAACAGTCAAAAGGTTCCTGTCCTGAAAGCGATTCTTCCAAGTTCAGGAAAGCGAGGTTGAAGCTCACCTAAATGCTGCTAAAAACCGCTCGGTGCATGGGCTGGTTTTGGAGCCAAAGCTCCTAAAACAAGCTTAGGATCTGCCAGTGAAGGCTAGTGTATATGAAGCCTTAAAGATTTAAAAGAAAAAAAAAAATGCTTTACTTTGAGTAACTGATGATTTTAGACGATGTGACATTAACAGCTACTCTTTCGTTATTAACCACGTTTCCTGAGGAGAAGGATCTGAAGATCCAGCGAATGTTGCATCCATGGCGTTTACTAGGTTGTAAGCTGAACTACCTTTCCCATGATACCACGGGAACTCAACCCAGGGACCAATCACAGGCAGGAAGTGACCGAATGCTGCAGCAGTAATACCCACCCATAGAAGGAAGTGTGATGTCAGCAGGTCACTGCTCCTTTCAGTAACTTACAAGGAGGCGGTTATGTGACTGGGACCAATTTCTCCATAGAGGGAAATCCGCGGTCATTTCCAGGGACCATTGGGAGGCTAGATAGCATGGCACCAAGACCTTCAGACATGTGGCCAGTACTGGACGGAATCCATAGCATTATTTTCTCCAGCAATACAAAATGTTTCAGTCATTATTAGTTATGCATCCCAATAAGGCCGATAGGCCTCTTTCTGTCCTAAACTGCCGCGGTGCAGCAAGTATACCTGCAGCTGGGACCCCAGGAGTTATTGTCTGCTCAGCATGTACAACGCAATGTGATAGTACCAGTTTTTTCTTCTACTGAAATTTTATTAAAGTTTTCCGATATATAACAAGAAAAATAAAGCAATACAAAAATTCAATGTAGACTTAAAATAGCAGTACACATTGAACAAATTTCGCTCCCCAAGCAGAAAATAAGATCGACCACAGTCCGATACTGTAATAGAATATAGGTACTGCAGAACTTCCAGATCTAATTTGTGAGACTGGGATAGTCATCTGAGGTTTTAGGATCATATGTGTACAAAGACGCCAGAAAGAACATCCAGACTACCGAGCAAAATTGTGCAGTCAAAACCACCGATGTCTCCACAATTCCATAACACAAAAAAGAAATATGAGAAGAGGGCCCGGCCAAATAAATAAATAAAATTTAGGCAGCCATGGCCTACCCTGTTCAACTGGAGCACATGAGAGAGGGAAGCACATAAGAAAAGCTGTGACAAAGAAGGAAAGAAAAAGAACCGGGGGGGGGGGGGGGGTCTAGCGCTATGGGGAGAGGAGTACCCCAATATTTTTGCTTTTTTTCTTATGCTGTACCACATAAATCCTTTGCAGGTCTAAAAATCGGGAGGTCATTTGAAAGGGCGAGAAGCAGAGTGGATTGGGATTTAAATCAAAATTTAAACCATTAGTAAAAAGGCTTGATTTAAATTCACTCGATTCAAATCAAATTTTTTAAAGAACTGTCATCTGTCCCTTTACTTTAATGGGACGGCTGGTGATGTGGCAGCGACACAACAAGATGAGGGACACGGTGGCAGCAGGGGAGTGGATGCCCGCTAACAGGGGCTGCCATGATGGACCTGAAATTACAGGTGCTCTTTAACCACTTGCTTACTGGGCACTTAACCCCCCCTCAGTCCCAGACCAATTTTCAGCTTTCAGCGCTGATGCACTTTGAATGACAATTGTGCGGGCATACAACACTGTACCCAAATGAAATTTCTATCATTTTTTTCCCACAAATAGAGCTTTCTTTTGGTGGTATTTAGTTACAGCTCGGAGTTTTATTTTTTGCTAAACAAACAAAAAAAGATGCAAAAAAAAAAAAAAAAAAAAATCATGTTTTAATAGTTTGTTATAAAATTTTGCAAACGGGTCATTTTTCTCCTTCATTGAAGTGCGCTGATAAGGCGGCACTGATAGGCTGCATTGGTGGGCACTGATGGGCTGCATTGGTGGGCACCGATAGGCTGCACTGGTGGGCACTGATAGGCATAGTTAAGGCGGCACTAATAGGCACAGATAAGGCGGCACCGATGGGCACAGATAAGGCGGCACTGATGGGCAAAGATGGGCACAGATAAGATGGCACGGATGGGTGGCACGGATGGGTACCACAGATAGATGGACTGATGGGCACTGATAGGTGGCACTGATAGGTGGCTCTGATAGGTGGCTCTGCTGGGCGGCACTGCTGGGCACTGATGGGCGGCACTGGGGTGCAGCACCTTTGAGGCAGATTGGGTGGCACTGTGGGTGGCACTGTGGGTGGCACTGTGGGCATTATGGGCACAGACGGGGGGCACTTACTTTTACTTTGTTATATTTCAGGATGGCACTGCGGGAGGCAGGTGGGCACTGGCAGGTGGCATGTGGTGCCTTTCATTGCTGGCCGTGATCGGGACTGATGTCCCGATCACGGCCGCCGGTGATCGGCTTTTTTTTTTTCTCCTCGCGCTGTCAGCGCGAGGAGGAATAATAGCCGATTACCGGCTCCGTTCTATCACATGATCAGCTGTCATTGGCTGACAGCTGATCACGTGATAAGGGGTCGGGATCGACCCCTTACACGGATCGGTGATCAGGCGAGTCTCACGGACTCGCCGATCACAGAGCGTGCCGCGCGCGCCCCTCAGGGGGCGCGCAGGCCGCTCGTAACCAGGACGACGTCAATAGACGTAGTCCTGGAAATCTAGGTCCGCGCTAATGCCGTCATTCGGCAATAGCGCGGTACCCAAGTGGTTAAATGTAAAGACGTATTCTTGCTGGTAGTTAGTAGGGGTGCAACGGATCAAAAAAAACTCATGAGATGGATGAAAAATTCTACCACCATATAATCCCCACTGTAATATTGGCTGGGAATGGCAGGGTATTGGAAGAATATGGAGGGATGGATGCGACTGCACTTGTCACAGAGCAGCGCTGTGGGCTCTACAGATCCAGCCCACAATGCTGCTGCAATCAGATCTCCCCCTCCACTGTACAGATCAGTACACAGAGGGGAGAGATGAAGCGGTGTCACCATCATTTGTTGGAGCGCTCACATTGTAAACGCTGTCAGGTTAGTAAAACAGCAATATCAGAACCGATTCAATCATACAGTTTGTAGTGTACATGAATTTGCAAAACAATGGGATAAAGGAATATTCCTGAACTTTGTTTTATCTCACGGTTACTGTGAAATTGTGTGAATGCATCAATGCAGTGCATGTTATCTCAGCTTGCAATTATTGAATGAGCTTACAATTTTTTTTTTAAATATTGCAGAATATACAGCCTCGTTCTATATAACGAAGCTCCATTTCATGCTGAATAAACTCAATTATTGTACCTTGAATAGAAAACTATCTTTAGATAGCTTTTTACACCAAAGAATTTTATTAAAACAAATTTGATTACCGTATATACTCGAGTATAAGCCGAGATTTTCAGCCTCTTTTTTGAGGCTGAAAGTGCCCCCCTCGGCTTATACTCGAGTCATCGCCGTCTGTCTGCCCGAACAGCGTGTCGAGCAGACAGACAGCGGCCATTCTAACTTTCAAAAGCCGCGCCTCCCTGTCTGTGATAGGCGGAACACAATTTCCCAGCAGTCTGTGTTCCGCCTATCACGGACATCCGCTCATCCTCATACTACGGACGAGGATGAGAGGATGTCCGTGATAGGCGGAACACAGACTGCTGGGAAAATGTGTTCCGCCTATCACAGACAGGGAGGCGCGGCATTTGAACAGGGGAATGGGCGCCGACGAAGAGCGGTGATCCTGGGACGGGACCGGACGGAGGCTCGGCTCGGGACGGGACGGGACCGGACGGAGTCTCGGGACGGGACGGGACCGGACGGAGTCTCGGGACGGGACGGGACCGGACGGAGGCTCGGGACGGGACCGGACGGAGGCTCGGGACGGGACCGGACGGAGGCTCGGGACACAGGTAGGCTGGACACACAAGGCCACACACACACACACACACACACGGATGGACACACACACACACACACAGGGATGGATGGATGGATGGACACACACACACAGGGATGGATGGATGGATGGATGGACACACACACACAGGGATGGATGGATGGATGGATGGACACACACACACAGGGATGGATGGATGGATGGACACACACACACAGGGATGGATGGATGGATGGACACACACACAGGGATGGATGGATGGACACACACACACAGGGATGGATGGATGGATGGACACACACACACAGGGATGGATGGATGGATGGACACACACACACAGGGATGGATGGATGGATGGACACACACACAGGGATGGATGGATGGACACACACACACACAGGGATGGATGGATGGATGGATGGACACACACACACACAGGGATGGATGGATGGATGGACACACACACACACAGGGATGGATGGATGGATGGACACACACACACACAGGGATGGATGGATGGATGGACACACACACACACAGGGATGGATGGATGGATGGACACACACACACACAGGGATGGATGGATGGATGGACACACACACACAGGGATGGACAGGCATATCTCACCCTCGGCTTATACACGAGTCAATAGGTTTCCCAGTTTTTTGGGGGTAAATTGGGGGCCTCGGCTTATACTCGGGTCGGCCTATACTTGAGTATATACGGTACATTTATTTATTTTTTTTTTTTTTTAAAGCATTGATTTTTTTCCACTCTGGCAGGAATTGGTCTTTCCAGGGCTGCCAAATCCATTGGAATTTGTCATACTTGTCCTCAAGGATTGCCGTCAACTTTTCGTTGGTGATTGTACCATGAACACGGTTCTCAACCTCTTCAAATCTAAGAAGCGGTGACTTCCAGTTTACTTCATTGTCATAAAAATATGAATGATTAGAGCACGTTCCTGACCAGTAGCATCTGCAATAGGTTTATGTAAAATTGCCTCCCATGGGTCACTCCGCAAATTCACGTGGAGAACCGCAGCGACCAGTGTGTACATCCTGATGGGACCAGTGTAAGCACTTTCAGTAGCAGATTTAATCACCTCTTGCGTACCTAGCAGATCGGGTTTCAGACGGTTTCATGATCGCTGCCCCAAATTTCCTGTTTCAGAGTGGCTCCTTTCTCAGCCACCCTTGCATGCAGGGGCTAGAGTTGTGTCTCCCTACACTGTGTGCATCAATAGAAACACAACCCCCCCCTCCCCAAAATAACAGACTGGCTGGAGACTGCGTTGTCTACTGCAGTTCAGGGAAGCAGGAGCCAGCAAGCAGCATTGAGAGTTGTAAACTGAAACTGCTGGGGTAAGCATTTTAACAAATAGTGTACCGGGGAATGCTCATTTTGTTGCGCTCAATGTGTTAGAAAAACAGACGGTTGAGCCAGTCTTGGGCTTAAAGCGGAGTTCCACCCATTTAAAAAAGTCAGCAGCTACAAAAAGTGAAAAAGTGTGGAAAATCAGCTAAAACACACACATTAGAAATGCAGTACACCCCAATTAAAGCTGCCAACACTGCAACTGAGCACCACAAACTAAAAACGCTAATTTTTAATCACTTACTGGGCACTTTTACCCCCTTCCTGCAAAAAAATAAAAAATAAATAAAATCTGGGAAAAAAAAAGAAGATTGCAAACAGGTAATTTTTCTCCTTCACTGATGCGCACTGACAGACATTGATAAGGTGGCACTGGTGGGCACCGATTGACAGCACTGGTGGGATGACACCAATAATCAGTGCTCCAATTATCAGTGCCAATGTCCCTTTAACGCGGCGCTCCAGCCAAATGGGGAAGTTCCACTTTAAAGGACTCGCCCCCCTCTATTCTTGAAGAATTGCCACTGTTGAGGAGAGGCACCCGATTCTGACAGTTAGTGCTGGTTCACACTAGTGCAATGCGAGAACCCTGCGAATCAACTGCAGGTTCCCGCACCGCACTTGACACGCACGGCAGTTCACACTGCCATATGCGATCTGATGGGGAGTGTCATATGTTAACGACACCCCCATTTCAGCTCACATATCGCACTGCGAACTGACAGTTCGGACATGAATCGGATCGCATTTGTGTGAACACACATGCGATCCGATTCTGGTCCGAACAGAAAAAAGGGTCCTGTGCGTGTTTGGACCGAATGCGGTGCGATATCAGCCATATTATCTGTATGGCTGACATCGCACCCACACAGACATCGCATGTAATGTGAACAGCCGTGTGCTGCGGATTACATGCGATGTCTGGCATCGCGCTAGTGTGAACCGGCACTTACTTGCTCCCACATCCGTTCCGACCATCTAGACAACCGAAAGCGGAAGCTCTCCTCACTCCCCTGCAGTCTTGCAACACAGACAGGTTCCAGAAGACTGCATCAACCATACAAGATGCACAGTGCTACTCGTGCATGCGCAGTGGGCACCCGGCTGTGAAGCCGCAAGCTGTCACAGCCGGGTACACATAGTGAAGATGCCAGTGCCGAGGAATGACGATAGCGAGTGAAACCAACTGGGGCGAACACATCGCTGGATCGTGGGACAGGTGAGAGGCTACCGTTTTATAGTTTTTGTAGCTGCTGGCTTTTATTTTTATCACAGGAGACTGAAGCTCCGCTTGAACATAGCTGGTTATCAGCACTCTTCATCTCTCCTCACACCGTCAGCATGAGGAAAAAAAAGCAGATACCTGGCTTGTGTTTACATTCTGTGATCAGCTGTCATTGGCTTGACAGCTGATCACATGGTAAGGGACCGTTGTGATTGGCCCTTTACCCCGATCGGTGATCAGCTGAGTTTTTCGGACTCGCGATCACAAAGTGCACCACAGGAAGCACGATCACAGGAGGACATCAATAGACGCCTTCCCGGCAAAGTAAGCCCGCACTGTAACCGTCATTCAGCAAGAAGTTAATATTCAAAGCAAATGCCCTCATCCATGACTCCATACTTTATTTTGCTGAGAAATCACTTTGAAAAACACTCCCCTAGCATTTTTGCCCATGGCCATATTGAGTGAAGGCAGATGATTCATGGAGAAATTACTTCCTGGAATCCAACTGCCCTTAGCTCATGCATGCAGGTGGTGTGCCTAGGCAAACAAAAAAATAAATAAATACAAAAAAAACCAAACAGGCAGTAACAAAAAAAAAGTAAAATAAAAAACCCCACACAAGTAAATAGAATATACCTGCTTATCTATTTACTAATGCTAGAAAAATTAAGAATTACAAATAGTCAATGTTGAGCAGGCCTGCCACTTATATTTACCAATTGTGTCTCAGAATCGTGAAGACATCAGTGGTTCAGACTGCACGATATTGCCTGGATGTTGTTCTTTTGCCATTTTCCGTGAACAAACGACCCTTATGTCTTAGATGCTCAACTTATTCTTCTCACAAATTGATGTCTCGTATGTCCCGTCTTATCCATGTTCCGTTACAGTATTAGATTGTTGCTGCTCTCATTTTGCTTTTGGAGAGCAATACTTGTACAAAATGTACTGATATTTTATGTGTACACTTCGTTTCTGTACTACCTTTATCGTTATACTGAAAAAAACTTTAATAAAATCTCAGTACGACTTTTGTGATTTCAAAGCCGCAGATCAGTGCAATCTGTACCTCCAATTTCATTGCAGCTTGTGACTTCATTTCACAGAAGTCAATGAAGGCTGCAATTAAATCGCAAGTTGAGTACTCATGCAAATGCTTAGCATCAATATCGGTATTGGTGTAACGCTAAACGTTATGCCAAATGCCTAGTACAGGCGATAAGAAAATTGGATGAAAAATACCACATTCAGAACGATTGTACGATAATCTGATCGAGAGCCAGTCAACAATTCATGCAAAATTATCCAAAGGGGAAAACATAATTTTTCTTGTACAATTACAGAACGAGTATCAGAGTATTTGCCCGTAATAAAAAAAAAATAAAAAAACACCATCAAGCGGCCAAAACTGCACATGCTGGGAATGAAGGAATACATTACATCCTCACGGGAAGTTGTATTCTGTCGTATGAGAATTTCTGTAACTCCAGTAAGGCTCCGTGGCTAAAACTAGCGGTGCTTTACTGTTTTAGCTGCACTTTTCAGGGACTATCGGGAGGTTTCAACCCCCGCTAGCCGCCGAAGTTAAAAGCGCCCGTGTTGCGGCACTTCGGCACCACTGCCCAGTCATTTTAATGGGCAGGGCATTTTGGGAGCGCTGTATATACCCAAACCGCCCCAAAGATGCTGCTTGCAGGACTTTTCAGAATGTCCCACAAGCTCACCGCCCCAGTGTGAAAAGTCACATTAAATTGAATGGGGAGGCGGTTTTCAGACGTTAGAGGCCATTTCTAGCTCTAAAATACCTGAAAACCACCTCAGTGTGAAAGCAGCTTTACTATTCATTTGACAGAGGAGCGTGCAAAAAAAAAAAAAAAAAAAAAAACACAACACCATAGACTATCACTAGTCCCATATTGTCATCGCGTGCACCAGGTTTAAAGTAGGACTATAGGCAAAACTTCCCCCCACCCCCCATTTTGGATAGGGCAAGGGAGGCTTACCCGTCAGATTTTTTTTTTTCGCCCATATGTCCCATTGCAGAGATTTCCCATCACTTCCTGTCCCATAGCCAAACAGTAAGTGAGGAAATCCCTGCAAATTAAGGAAATTCCTTAGGGACTCCCAGGTCAGCAGAACTAGTGTCCCCATTTTATGAATTCCCCTCCAATACTGTTCTGGGGACAACCCAACATTTGGGATTTTTTCTTTTTAACAATGGTAAATTGGACAAAGAGGGTGAATCTCTTTAATAATTTGATAAATAATTTGATAAAAACTGACAGGTGTTCTAATCCCTCTCCACTCTATCCAAAAACTTAAAAAAAAAAAATTAAAATTAAAAAAAAAAAAAAAAAAAAAGCAAAAAAGCAACAATAAAAAAGGGAGGTGGAAGGTTTTGTCTATCGTTATACTTTAACAATTCATGTGAATTTTTTTGTCCCTTGCATGCGTGGCAGTGTTGAAAGGAGAATAAAGATCTAAAATAAAAACACGCGCATTCACTTTGAGCTTTACCATTCCACTGCATTACATAAAGTCTCACTAGGGTGACTTGTTAGTCAGCAGACATTGTTGATATTGTAGGGTACATACACAACGCCACGCAAATTACGTAAACATTCTCTTGGGGAAATATTAAAAGCAAATACATTTTTCCAAATAAAATCCAAGGAAATAAGAATACATGTAGCCAAATCTGTCTGAAAAGACGAAGTATCATACGTAAGGGTGTATTAAAATACTCCCATCCATACTGGATCTTCATCCCAGGAGATGGAACTGCAGCTTGTTTGACGTGTAATTATGGCCACAGACAAGCGTATGGCATTTAAAAAGCATATGAATGTAAACTCTTAGTACTACCGAGAATATTCATTTATTCCAGCCACTAGAATGAATTTATGTGCATGCATGCTTTTACATACATATGTGTATAAATTATGCCAGTACCCTCCTACAAAATACATTTTTGTGGGCACCATGGAATGTGTCAAGGCGGATGTTGATTTTCTAAGACAGGGGTGTCAAACTCATCGGGGGCCGCATCAGCAATCTGGTTGTCCTCAAAGGGCCAGTTGCATATCTAAGACTATGTAACTACGCCATCATATTAAATAATTGCCTCAGTATTTAATTATAACATTTTTTTAAATTTTATAATTAGCTCAGGGTTCAGGGGTTGCGCTACGCACAGAGAGCAGGGGCCAAAAGTGCCCTGTGTACAGGGGTGAGCTACACACAGGGTTAAGCTCACCCCACCAACTACACCCCTCAACTACCAGATCAACCCCCCCCCCCCCACTACTGCCCTGACACTCACCACTAAGACAACCCCCCCCCCCCACCACCAGACCACCACCCCTTGCGAAATCAATTGGGATAACCACTGAACGTTTGGCAATCAAGTGGTTCATCCAGCCTGTGTGTCCTCCGTTCCAGCCTGTGTGTCCGGCTGACTGCTCAGCATGTAAGGAGTAAGCTGCCTGTTCAGCTGCAGCATCTCCACGCACGGCTTGTATAGCCTGAAACTGGTGCATGCGCAGTAACAGAAGCCAGGACTTGACGAGACCATAGCTGTCACTGTAAGCACAGAAGTTCCTGTGTTTACAAGTGATGGGAGGAAGAGCGGGTCAGTCGGAGGTGGTGGCCAAAGGCCACTGCGGTCCACATGACAAGGCTCGGCGGGACAGATTTGGCAGTGGGCCTTGTGTTTGACACCTGTGGTCTATGATGTCATAAGAACTGAATAAGTGTCTTGAAGAACCTGTGAAACATCTTCCACATTAAAGAATAAGTCCAGTTGAGTGTGACCACCTACCAATACATATAGAAGGATCCACTTTTCAGAAATTACCAATCTTAGAGGTTTCAGAAAGTCTAGAACAGTGGTGATCAACTTTACTGATAAGGTGGGGCCCTCAAGGGTGGTCCTTAACATCACCAAAGGGACACATGTAAAATTAGGTTATTAGAGATGCATAGAAATTTCGGTGGCTGAAAAATATCGGCCAAAATGGCGATAGTATTTTGCCATTAAAATAAAAAGCTGCCAATAACAGCAACAAAAACACATGCAATTTTGTCACGACATTACTATTCTTATGATGCTTTTTTGTAGGTCATGCGACTCAAAAACCACATCAAAAAGGGTGTACTGGGTAAGTTCACCTTACAAATTTTTCTGAAGGTGACACTTTAAATTCATAAAATTTAAAAAGTTAACTATAATACAATTCCATATAGAAAATTATTAAATAAAAAACAAACAACAGTCTTTTGGTTTTCGGCCAAGCTCATTCTGCATTTTCTGTTTCAGCACCAAAATTTCTATTAGATGCACTTCTAGTTATGTTTGCAGTCTTCGAGACAGCAGACACCAGGTGATGGTCTCAGACTGCGGGCAGGGTACAGGAGATGGGATGGTCAGACTGTACATGCTGCTAGAGGCTGAATACTGTATACGGTGGGGACGGAAAGTATTCAGACCCCCTTCCATTTTTCACTCTTTGTTATATTGCAGCCATTTGCTAAAATCATTTAAGTTCCTTTTTTACCTCATTAATGTGCACACAGCACCCCATATTGACAGAAAAAAACACAATTGTTGACATTTTTGCAGATTTATTAAAAAAGAAAAACTGAAATATTACATGATAAGTATTCAGACCCTTTGCTGTGACACTCATATACTTAACTCAGGTGCTGTCCATTTCTTCTGATCATCCTTGAGATGGTTCTACACCTTCATTTTCAGCTGTGTTTCATTATACTGATTGGACTTGATTAGGAAAGCCACACACCTCTATACAAGACCTTACAGCTCACAGTGCATGTCAGAGCAAATGAGAATCATGAGGTCAAAGGAACTGCCTGAAGAGCTCAGACAGAATTGTGGCAAGGCACAGATCTGGCCAAGGTTACAAAAAAATTCTGCTGCACTTAAAGAGGGATTCCGCCCAAAAAAAAAATATTAAAAGCCAGCAGCTATAAATACTACAGCTGCTGACTTAATAAATGGACACTCACCTGTCCCGGGTTCCAGCGATGCCGGCAGCCGAGGCCGATCGACCGCTCGGGCCTCGGCTGCTGCCGCCGCCATTCTAGGTGAGGGAATCAGGAAGTGAAGCGAATCGGCTTCACTTCCCGGTTCCCTACTGCGCATGCGCGAGCCGCGCCGCGCAATAGGAAATCTCCGCGCTGTCACTGGGACCCGTGTGTGTCCCAGCAGACAGCGCAGCAGGGCAGGAAATGGCGTAGACTCCCACGGGAGTCTATGCCCGGAAGTGGGTGAAAATACCTGTCTTTGACAGGTATCTCCACCCCCCTCCCCCCTGAAAGGTGTCAATTGTGACACCGGAGGGGGGGGGGGGTTCCGATCAGCGGAGGTTCCACTTTAGGGTGGAATCCCGCTTTAAGGTTCCTAAGAGCACAGTGGCCTCCATAATCCTTAAAT
The DNA here is from genome assembly GCF_037356315.1 of Lithobates pipiens. NCBI lineage: Eukaryota > Metazoa > Chordata > Amphibia > Anura > Ranidae > Lithobates > Lithobates pipiens. The sequence goes on from NW_027507903.1 coordinate 557,038,785, forward strand.
GGAAGACGTTTGGGATGATAAGAACCCTTCCTAGAGCTGGTTGTCCGGCCAAACTGAGCCATCGGGGGAGAAGAGCCTTGGTAAAAGGTAAAGAAGAACCCAAAGATCACTGTGGCTGAGCTCCAGAGATGCAGTCGGGAGATAGGAGAAATTTGTAGAAAGTCAACCATCTCTGCAGCCCTCTACCAGTCGGGGCTTTATGGCAGAGTGGCCCAACGGAAGCCTCTCCTCAGTGCAAGACACATGAAAGCCTGCATGGAGTTTGCTAAAAATAAAATAAAAAAAAACACACCTGAAGGACTCTAAGATGGTAAGAAATAAGATTCTCTGGTCTGATGAGACCAAGATAGAACTTTTTGGCCTTAATTCTAAGCGGTATGTGTGGAGAAAACCAGTCACTGCTCATCACCTGTCCAATACAGTCCCAACCGTGAAGCATGGTGGTGGCAGCATCATGCTGTGGGGGAGTTTTTCAGCTGCAGGGACAGCACGACTGGTTGCAATTGAGGGAAAGATGAATGCGGCCAAGTAAAGGGATATCCTGGAGGAAAACCTTCTCCAGAGTGCTCAGGACCTCAGACTGGGCTGAAGGTTTACCTTCCAACAAGATAATGACCCTAAGCACACAGCTAAAATAATGGAGTGGCTTCACAACAATTCCGTGACTGTTCTTGAATGGCCCAGCCAGAGCCCTGACTTAAACCCAATTGAGCACCTCTGAAGAGACCTAAAAATGGCTGTCCACCAACGTGTACCATCCAACCTGACAGAACTGGAGAGGATCTGTAAGGAGGAATGACAGAGGATCCCCAAATCCAGGTGTGAAAAACTTGTTGCATCTTTCCCAAAAACACTCATGGCTGTATTAGATCAAAATGGCGCTTCTACTAAATACCGAGCAAAGGGTCTGAATACTTAGGACCATGTGATATTTCAGTTTTTCTTTAATAAATCTGCAAAAATGTCAACAATTCTGTGTTTTTCTGTCAATATGGGGTGCTGTGTGTACATTAACCCTTTAAAGTCCACATTTTTCAATGAGTTAGCATGACCCAAATGGTAGAGCAGAACGTTAAAGGGCTAATGAGGAAAAAAAAATAAAATGAACTTAAATGATTTGAGCAATGGCAGCAATATAACAAAGAGTGAAAAATTTAAGGGGGTCTTAAAATTTAAGGGGGGTCTGAATACCTTCCATCCCCACTGTAGGCTTGTTGGGAGACTGGGGACATGCTTCAAGAGTTACAGATTGGAGACATTACATGCACCTATTAGATCACAGCTATAACATGGCAATAGGGAAACAGAATAGTGTCTGCAGGGGCCCTGAGGACCACACAAAAAGTGCCAAAGGGGCACATTCGGCCCCTAGGCTGCAGATTGGGCACCAGAGGTCTAGTACATTCACATGGTTGTCATACTGAAACAGAATACAGCTCCAAGAACTCAAACCACAAAAACATCCGTGCTGAGGAAGTCATAAAATGATACGTGACCAGATCAAAGACTGAACATATTACTAACACTGCAGTGTAATCCATGGCTGCTCTGAAAGGTAACCGGTCACCTGCACAATACAACAATGCGTCTGGAGGTTCGCCAACGCTCATCTCCCATTCACACTAATTCTTTGACTTGCAAAACAGTCCATAGAATCTCCTGGCTTGTTAAACAAAGGTGAGCGGCTGAAAACAAATAAAAACTAAAAAAGTTTGCCATAAAAATCAAAGAGGGCTTCATAAAACGAGGAAGATTCTAACCCCCGGGATGTACAATCTGACCCGGGAGCACCAATCCGGAGGAAGCGCTGCAGAAATAACGTTATTAGTAGGGGGGAGATTTACTATAACTGGAGCACACAGAATCTGGTGCGGCTGTACCTGGTAGCCAATCCGCTTCTAACTTCAGCTTGTTCAATTTAGTTTTGACAATGAAAACTGGAAGCTGATTGGTTACTATGCAGAGCTGTGCCACATTCTGTGTGCACCATTCTCCCCCAATGCAATAGAACTAAAAACAACATTTAAAGCGGAGGTCCACCCTAAAATGGACCTCCGCTCATCGGAATCCCCCCCCCCCCTCCGGCGCCACAATCGGCACCTTTCAGGGGGGAGGGGGGTGCAGTTACCTGGATAATCCAGGTAACTGCACCCACTTCCGGGCTAGCTCTCTGCGGAACGAGCGTAGGTTACGCCCCCGTTCCGCAAGCGCCCGCCCCCTTCAGCAAGTGCCCCGCTGCCTGCTGGGAAACACACAGCTCCCAGAGGCAGCGGGGACCGTCCGGATTGCGCCGCGCGGCTCGCGCATGCGCAGTAGGGAACCGGGAAATGAAGCCGAAAGGCTCCATTTCCTGATTCCCATACCCAAGATGGCGGCGGGACCCGGCAGCCGAGCGAGCGATCGGCTTCGGGTGCCGACATCGCGGGCGCGCTGGACAGGTAAGTGTCACTATTTAAAAGTCAGCAGCTGCAGTATTTGTAGCTGCTGGCTTTTAAAAAAAAAAAAAAAAAAAACGCGGAGTCCCGGTGGACTCCCGCTTTAAGGCCAGGTTCACAATGCTACAATGTCTGTGCGATGCAAATTCAGCTCTACAGTTTGTATGGCTGAATCCGCATCGCAATTGGACCAAAGTTGCACATGATCTTTTTTGGTCACACCAGAATCTGATCTCACTGGGTATTGGAACCCATGCGATCCGATTCCTGTCCGAACTGACAGTTCGCACCAATCTGGGCATGTCATTAATTTTATATTGACACCCACAGTGGTTGGCATAGGGCAGTGTGAAATGCCTGCGAATTGTATGCGATGCGGGAACCAGTACTGGATTTGTATGGGATTCTCACATCGCAGCAGTGTGAACCGAGCCTTAAAGATGCCCCCCTTGTAACATCTCCTCTCGATTTCATTTCCAGTGACAACTCAACTTTTTTTGATCTGCCTTCATTCTGAAGGAATCTGTGGCAACCAATTAGCTTTTAGCTTTCCCGTTCAATGCTTAACTGAAAAAGCCAAAAGAAAATCTGATTGGTTACAGCTGCTCTAGATTTGATATGTATTCTGGTGACAATGGTCTTCGGCACAAATCAAAAAGAATGCTTCTCTCTACGACAAGCGGACCGTACAATCTCTGATAGATCTACCAACAAGTATGCAGTACAAGGGCCTGCCTGATTGGGTACAGATCGATTGGATGCTTTAGTTAGGGCCACATATTTTATAGATTTGGTAAATCTAATGGTGGCCATACACTCTTTGATAAATAATTTCTTTTCCGATCAGTCTCTTTTTGAAAAGGACTAAGTAAGTGAAGTCTGATTGATAGTCAAGATACAAATCGTAACTTCCGATAGCAAGCTATCTTGCATCTTTATTTCCACCATAAAATCTGAATCATACTAAAGCAGAACTTCGTAATTTTTCTCAACTTTCCATCTATTAAATCTCCTGCCCTTGTTTTAACTTTGGATAGTAAAATTTATTTTCTGCCAGTAAATACCTTATACAGCCCACTTCATGTTTGTCTGGTCATTAGCTTAGGCTTATGACATCATACACAGCTCTCTCTCATGAGAGTTTGCCAGGAAGGGGGGGGGGGAATCAGTCATAAGAGGACCAATGAGAGCTGAAGGTGTACCTCTGTGTAAATCCAGGACATGAACAGGTAGCAGCTTCAGCGGCCCAGTTAAAATGGATGCATCCAGACTCAGTGGAGGGAGATTTCTGCAGCATATTTGGCAAGTACAGAATCACAGTATATATAAAATAATATGCAAAGTGGTTGGAGGGAAGCTTCAGAATGGCAAATATGTTTTTATTACAGAATATGTGAGCAGACTGCCGTTCCCCTTTAACTACTTGACCTCCGGAAGATTTACCCCCCTTCATGACCAGGCTATTTTTCGCAACACGGCACTGCATTACTTTGACAATTGCAAGGTTGTGCGACGCTGTACACAAATACAATTTATGTCCCTTTTTTCTACAACTAGAGCTTTCTTTTGGTGGTATTTGATCACCTCTGGGGTCTTTATTTTTTGCACTATAAACAAAAAAAATGACAAATTTTTTTTTACTTTGTGCTATAAAACCTATCAAATAAACAAAAAAAAAAAAAATCTAATTTCTTCATCTATTTAGGCCAATATGTATGCTGCTACATATTTTTGGTAAAAAAAAAATCCCAATGAGCGTACATTGATTGGTTTGCTAAAAAGTTATAATATCTACAAACTATGGGATGTTTATTTATTTTAGAGGTGCATTTCAATGGAAATGTTGGTGCCGAAACCCAAAGTGCAGGCAGCACTTGATCAAAAATGACAGCTTTAAAAACTATTTCGATTTTTATATATAAATTATATTTGACTTTATTAATATTATCATCAACAATACCATTATTGGCACCTTTAGTGCAAGAAAAGCTCAAGAAAAAGGTATCCCTTTAAATTCTATGTATGTCCTCACAGTGGTCCCTTGCACTTTCATTGCGATGTTAAAAATTCAGCTTGGTGCATCTTTGGTCAGTCAAAAAATTAAGCACAAAAATGCACCTCCCAGTTTAAATGCATTGAAGATGCAGGAAAAACGTATCATTAACGCATCCGTGTTACTTTTTTTTTAGTCACATGACCTATGAAAAACACATCATAGGCAGAGTAATTATAGTGAAAGCGGCCCAAAAATCACTGTAAAAAAACAAAACGCTGTGCATTTTCAGTTTCATTAATCGGCACCTTTTCTCTGGTCAGCATTCTGCCAATAACAGTTTTCGGACGAAATGTTTCGGCAGCCAAAATTTTCGGAGCATCTCCAACTTATTTAATTTACTAGCAATGGCAGTGATCGGTTTATAGTGGAACTGCGAAATTGCGGTAGACATTATCTGACACTTATATAGTGGTAAGTGCTACAAAATATGCACTGTCACTGTACTAATGACACTGGCTGGGAAGGGGTTAACATCAGGGGCAAAGTGTTAAATGTGTGCCTAGCCAGTGATTTTTTTGTACTGTGGGGGAGGTGCTTTTACTAAGGGAAGGCATGGATCCCTGTTCCTGCTTTGCAGAGGCACAGGATCAATGCCTTCCCTACTGACAGAACGACGATCTTCCTTGTTTACATAGGCAGACCGCCATACTCCCTCTGCACCGAAGGATCGGTGGGTGCTGGCGGCCATAGAGTCCATGGTACCCGCTGTGTATAAACAGAGGGAGCGAGCCCCCTACCCGAAAGTGAAGGGTCATGCACCAGGTACGTGATCCTGTGCAGCAGTGACACTGTATATGCAAGTTATACAGTTGGCATGTGGTTGAAGTGGAAGTAAATCCCCCTATCATCTTCAGCCAAGAAAGCTGCCATTTTGGCCTCTGATCTTTAACTGCACATGTGATCAGTTACGACACCACCCATTTGATGGTATGACAGTTTGGAGAGAGAACAACCAATGTGACAGTTATCATTCCCGACACAAACAGGGAAACGGAACTTTCTTTTAAACTTAAGTTGATGCATTTAGTTTCATTTTAATATTTTGAAGGGAAGGGTTAGACTATGATCAAAGGCTAAACTTTTTTTAGTATTGGATAGAGTAGTGGTGGATTAGAACACCTGTCAGTTTTTACTGCCGTCTGTTCTCCCATTAGGGAGATTCACTCTCTCCCTTTGTTCCATTTCCCTTATTGAAATATTATTGTTCTGGTGACAACTCCGAATCTGGGATTGAGGGGAAATTTTCCAATATGGACACTAGTTCTGGGGACAACCATGGATTCCCTCACTTTGACATTTCTCCTCACTTCCTGTTGAGTTTGGGACAAGAATGGAAATCTCCCCAGTGGTACACAAATGGCAAAAAAAAAAAAAAACTGAGGGGGCTACCCTCAGTGACCTCCGACAGCCTCCTCAGCACATCATCTCCACCCTTCCACCCAAGCTAACAATGCCCCTGCTGGCCTGACCCAGAGTATTTAAGGAAGGCCTACCTTAAATACTCTGCCAGCCCATTTCCCGGGGGCCTCCGCAACACTCCAGGCAATGCCTAACCTCCCTCCCATTCTTCTGGAAACTTCTCCAAGGTTCCAGCAAGTAGGGGGGGAGATACCAGAGGAGAGCTGCTGCCTGGTGAGTCATCCAGTCTCCCTGAGCCACTCACTCTGATCCAGATTCAACACATGCTGGGATGCCAGCCAAGCCTAAAATTTACCTACACTAAACAAAAAAACTATGTACACTAATTGCATCTGGCATTTTCAGTACATCTCTACTCTCCCCTGGTATCTCCTCTTGGCCACACTAGGCGTTTTATTGAACCAGACATTTGAAACCGTCGCTACATAGACCTGCAGGCCAAGTAGCATAATACTTGCAACAGCTAGCAGTCATTGGTCAGCACACTGACCAACCAGAACCTCTCCTTACTTTGGGGACACAGAGGAAGAAGGAAGGCTCAGAAGAGATGCTCATTGGTGAGCACAGTAATGTGGCCTCGGTGACCAGTGTCCGCTATCCATTGCGAGTGTTACGATGCTACTCGGCCTCCAGGACTCTGTAGTGTTTCAGTGTCTGGCCCATATACTGGCTCTTGTGGGTGGTGGGAGATGGTACTTACAGCGGATAAGTGCAGCGGGGACCGGGGACCTTTTAAAAAAAAATAAAAAAGTGTTAACTGACAATATTCTCTCACCGATCCGCACTACACTTACCTGCTGTAAGTACCATCGCCACCACCCACACCAGCCAGTGTAATGGACCAGACACTGGACCACTTCCCTACACAGTCCTGGAGGGAGAGCAGTGCAGCGGGGCCCGGGGAGAGGCTTTCAGCCATTCACATTTTCAGTGTGTGAAAGGGCGAGCTTACACTTTAAATACCCTACATCCTCACCGGTCCCCACTCTACTTACCTCCATTAGGTGATGAGTGGTCAGTGCCCACACAACTGGTGTAGTGGTCCAGGATTCGAAATTCACGCTCTTCTCCTTAATCTTTCCGTGGGGCTTCCAGAATGGAACAGTGAGATTCTGATTGGTTAAAGTGGTTGCATTCCGGCACCTGACCATCAGCATTGCTCTGATCCATCCTGGAAGCCCTACTGAAAGATGGGGGAAGAGAGGCAGGAATCTCAAATCCTGGAACACTACACCAGCTGTGTGGTCACTGATACACTGTGTTAGCAAAAGTATTGGGACGCCTGCCTTTACACGCACATGAACTTTAATAGCATTCCAGTCTTAGTCCGTAGGGTCAATATTGAGTTGGCCCACCCTTTGCAGCTATAACAACGTTAACTCTTCAGGGAAGGCTGTCCACAAGGTTTAGGAGTGTGTCTATGGGAATGTTTGACAATTCTTCTAGAAGAGCATTTGTGAGGTCAGGTACTGATGTTGGATGAGAAGGCCTGTCTCACAGTCTCCCCTCTAATTCATCCCAAAAGTGTTCCATCAGGTTGAGGTCAGGACTGTGCAGGGCAATAAATTCCTTTACCTCAAACTCGCTCATCCACATCTTTATGGACCTTCCTTTGTGCACTCCATCCTCTGGAATATGCCCATTCTTCCATTGTTTTTGAATTTTTATTTTTTTTCCCCCAGTACGATTTAGGGCACAATGCGCAGCATTCACCGACCAATCGCTTGCCTCGTGGCCGTGGCATGAATCCATTGACTTGACCAGCCAAGTTTGACCACCAGCACCACCCGATAACGCTCCAAGGTGTGCTCCAATATTCATATGACCAGCCCCCTTCTCTGGCTCTATTGTAGGCAGTAGGTGGGCAGTTGAGGTGGGAGGGCAATAATAAAACTGCGGCTCAACCACTTGCAAGTACCGCCACCCTTGTGAACCTGCCCTAAAAAAAAGGAGTTGTGTCATTCCTGGAGACCCTCTTTAACTATTCCCATTTTTTAAAGTTTTGTTATATATATTTATTTTTTTAACTAACAAAAACAAAAAAAAGGAAATAAAAACAAAATAAAATTGCTATAAAAAAGTGTGGCATGGTGGTGGCACTGAGGGCGCACAGTCCTTACCTTCTCTGGCTTTTAGCAGGACGGTGTTGGCGACGATATTCTCCAGCTCCATGGTCTCCGGGGCTCATTCACAACGCCAGCTTCACCGATACTCCACCCCAAACCTGGGGGGAGGGGGGGTCACCCCAAATCCGGATCAATGGGGGGCTCCCATCAATGGAGGAGATAAAGAATAGAGAAAAGTCCCGGCTGGGATCTATGGATGGAAGGGGGGAGGGGGGCACAGTGTTGGGGGCTCAGCACCGACAATAAATCCTCATCATAAATGGGGGAGGGGGCCGGGATTAGAAGTTATTGGGGGGAGGGGAGCCCCATGTCCCGGCGGAGCTCACACGGATGGGGACAGACGGCTGCGGGTTCTTCACCTCGGACCGGGGACACCCCACGCCTGCCGATCCCCGGGGCAGAGGCAGCAGGAAGTAACATGGACCTGGAGGCTGGCGGAGACTGAGCGGCCCAGGGTGGGGCGGGGCCTGCACTTTGACGTCACGGTCGGGGCCGCGCGGGGGGTGCCGGGAGTTGTAGTGTGCAACGGGGGGCGGGGATGAGGGTTTCCTGGGGCAACGCCTCTGATTGGGTGTTACTCTGACCAATCTGTTCTCTGCAGGCTGACAGGAGTGCTCAGGACAGGAGGTGTCAGGATGTCATAGTAATCCGATGTGTGGACCATGCTGGCTTCTGTGTGCTACCTCCACCAATCAGAGACTGGCATTCCCAGCAATAGAAAGCCTGCAAGTCTCTGCATATTACACAGCCAGGCAACCAGCATGCTCAGAAATAGGTCAGCGGTAGTAATAGCAATAGCAATTCTCTGCATCTGTGATTCTATTACAAAATATTGCAGCCAGACACAGCCAGGTGACCAGCATGCTCAGGCGGTCACCAATCGCAGCCCTCATAATTCTCTACATGTACGTTTTCTGCTAAAAAAAAACTTGAAGCCAGGCGATTAGCACTCTCAGAATGTCACCAATTCTCTGCATATGTTTCCTTTTCCATAGACAGCCAGGTGTCTAGCATTCTCAGGAGGTCACCAGTAGCAGCCCTTGCAATAATCTGAATAATTTTCCATAGACAGCCAGATGACTAGCATTCTCAGGAGGAGGCATTCCTGTCAGTCACCCCCCACCCCCCCCCCCCCCCCCGCATTTCTTTCCTTCGGATAATATAGAAAGCAGAGGCAGCCAGGCAACTAGCATTCTCAGGAGGTCATATAGAAAAAAAAGGGGGGGGGGGACTTGGTGGGACTTTATACAAATACGTCTCCATCGCTGATTCAGTAGAAACAAAGGAGAAGGAAGGTGGGACATTATATGAGGGATGTGCAGCAACAGAGCCGCAGTCAGTATATAAAACACACAATGTTTATTGCTAAATAATAATTGTAAAACACGTAAGAAAAGTCATTCATAGGTTTGTATCCATGACAACATGGAACAAACATTGTATGTAAAAAAACTGCCAACAACAATAAATGATATACTGTATAATAAACATGGCCGCTGCATCAAGATACAATACATTGTAGGGGAATTATATAACAGCCATCCCAGCTGACACAGACCACCTCAGAGACAGCATAAGGATAAAATCTGGGCTAAAGCATCCAATGAAGATGAGATGCATCCAATAATCCCTACGCGTTTCGTGGATTTTCAGGGGCAAATGCATGTAGACCCCTTTCACACTGGGGCTTTTTTCAGTCTAAAAATAAGGACTGTAAAGCGCCTGAAAAAAGCATTCCCTGCAGCCCAAGTGTGAGAGTCCGAGGGCTTTCACGCTGGGGTGGTGCGTATGCAGGACACTAGAAAAAGTCCTACAAGCAGCATCTTTGGATCAGTTAATATACCGTGTCTCCACCGCTCCTCCACCTCTCCTCCACCGCTCCTGCCCATTGAAATCAATGGGCAGCGCTGCAGAAGCAGCTGCAAAGCGTTTTGGCAGCCACGCTTTGTGGGCACTTTTAACTCCGCGGTCGCTATCGGGGGTTAAAAACACCCCATTGACAGCTGAAAAGCGCTGCTGCAGCCCTAACACACCCCCCCCCCCCCCCCCGTGTGAAAGTACCCTAAATATCTGTGAAAAAAACACAAATATATAAGGTAGAAAATACCATTTATTATATTGCAGCTTACCAATTCTTAGATATAATGGCTGGATTTAGTTTTCTTTTTTTACAATGCAGTTGTTTTTCACAAGTTCAAGCTCTCCAGCGGAATGTATCCAAAAATTGAACTTCCGCTTTAAGGGAGGTGACCCCCTGACATGCCACATTTGAGGGGGGCGTATACCCTCTTTTTAGAGGGTCCCAGCTCCCACTTCCTCCCGATGCACTGCGGCACCGGAAGGGAGATCACCCCCCCCTTCCTCTCAGCAATCATCTGGGACACGTCACAGATCCCAGGTCCGGATGATTGCCCGGGCCCGGCTCGTGCATGCGCAGTGGTTGCCTGGCTGTGAAGCCACAGCCGGGGGCCCACAGTTACAATGCCGGTGCAACAGAGAGAAGAGGGAAAGGAGCGGGACTTCGTTCCCCCACATCGCTGGACGTGGGACAGGTAAGTGTCCGATTATTAAAAGTCAGCAGCTGCAGTATTTGTAGCTGCTGACTGATTTTTTAGCGCTGTAGCGCCTGCAAAGCACCCCAGTGTCAAAGAGTTCTAATACTGGCGGGGGTGATTAAAATGATCAGATTTTATTTGCTCATGTAAAACCTTTAGCTCAAAAGAAAAAACAATGTTTGCTGTAACTGATTATAAAGTGTTAGCTGGAGTTTGGCTTCAATTTGTTTAGTATATTTAACTCTGCTACCACATTTAACTCCCCCCCCCCCCCCCAGACTGACAATGGTGCTGTCTGCTGTGCCTCATGTGCTCTGTCCTCCAGAGTTGTGTCTGACTAATACAAGAGGTGTGTTACTGGCCAGATCACAAGGTGAAAACAGATTATTGTCTTCCTATCTGTTTCTGCATTTATGATTTTTTGTTTCTGTTGTTGTTGTTCTCTATATGTTTTGTAAAACTTTCACTATAAAAACAAAAGGTTTCTGGTGAGTGTTTGGAAGGCTGTGGAGTTGGAGGTCAGCTGGGGTCTGGTGATCATCTCAACATTCCTAGGAGTTCCTGAATTCACCGCAATAATGCCACATGTGGTGAAAATGTGTCATATTGATCTTGAAGTTGAGGGACCTCCTTTAACATGATTTTATTCATTTTGACAAACTACAAAGGAAGGGAAACTCCAGGGAAGGTGGGATGGATTGCTTCCATAGGGCGCTTCTCCAGCTGGGTCTTTGTTTATATTGTAGATGAGATCTCTCATCAAATTCTAAAAATCTGTTATCAATTCCAGTAGATGTGAACCAGAGTTCCACGCATTCCTTCTCACCTCCAGGACAACAGGGAAAGGTCTTGTGTAGGTTGTGGCATGGAGCGGGGGAGCTGGATGGAGCAGACCTTGTGGTGCAAAGTATATTTTCAGGTGGACCTTGCTCCAATAGCAAGGTCCATTTATTCAGTTAGGCCCCATTCATACCTGGGTGATTCCTTATCCTTCGCTTGTCACGCTTGCGGTGCCGTTCATTGTTCATGACACCCCAAAAGCAGCAAGCAGAAACATGAAAACACACAAAGCTCAACGCTCAAAGCCCTACATGGGCTAATTTGGTGCATTTTTTTGTGTGTAGGAGAGACCATTGAAATTAATGGGCTGCCCTATGTGTGTAGCATGAAACCGCACAGAAAAATGCGCATAAACTTGATTTCTACCGTTGCAGGTGTCACGAAACGCTCAGGTGTGAGCACCCTTCCTGTACCTAATTTGCTGCAGTAAATTATTTCATGTACTTGGTGGGGGACTCCAGGCTTTTTGCAGGTTCCAAGGCTTTCTGTGGAGGCTCTTGGCTGGGACTTTACAGGTAATACCTTTCCTAGCAATGTATGCGGTGAGCTCCCTACATGTATACATTGGGCTGTATTTTCTGTAAGTCATCTGGCCTTTCATGTGTATTTCAAGTGTAATGCCGCGTACACACGATCAGAATTCTTGTTGGAAAAAGTTCTGATGGTTTTCCAGACGGAATTCCACTCAAGCTGTCTTGCCTACACACGGTCACACCAAATTCCGATCGCTTAGAACGCGGTGACGTACAACACGTACGACGGGACTAGAAAAAGGAGGTTCAATAGCCAGTAGCCAATAGCTTCCGTCTCGTAGTTGAATCTGAGCATGTGTGAATTTTGGTGTGTCGGAATTGCATACACACGATCGGAATTTCCGTCAGGAAAATTGAGAACATGCTATCAATTTTTTGCTGGCGGAAATTCGGACAGCTAAATTCCTGAGGCAGCTTACACACGGTCGCATTTTCCAATGAAAAGCTCTCATCTGTCTTTTTCTGTCCGGAATTCCGATTGTGTGTACGCGGCATTACTTCCTATGATAGTTTAATGTATTCTATAAGAGAGACCTATACCACCTTCAATCTGATTCTATTAGTACATGTACACATCTGCCTAACTATTGAGGGAATCTGAGACCTTGGTGTCTGCTTAGTATGTGTCTTACTGATTTCCTTATTTCTAGTTCCTTAGTACCTGCCCCCATTTTTCCTTCCAGCCAATGCCCTTCTGTAGCATTTTTGTTGTTTGCACCCTCTTCTCCTGATGAAGCAGAACTACGCAAAACATGTCAAGCTTCATGTAAAGGATTGGTGGTTTACCTATGATTGACTGTCTAGAATATTTGCGTTGTTTTTTTGGGGGGGGGGGGGGGGTTGTATTTTAATTGCATTTATGTTTTTAAAACAATAAAAGTTATATTTTTAAAATGAATATTGTGTGCCCATAAAGTCTATGGACTGCGGTGCAAAATCCCCAAAATGTTTGATTTCTAGAAATTAGGACATATCACTTGGTATCAGTCTAGTTTTCAATGGGTACCCATAGCACCACCCAGGGGTTCCTTGTTGTCTACTTAAAACTATAATCTTTCTAGATATAGTAGAGCAGGGCTGTCAAACTCAATTTTATCAAGGGCCACATCCGCATTCTGGTTGCCCTCAAAGGGCCAGTTGTATAATGTGAGACTAGATGTCCAGAGCATCCAACCCCCCTTTACAACAGATGTCAAGAGCCCTCCCACCATCAGAAATCAAGAGTCCACCACACTCCTCTACATCACAGAGAGCCCACCTTAGCATGTTCTGCTGCCGAGAAACAGAAAGGGTATACAGAAAGTGCAGGGTCTAGAGGAGGACCAGAGGAGCCCTGGAGTCAGCTGCCAGAGTCTGCTGAATGCTGAGAAGGGGTGGCTGCAGTTGCAGAGAGAGGCACAAACTCTGTAAGGGGAGTTTTGTCCTCCTCTCTGCTGCCCCCCACTGAGACAAAGAGGGGGTTGCCGTAGCTGCAGGAGAGGTGCAAGGGCCACAGGAAATGACCTGCAGGGCTGGATTCGGCCTGCGGGCCTTGTGTTTGACAAGTGCAAATCTTTGGATTACTCATTACATTCTGTACCAGAGACAATGGTCATGGCAGCACAGAGTAATAAAATTCTGGAAGAGGTTCTAACTCTCGGTCTATCCGATATTAAAGTTTTGGCTTTAGATATACGTTTATGACATTGTCAGTAAGTCTCTCTTTTACTGGTTAGGCCAGGTGATAACTTTATAATGCACATATATACGTTTGCTTGTGTCTTGAACATGCCTCTGCATTCCGTGTTCATGGCATAACAAGATAAAATGGCATTTAAAGTAAACCTATCAGTAACATAAAGAAGATCTTCAAGCATGACCTCCTCTGCTAAGTACAGCATACTCCATTCAGGAACTTGTCTCCACCTTTCTGATTAGTCATCGGGCACTTGAGTAAACCCTTTTCAGGAGAGGTTATTCACCCAGTCCTGTCCTGGTGATTTTAATATGAAAGAGAGAGAGAGCCTGCCGCTGAGCCATTCCTAAATGCCATGCTTCCCATTGTCATACCCTTCAGCAAGAGTGGGGCTCAAATAATTGCCCTGGACAAAGAGGGTGCTTGCTGTGCAAGGCGGACCTTTTAATAAAACCATGGGGGGGGGGGGGCGTACACCACTCTCAATGAAATCAGAACTAAACCCTCCTATCCTTTTCAGCCATGGAAGCTGCCACCTTCGCTTCTGTTTGATCTGCAACTGCCATGATGCGGCACATGTGATCATTTCCGATACCAGCCATTTGATAGTTTGACAGTTTGGTTGAGAGCACAAGCAAATATGACAGTTAGCATGCTGGGAATGTAACTGTTTGAACCTGGGTTCACTTCCACTTCCATTCACACCTGAGTGTATTGATTTACTTGCATTTTTCGGGCATTTTTTTAAGCTTTTTTTGCAGTTTTTTACAAGTTTTTAAAAAGCGTTTTAGAAGCATATTACAAGTGTTTCATAGCTTTATTCCCCCCCGTACACACTATCGGACATTCCGACAACAAAATCCAGGGGATTTTTTTCGACAGATGTTGGCTCAAACTTGTCTTGCATACACACGGTCGCACAAAGTTGTAGGAATTTCCGAATGTCAAGAACGCGGTGACATACAACACATACGATGAGCCGAGAAAAATTAAGTTCAATAGCCAGTGTGGATCTTCTGCTTGATTCCGAGCATGCGTGGAACTTTGTGCATCGGAATTGTCTACACATGATTGGAATTTTTACGTAACGGATTTTGTTGTGGGAAAATTTGAGAACCAGATCTCAAATTTTGTGCAATGGAAATTCTGATGGAAACTGTCCGATGGAGCCCACACACGGTTGGAATTTCTGACAACAAGCTCCCATCGAACATTTTATGTTGGAAAGTCCAACCGTGTGTATGGGGCATAAGGCGTTTTTGTTTAGCCAACAGAAAACACTAGGAGGAGGAGAGGGAGAGAAAATTAGGGGTGGGGAGCTGCTTTTGAGCATTTTACAAGCGTTTTACAGGCATTTTACAAGAGTTTTACAAGTCAGGCATTTCTATTAAAGTCTATGGGGCCAAAAATTCTTGCAATCTGCCAAAAAGAAGCTCATGTACTTTCTTGAGCTTCGGTATTTTGCTTCAGGTAACAGGACGCTCATATGTATGTGAAGAGGGCTCATTGAAATAAATGGAATTTTGCTTGTTGGGCATTTTGGAGCTTCAGAGCTGAAAATCACTCAGGTGTGAACAGGGCCTTAAAGTTGAAAAAGTATTCATACCCCTTAAAATTTTCCATGTTTTGTCATTTTACAACCAAATATGTAAATCTATTTTATTGGGATTTTATGTGATAGAACAACACAAAGTGGCACATAATTGTGAAGTGGAAGGAAAATGATAAATGGTTTTCAGAATGTTTTAGAAATAAATATGTGAAAAATGTGGCATGTATTTGTATTCAGCCCCCCTGAGTCAATACTTTGTAGAACCGCCTTTCACTGTAATTACAGCTGCAAGTTTTTTTGGGGATGTCTCTACCAGCTTTGCACATCTAGAATGACACTTCTGCCCATTCTTCTTTGCAAAATAGCTCAAGCTCTGTCAGATTGGATAGAGAGCGTCTGTGAACAGCAATTTTCAAGTCTTGCCACAGATTTTCATTTGGATTTAGGTCTGGACTTTGACTGGGCCATTCTAACACATAAATATGCTTTGATCTAAACCATTCACTGGCTGTATGTTTAGGGTCATTGTCCTGTTGGAAGGTGAACCTCCGCCCCAGTCACAAGTCGTTTGCAGACTCTAACAGGTTTTCTTCTAAGTTTGCCCTGTATTTGGCTCCATTCATCTTCCCATCAACTCTGACCAGCTTACCTGTCCCTGCTGAAGAAAAGCATCCTTACAACATGATGCTGCCACCACCATGTTTCACAGTGGGGGTGGCGTGTCCAGGGTGATGTGCAGTGTTAGTTTTCCGCCACACATAGCGTTTTGCTTTGCAGCCAAAAAGTTCAATTTTGGTCACATCTGACCAGAGCACCTTCTTCCACATGTTTGCTGTGTCTGCAACATGGCTTCTCGCAAACTGGAAACAGGTCTTCTTATGGCTTTCTTTCAAAATATTACTTTCTTCTTGCCACTCTTCCATAAAGGCCAGATTTGTGGACTGAACAACTAATAGTTGGCAGGTGGACAGATTCTCTCACCTGAGCTGTGGATCTCTGCAGCTCTTCCAGAGTTACCATGGGCCTCTTGGCAGCTTCTCTAAAGAATGCTCTCCTTGCCCGGCCTGTCAGTTTAGGTGGACGGCCATGTCTTGGTAGGTTTGCAGTTGTGCCATACTGGCACAGTGCTTTGTGAGATTGGTTCTACTAGATATTAGTTAGGGGTATCAGAGGCTGAATACAAATGCACACCACACTTTTCAGATATTTATTTGTAAAAAATGTTGAAAACCATTTATCATTTTTCTTCCATTTCACAATCATGTGCCACTTTCTGTTGGTCTATCACATAAAATCTCAATACAGGCACTGTAAACCCATCGATTTATGGTTTTGGGAAGCAATTACTTTTGAGGCATGCCGAGATTGATAACTGTCACAGTTACTTGTGCTCTCAACTTAAGGCTGCATTCACACCTGAGCGTTTTCAGCTTATAAAATGCTTGTATAACGCCTGAAAAATGCCCAACAAGCAAAATCCCATTCATTTCTGCCTTTTACATTGGCGACCTGAACAAAATTGCAGCAAAAGTGCAGTAAAAGAAAAACGCGGCAAAATCGCAGTAAAAATTTGCACATTTGAAGCGCTCAGGTGTGAATGCAGCATGACTGTCAAACCATCAAATGGCTGGTGTCATAACCAATCACATGTACAACACCATGGCAAACATTGGCTAAGAAGGCAGCTTGCTTGGCTGTAAAGGAGAGGATGGTTTAGTGTCGCTTTATCCTCTTGCTGCCCACATATTGCATATGTGTGGCAGGAAAAAGGGTGGGCTTTAATGCCCACATATTGAACATACTGCATATGTCCATAGATGGTTGAGATTTATGAACAGAGATAATGCTTACTGCGCATTCCCAGCACAGCGATTGAGCTGTCAAAGACACTCCCTAACACTCCCTAACTAATGATTGGGAGCCAGCAGAATGCGCTTCTGACCACGTGACCATTGTGACAGCCAATCAGAGTGGTCATTTGATAAGGCAGTCCTTCCCCTGCACTGGGCGTAAAGAGATGTCAGAGTGCAGGGTATCAGGGCCTGCCCTGACATCGGGACAACGATCTGTGGCCTTCTGGACTTTTTCCTCTCCCCAACCTGGAGAGTGTCTATTTGGGAGAGCCCCCTCTTCAACAAATTTTAGAGGACTGGCTTTTACAGGTCCCTAAGGCCTGGGGTCCACCTGGCTTTGGCTTGGGTAGACTATAGAGTGCCTTGCCCTTGTCAGGAGCCTTGGGCCCTGAGGGGTACAGGGTGGGAGACCCTTCCTTTTTGGGGCTGGGCATTTGGATAAGGTTGAGTCGACTTGGTGACCTACCTTGTAAAAAAATTTGCCAAGAAAATTCTATGGAAAAAGGCTTTCAAGTGTATCAGACATGGTACCCATAAAGCAGGCCCACAGAATTGCAGAGATTTAAATACAACTGAGGGGATATATACATAGATGCAGTTATGATATGCTCAGGAGAAGCTGTAGCCACTCTATGGAGCAAAGATCCAAATCCCTGTCAGCTGGATACATAGATGCATCTCATAAAATTAGAATATCATCAAAAAGTTAATTTATTTCAGTAATTAAATTCAAAAAGTGAAACTAATATATTTTATATAGATGCGTTACATACAGAATGATATATTTCAAGCATTTCTTCTTTTAGTTTTGATGGTTATGGCTTACAGCTAGTAAAAACCCAAAATTCAGTATCTCAGAAAATTTTAATATTACATAAGACCAATAAAAAAAATGATTTTTAATACAGAAATGTTTCACAGAAAAGTATGTCCATGTACAGTATAGTATGCACTCAATACTTGGTCGGGGCTCCTTTTGCATGAATTACTGCATCAATGTGGCATGGCATGGAGGTGATCAGCTTGTGGCACTGCTGAGGTGTTATGGAAGACCCAGGTTGCTTTGATAACGGCTGTCAGCTTGTCTACATTGTTGGGTCGGGTCAGGGCTGGTGCAAGGATTTTTGACACCCTATCCTAAACCTCATTTTGCCGCCCCCCCCCCCCTTGCCGCCACCCCTGACTCCACCCCATTTGCCCTGCCCATGTTTACCCCACCTTTTGAATGAAGCGCTCATCAAATGCAGTCTCACCAGTGCCCATCAAATGCAGCCTCACCACCCCCGATCAATGCAGTCTACCAGCGCCCATCAATGCAGCCTCACCAGCGCCCATCAAATGCAGCATCACCAGCGCCCATCAAATGCAGCCTCACCAGTGCCCATCAAATGCATCCCCACCAGTGCCCATCAATGCAGCCTACCAGTGCCCATCAGTGAATGCTTGCTTGATTCCATTCATTCAGGAGTTGGGACACAGACACAGTCCTCCGCCTCTGCGCCTCTGACACTATGTGCAAACTGCTGATGCTGAGACTTATGCCTCGTACAAATGACCGGACATTTCGGCAGACTAGGTCCGACGGAATCAGTCCATCGGACAATCCGATAGTGTGTGGGCTAATCCAATGGTTTTTCATTAAAAAAATCAGACGGACCTAGAAATAGAACATGTTTCAAATCTGTCCGATGGACTCAATTCCTATCGGGAAAACCGTTCGTCTGTATGCCGGTCCGACTGACCAAATACGACACAAGGTAAGCTACTGGCTACTGGCTATTGAACTTCCCTTTTTAGTCCCGTCTTACATCATCACATTCAAAAGGAATGGACTTTCGAACGGACTTAGTCCGTTCGTGTGTGGGCAAGTCCCTTCCTTCGGTGGGTCCGTCGGAACTCTGCCGAAAGTCCGTCGGGAAGACCGTCGGACCTAGTCTGCCGTAAAGTCCGGTTGTGTGTACGCGGCATAAGTTGCTTGCTGCAGAGAGGACAGTAAGAACACCAGTGGCCGGGCACCCTAGGCAGCAATGCGCCCTAGGCGGCTGCCTAGTTTGCCTAGTGGTAGCACCGGCCCTGGGTCTGGTGTCTCTCATATTCCTCTTGACAATACCCCACAGATTCTCTATGGGGTTTAGGTCAGGCAAGTTTTCTGGTGAATTAAGCACAGTGATACCATGATCATTAAACCAGGTATTGGTACTTTTGGCAGTGTGGGCTGCTGCCAAGTCCTACTGGAAAATTAAATCAGAATCTTCATTAAACTGGTCAGCAGAGGGAAGCATGAAGTTCTCTAGAATTTCCTGATACAGGGCTGCGCTGACTTTGGACTTGATAAAACATAGTGGACCAACACCAGCAAATTACATGGCTCCTCAAATCATCATGAACTGTGGAAACTTCACACTGGACCTCATGCAGCTTGGATTCTGTGCTTCTTCACTCTTCCTCCAGACTCTGGGACCTTGATTTCCAAATGAAATTCAACATTTTCCACAGTCCGTGATGATTTGGGGAGTCATATCATCTGCTGTTGATTTTATGAGATGTACCTGTAGAAGGATACCCCAAAGCAAGTTCTTAAAAAGGCCTCCTTTACACTTGCGGTTGTCTGTAAAAAGAGATCCGTGGCGGAAACGCTTTCCACAGAGTGGCAAGGGGGTGGCTCAGCGTTCAGAAGGCTCGTAGTTAGGGTGCGGCCCCATTAACTAGAATATGTCACCTTCGGTGGACGGGGGGAATTATTTTTGCCATGCTACTAAGGATGCGTCATATCACATGGCTATGTTATGCGGAATTCATATATAACATCAATCCCACCCCTCACACTGCTTATGTGTGAACATAAATACTCCAACCTTTGTAAAAAGCAGAAACTGGCTTACATAAACTCCTTTTGTAAAAACTGTAAGCTGGTGACCTTGCTAATTTCCCATAATAGGACATGCAGAGTCACTGCTGAACCAGCCGAGCCAGTCCTTACTATAGCACGACATTCTTACCTCAAATCAGATGGAAGCTACACACAACAATCCTCACCGCGCAGCTAAATATAGAAGTCAAACATAGTAAAACTGGTCCTACTGACACCAAAGTAATGACGGTATTTGATAGCAGTACAGATACAGTCAGTTGTGAAGAGTGAGTACACATACTTTTCTAAATACAGCTCTCAGCCAAGGTGATAAAAACCTTTGAAAAAAATTCTCTTATTTATTTTTTCAAATATTTGTCATTGAACCCTTCTGCTGCCAGAGCGTTTTTTTTTTTTTTTTCAATTTTCCACACCTGTAAGAAAATGCACATTTTGTAAATGGAAATACACTTTAATCTCTTGCCAACCAGCGCACGATAATATACGTCGGCATAATGGCATGGTTGCGCAAATAGGCGTACCTGTACGTCCCCTTTAAGATGAGGTATTGTGGGCATGCGCACGCCGCGTGATCCATGACCGTGCACGCGGGTCTCGTGGACTCGATTTGTTCGCCGGTGTCCCGCAATCGTGTCACCGAGTGGTAGAACAGGGAGATGCCTATGTAAGCAAGGCATTTCCCCATCACAGGGATCTATTGCTCCCTATGATCGGGAGCAGTGATCGCTGTCATGTGAGTGGTAGCCCACCCCGCCACAATTAGAATCACTCCCTAGGACAAACGTAACCCCTTCATCGCCCCCTAGTGTTTAACCCCTTTCCCGTCAGTGTCATTTACACAGCAATCAGTGCATTTTTATAGCACTGATTACTGTATAAATGACAATAGTTCCAAAATAGTCTCAAAAGTGCCCGCCATAATGTCACAGTCACGATAAAAATGGCAGATCGCCGCTATTACTAATAAAAAAAAATCATTAATAATAAAAATGCCATAAATCTATCCCCTATTTTGTAGACGCTATAACCTTTGCGCAAACCAATCAATATACGCTATATGTAGAAGAATATATACCGGCCTAAACTGAGAAAGAAATTTGTTTTTTTTATATATTTTTTGGGGATATTTATTATAGTAAAAAGTAAAAAATATTTATTTTTCTTTCAAAATTGTCACTCTTTTTTTGTTTATAGCACAAAAAATAAAAACAGAGGTGATCAAATACCACCAAAAGAAAGCTCTATTTGTAGGAAAAAAAAGAATGTAGATTTTGTTTGGGTGCTACGTCTCATGACCGCGCAATTGTCAGGTAAAGCGACACAGTGCCATATTGCAAAAAGTGCTCTGGTCAGGAAGGGGGTAAAATCTTACGGGGCTGAAGTGGTTAAGGTGAAACTACACTGCATCTGAGCACCCCAAACCAAAAACACTATTTCATTTATTTTTAATATTCACAGCAAACTCCCCCATCCATCCATGTCTCCATGCTTTTTTTTTTTTTTTTTTTGCTGAGAAACCACTTTGAAAAACACCCCAAGCATTCCTGGCTGTGCCCATCTTGAGTAAACGCTGATGATTCATGTAGCATTTTCTGGAATCCACCTGCCCTTAGCTCAGGCACGCAGACCGGAGCGTGCGCTTAGCTAAGAAAACCCCTCCTCCCCTCCTGAAGACTTCTGGGATGTATGACATCATTTGCCTACACCTGGAAACTTGGAAGTAACTAAAGAAATGTTAAAAACAAAACAAAAACAAGTTTAAAATAAATAAAAACATGATATACTTTTCTATCTATTTACTAATAGTAGCAGCATAAGGGTTAAACATAGTCAATGTTGACTGAGAGAGTAAAGTTCTGCTTTAAACCCTGAATACATTAGATATTTTCTAAAAGCAGAGACCCTGTAGAATAAAATGGTTGTATTTGCAAACAAGCTATGTGCTATTGTTAATAAGATCTATATTTTCAGTAACAAATTAATTTTAGTGCACACAAACACGGTTCAATTCTTGGTAAAAATGTAAAGTTGTGTCAAGTAAATAGATACGTATATCGCAAATAAGTAGTTGTACAAATGTCATTACTTTTATACAATTGTGCAACTGTTATTATCCTTTCTCTTGCAATAAAATGTTATTGATAAAAAAATAAAAAAAATAAATAAAAAGGAAATAGATATGAAATATGGACATCCTCCAAGGACTATCATTATCTAAAATTGTTTATAGGTGCTTTAAGTGGCAGTTCACACCATTCGCAATTCTTACACATTCCTGTGCGATTCAGTGTAGTGCAATTTTCAGCCTGAAATCCCACTGGATCGCACCAAATATAGCGCATGCACTACTTTTCAAAACACAACTGAATTGCATGGTACTGTGGTACCATGCGATCCGATGCAGGCAAATGCATTGCTTGTTTAGGGTGTCGCTCAGAATCTATTGACAACCGCAGCAGATCGCGCACCCAGTGCGCTTGGAACGTAGTACCGGAAACGTGCACGGAGCGCATTAAAGGCTAAAAAATGATAAATGCCAGACATCCCAAAACCAGACAAAAATCCAGAAGAAGTCGGGAATTACCGCCCATCTCATTAATTAATTGCGATGTTAAAATCTTGACCAAAATCCTTGCTAACTGCTTATCTGTATTCATTAGTTCATATATACACAAGGACCAGGTGGGATTCATTCCCGGCAGGCAGGGTCCGGACCAAATACAGAGGACAATTGACATGATGTCCATTCTTCAAACTAATTGGGATGGGGGCCCCAAACAGGCGGAAATGCTTCTTTCCTTAGACCTACAAAAGGCCTTTGATTCGGTCTCTTGGCCCTATATCCTTACCATTTTACAAGGTTGGGGCTTTGGTCGACGTTTCACGGGCCTAATACTAGCACTATACTCCACTCCCTCCGCACGGATTAGGCTCCAAGGCTTTTACTCTAAGCCCATACAGATAAGACAGGGGACCAGACAGGGTTGCCCGATATCGCCATTAATTTTTGCAATGGCGATAGAGACACTAGCCATAGCAATTCGCCAAAATCAAGATATTAAAGGTGTCTGCTGCGGCCCCCACACTCATAAATGCGGCCTATTTGCGGATGGCGTTATGCTCTTCCTCACCTCTCCCATAACCTCTTCCCAACTTATGCTCTACACTAGATACCTTCACTAAGATATCAGGCCTTCAGGTTAATTATTCCAAATCGCAAGCCCTTAATGTCTCCCTTGATACCCCAACAGTTAAACTCCTGAAACAATCCTTTCAGTTTAAATGGAGCAAAATCTCCATCAAATACTTAGGTATCAATCTCACAGTCAAAGTTGAAAACCTATATAGCCACAAGTATCCTCCCATGTTCCATAAGCTAGAAACTGACTTACACAATTGGGCACATCATAAAATCTCCAGGTTAGGCAGGATAAACGCCATTAAAATGACGCTACTCCCCAGAATACTGTATTTGTTCCGGTCCCTCCCCATTCCCATTAGAAAAGACCATATCCACTCCATTCAAAGCAAGATCCTGAAGTTCATATGGGGTAAGGCTGGATACAGATCATCTCAAGGAATCCTATACGCACACAGGAAAAAAGGGGGGCTGGGACTTCCCCAACTATATAAATACTACCTAGCAGCCAGGCTAGCCCAACTATCAACAGTCTATTCAAGGTTTGAGAAGCCTGACTGGGTACATATAGAAAAACATGCAGTCCCCAATTTCACTCTAGACTTTCTATTATGGTCTCCTCAGAGGGATAGACCACCAATTCTTGCCCCAACCCTATCTCACTCTTTGGGACTCTTTACGCACCACGGCCTCACTTGTCTCTGAATACAAACCCTTGACCCACATATTCAATAACCCAAACTTCCCCCCAGGCAGAAATGTCTTAGCCTTTAAATGGTGGGTTGATAAAGGACTCTACAGGATAGGACATTTCTTCACAGCGGCAGGACTGCTCACCCTTAAACATTGCACAAAAAAGCTAGACCTCCCCAGCTCTGAAATATTCAGGTTCCATCAGATTCACCATTTCCTACAATCCCTATATAAAAACAATCCCCAACCCCCTACTTTCACAGATTATTAAATGTGGTGCGGTGAAGCCATGGACCAGAGGGGGGGGGGGGGGATCTCGACAATCTGTTTGTCACTGATTGCCCCTGAGTCCAAAATGTCCTTCATGGCGGCTTGGGAAATGGACTTTAACTTTCACTGGCCCAAGGAGAAGTGGTTTTCGGTGTGTGCTCTAAGTCTTTTGGTGGCATTCTTAATACCACGTTGATGGAAGCTAGTCTAAAAGTACTAACCAGATGGTACTACAGAATAGCTTCAATGTTCCCCGCTGCCAGCCCTCTCTGCTTTAGGGGCTGTCAACTCCTGGGCACAATGTCACATATATGGTGGGAGTGCCCGAGGATCCGATCCTTTTGGAAGAAAGTTTTCAACATACTGGATAAGTTAGTAGGCTCTTGCATTCCCCCCATGGTGGCTCTTCTAAACAAACCAATTCCACACATCTCTAAGCAATCTGGTAGACTGGTGCACTTTGTGCTATTGGGAGCTAAACTCACAATTGCTAGGGCCTGGAAAAAGCCAGGTGTTTTATCTCCCAATGGCAAAAATAAAAATATTGTGGGTAATGCCCCAGGAAAAACTCATCAGCATATTATCAGACTCTTCTAACAAATTCAAAGCCACCTAGGAACCATGGGCTCGCCTTATGGGTATATCTACTTTCCCCTTCATTCCACATACCTGAGATCTGGCTAGATCAGGGAGTGGCGCTCCCATCCCCTCCCTCACCCAATCTTCTTTTCTTTCCCTTCCTATTTTTCTGAATGCTTTTCTTTCCTTCTCTCTTACCTAGGTTAGTCCTACAAGGACTCAGTTCAGGTTATTGTATCTCAAAGTTCATATTGAGGTGAAAGGCACTACTGACCTACTCAGATATTGGAGGTCAGACCCGAAACAGTTGATCGCAATGGGTTTGACTGGAGGATTGATGCCCGGCAATGATCACCTACTTCTATGGTGAATAAGATGCTTGATATAGGCCTGGATGGGGGCCGGTTCCCCCCCCCCTGACACAGCTTGATCCCCTTGGGGGTGTCGGAAGGGACTGGTGTAGACTTTAGACGTGCTTAAGCTTCACACCGGGACCTCTAGCAGTCAGCCAACAAGCACTTGCATCCCAGGACTAGATTCAGGGAATAGGCCAGATTTGCTCACATTCAGACTTCTGTTAGTATTACCTGCACCATAAACTTATGTTTGTACGCTGCTTGAGATATTATCTATGTATTCATGATTGTATTGATGTTGTTTCTAAAATAACAATAAAAACCTTTGAAAGAAAAAATGATAAATGCACAAACTGCATATTTGCAGGAACAAAGTGCATTTATTTTTTTTCTCAAATCAGCCTTCAAAGCATTGCCATCGCCATCAGTGGATCGCAGGCGTAATGCCAGGGTACAGCAGACTCTTCTTTCAGCTCATTGCCAGTACTGAGATGTAGGCTTTCAGTTAGAGACCTAGAGGAAGAAGGAAGGATCACCATGCTCGTGTTCAATTGAGAATCACAAGTACGTCTGCCAAGTCTAGGTCCGTCAGATCTCTGTGAATGAATGATGTGGCTTTGCGATGCAAATTTTTAAAGTGACAGCCGCTATAGGCGAGAACCCCCACATGCAGTGACATTGTTGCTATTGCTATTTGCACCATGTTATGCCCTAAAAACAGGTGTAACCTAACCACTTCAATACTGGGCACTTTGACCCCCTACTCCCTGACAATTTTCAGCTTTCAGCGCTATCATACTTTGAATAACAATTGCACGGGCATACAACACTATACCCAAATTACATTTTTAGCATTTTTTTGAGACAGATAGAGCTTATTTTTGGTGGTATCTAATCACCACTGTTTATTTTTTATTTTTTGCTAAACAAATGAAAAAAGGCCAAATTAAAAAAAAAAAAAAACATTTTTCTTAGTTTCTGTTATAAAATGTTGCAAATAAGTAATTTTTCTCCTTCACTGATAGGCTGCACTGATGGGCACTGTTAGGGCTGTACTGATCATCAGGACATTGATGATCAGAGCCCTGATTATCAGTATAAATATCCCGTGTCACACTTGCCGATTACTGGCTCTCCTCTCCTCATGCATTAAAAGTGTGTGAGGAAAGGAATGCTGATAACAGTCAAGTTTGCTTACACGTGATCATCTGAGATTGGACACAGCTGATCACATGGTGAAGGGCCGCTGTTATTAGCCCTTTACCCTAATCACAGAGCGCGGTGGATGCATGCCTGGGACATGGTTTTACGAGGATGTCCATGGACGTCCTGCCAGAACTGGATGATGGTGCTAATATTGTACAAAAGGTGCAGTTGACCTTTAAAAGTCTGTACAGCTCATCAATTTAGAGTTGAAAAAGAAGTATGACCAAAGCTCTTTTGGGCATACTTCTCACGTGGGTCACAGTAGTGCACTTAGTTCTGCTTTCCTGTAACCCAGAATCACCATATAAAGCATGCTGTCAGCTGACATCACAGAGCCGCGACAGACTCAAGATGGATCCTGACAATAATGTCAGGATCCACCTACATTCCTGACTGGCAGCTGAGCCAGCCACTCCTGCTCCTCTCCTGCCTGGTGCTCCAGTGAGTGCTGGAGAGTCAGAGCATGGAGCGCTGACTAACAGCCATCACTCTGTGCTTAGAGTGGACCTGAGAACTGAGCAATCAATGGTCTTTTGATTGTTTCGTTTTCAGACTTACAGCCAGTAGGGGACCACTGCAGCACGTAAGTATGTATGTATGCCTAAGTTTTTTTCTTTTATGCACTACTCTCTGAACAGTGAATGGTGGCTCTAGAATATTTTCTCTCACTTTGGCATGCATGGCAATACTTAATTTAGGTAGCACAATCATCCTTTTCATATGTATAGCACCCTGATGTTTAGGCAGGGTTGCTATCAAATTTAGTTGCCAGGCGATAGTTGCCTTGGCCAATTGTCAGGAGATCAATTGATTCCTCTCTAAATCTGGACTTGTTGCACCCTTTCTCTTATGTCACTAAGTGGCACTATGCTAGTGGCATTAGATAAGACAGGGGCTTTGCAAGCTCAGCCATGAATGGATGGGGTGTCTCAGCCAATGGGTAGGTATTTTCTTTGGCTCCTTTGCCTACTGGGAGAGCCCATTTATTTGGGTGGTCAGGTGATCGGGGTTCTGTGCCACCTGGACGGCTGTCTAGGTGGATGTGTGTTATGCTACCCCAGGCTGCTAGGCCTGAAGCCTATCCCAGGGACACCTGGCTGCTAGCCTGCCTGATGCCTATCCAGGAGAAGCAGTGTAGGGTTGGGACTACTGGCTTTTAGTCCAACCAGAAGTAGTGGTTCAGCCGGATGGGAAACCAGTCATGATTGGAGGTAGAGGGGAAGCTGTCGCCACTAAGGGACCATCCACCTTATTACCGAAGCAGTATTCTCACCAATCTGGGGACGGTGAAGAAGTGGGAAAACTTAAGCGAGTGCCAAGTCAGGGACCCAGCGGGACAGCAGGGGTGACGCTTGAAGAGTGTCTGTGAGTGCCAAGCCAGGGACCCAGCAGGGAAGCGAGGGTGATTCTTGAGGAAGATACTGAGTGCTAAAAGTGACAGAGCTCAGGGGATCCAGTGGCTATTTAATCCGAAGTCTAGTGAAAGACTGGGAGTTCGTTGAGTGAAGATCCACAGTGAGTGACTGTGGAGTAAGCGGAGAACTGTTTGTGTTGCCAATAGTTGAATACAACTGCCGTTGGTAACTGCAACAAGATTGTTGCCATAGGAGACAGCGGTCCTACCTATACAGAAGCGGTGTCTGCTTCACCTGTGTAGCCATCTGCCTATAGAAGTCTTGGAGTCTGCCAATTAACATTGCATCTACTTAAGGGTGTCCTGGCCCCAACCCTCTCTCCCCCAGTTCTGTTCAAGAGACAATACAGTGGAACCTTGGATTACAAGCATAATCCGTTCCAGGAGAATGCTTGTAATCCAAAGCACTCACATATCAAAGCAAGTTTCCCCATAGAAGACAATGGAAACAAAGATAATGCGTTCCACATTGACTTCTATTGTATGCAGTACTGCATTTG
Organism: Lithobates pipiens; assembly: GCF_037356315.1. Lineage (NCBI taxonomy): Eukaryota > Metazoa > Chordata > Amphibia > Anura > Ranidae > Lithobates > Lithobates pipiens. The sequence goes on from NW_027507903.1 coordinate 557,066,858, forward strand.
GCCAGAGGTGGGGGTTGCCGGAGAGACTTGGAAATACTCGGGGACTACTTGGAGCCACTCGGAAACCCTCAGAGGTTCGGAAAGACGCAGGAACATAATGTTTCCGAGTGCATCCGAATGGCTCCGAGTGTCGCTGGCGCCCCCATGCCTCTGGCCAAATGCGGTACTGTACACCGCAGAGGCTTGAATCCTGCTCGTTTTGTGAGACAACTCTCGCAAACCGAGTCAGGATTTTTTTAAAAGTAGTAGCTTGTGTTGTGAAACACTCGTTAACCGCATTACTCGTAATCCGAGGTATTATTGTAAATCTCTTTGCATTCAAAAAGTGTCTGGTGCCCACCATTTCATACTGCATTACACCCACCATGCCTTGTAACCCACTCTACACAGAAGGATGCCCGCTGTCCCTAACTCTGGAGGTCACCATTAGGCCTCAGGGGCCCCGGGACTTGGCTACATATGTGTACACACCCAATATGTGCATTGGTATGTGTGTGTACATATGGATGGGGAGCTTTTTAAAAAGAATTCTGGCGTGCTTTTTATTTTAACTTAACATTGTAAACTTTTACTTTTTTTTTTTTTTAAATAAAAACTATTGGTCTTTTCTGTCATAAATCCTTGTCCCTGCCTGTCAAGGTTTGAGTACATTGAGGAGAACAAATTCTTTGGGTGTTTACAGGTGTTACCATTGAGGTCTATGAGTTCAAAAACACTTGAATACACAAAAAAAAAAAAAAAAGCCCATTTTCGTTTTTAGGGTGTAAAGCAACTGAGTGTAAAAGTATGATCAGGTACAATCAGAAAGAATGGGATTCTGTGTATTCAGGTATATGGAAACAAGCAGATAAATGCACAAATCTGAATAGAGGCTTATTGTGTGAAGGTGTCGTATTTGTGGAATTAATACAAGGCACCTGGTAGAGATCTTATCAGACATTCAATTTTAGTAGAAGGAAATATTGGGCAAATAGTTGGAAGGGGTTGAGCTGTGGGTCACTGGAGTACAATCGAGGCAATTGTCTCACCATGTTATTGTGGAATAGTGGGATAATATGTATGTAAAGGTTCAATGGAGTAAAAAAAAAAAAAAAAAATTATATTATATATATATATATATATATATATATATATAAATCCATGGTGTAATTACTTGAATAAATATAGTATATGCTTACCCAGAGAGGTAGAAGATTGTAAATGAAATATTTTGATACCCTTTTAGGCTACATTCAGATGGCCGCATAGAAGCGGCCACCAGCAAGAATCAGTAGATTCCTGCTGGTGCTTGTAATTGCTACCTACACAAACTGGGGCTGATTTACTAAAATTGGAGAGTGCAAAATCTAGTGCAGCCGTGCACGGTAGCCAATCAGCTTCTAACTTCAGGTTGTTCAAATAAGCTTTGACAAAAAAAAAAAAAAACTGGAAGGTGATTGGTTTCTATGCAGAGCTGCACCAGATATTGCACTCTTCTGTTTTTGTAAATCAGCCCCACTGTGTATGAGCAGCTGTCAGACTTACTGGACACTGTACAAATCTATATCCGGTACCACTGTGTTTGCATATACCTACTCATCCAAGCAGTTACATTCGAAAAGAGCAGTGGCCGGCAAACAACCCCCCCCCTCCTCACTGTCCGCTGGTCCACCGGCACTTACCTAATCTAAACGCCAGGCACATCAGGCAGCGGCGGGGATCGGGCATCGGCTCCTGTGTATTCTCCTCCTCGTTTCTGCCGTGCGTCTCCTCCCCTCCTCCTAGGCATCCAATAGGATTGCCTGTCCTTTCAGCCAATCAGGTGACGGGTATCAGACCCGCATCCCGATTGACTGGAAGGAGAATCACAGTTATTAATTCGCTGTCGCAACACACATAGGTGAGCTCCAGACACAATGCTCTGCTCCCATCCTATTTTGAAACCTATTAGAGCCTCTGGCTCTAATCAGGTTCTTCAAAAAACACCCCCCCGCATTGGAATTAGGATAGGATAGGGAGGGCGGTGCCCGTGCGCCCACAATGGACGAGCTGCCCCTGAAATAGAGCCTCCGAACGACCCTAGATGCAACAAGTGGGGTGGCACTTCTGTAGAGTTTTGGCCACATACAAACTGGCTGCAGCTAATCGGTTTTGTTATGTCCAGGGGCTGCGTTCAACCGCCTCTGACTGCAACCATTTCTGCAGCTATTCGGCCTTATTGTAAAAAAAAAAAAAAAAAAAAAAAAAAGGCGCAGTAAAGAAATTTGATTTAAATTTCATTAAAGTGAAAAAAACAAAAACAAACAATGGCCTTGCAGAGTAGCAAAGCAAATAATGCGCCTTACAGAAGCCTGAACAAGCCCCAAGTAAAAGGAAAGGTTCTCTAATGGAGTCATATGAAAGGTAGTAAAACAAAATTGAAAGTGGTTCTAATCCTTACCCATGCTATCCAAAAAAACTAAGTACAGAGATGCCAATATTGGCACCACGCTACCCGACATCCCATGATTGAAAAATCAAAGGAGCTGGGTGTAAAATTGTCCATTGAATAGCACCTGCATCCATTAAAATGCAGGCAGTGTATGCCGACAGCTGATGCAACAAAATAGCTAGTATTAGATTTGTTGATCAGGCCTGGTACGACAAACGCTTCGATATTGGGAGCGCCCCCCCCCCCCCGAACCACACAAGGCTGCATGCCCCCAACATGGGGATGTGGGTGCTTTGGGGCAGGGGGGCCCTGCATCCCCCACCCCAAAGCACCTTGTCCCCATGTTGATGAGGACAAGGGCCTCTTCCCGACAACCCTGGCCGCTGGCTCCCAGGGTCTGTGGGCGGGAGGGCTTATCGGAATCTGGGAGCCCCCTTTAACAAGCGGGCCCCCACCCTATGTGAATGAGTATGGGGTACATTGTACACCTAACCCATTCACCTAAAAAAAATGACAAAAAATAAAACACAATACATAGGTTTTTAAAGTTATATATTAAGACACCTCCGGTGTCTCTTCCGACTCCCCCACCTCTTCGACTTTTCTGCCTCCTCTGCTGTTGCCTTCTGCTGGTTCTTCTCCCTTCTCTGGGTCTTCTTCGCTCTCTCTCCAGTTCTTCACCTTCTGTCTGCTGTCTTCTGCCTCTGTCAGGTTAACATGGGGACAAGGTATTTGGGGCCCATGTTGAGGGCATGCTGCCTGGTACAGTTCGTGGGGGGGGGGGGGGTGAGCTCGCTCATGCCGACCCCATTTCCTGACCTGCCAGGCTGTGTGTTCGGGTAAAGGTCTGGTATAGATTTTGGGGGGGACCCATGTTTTTTTTTTTTGGCGTGGGGGGGTTCCCCTTAGAATCCATACCAGATCAACGGGCCTGGTATGCTCTTTGAGGGGGAACCCATGACGTTTTTTTTTTTTAAACATTTTGCATGGAGTTCCCCCTAAAGATTCATACCAGACACAGTGCCTGGTATTGTCGGGGATCAAAGTCGGATCTCTGTTCATTGAAGTCAGACGCATTTCCGACCTAAAGTCGCAGGGCAAAGTCGGATCTAAAGTGGTACTACTGTCGTGTTGTACCAGTGTGAAACCGGCCTCCACGCTGTTAAGATTTCAGCCTATAGGCTGAATGAAAGAAATCTATGCATACTGTATGACCAGGTTAAAGTGGTTGTAAAGCCTAAACATTTTTTTATCTTAATGCATCTTAACCTTAAAAACCGCTAGTCATATTATTACAATACAATTTATTTAAAAATAAAATCGTTCCACTGTGCGGGTTCCGGACTAATAGCTGTCTATTAGCTCCATCATTTGTAAACAAGCACATGATTAGAGCCTGAGGCTTTAATTGGCTTGTTTAATGTTGTCCTCGGAGCGCAGAACACTCCGTCCTGAATCCTCACACTTTTGACTTTAGCAAATGAAAATTCGCCATTGCGTAATCTCCGGTTTCTCGTCCCGGAAGATTTGGAACATGGAAGCTGCCGCCTGCCGGGTATCAGGGAAGACGTGACAGGCCAGGCCAGGCTGGAGGTTGCAGGTAAGAACCTGGAGGGGTTTGTTTGCCCCCCCCCCCCCAAAAAAATTTACTCACCAGCTGCCACTGCTTTCAATCCATGTCTAGCAGAAAAGGAAACCGGCAGCAGCATTTCAACCTTTTTATGACTATTTATACTCCCCAGATAAGCTTAGAAGAAAATGAAATTTTATCTTTGTGTAAATGTCTACCTTAAAATCAACTGCAAATACCAAACTGAGTTTCAAGGTGGTTTTCACAACCCAATATATTCAGAGTAAACATGAAAAGTCCTATGGGTGACCCCACTAAACAGGGCTATGACACCCCCCCCCCCCCCAAAAGCAACGAGGGGGGTATAATTCCTACCATGGCTGCAGCATGTGTACACCACCGGCTTCTGTCTCTATAGCTTAGGCCCCTTTCACACGGGACGGATCCGTAATGATCCGCCTCGTGATGCTTGCTCAGTGGGGAATCACTCCGTTTATCCCCGCTGAGCTGGCGGAGGATAGAGCGGTCCCTGCACACTGTGCAGGGACTGTGCAGGGACCGCTCTGTCAGATCTCTGCTCTCCTCTATGGGGGATCGGATGAACACAGACCGTCTGTCCATGTTCATCCGATCCGCTCTGCAGACGGATAGAAAAATAGGATTTTCCTGTCTGCAGAATCGGACCATAGCGGAGACGGACGATATCGGGTGTCTGTGGATATTCATCCGCTATCCCATAGGGATGCATGTATGTTCGTATTTCATCCGCAAACAGATGGATGAAATACGGACATACGGTCCACATGTGTGAAAGGGGCCTAAAGGTAAAGAGTTTGGGGGGGGTCAAGAGTGCCCCCCAACCTCATGAATGAGCCTGAAAACACATGCATAACTCAGCAGAGAGAAAATATTGTGAGTGTTCATTAGTAAAGTGTCAGAAAGGTATTTTCTTAGCTCATGAGTTATATTTAGAGATCTAAACATTTGAAACTATAGAAACGTTTGTGTTTAGAGCTCTAGGTAAGACCTGTCTAACTTCACAAACAGCCTTTGTTTACTGACAAGTTCACTTAAAGTATCAGCCTGCAGCTACCAGTATGCAATTTCCATTCAATCCGGTCACTCAGCTCATTGGGGGTTGGATTTGTGATTTATTCTCCTTCCCCCATGACAACGATGACACTTGGCAAGAGGTGCTTAGGACCCAAGCACTGTGACACATGTAGAGAGTCCTCAGTCCTATTTAAAGGTAGTCCCATACTGTAGATTTTGCAGGCTGAACAAAGGGAAGTCAACAGATTCCTTCATAAATAGCATGGATGGAAGAAATCATTGCTGCAGGTTACTATATTCAGGCAGCTGGAGCTTCCATGGCTTTCTGAACACCCAAACAGTAATTTTTGCACCCATCTCAGTCAATTCTGTAAACAATCTGGAAAATTCTCCGTAGGCTAGGTTTCCACTATTGCAACCTTAAATTCAGCCCCCTTTACTCTGACCCCCCCCCCCCCTAACTAAAATTTAGTGGAACCAATTACCTTCAGAAGTCACCTAATTAGTAAATAGAGTCCACATGCCTATAATTTAATCTCAGTATAAATACAGCTCTTCTGTGAAGCCCTCAGCAATGTGTTAGAGAACCTTAGTACACAAACAGCATCATGAAGGCCAAGGAACACACCAGACAGGTCAGGTAAAAGGTTGTGGAGAAGTTTAAAGCAGGGTTAGGGTATTTAAACAAAAAAAAAATCCCAAGCTTTAAACATCTCACATAGCACTGATCAATCAAGGGAAAGAGTATGACACAACTGCAAACCTACCAAGACATGGCCGTCCACCTAAACTGACAGGATGGCCAAGGACAGCATTATTCAGAGAAGCAGCGAAGAGGTCCATGGTAACTCTGGAGGAGCTGCAGAGATCCACAACTCAGGTGGGAGAATCTGTCCACAGGACAACTATTAGTTGTGACCTCCACAAATCTGGTCTTTATGGAAGAGTGGCAAGAAGAAAACCAATGTTGAAAGAAAGCCATTGCCAACCAGCACACCGATGTACGTCGGCAGAATGGCGATGGTAGGGAAAAGAGCATACAGGTACGTCCCCTTTAGGGTCCCGCAGACTGGATGACTGTGATCGTGTCACGGAGAGGAAAAACGGGGAGAAGCTTTTGTAAACAAAGCATTTCCCCGTTCTGCCTAGTGACAGGACAGAGATCACAACTCTCTGTCATCGAGAGCACTGATCACTGTCCTATGTGTTAAAGCCCATCGCCCTCACAGTTAGAACCACTGCCTTGGACACACTTAACCCCTTCACTGCCAGTGTCATTTACACAGTAATCAATGCATTTTAATAGCATAGATCGCTGTATAAATGACAATGGTCCTAAAATAGTGTCAAAAATGTCTGAAGTGTCCGCCTTAATGTCGCAGTCCCGATAAAAAAAAACCCAATAACAAAAATAATGTAAATAAAAATGCAATAAAACGAACCCCTATTTTGTAAATTTTGCACAAACCAATCAATATACGCTTATTAATTATATATATATAATTTTTTTTTTTTATTAAGAATACATATCGTCCTAAACTAAGGAAAAACATTTTTTTATCTATATATATATATATATATATATATATATATATATATATATATATATATATATATATATATATATTTGGGGGGATACTTATTATAGCAAAAATTTTTTTTTTTTTAAATTGTCGCTCTTTTTTTATTTATAGCGCAAAATATAAAAACCGCCGAGGCGATCGAATACCACCAAAAGAAAGCTCTATTTGTGAGGGGGAAAAAAAAAAAAAAAGGAAGGACATCAATTTTGTTTGGGTACAATGTCGCACCACTGCACAATTGTCAGTTAAAGCGACGGTGCCGATTTGCAAAAAGGGCTCTGGACAGGAAGGGGGTAAAATCCTCCTGGGCTGAAGTGATTAAGAAGTCCTGTTTGCAGTTTGCAAGAAGCCATGTGGGAAACACAGCAAACGTGGAAGAAGGTGCTCTGATCAGATGAGACCAAAATTGAACTTTTTGGCACAAAAGGAAAAACGATATGTGTGGCGGAAAACTAACACTGCACATCACTCTGAACACACCATCCCCACATGAATGAAACATGGTGGGTGGTGGCAGCATCATGTTGTAGGGATGCATTTGTTCAGCAGAGACACAGAAGCTGGTCAGAGTTGATCGGAGGAGCTACAATGGAATGGTTTATAACGCATATTCATGCATTAGAATGGCCCAAAGTCCAGAACTAAATCCAATTGAGAATCTGTGGCAAGACTTAAAAATTGCTGTCACAGACGCTCTCCATCCAATCTGACAGAGCTTGAGCTATTTTACAAAGAAGAATGAGCAAAAATCTAATTCTCTAGATGTGCAAAGCTGGTAGAGACATCTCCAAAAAGACAAAGTGCTTAGAAAAATGATTATCCTCTTCCGCAGTGAGCGGTCCGGTTTCAGATAAAAGTAGTCTCTGTGGCAGATTTGCTGCAAGATCACTTTTAAATCTGTGGCGGGGGGGGGGAGAGGACCCCCCTCCCGTTGTGCTCCGGTGTCCTCCGCCGCTTACTGGAGCCCCAGGCAGTGGCGGAAGCGATCGGATCCTTCTTAACATAGAACTGAGTGAGGGAAAGATGGCCCCCTCACTCAGCTCCATAACCATTGCACGGCCAAAGCAATGTCAAACCGTCACTTCTGCCCACAGCTCTTAAAAATAAATAAATAAATTATATACATACATACACATTATATATATATATATATATATATATATATATATATATATATATATATATATATATATATATATATTTTAAAAAGTCCCTTTTAAGAGGTCCCGTCATGTTTTTTTTCTATTACAAGGGGATGTTTACATTCCTTGTAATAGGAATAAAAGTGACAATAAAAAAAAAAAAAAAAAAAAAAAAAGGGGTAAAAATAAAAACGTATAAGAAATAAAAAAAAACGGACAAAATGTCAATGTTCATCAGTCTACCATCAGAGTTCTGAACAATGGTTGCAAGGAGACAACTACTGCCATCAAAAATGGACACTGCTCCCCATTTACAGTTTGCTAAAGGCAAGATGGATTAGTCTTGGGCTATTGGGAAAAAATGCTCTATGGTGTAAAATAGAACTTTATTTTTTTTGTCTTGAAGAGTTATATTTAGTGCAATGCAAAGTACTGCATTCAAGGGCAAGAGCATTATCCCAGCTGTGAAACATTGTGGTGAAAATATATTATATATTATATATATATATATTACTCTAGACCAGGATTGCTTCCTTTCATTAATGGCATTATGAATACCAATTGGACCTAGCAAATTCTGCAGGAAAATGTCAGGGTATCCATACACTAATGGAAGCGCATGAGAAATTGAGTCATTTGCCAAAACTACAACTCTAAACAAGTTGATCTGCCAAACAATAGTTAACCATCTCAACACCAGAGGGTTTTACCCCCTCATTATCAGGGCATTTTTTTGCTATTAAGCACTGTGCTACTTTAACTGGCAATTGTGCGGTCATGCAACACTGTACCCAAATTAAATTTATATCTACATTAAGTTATACAACATAATCAATAAAATCCTATTTTGCCAGAAAATTAGGCCAAAATGTATTCGGATAGAGATTATATATATCTCTCTCTCTCTATATACACATACACACACACACACGTATGCTCATAAGTTTACATACCCTGGCAGAATTTATGATTTCTTGCCCATTTTTCAGAGAATATGAAGGATAACACAAGAACTTCATTCACTCATGGTTAGTTTTTGGCTGAAGCCATTTATTGTCAACTGTGTTTACTCTTTAAATCATAACCACAACAGAAACTACCCAAATGATCCTGATCAAAAGTTTTATATGCCCTGGTGATTTTGGCCTGATAACTTGCATACAAGTTGACAAAAGGGGGGTTTGAGTGGATATTAAAATAGGTAAACATCCTCACTTGTGATCTGTTTGCTTGGGGTGTGTGTGTGTTGCCTAAATAGGAGATAGATATCTATCTATATCAACGAGTTTCTGGACTTCTTACAGACCCTTGCATCGTTCATCCAGTGCTGCACTGATGTTTCTGGATTCTGAGTCATAGGGAAAGCAAAAGAATTGTCAAATGATCTGCATGAAAAGGTAGTTGAACTGTATAGAACAGGAAAGGGATATAAAAATATATCCAAGGAAATTAGAATGCCAATCAGTGTTCAAACTCTAATCAAGAAGTGGAAAATGAGGGGGTTCTGTTGAAACCAAACCATGGTCAGGTAGACCAAGTAAAATGTCAGCCACAAAATGACAGGAAAATTGTTTGGGATGCAAAAAATTAGAGGTCGACCGATATGGGTTTTTCTCTGGCCGATGCCGATATTTAGAAATCATGGCGGCCGATAGCCGATATATGATGCCGATTTTTTTGGGCCGATATGTTAGGCCGATTTTATTTTATTTATTTATTTTTTTCCTTTTTTATTTATTATTATTATTATTTTTTTTAATCCCCCTTGATCTAACACATCTTTCCCATTGGGGCGTTTTCAGGGGCTTTTGGGCTAAAAATAGCGCCTGTAAAGTGCCTGCAAAATGGCTCCCCTGCAGTCTGTGTGAAAGACAGAGTGCTTTCACACTGAGGCGATGCGCTGGCAGGATCTTAAAAAAAGTCCTGCAAGCAGCACGTTTGGAGTGGTGTATACCGCTCCTCCACTACTCCTGCCCATTGATATGAATGGGCACCACTGCCGAAGCGCATGCAATGCGATTTGGCAGCAGTGCTTCATGGGCGCATTTAACCTCTTCTTTGGCCGCTAGCTGGGTTATATGTGCCCCACTAGCAGCCAATAGCACCGCTAAAATGATGGTAAAGAGCCGCTAAAACTTGCGTTTTACCATCAAAGCTCCAGTGTGAAAGCCGCCTTCATAATTGATACAGAAAATTTCTTACATTTAAACATTTATTAAACAAAACAAACCTCCAATCAGTTTACTTGTATGTATGATTTAGATAAAAAAACAAAAAAAAAAAAACTATGTATTAAATAAAAACGGGTAGTCAAAACTTTTGGACAAAAAAAAAAAAAAATGGGCTAACTTTACTGTTTTTATTTTATTTTTAAATAGTGTATTTTTTTCCCAAAAAAATGCATTTGAAAGACCTCTGTGCAAATGCCGTGTGACATAAAATATTGCAACAACTGCTATTTTATTCCCTAGGATCTCTGCTAAAAAAATATATATAATTTTTGGGGGGTCTAAGTGATTTTCTGGCAGAAAATACAGGATTTTTACTTGTAAGCAACAAGTGTCAGAAAAGATTTAGTCTTTAAATGGTTAAACTGAGAACTTCTACACACAGAGATGATTTCATTCATTCAAGTGTAAACATTGTATCATTTAGTTCTTTTCTTGGCAGCCTGCCCAGAGAGGAGGAAAGTGTTGCTATGACAACTCAGTCAACTTAGACTGACTTCTATACAGAAGTCATTTCAAAGTCCCGCTGTAGTTCTAAATCGGCTTTTTATCAGAACAAAAATCGGCCGATGCCGATTATTTAAAAAACGGCAGATATATCGGTCGACCTCTACAAAAAATAACCCACAAATAACTTCAGGAGAAATACAGGACTCTGAAAAACATGTGGTGTGGCTGTTTCAGGATGCACAATAAGGAGGCACTTGAAGAAAGATGGGCTGCATGGTCAAATCGGCAGAAGAAAGCCATTACTACGCAAATGCCATAAAGTATCCCGCTTACAATATGTCAAACAGCACAGAAACGAGCCTCAAACCTTCTGCCACAAAGTCATTTGGAGTGATAAGACCCAAAGTTAGCTTTTTGGCAACAACCATAAACACTAAATTTGGAGAGGAGTCAACAAAGCCTACGGTGAAAGGTACACCATTCCTACTGAGAAACAGAGGTGGATCGCCAATTTTTTTTTTTTTTTGGGGGGGGATGTGAGCTACAAAGGCACAAAAATTCAGTCAAAACTGTTGGCAAGGTGAATGCAGTAGGTTATCAAAAATTACTGGAGGAACATTTGCATTCATCAGCCAGGAAGCTGCACATGGGACTTACTTCCAACACGACAATGATCCAAAACACAAGGCCAAGTCAACCTGTCATACAGCAGAATAAAGTGAAGGTCCTGGAGTGGCAATCGCAGTCTCCTGACCTCAATATCATTGAGCCACTCCGGGGAGATCTCAAAACGTGCAGTTCATGCAAGACAGCCCAAGAATTTACAGGAACTGGAGGCTTTTTGCCAAGAGGAATGGGCAGCTTTACCATCTGAGAAGATAAAAGAGCCACATCCCCAAAAGACTTCAAGCTGTCATTAATGATAAAAGGGGGCAATACACAGTATCAAGAACTGGGATATGTAAACTTTTGATCAGGGTTATTTGGGTAGTGCCTGATTTTATGATTTAAAAATAGTAAACACAGTTGATTAATAATAAATCACTTCACCTAAACACTAACCATGAGTGAAAGAAATGTTTGTGTTAATCATATTTTCTGAAAAGGGGTCAAGAATATGTGTGTGGAGAGATAGAGATGTATACATACACACACCTCTAAATACCAATAAGTGTTTATTTGGTTTGTGTGAAAGTTTTAGTCTCTAAAAACTATGGGATATACAGTAGATTTGAAGAGAGATCAGTGCTGATGTACAGAGGTCCTAATTTCTAGAGGCCCTTAAAATGGCAGGACGATACACATACCCCCCACATTACTTTATTGAAAAGTAGACTAAAGCATGGAAAGTTTTTTGAAGTTGTAATTTGTCAACTTTTTTTTGAAAATTAAGAAATTTAATAAAATTAGTTTTTTCTCTCACCACAATAACACTGTACTGCTCCAATGGGTGACCAGGGATTTTTATTATTCATTGTAACCACAAAGTGCCATTACAATGACATTTAACAAAATTTAACTGTCACAAATGGAGTTACATGACAGCTGTAATCACTAGTGAGCTGTGATCAGCTCCAGCTAAGCTCTTGGTACAGGTTGCAGTTATTGGCCCAGGTATTAAATAGCTGTGGGCCAATCCCAGCATTGGAAACAGCTGCTATGAACTAATTTATTCATAACAGCTTAGTTGACATTGTGATCATAAACATGGGACAGAGTATCGGGATCCACAATCATGTAAGAGATTGTGCCTGCACATGCCACCCTATTATAGGAATGTAGCAGGTTGGCAAGTGTGGTTAACTGCCTGCCAGTTAGCAAAATGAAGGCAGCAAAGTGGTTTCAATATCCTGACCGGACATCATATGACATCGCCAGGATATCAAGCTGCTGCGCCCCCCCATAGTCTGACACACCACAACAAAACAATCTAGGTAGAGTCTGACAGATACTCTTTACCACGTGATCTGCCGTGTCCAATCACAGCTGATCAGTGTAAAAAGTAAGAGCTGATCCAGTGTACATCTGTGCCACCTCATAGGCACCCATCAGTAAAAGGAGGAAGGAAAAAAAAAAAAAAATAAAAATAAAAACCCACAGTCATTTACAAAGTTTTGAAACAAAAAAATAAAAAATAAAAATCCCAGGAGGTGATCGAATACCACCAAAAGAAAGCTCCATTTGTGGAAATAAAGTGAAAAAAAAAAAAAAAAAAAAAAAAAATAATTTAGTTTGGGTACAGGGTTGTATGATCGCGCAATTGTCAAAGTGCAACAGCGCTGAAAGCTGAAAATTGGTCTGGGCAGGAATGTGTATACTTGCCTTGTATTGAAGTGGTTAAAGAAAAAGAACGTTAACCACTACCCATCTGGGCCAATTGTGCAACTTTGCTCCTACATGTAAAAAAAAACAAAAAAAAAAAAAAAAAAAACAAAACACCCCACTACTACTCACCTAAACACTATATCTCTATATATATTTTCCCGTGGCGACCGATTCATTCTCCAGTTTTGCCCGTGCCATCGGAGGGTGCCACCTGTAAGAATGTTCAAGTGGCTGAACTGCTATGATTTTTCTTACGGTGCACAGAATCGCCAGCCGAAAAATATATTTGGATTGATGCCTCATATGCCATACCTTGGACAGGAAGTGGTTATAGTATCGGCAGACTTTAAGCATACAGAAAGGCTGTGGAAGGAAAAAAGCACATCCCAAGGCCCCATACACACTACAACTTGGTCAGATTTCTTTTTTTTAGATTTACCAAAACCACGTGGTGCAAGTGCCTGCCTGATTGCATACAAATGGAAACTTAGGGTTTGACCTCATATTAGAGTTTTGGTAAAGCTGAAAGGGGGGGGAACTTACATACTAGAGAAAAAAAAATAAAAAATAAAAAGTATATATAGTGTGTATGTCCAGCTTTAGAATATACAATGGCTTGTTTAAGAGACATTTTTTGTCCTTTAGCAAACCCCAAGCTATCCTTTAATTCTATTGAGGCTTGTGAAGTTTGCATTCAAAACTTAGTGAATATAGCTTATTTGCCAAATGCCATTTTTGCTCTTGTAACCCTGGCTTTACTGGTTCAGACACCACACACACACACGATGCTTTTTTTTAAATTCAGGCCACAATGCTATTCAGTAGACAGCAAATGCTTTCAGATTTACTCGCATAAAATAAGCACAACTAAAAAGCAATAATTTTAGTATAATTCTATTACATATTAAACAGAAGTCGATATAAAAAAAATAAAAAAAAAAGAAATAAAAAAAAAAAGAAGTGTATACTTATTGACAGGGTGTCCTCCCCATTATGGAAATTCCTTAATACACGTGATTTTGACTTGGCACCACCATTGTGCGCAACTTAACTCATTTAACAAACTTAGATGATTGCTGTATAGCACTGCTGCAATAGACAAGTCCAAACCAAAGCAGCAAAAACAAAAATACACTTGACGACATTGCTATTGCAAGAAATAAAACATTCAGTGTCCGATAAAGCAGCTTAGTATTCGTCCAAGGTGTCCACTCTGGGAATAGACAGACCCCGTTCCTTCAAGGCCTGGACCTTCACCTTCTCTGCTTCTTGCTTGCTTTGCTGCTCTACTCGCTGCTCCTCCAAGATCTCCTCAATGGAAACTTGAAGTAATGGAGTGTCGCTCTCTTTCTCTAGGTCCTGTGTAAGAAAACAGGATTGGTTTAGCCACTGGGAAACTGCAATACACCTTAAAAATGCAAAATCAAAACTGACATATGATGCAGTCTGTCAATAGCAACACAGCAGAATTGTTATTACTGGTTGGTTGAGCCTGCCCATTGGAACCTTTATATTTTTACACCATTAAAAGTAACCAAAAAAAAAAAAAAAAAATAAGGTACACCACAGCTTAGCTGGTGTAAATTCAAATGCGAGAGCATGTATGCCAAATTAAACCATCATTAGTAAATTTTTTGTATAGATTCTGTAACCTATACATGCACACCATGGGAGCATAGCACATGCACCAGTGATGTCCAGTTGTACAAGCATAATCAAGCTTTTTTTTTAGCTAGCCAAAACTGCCCATATGGGTATTCTGGACCACCCACCACTTCTCCACAAGGACTTGCCTGCTGTTGCTTCTCTTCTGCAACCCACTAAGGTGCTCTCAAAATGGGGGGGGGGGGAGAAATATACATACAGTGGGAAAGGCCAAGTCTCAGATCCCCAAAAAAGTGAAGTCATCTTGTAAGAAAAAGGTTCATGGGACAGCACAGAAACAAAAAGTTTTTCTGGCTAACAAAGTTAATAGCAGAAGTTTAACCACTTTCAGACCAGGCCATTTTGCAGGCCAATGACCACACCACTTTTGCGATTCGGCATTGCGTCGCGTTAGCTGACAATTGCGCGGTTGTGCGATGTGACTCCCAAACAAAATTTACATCCTTCCTCCCCCCCAAAAAAAGCTTTTTGGTGGTATTTGATCACTCCTGTGGTTTTTATTTTATGCGCTATAAAAAAAAAAAAAAAACACAAAAATACAAAAAAAAAAAGCTTAGGCAGATAAGTATTCTACATTTTTTTTTCCAAAAAAATAAGAAAAGACCCCCACCACAATAAGCGATTGATTTGCGCAAAATTTATAGAGTTTACAAAATAGGGGATAGTTTTATGGCATTGTTTTATCATTTATTTTTACTAGTAATGGACGACGATCAGCGATTTTTGTGACTGCGACATTATGGCAGACACATGGGACACGTTTGGGACCATTGTCATTTATACAGCAATCGGTGCTATACAAACGCACCGATTCCTGTGTAAACGACACTGGCAGTGAAGGGGTTAACCAGGGGGTGGCAGTGTAGGGGGTTAAGTGCGTCCTAGAGGCGTATTACCAACTGTGGTGGGCTGGGCTGTGTGTTAGTGAACACTGATCTCTGCTCCAATCCCAGGGAGCAGAGATCAGTGTCACTTGTTGCTAGGCAGAAAGGGGAGATGCCGTTTACAATCGGCATCTCCCAGTTCAGCCGCCCTGTGAGACAATCGCGGGTATCCCCGCGGCGATCGAGTCCGTGGGACCCACGACCGGACTCACGGGGGTCCCGACTGGCGCACGTGATGGCAGGGCGGCAATTTCATCTGGACGTACCTGTACGCCTGTCCGTGCCATTCTGCCGATGTACATTGTCGTGCACCGGTCGGAAACTGGTTAAATGTTTGACAAGCTTGATTTAAAGTCCAACTCCAGGCAGCGGGAATATCTGCCAAATGTTTTTGTATTTGTCCGTCTGTCTATCCAGTACTGAGATTTACACACCACAGTTTGTTGACTTTTCTCAGAGTCCAGGAGCCTGTAATTGGGCATCGAGGGGGCAGCCGCAGGCCATTTAGGTAATGTCTCTACAATCTAGTCCTGTCCCCACTTGTGAATGCAGGACACCCAAAGGGTCCAACTACTGCCTTTCCCTCTATGGGTCTGAGCTCTTATACAGGGGATTACAAGAAGTGGATAATGTTAATTTTAGGCATTTACACTTAAAATATACAACCCACCCAACACACCATTTCATAACTGAATTGACTTCTCAAATTTATGAGAAGAGTTCAGTACCTAGTTAATAAAACTTTTTAAAATTTTTCCAGGCACAAAAGATGACACCCAAAGCAGGATGTAAAACAAAGGATAGCTTGAAGTTAGGTGCATTTGCAACTTCTCTATACTGCTACTTTACGTCTGTTATACAGCACTAGTTCAGGTCAGAGCCACTGTACCAACAATCCAATGTTTAGTACAGTAATCTCACCTGCTGTTCTATCAGAAGCCCACCAGAACACACCAGACAGCTATTGGCTGACAGCACTGACCGGGAATTTGCTAGCAAACTTTTCAGTCAGGAGCCTGCGAAAGTAGCTGGCCGAATGGCTGTCTTCTGTCAGACCGGCTACCATACCCAGGGGCCGATCAGCAGAAGTTCCATTTCTGGGTGGAACTTCGCTGTAAGGGGGTAAATCCTTCTGGTCCTTATGTGGTTAAAATTATGCTCAATTGGTACCAAGGGGTCCAAAAGCGTGCCAAGAAAACACACCACCCCTCCATTACACCACCAGTCTGAACCACACCATTACACCAAATTTTGACCCTACCATCTGAATGTTGCAGCTGAAAGCAAGACTTCTGAGACCAGACATTTTTCCAATCTATTGTTACATTTTGGCGAGTCTGTGCGGATTGTAGCCTCAGTTTCCTGTTCTTATCCGACAGGAGTGGCACCGGGTGTGGTCTGCTGGTGCTGTAGCCCATCTGCTTCAAGGTTTGATGTGTATTCAGACATGGTATTCTATATACCTTAGGTGTAACGAGTGGTTGTCTATCACCTCACACCATTCTTCTCGGACTTGAACAAGGCATTTTCATCCACACAACTGCCTCTCACTGAAAATGTTCTCTTTTTTTAAACCATTCTGTGTAAACTCCAGAGATGGTTGTACATGAAAATCCCAGCAGATCAGCAGTTTTTGAAATACTCAGACCAGCCTGTCTGGCCCCAACAATCATTCCACATTCAAAGTCTCTTTAATACCCTTTCTTCCCCTTCTAATGCTCAGTTGTCTTCACCATGTCTAGATGCATAAAAGCATCGAGTTGCTGCCATGCGATTAGCCAATTAGCAATTTGTGTTACCAATTGAAACAGGTGTACCTAATAAAGTGGCCGGTGCGTGTATACACCATCTTACTCACTGGCAAGAGAGGCAGGGATGTACAGTTTCTCAAAATCTTTAAAAGCCAGAAGATTGTCAACCCTGCATTAGACAGGAATCTTAAAAACAAAAACAATTTCCATTTAAACTAGACCGTAAAATTATTTCATTAGCCTACTTACAATTTCCCCGAGGAGAACCACATTCTCGCCTCTCACAACAAATATTCCCCTGGGGATATCACCATACTTCTTCCCAACGTGTATCCGCTCTACGGTCTGGTGCAGCACAAGATTAGCTAAGGAGGGAAAAAACAGACACGAGCTCCTGTAATTATTCCTAGAAGAATTACTTGTAATTATATCCAAAATAATTATCCGTGCACACAACTTTCCTGAGCAACGAGTAAACAATGCTCATACTATGGGTGGGAACCACCACTTGTAAAGAGGCTTCAATATAGAAATGTGTAGATTGCTGCAAAATATGCAGAATTTATAATTATACCGCAATTGTAAATCTGCAACACAAGTATTCTGTCTTAAGCATTGCAGGTGAGGATTTATACCTACGGTTTTTTAGTTCGTACCTTTAAAAAGAGGAACTAAAGTCTGGAAGCTGTGCCAAAAGGCAGAAAGAGGGCAAAGAACTAGTCATCAGTATTCCCTGTGGTCTCCCTACAGCCGATCTCTATGGAGCCATCAGCAACATGCTTGTTCAAATGTGGTCATCAATGCAGCCTACTTAGCTCTCCAATAACTGGTTCCTTGAAGTGGCCTTGGCCCCATCTTGTCTAGTGGCAGTAGGAACATTTCTCCATAGCAACTGCAAACAGAACGAGGTCCTGAAAGGGTCCATGCAACAGAATAATAATTTGCTGCCCATTCACACAAGTCTTTGTATTTTGTGACAGAGTTCACACAATACAAAGCACTGTTACAGGAGTCCCTACTTGACTCTGGCCAGGAACACAACCATCTGAACCTTGTGTCTGTGCTCTAACCTCCTGGCATCAGTGCTATGGCCGAATGATGGCCACAGCACGGATGTGAATTTCCGGGAGGCCTTCATGACGGCCTCCCCTGTGCCTGCTCCCTACAGGGGGCACTGTGGTCACTAAGACTTTGTGATCACCGATCCGACTAAGGGGCCGGTCCTGGCCCCTTAGCATGTGATCAGCTGTCAGCCAATGACAGCTGATCACATGATGTAAACAAATGCTCGGTGATCGTTTTTTTTTCCTCCTCACGCCGACAGCAGAGGAGAGAAAAAAAAAAAAAAAACCCACATCCAATCACCAGCTTGTCTTAAAGGGACATCGTTCCCGAAAAGAAAGAGGCATTTATGCCTCTTTTATAGAATTATGCACACAAGTGCCACCTAGAAGTGCTGCCCATCAGTGCTGCCTCATCAGCATACAGCAATGACAGACAAAAATTTGATATAATTTCAGTTATAATAATAATAAAAAATAAATAAAAAAAAAATAAGAAAAAAACCCCACACAACCGCACAGGTGATCAAATACCACCAAAAGAAAGCTCTATTTGGGGGAAAAAAAAAAGTGATAAAAATTGAATTTGCGTACAGTGTTGTATGACCGCGCAATTGTCATTCAAAGTGCGACAGCGCTGAAAATTGGTCTGGATAGGAGGGGGGGGGGAGGGGTTTAAGTGCCCAGTAAGCAAGTGGTTAAAATGGATCCTGCTTGGCTTGCATTTGAGTTACCAGCTCCCTGATAATTTTTACACAGGTTACACAATAATCCATGTGCTTGTCATTCTTTGATTCTTCTTGCTACATGCAAATCTGCAGCTGAAGTAGCCAAGACTAGAAGGTCCAGCATTGGAGCTTCAGAAATGTAGTGATAGCCATCCTCTTGGCCCACCCTAAAAATTAAAGCGGAGCTCCACCCTAAAAGTGGAACTTCCGCTCATTGGAACCCTCCCCCCCCCCCCCCTCCGGCACCTTTCAGGGGGGAGGGTACAGATACCTGTACAGTACAGGTATTTGGACCCACACCCGGCATAGATATCCGCAGAATCTGCAGCTGTAATTGCAGTGAAAGGTGGTTCTACAAAGTATGGCCTCAGGAGGGCTGAATACAAACGTACGCCACACTCTTCACTTTTTTTTTTTTTAACAACATTGAAAACCCATTCATAAATTTTCCTTCCACTTCACAATGATGTGCCACTTTGTGTTGGCCTATCACATAAAACCTCCCGAAAGAAAAGTTATGTTTTAGGTTGCAATATGACGAATGTGGAAAATTTCAAGGGGTATAAATACTTTCAAGGCACTGTAGATTCTTCTCCCTTAACAGTAGTTGAAACAAACTACTGGAAGGAACAAAAAAAAAAAAAAAAAAAAAAAAAAAAAGTGCCATTATACCACACACACACACACACACACACACAAAAAAAACCTGACCACTTTGCCTATATAAATCAAAAGGTTATTTGCATGACAAATGTTTAACTTTCAGCTATAACAAGCATTTCCCTATACACATTTGAATGCCACCGATTTCTGTTGAGCAAGTTGCACGTAAAGGACAACTTTGAGCTCACAGGGTAAGTAAACTTGCACGATTGTCACAAAGCTGCACCCCAAACAAATATGCTTGATGACCAATTGGCTTCTGGCTTTCATTTTCAATGCTTGCAGTGGAAGAAAACTAACTATTCTTAATGATCCTTCCTCCTAACTGTAAAAAAAAAAAAACAAAAAAAAAAAAACCCACACACCTGTACCTCTACTTTTAAAATATGACCACATGATCCTACATCTCTGGCTCCTGTGTTAATAATAGACTCCTGCAAGGGTCAAAATTGAGAGCCAACAGCAGCTAGACCTTGAGAGCCCTATGGGCAGTGTCCCAAAATTCACAGCCATTGGCAAGTGCTCCCTTAGGCTGCATTCACACCTGAGCGTAGCTTTTTCAAGTGTTTTTTTACCGCGATTTGCGGCGTTTTTACCGCGTTTTGTCGCGAATTTGTGCAGGGCAAAAGGTCACCAATGTTAAGCATTGCAGATACAGCGTCAAAACGCCCATAGAAACGCTCGTTGTCGCGCTAAACGCTCGAATCGAGCGTTTCCATTAGTTTCTATGGGAATGAAAACGCCCAAATCAGCCCGATTCGCGCGACAAAAAAGGGTCCGGAACTTGTTTGAGCTTCAGGCGTAGGGCTTCAGGCGACTTGGAGTGGAGATGTGAACCATCTCCATTGAGAATAATGTATTTTTTCCCCTCCAGCGTTTTGTAGCTTCAGGCGTAGGGCTACAAAACGCTCAGGTGTGAATGGGGTCTTACAGAGGGCTGAAAGATCACATGAACGGACAAGAGAAAAATAGTTGAAGTACACAGATTTTTTTTTTTTTTTTTTTTAAATACAGTTAGGAGGAAGGATCATTAAGAATAGTTTGTTTTCTTCCACTGCAAGTGTTGAAAATGAAAGCTAGAAGCCAATTGGTCATCAAGCACAGCTGCACCATCTTTCAGAAATCCCCCTATTTCTAGTGAGCATTCAAATAATGTGCAACAATCCACTTCATCTTGGATCACCAAATCCAATCCACCACCAAAAAAAGGAAGTAGAAGACATGGGAGAGGAAAGGCCTTTCCATCCAATTCCAAAACTGGTGGTATCTGCATTGGCAAAAAATAGGATTATCCCAAATGATGAGCCTCCAAGGTAATGCAAAGTATAATACGGGTCTGTTAAAATTACATTTAATCAATGAGGGCAGGTACTTTTATTGGAGTATGAACTTTCTATAGGAATGAATGGAGAGTACAGGTGAGAAAAGCATGTGGCCAGCTCAGAAACACGCGACAAACCTCATCTTCAAGATCTCAAAAAAAATTTAAATAATAATTTAGAGAGAGATAGATTTCTCTCAAATGTATAAAAAACAAAAAAAAACAAACACTAAAATATAGCAAATACTGGAGAGTAATCTCTATATAGTACACAGATACTTTATGTATTGCTGCCACCTTGTGGCAAACATGTATTACTTCAGGCAATTGAATAGCAAGTATAAAACAAGAAATTGGCTAAATCAAATGAACCTTCTTCTTACACCATTACCATCTTCTTGTATTATCCATTCTGCCTTTTCGAGGGAGAGAGGGAGAGTTCCCCAGACAGAGCAATACATCCAGTAGCAATTGCCAGCCCTGCAGGCTGTGATGTATGGAAAGACTTTGGAAATATAAGCAAATCTTCTAAACATAGTGATTTGGAATTTTTAAATTATTGCACAAGTTGAATGAGAACATATGAGAGAATGGAGTTGGTTTCATTAATAACGGAGGTCTTTGGGTTACAAACAAGATTTGGTCCGTAGGTGTGTGCCCAAGTTGAATTTGTATGCAAGTTGGAACAGGTAACATTTCTTAAGTGTAAATCCAGCCAAAATAATTTAAGTTTTTTTGGATAGCATAGGGAAGGGTTTTTCTGTCTGTGCCCTAGTTCAGATGTCACCTCACTTTGTCCCTGTGCCCATTGGATTCTGAAAATTTTACAGACACTGTGGAAACAAGGATTGGTGATAAAGCTCCAGTGGAGACACCTTTTCTCCATAATAACTCTTATGCCGCGTACACACGATCAGACTATCCGGTGGACCAGAGTTCGCCGGACAATCCGCCCGTGTGTGGGCTCCAGTGGACTCTCTTTCCAAAAGTCCGGTGGACTTAGAAAGAAGCTTTGACTCAAAATTGACAATCCGGCCGTCTGTGCGCTAGTCCGCCGGACTTTTGAAATGAATGGACTTGCCCACACACGGAGGAAAGTCCATTAATTTTCAAATGCAGCGCCAGGTAGCCGGGACTAGCGAAGGAGGTCAATGTCGCTCCACCGGCGAGATTGACACCTCGCTGGTCCAGTCACCTGGTATGGACTTAAAGGGGAAGCCCTATGCCAAAAAACGTTAGTAAAAGAGCTGGAAGAAAGTGGAGGCCTGGTAAGAAGACCCGAAGAGGGGGA
The DNA here is from genome assembly GCF_037356315.1 of Lithobates pipiens. Taxonomy (NCBI): domain Eukaryota; kingdom Metazoa; phylum Chordata; class Amphibia; order Anura; family Ranidae; genus Lithobates; species Lithobates pipiens. Next base: position 557,088,983 of record NW_027507903.1, read on the forward strand.
CAAGACCCCCAAAGTCAGAAGACGACCCCCAGATGGCGACGAAGAAGAAAGGCAGGCTCCTCCGCTAGTAAAAGAGCTAGCAGAAGATAGCGGAGGAGTCCGGCGAGAAGACACCCCCCCCCCTCCCCCCCCCCCCCAAGACGGAAGACCACCGGAGCTGTGCAATAAATTAATTTTCAAAACATGGTGATGTGTTTTTTTATTTACACTTTTTTCACCAGGTGAATGGGTAGGGGTCCTCAACATGGGGACAAGGTGCTTTTGTGATAGGTAGGAATGAAATTATATGTAGAATTTATGCTCCTAGAACACCTGAAGGTTCCACTTCAAAAATGGACCTTTTTATGTAGCCAGGCTGTGCAAAAGTCCCACATGTGGTATCGCCATACTCGGGAGGAGTAGCTGAATGTATTTTGGGATGCAATTGCAAGTATGCATATTCTGTGTGTGCGAGAAATAACTAATGAAAATTGGTCTGGGCAGGAAGGGGGTACAAGTGCGTGGTAATGAAGTGGTTAAAATGAACATCTTTAAAAAACAGACAGCCTCATGTTGTCTTGAATAGAAAAGATGACAGGTTTGCTATGTATTTTTTGTGCCAACAGCCTCTCAAGAACCTGGTTATAAAAGCCCATTCCAAAACAGCCCAACACATACTGAACATTTAAGAACAGTTCTCACCAAATTGGTCAATGCTTCTCAAGTATCCGATGAGAGTTCTTCCATCTCTGAGAAGGACCAAGTGTTTTTCTGTAAAGAAAAGTAAAAAAAAAAAAAAAAAACACAACACTTTAGGACTTTAAAGTAGTTCAGTCAAAAACCCTCACATATACCCAGTGAAGTGAACAGCCCCAGATGATACAGAGATAAAACAACTCTCCTACATAAGTTTTACACGTATATCTGCTGTCTTCAGCTTTATATAGCCTTTAGAAAGTGCTATTCCTGTTAAAGATTTTCTCTTCCTGGTTAACACTGCAGTGAAGCCGGGGCACACAGCCAAGACAGCTGATTGGAGGAAAGGGCACACCCCCCCCCCCCCTGCATAAGCAAAAAGGAAGAAAGGAATGTGCAGAGCTCTGCTCTTAGATGGCAAACCTCCGACACAAGTTTAAATCTCCTGTCTCTGGGAGCTTGTAAAAACAATAAAAAAAATTAAAAAAAAAAAAAAAAAAAAAAAAAACCCCATCCACTTTAGCCCTGGTTCACAGGAGAAGGAGAAGGAGAAGAAGAAGAAGAAGAAGAAGAAGAAGAAGAAGAAGAAGAAGAAGAAGAAGGAGAAGGAGAAGGAGAAGGAGAAGGAGAAGGAGAAGGAGAAGGAGAAGGAGAAGGAGAAGGAGAAGGAGAAGGAGAAGGAGAAGGAGAAGGAGAAGGAGAAGGAGAAGGAGAAGGAGAAGGAGAAGGAGAAGGAGAAGGAGAAGGAGAAGGAGAAGGAGAAGGAGAAGGAGAAGGAGAAGGAGAAGGAGAAGGAGAAGGAGAAGGAGAAGGAGAAGGAGAAGGAGAAGGAGAAGGAGAAGGAGAAGGAGAAGGAGAAGGAGAAGGAGAAGGAGAAGGAGAAGGAGAAGGAGAAGGAGAAGGAGAAGGAGAAGGAGAAGAAGGAGAAGAAGGAGAAGGAGAAGGAGAAGGAGAAGGAGAAGGAGAAGGAGAAGGAGAAGGAGAAGGAGAAGGAGGAGAAGGAGGAGAAGGAGAAGAAGAAGGAGAAGAAGGAGAAGGAGAAAAATTTGTGCTGCGCTACCAGAGTGGAAAACAGGGGAAAAAAAAAAAAAAAAAAAAAAAAAATCAAAGAGAAAAGTGGATATAAAACCTTTACCCCTCAGGGTCCATTCACACAGGGGAGACACGACTTCCAAGACGACTTTGTGAGGCAACTTAGACAACTTGAACACGACCTGGGGCGACTTACAACAGGACTTTAAGTCGCCCCAGGCCAGGCGACTTTTGCCATGGCCAGAGAATGAGCTCTGAAGGGGGAACTCCACGCCAAATTTATGAAAAAGAATTTGGCGTGGGTTCCCCCTCCGAGAGCATACCAGGCCCTTAGGTCTGGTATGAATTCTAAGGGGAAGCCCCTACGCGGGAAAAAAATAAATAAATAAATAAATAAAAAAAAAAAAACGGCGTGGGGGGTCCCTCCTAGATCCATATCAGACCCTTATCCGAGCACCTACCCGGCCAGGAAAGGGGGGTGGGGATGAGCGAGCGCCCCCCCCCCCTCCTGAGCTGTACCAGACCGCGTGCCCTCAACATGGGGGGGGGGGGTGTACCTTGTCCCCACAACCCTGCCCGTTTGTTGTCGGGGTCTGCCGATAAGCCCCCCCGCCCGCAGGCTGTTGGTTGTCGGGGTCTGTGGGCGGGGGGGGCTTATTGGAATCCGGGAGCCCCCTTTAATAAGGGGGCCCCCGGATACCGCCCCCCCCAACCCTATGTGAATAAGTATGGGGTACAGTGTACCGCTACCCATTCACCTGTGGGGGGGAAAAAAAAACCCACACACACACACACACACACACACACAAGGGTTAAAATAGTTTATTGCACAGCTCCGGGGGTCTTCCGGCCGGACTCCTCCGCTATCTTTTGCTAGCGGAGGAGCCCGGCTTTCTTCGTCGCCGCCCTCTTCTTCCGACTTCGGGGGTCTTGTCCACCTCTTCGGTCCAGTGAGAAGACCCCCGAAGACGGAAGACCCCCGGAGCTGTGCAATAAACTATATTAACCCTTGTGTGTTGTGTTTTTTTTGTACATTTTTTTTTTCACAGGTGAATGGGTAGGGGTACATTGTACCCCATACTCATTCACATAGGGTGGGGGCCGGTATCGGGGGGGCCCCCTTATTGAAGGGGGCTCCCGGATTCCAATAAGCTCCCCGCAGACCCCGACAACCAACGGCCAGGGTTGTCGGGAAGAGGCCCTTGTCCTCATCAACATGGGTGCGTGCTCGGATAAGGGTCTGGTATGGATCGGGGGGGGGGGGGGGGGGGATCCCCCACGCCGTTTTTTTTCGGCGTAGGGGCTTCCCCTTAGAATTTATACCAAACCAAAGGGCCTGGTATGCTCTCGGAGGGGGAACCCACACCAAATTTTTTGTTCCCTCTTGAGAGCTGAGAATTCTGTCAGAGTCACCTCCGTATAGACGGAGATCTGACTTGGAGGCGACCTCCATTGAAATCAATGGGTACCGGTCGCCTACAAGTCGGATTCAAGTAGTACAGGAACCTTTTCTGAAGTCGGAGCCACTTCAGTAGCGTGAATTAAGATGACTCTCATTCACTTACATTGATTTTTAAATGTTGTCCGACCTGAGTTGCCCATGTGTGAACGGACCCTTATGGTACATATAGATATACACACACACACACACACACACACACACACATATACAGTTAACGAACTATCATCCGTGATAAAATATAAAAGTGATCACATAAAGTGCTAAGTGCATATAATGAACAAAAAAAAAAAACCCACACACACTAGGCCAACTGAGTGAATATTGTAGTGAAGGTTCAAATGCAGAGATAAAGTAGTAAATAGGATCATGGAGGTGACACGTACATTACAGAGTTTAAAGACAGACTAAATTACTTTAAAACTACGGGAGGGGGAGGGAAAGGCAGAAAAAAAAAAAAAAAAAAAAAAAAAAAAAAAAAAAGCTCTTTCTCCCTTTGGCCTTTTTTTCTGCCTTTCCCACCCCCTCCCGTAGTTTAATGTAATTTAGTTTAATTTAGTCTCGGTCTTTAACCACTTGCCGACCAGCGCACGACGATGTACGTCGACAGAATGGCACGGGCAGGCAAATGGGCGTACATGTACGTCCCTTTAAGTTTGCCACCCTGCCATCGGGACCCCCGTGAGTCCGGTCACGGGACCCGCGGACTCGATCGCCGTGGGCATTTACACTGGAATCAGTGCATTTATATAGCAGTGATTACTGTATAAATGACAATGGTCCCAAAAATGTGTCAAAAATGTCCGATGGGTCCTCCACAATGTCGCAGTCACAAAAAAAAAAAAAAATAAAAATAAAAAAAAAAAAAAACTATTAATAAAAATGCAATAAAACTATCCCTATTTTGTAAACGCTATAACTTTTGCGCAAACCAATCAATAATCGCTTATTGCGATTTTTTACCAAAAATATGTAGAAGAATACGTATCGGCCTAAACTGAGGAAAAAAAGTGTTTTATATATTTTTGGGGGATATTATAACAAAAAGTAAAAAATAATGCGTTTTTTTCAAAATTGTCACTCTATTTTTGTTTATAGCGCAAAAAATAAAAACCGCAGGGGTGATAAAATGCCACCAAAAGAAAGCTCTATTTGTGGGAAAAAAAGGACGTCAATTTTGTTTGGGAGCCATGTCGCACGACCGCGCAATTGTCAGTTAAAGCGACGCAGTGCCGAATCACAAAAAGTGGTCTGGTCTTTGACCAGCAAAATGGTCCGGTCTGAAAGTGGTTAAACTCTGTAATGTACGCATCACCTCCGAGATCCTATTTATGAGATCCTATGCAGTAAATGACGTTTTTTTCTCAAACTGGGTAATTTTAAATTTATTTTAATATTTTTTAAATATTAGGTTTTAATATTATTTCTAGATTTATATATGGTTCAAGAGGATAATGATCTTATCCCTTTTTTATTATTAATTTTTTTTTTATTATTTTAGGTGCCTTAGGTTTGTTTGCTTCTTCCTTTTTTTTTCTAGTTCAGCATACATTGCTGACACCAATATGGCAGGTCTATTTTGAGCTAACCTTTCATGTTTACTTCCAGGAAAATGGCCGCAGTATATATGTAGGAGACAGATATATGGTCTCCAAGAAAATGGCCGCAGTACGTGATTTGTAAATAACTGCATAATAGTTCATTCATAATAAGGCGTTGTTGCTAATTTTCTAATGATGTATACTATTAAGATCACACGCCTAATATGTGGGATTGGGTGTTCCGATACGGCACCCTGATCCTCCCGACTGTTTGTTTCTGTCCGAGATGCGCCGCTGTGTTAGTTTACAAGGGGAGGGTCTATATTTAAATATTAGGCGGAGCCGCTCCCACCCAGTACTATTAATGCCACTTCTGATTTTCATTCTCCCATCCCAGTTGAAGTCACAGGAAGTGACGTAACGCGTAGGATACGGAGACCGGAAGTGACGCCTACACTTGAGCGGTCCGCTCGTAGTCCGCTGTTAATGTGTGACTCACCTTGCTGTTTTGTGAGTAGATTTTAATTGATCAATTAAAATGTTAAAGTTTAACTTTACTACACTATGGTCGTCCTTAGATCTATTCCTTGAGCAACATCTGAATCCACCTATGGAGCAATTTTATGGATGGTGATAACAATACGAGTATCTGAAGTTCCCCTCCTGATTTCCTGTGTGTGAAAAGGCTATAGATATGCTGTATACCTTACAGCAGTGAGGTAATTACCTGGTGTGCCTAAACAAACAGTGAATCACTGAAGTGGAGAAAGCATCCTTTTTTTTGCACGTTGCAAGCACTAAGTCACTTTATCTCTGCATTTGAACCTTCACTACAATATTCACTCAGTTGGACGGACGTGTGTGCGTGTGCGCGTGTGTGTCTATTTTTTTCCATTTTGTTTATTATATGCACTTAATGTGTTTGATCACTTTTATATTTTATCACGGATGATAGTTCGTTAACTGTTTGCATATATACACATCGGCTATGTGTGTTTTCTTATATACACTTGAGCACTTTAGTGGGGCTTAGAGATAGAGAGATGAGATAGAGAGATGAGTCTTTTTGGCTAACCCAGAGTATATCTATATGTACCATAAGGGGTAAAGGTTTTATATCAGCTTTTCTCCGATTTTTTTTCCCCTGTTTTTCACTCTGGTAGCGCAGCACAAATTTTTTACTATTTATACCTTTTACATGACAGCGTGTCTTGTGCAAGTGCTTGCTGCACCCAGTAATTAGAATCAACCTCTTCTTATAGCGCAGGAGCCCTAACAAATACGCACCGATTAGGATGGTGCCAATGCCAGCAATTTCCGCCGATTTGACATATCAAATCACACTTATGTGAACCAGGGCTTAAACCTGCTCCCATCCCCATTTTAAGTCCTATACTAACTACCCTGTAAAAGAAAGGTGGAGGTCTATACTTACCGATACTGCCTATACTGAAGGCGCTCTTGGTCCAGTCACATGATCTCACCAGCAGCTAGCTTCATAGAAGAGGAGATAGCGGCAATGTCTTTGCAGTGACATCACCCATAGGCTTATAGGGCATGGATCGTCAGCTCTTCCCCTACTACACTAAAGCTGCACTAGGAGCTGATCATGCGAGTAGAACTGAGCACCCTCAGAATAGGAAAGTATACACGTCTTTTCATTACAGGGTAGTTGGTAGGCAGCAAGTTTAAAAGAGAAGTATGCCTACGATTCAATGTCCATTCAGATGAGCTACTTTGCCGATTTTTCTTTCCTTTTAAAATGTCCAATTATTGCTTAGCCCCTGGGCAGCCAAAATATATGCCTGCGTTTTTTTTTTTTATAGTCACCCAGGTGGATGAAACATTGATTAGATCTAAGAGCTGGGGACTATTGGTCACTTGTTTTTATCCACCCCTCCAGCGCTCACTGGCACGCTGGGCTATGGATGGAGGGAATGGGAGTGGCCGGCTCGGGCTCTCAGCAGGTCGCCGAGGGGCCAAGCCAGCTGCTGGTCTAGGCTTCCATTTAGCAGATATCGGGTTGAAACAAACCATTTAACACTGATGCCTACAATAACTGGAGGAAATTTGATCCCCTGCAGATTTTGCAAGTTTGCCCACTTACAAAGAAATTATGGGACAATCATTTTTTTATCATACATGCACTATAAAATGATAGACAGTTTATCAACCAAAAATCCAGGAGAGGGTGGGGGGGAAAAAAAAAAAAAAAAACACCCACACACACTACATCAAGTTGCAGTTCAGTGAGTAAGAGAAGCATTTGATCTGCAAAACAGGGGGGTGGTACTTTGTTGGCAAACACAGTGGTAAGACATTTCTTGTAGTTGGTTACCAGGTTTGCAAACATCTCAGGAGAGATTTGGGACCACTTTACAGATCTTCTCTAAATCCTTAAGGTTGCTTGGCAACTTGAACTCACTCCATACATTTTCTATAGGATTAAGGTCTGGACACTGGCTAAGCCACTCTGACCTTAATGTGCCGCCTCTTGAGCGGCTCCTTTGTTGCCTTGGCAGTATGACCCATCTTCAGTGTTCTGGCTGAAGGAAGGTGGTTGTCATCCAAGATTTTACAATACATGGCCCAGTACATTGGCCCCTCAATGCAGCAAACTGGGTCTGAACCTTTAGTGGAGAAACAGCCTCAAAGCATAATTTTTCAACCTCCATGCTTGACTGTAGAAATTGTGTTCTTAGGGTCACAGTCAGCATTTTTCTTCAAACACTGCGAGTCGAGTTAATGCCAAAGAGCTCAATTTTGGTCTCATCTGACCACAGCACCCTCTCCGTCTCTGAATCATTTAGACGTTCATTGCCATGACTGTGCATTTGCCTTCCTGAGGAGGAGGACTCGGCATGTTTGGAGGAAGAAAAATGTTGACTATGACCCTAAGAACACAATCCCTGCAGTCAGCCACAGAGGTGGGAACATTATGCTTTGGGGCAGTTTCTCTGCTAAAAAGGTACAGACCCACTTTGCTGCATTGAGGGGCCAATGGACTGGGCCATGTATTCTAAAATCTTGAGTAAGAACCTTCTAACTTCAGCTAGAACACTGAGGATGGGTCTTCTAGCATGACAACGAAGAAAACATACCACCAAGGCAACAAAAGAGTGGCTCAAGAAGCACATTACAGTCATGGAGTGGCCTAACCAGTCTTCAGACTTTAATCCCATAAAACATTTATGGAGGAGCTGAAACTGAGTTGCCAAGCGGCAGCCAAGAAATCTTAAGGATTTAGAGAAGATCTGTAAAGAGTGGTCCAAAATCCCTCCTGAGATGTGTGCAAACCTGGTCACCAGCTACAAGAATTATCTTACCTCTGCGTTTGCCAACAAAGGTTTCTCCAAGTAATGTTTTGCTTGGGGATCAAATACTTATTTTACTAACTGAACCTCAATTTATGACATTTGTATCGGGGGTTTATTTTCCCCCCCATGGACGCCCTCCCAGAAAAAGCCAACCACGCTGCAGCAGTCTTTCGACTATGGCCTGGTGAGCAAGTGGTTAATAAAAAACTTTTTTTTTACCCCAAAAAAAAATTATTATATATACACACACATTATATACATATACAAGTATTATCCTTGAGTCTGGGTTCACACTGATGTGAATTTACAGCGGGTTTTATGCGTTTAGGAACACAGATTTGCAGGTAATGTAAAAAGTATAGTATTCCATGGCTTTGGTTCACATCTATGTGTTCCAAATGTGGTGCGAGTAGAAAAAAAAAAAAAAAAAAAAAAAAAAAAAAAAAAAAGAAGAGGAGACATTCCAACTTTAGATAGAGAAGACTGGGAGGGCTGCTTAGAGGGGAGTATCAGACTGCTAATATCTTCTAAAGATAGGTTGATACAAACAAAGATTTTACACAGGATACACTTCACGCCTCAGAGGCTACACAGAGTCTTTCCAGACAGATCCCACTCTGCCCCAGATGTCGCTCCTCTGTGGGCTCCTTCTTGTATATGTTCTGGACATGCCCGCGCATATCGCAGTACTGGTCTGCGGTGATGGACTGTATTAATGAACGGCTTCAGTTGAGTGTCCCATTGACAGCTGAGCTGGCACTCTTGGCTATACATGATGACGTGCAGAGGCCCAGACACACCAAAACATTGATTTCGCTATTGCTCTTTTATGCCAAAAAGAAAATTCTTATTAAATGGATCTCGCCTCTCCCGCCTACTAGGAGAGCCTGGGAAAAGGCTGTTGATGTGCTGCCAATGTATAAAATTGACTTATGCTAGCAGGGGCTGCCCCCAGAAATTTACACGGGTGTGGCAACCGTGGGTGGGCTCAATGGAGTAACAGATTTTGTTCCTCATTCTCCTAACTCCTGGATGGGTGGGGTGCGCTGGGTACCTGTCTTCCTAGCCCACCTCTCCCCTCCCTCTTTTCTTCCCCCACCTTTTCTTCTCCCCTACTGCTGCCCCCCTCTTTTTCCTTCTCCTACATCCCCTATGTCTCCCCCCCCCCCCTTTTCTCATGTCCTCCATCTGGGGTAGGTGACTCCGGTATTAGTAAGATGGTTGAATCTCTGGCTTTTCATTCTAATATGTGATGTGCTCTGCATCTGTGATATGTACTGTTACTGTGTACTTCTTGTCAATTATTTGTTCTATCTCTAATAAAGACCAACCTTTTTGTTAAAAAAAAAAGAGAAGTCCTGTGCGTGTTAAGTGTGACGCAAATTCCTATGGTGCAGTGCTAATTTTATCTTCATAGGCTTCAACTGAACTTGCAGTAAATTCGCAGCACACTGACCATATCTCTGCGAATTGTTCACGGCCTGCCTCCTGAAATTCATGATAAATTCACACCTGCCCACCTCAAATACACAAGGCAAAATTCACCAAAAAATAAAAAGAATTATGAAATTCACAGTACATCTCATCGCAGTAGTGTGAAAATTGGCTTAAAGGGACAGGAAACATGGAGAAAAACTTTAATCAATGTAACAAAAGTATCCATCAGACTCAAAACAAAAGCTTCTGGATGAAGACGATTAGTGACTGCACCTGCATTAGGAGCCAAATCATCTATATAATCTGGGTGCCAAGGCAGGTGCAATCACCCCTCCATATTCCTGTCAGATTTCTATCCAGGAGCGTTTGTTTTGAGTTTTAAAGGCTGCATTCACACCTGAGCATTTTATGAGCTGAAAGCGATCATCTTAAAAGTTCAAAAACGCTCCAACAAGCAAAATCCCATTCATTTAAATGGCTCCTATTCACGTCCAAGCATTCTGTAGCCTGAAGCTCAAAAAGTACATGAGCTTCTTTTTGGGCAGATTACATGCGTTTTTTCCTGCTTTTTATATTGGTGACCTGTACAAAATTATGCGACTTTGCTCCTGAAACCGATACACTCAGGTGTGAATGCAGCCTAAGGCCTCATGCACACAGGAAAAAAAAAAAAAAGGGGGGGGAGTGGGGGTGAAAAGCCAGTACCAACATCAGGAAAAAGCAACTGTAAAACACGCTTTTAGAAGTATTTTGCATTGGTGTTAAAGGACATTTAGCAGCATTTCTCTGCCCGCTTCCATTTACCACTCCCAAATCCAATTACTACAGCTTAAAAAATGAGTGATGTGCTTTAATGCTGTATACAGCATTTAGCCACGTTAGGTGTTTTTACAGCTTACCGTAACAGTTTCCCGACTGGCGCACACCGATTAACGTTGGCAGAATGGCACAGCTGCGCAAATGGGCGCATCTGTACATCCTTTTGAATTTGTGGCCGTGCCACCTCGTTTTTTCTTCAAAATTTATGTTTTTTTTGTTTATAGCGCAAAAAAATTCAGAGGTGATCAAATACCAACAAAAGAAAGCTCTATTTGTGGGGGGAGCAATTTGTTTGGGAGCCACATCGCACGACAGTGCAATTGTCAGTTAAAGTGATGCAGTGCCGAATTGCAAAAAGTGTTCTGGTCTTTGGCAAGCAAAATGGTGCGGGGCTTAAGTGGTTAATGCTGCTTCTCCATAACGCCATGGCTTGCTTTTATTTTTATTTTTTTGTAGCTTGAAAACACCTATACCACTTACAGCTCCTAAAAAGCCTATGAGTCCATGGACACATAGATTGCAGTTACCTGGTTTTGTCAGGTACCCACTCCCACCTCAGTTCATGAAGTGAGCTGAAAGTTCACCCCCTCCCCTGAAGCCCATTCACAAAAGCGCAATGCGATTCATGCATTCGCAGTAGGAAACCATCTGTGAAGAATCGGTTCAGGTGATTTAAATCGAGTTGAGATTCCAAATTTCAGCAAATTGATTTTTTTTTTTATTCCACCAGGACTGGCGCTGACACTGTGCCGGTCCTGAGAGCAAGAGTTTTTAGGCGAGGCCGTGGCCTAGTCCATGAGGCTGCATGCCGCGGACTAGGCTGAAGCCTCACCTAAACTCCTGCCCGCAGCTCCTCGGGACCAGCACACGGTGTCCAAAAAATAAAAACACACCACCCGATTCGAATTGTGTTTTGAGTTATTTTATTTTTTTTCCCCCCAAAAAAAAATATCGCCCAGCTCTAGGCTACACCAATCTTGGTAAGAGCCGAAGGAGGCTTTGCAATACATGATCAGCCATGTCCAATCAGGGCTGATTGTGATGTAAACAGGAAGAATTGTTGATTTGCTTTTCCTCACTCGACAGACGCAAGTAGAGGAGAGCTGATCAGTGGCTCTCCTGACGGGGAGGGGGGGAGGTGAACGGCCAGGTATGCACTCCGTGGCCATACACACACAAAAAAAAAAAAAAAAAAGCCCTGCCAATCAATTCCCACAAATGGGCACTGACTTGCACCATTACAGAAATAAAATAAAAAAATAAGTGATGCCCAGAAATGCCACCCACCTGTGTACTCCTATCAGTGCCCATCCATGCCACCTATCAGTGTCAATCATTGAAGAAGAAATGTACTTATTTACAAAAAAAAAAAAAAAAGAATAATTTTAAGATAAAGAAAAATTCCCCCCCAAATACTACCGAAAGAAACCTCTATTTGTGGGAACAAAATGATAAACAAATTAGTTTGGTTAGAGTGTATTACGACCGCGCAATTGTCATTTAAATTGTGACAGCGATGAAAGCTAAAAATTGGCCTGGGCAAGAAGGCGAGTAAGTGCCCAGTATTGAAGTAGTTAAAGTATAACTAAAGGCTTCTTTGGGGTGGGGCGCAAAACTTTATTTTTCGTTTTGGATAGAGTTGAGAGGCAGAAGGAATTAGGACACCTGTCAGTTTTTATCACTGTCTCCGCCTCTGTTAGGTGATCCCCTCCCCCTCTCCGTTTATCATATAAAAACACAATTGTCCTCAGAAAGGTAATAAAAGGGCAAACCTTCCAGTGGAGACACTAGCTCTGGTGACCTGGGGGGTCCTCAATGAATTCTCTTAATTTTCAGGGATTTCCTCTCACTTCCTGTGAGGTCATGGGACAGGAAGTGAAAGCTCTGCAATGGGACATAGATGGGAGGAATCTGACAGGGGTTATAAACCTCCCTTACTGTATCCAAAAAAAAAAAGTTCTGCCTGTAGTTGTACTGTATTTGTGCTCTCTGGGCACACCAGAAGCGGCCTTCCTGTGTCCAGGAGCAGTCAGGGGTCCCTAGCCTGCCCTCACCTTACAGACATGTCTCCATCTCCTGAGAACTACAAGTCCCAGACACACACAGAACACACACGAGGGGAGGAATACTGACTGTCTATGTCCTCTATGAGGCTGGCTGTGCCCGGCATATAATTCATTCTGCCTCCCGCCCCCCCGAACGGGGCTTCTCTTCACACGGGACGCCTCTCAACACCGGCCACCGGAAGTTCCACCATCCTTCACTTTCCACTTCCGGCGGCACGGCAGTCTTTTAGAGGCGTGGGTTTCGCAGGAGTGACCTCGCGCAGCAGTGGGAGGCGCGGCCAGAGTATGTCACACACTGATTGGACGGAACACCCCATAGTAGCTTGGCGTTGGTGAGTGACTTTTGAAGTGGGCGTTACCAGTGCGTTCGTGTTTCCTGATTGGCGGAGGGGAGATGCTGGGGCTGGCCAGGTGCTACAGCAGGGATAAGCAGGCATGCGCAGACCGTGGTCTTTGGACATTGGAAAAAATGATTGTTGACGCAACGGTAAAGTTTTACTCATGATTGGACAGGATCATTATAAGGACAAATGAGGGCGGGAACTTCGGAAAAATGACAGCTAATTCTCCTCACTTCTCATTGGCTGTACAAACCTCTAGTGGGCGTGGTAATTTTCACGCGCTTTTGTCCTATTAGCTGTTTTAGCAGCTCCGGCCCCGTGATTGGCTGTCACCCGGTTGCCGTCTTGGGCTCCGCGACTGCGCAGTAGGAGCGTGTTTGCGCGGCTGTGTCTACAGTTAGTTCCATGTCTGCCGCGCACAGAGCCGGGGATGGTGGCGGATATTACCCGGGAGGGGAGGTGCTGGGCCGGCAGAGGCAGGAGGAGGCTCCGGCGGGCTGGGGAACCGGCTATTATTCTCCGGAGACTGGAAGAAGCTGGCCGGGAGGCGGGGAGATGGGAGGAGCCGGCGGAGCTCAGGTAAGGGGAGGAGAGGGCTGCGGGCAGGAGGGGGTGTGATCACCCAACTCGGCCACTGACTGAGGGGGGCGCTGTGTGCAACACCGCATCCTACTTCACCCCACCGTCCTCATCTCTGTCCCCCTCTTCACCGATCATCTCCACCCCCCCTCTTCACCGCTCATCTCCGTCCCCCCCCTCTTCACCGCTCATCTCCGTCCCCCCCCTCTTCACCGCTCATCTCCGTCCCCCCCCTCTTCACCGCTCATCTCCGTCCCCCCCTCTTCACCGCTCATCTCCGTCCCCCCCCTCTTCACCGCTCATCTCCGTCCCCCCCCTCTTCACCGCTCATCTCCGTCCCCCCCCTCTTCACCGCTCATCTCCGTCCCCCCCCCTCTTCACCGCTCATCTCCGTCCCCCCCTCTTCACCGCTCATCTCCGTCCCCCCCCCCTCTTCACCACTCATCTCCGTCCCCCCCCTCTTCACCGCTCATCTCCGTCCCCCCCTCCTCTTTACCGCTCATCTCCCCCCCCCTCTTCACCGCTCATCTCCCCCCCCCCCTCTTCACCGCTCATCTCCGTCCCCCCCCCTCTTCACCGCTCATCTCCGTCCCCCCCCTCTTCACCGCTCATCTCCGTCCCCCCCTCTTCACCGCTCATCTCCGTCCCCCCCCCCCCTCTTCACCGCTCATCTCCGCCCCCCCCCTCTTCACCGCTCATCTCCGCCCCCCCCCCTCTTCACCGCTCATCTCCGTCCCCCCCCCCTCTTCACCGCTCATCTCCGTCCCCCCCCCTCTTCACCGCTCATCTCCGTCCCCCCCCCTCTTCACCGCTCATCTCCGTCCCCCCCCTCTTCACCGCTCATCTCCGTCCCCCCCCCTCTTCACCGCTCATCTCCGTCCCCCCCCCCTCTTCACCGCTCATCTCCGTCCCCCCCCCTCTTCACCGCTCATCTCCGTCCCCCCCCCTCTTCACCGCTCATCTCCGTCCCCCCCCCTCTTCACCGCTCATCTCCGTCCCCCCCCCTCTTCACCGCTCATCTCCGTCCCCCCTTCACCGTCTGTCATCTCCATCTTTATCTTCACTGCTGATCTATAATCTCTATCCTCCTCTTCACTATCTGTCATCTTTAATGATATCTGTCGTCTCCATCCTCAACTTCACTGCAGATATCTGTCATCTCCATCCTCTTCCACTCTGCTGATATTTGTTATCTTCATCCTCTTCCACTCTGCTGATATTTGTTATCTTCATCCTCATGTTCACTACTGATATGCCAACGCCATCCTCACCTTTAGTACTGTTGTCTTCATCCTCACCTTTACTGCTTATATTTGTTACGTCCATGCTATTCATTGTCACTTCTGAGATCTGTCATCTCCGTTCTCATTCTCGTTGCTAATATCTATCATCTTCATCCTCTGCTTCACTGCTTATATTTGTCATTTTCATTCTAATTTTCAGGTGTAAAATATGTCCATTCCATTTTATCTTCAGTGGTTGTCATCTCCGTCCTCCTCTTCATTGCTCTTTGTCATCTCCATCCTTTTCTTAACTACCTGTAATCTCCATTCTCATTTTCAGGTCTGAAATATGTCAACCCCATCCTCATCTTCACTGCTTATATTTGTTGTCTATCCTCTCTGTACCCTTGTTATGTATATCTGTCATCTCCTCATGTAGATTTCTTCTTATATCGGTCATTATCTCTTCTATCCTCCTCATCACTCCTTCTCATATCTGTTATGCCATTTATCTTCTCATATGTCATGTCCATCCCTCATATCTGTCATGTCCCTAATGTTCTTCTCATCACCTCTGATATGTGTCATGTCTGTCCTCTGCTCAGTACTCCTGTGAGGTAGGAGGGTGTAATGTCTCCTCTGTACCATGTGTAGGGTTGTGTTGTCTCGAATGTGTCATGCTGGTCCCTCATCCGATTTCACCATAAGATTTTTTTTTTGTGATTATAAATGAAAAAAGACCAAAAAGGGGGGAAAAAAAACCCGAAACAAAATTTTCTACTTTCTGCTATAACACACATCCAATAAAAAATAACATTTCTTCATAAATTTAGGCCAATATGTATAATACTACATGTCTTTGATAAACCAAATCCCAATAAGTCTATACTGATTGGTTTGTGTGAAAGTTATATTGTCTACAAACTATGGGATATATACTGGAATTTATATTTATTTTATATACGAGTAATTAGAGATGGGTGAATGATTTGGCCCAAGCATGAGTTCGGGCTGAACGTTTTCCTGTTCAGCCGGTCCCCAAACATCCGGGTGCAGTGTCGTCGCCCCCCTCCTCCCCGACGAACACCCTGCACAGTGCATTCTGCTCCCTGATTGGGCAAATCAACATATTCTCCTTCACTGATGATTGCTAATGAGGCGGCATTGATAGACAGCACTGATTTGCATTGATAGGATGCACTGTTGTGCACAGGTGAGGAGGCATTGATAGGCTGCACTGATTGGCAGCCCTGATTTTTCACTGATAGGCTGCACTGATGGGCACAGATGAGAAGTTGATAGGCAGCACTGGGCACAGATTAAGTAGCATTGATAGGTGGCACTGATTTGCGCACTCGGGCACAGATGAGGCGGAACTGATTGGCAGCTCTTATTTGCACTTTCAGGCTGCCCTGATGGGCACAGATGAGGGGGGCATTGATAGGCGACACTGATAGGCTGCACTGATGGGCACAGATGAGAAGTTATTGATAGGTGGCACTGGTGGGCACAGATGAAGTGGCAGTAATAGGTGGCACTGATAGGTTGCACCGATGGGCACAGATGAGGAGGCATTGCTAGGCGGCTCTGATTTTTGAGGTTATTGAAAGGTGTTTTTTTTTAATTTCATGTGGGTACAGTGTTGCATGACCGTGTACTTGTCATTCAAAGTGCGATAACACTGAAAGCTGAAAATTGGCCTGGGCAGGAAGGGGTTAAAAGTGCCCAGCAGGAAAGTGGTTAAAGGATATCTAAATTCAAGGACAACACCAGCCCACGGATGTGGTGGGTACATTAGTTCTCCCCTTTTTTGTTTTTTTTTGTTATTTGTTAGGTAGAAGTACAGAAAAGGTCCCTGTGATCCTGATGGAAATCCCGTATCCTTGGAACTTCATGTACACTGAGCTGAAATCTCAAGCAATGTTCTCATTCTCCAGTGATCTTTTATGTAATGGAACCCAGCAGCCTGATTAACTTAAAGCGGAGTTCCACCCAAAAATTGAATTTTCGCTTTTCGGAATCCCCCTCCCCCCTCCGGTGTCACATTTGGCACCTTTCAAGGGGGAAGCATATACCTGTCTAATCCAGGTATTTGCTCCTACTTCTGGGCATAGACCATTGCAGTATCAGCGGATATCTACGCCATGTCTGGCGCCTCCTCCGTTCCCCCCGTTGTCTTCTGGGAGACACAGGTCCCAGAAGACAGTAGGGACCAGTGAGAACAAGCCCCGCGGCTCGCGCATGCTCAGTAGGGAACCAGGCTGTGAAGCCGCAAGGCTTCACTTCCTGATTCCCTTACTGAAGATGGCGGTGCCTCCACCCGAGAGCCAAGGGACAGTTCGGCTTCGGGTGCCGACATCGCGGGCGCCCTGAACAGGTAAGGGTCTATATTTTAAAAGTCAGCAGCTACAGTATTTGTAGCTGCTAACTTAAAAAAAAAAAAAAAACGAATTGGCGGTGCTCCGCTTTAACCACTAATATTTTAGGTTGACTAAAATCTAACGGGTTTAGTTCAATTGTAGCAAAAATGCTCTCTCATTACTAACATTTTAGTCAACTAAAATGCACTGGGGATTTTAGTAGACTAAAATACAACTAAAAAAATTCAAATGACTAAAATATGACTACAACTAAAACGGCATTTTATTCGAAAGACAATATAAATCTTGCTCATCTCCAGGACTTTTCCTGAGCCTCCCCCATCCTCTGGATCTCTCTACCCCAATCTGCCTGGCTTTCCCCTCTTCTCTTAGGTGATTCCTGAAAACTCATCTCTTCATAAAAAATCTATACTGCCTTCAGCTAATAACTGGATCTTTTATTTCTCCTATCAGCTCATCCCTCACATTGATTATCTTTTGTTCCACCAGCCCCTTCCTATTAGATTGTGAGCAGGGCCCTCCTCTTGTAATGTAACTGTATTGTCTCCCTTTTTGTATTGTAAAGCTCAGCGCTATATAAATTCTGCATACATATAATAATGGAGAGGGGGAGGTGTTTGTAGTCCAAATCATGGGAGCAACCTAGGCAGCAGCCAGAGGTGTACACATGCCGTGGCAAGAATTAAACCTCCTGTTGCTTTTGGTGGGTGCTGCCACTTGCCAATCGGGACCCATTCATTTAAATGGGGCCACTCTGCAGGCGCTCCCACAACTGTATACTTCTGTGGGGTCCAAGGAGTTAAAGCAGGTGGTGAGGAAGCAACACAACAATGCCTGCTTTAACCCCTTATTTTCTTTACATGTGCAGAGTGGCCTCATTCATTGAATGGATCATACTTGGCAGGTGCTACACCCACCAACCATGACTGGGCGTATAACTCCTACTGCGGCTGTGACATGTGTACTCCTCTGGCCACTGCAGCTAAAGGGGGTGTGGTTGGGGCAGGGGTGATAAAAAAACGTTTTAACTATGGGGTTTTACCACCCCCACCCCCCCAAACTGCTAATGTAAATGAGCCCTTAGTCTAGATAAACGGTACAACTTATGTAGGAGGATTTGTTTAAAGGGGTTGTACACCGTTGTATTTTTCCCCTTTTTACTCACCTGAGCCGTTCGTTCCCATGGCGGAGCCACGCTCTACCTCTCTGGCCGGGTTCTCAGCTCTTGATTGGATAGATTGCTAACAGCGCAGCCATTGGCTCCCGCTGCTGTCAAGCATATCCAATGATGTGGGCGCTGGGGGCGGGGCCGAGTCCGAGATTCTGTGTCTATGGACCCCCCCAGGGCAAGTGCTTCTCCTAGGGTGTTTACCGATGTGGGGAGGAGCCGCAAGTGCTGTTGGGGGACCCCAGAAGAGCAGATTCAGGGCCACTCTGTGCAAAACGAACTGCACAGCGGAGGTAAGTATGACATTTTGATATTTAAAAAGAGAAACAAGAGTTTACAACCCCTTTTAATCTCTGTGTATTACCTGAGGTCTGTTACTTCACTGGGTATATATATATGAGGGTTTATAACATTAAGTTTTATCAGCCTAGGACAGGAAGTGTGTCTCTGGCAGGATCACCAGGTCAAAATAAAGGGAAAAGTTCAGAAACAATGAAAACAAATGCAGCCACCACATCTTAGCACTGGTTATGCTGCACTATATTAGATTTATCAGTTTTTGTTTAGATACAGTTGTGATAATTGAAGTGGAGTTCCACACAAAAACTTCTGCTTTTATTTTTATTAAATTTATTTTACTAAAATGCTTTTGGAGTAAAACTCTATTTAAAGATAGTTTTCTAATTAAAGCGGGAGTCCACCGGGACTCCGCGTTTTTTTTTTTTTTTTTAAAGCCAGCAGCTACAAATACTGCAGCTGCTGACTTTTAAATAGTGACACTTACCTGTCCAGCGCGCCCGCGATGTCGGCACCCGAAGCCGATCGCTCGCTCGTGCCGCCGCCATCTTGGGTATGGGAATCAGGAAAAGGAGCCTTTCGGCTTAATTTCCCGGTTCCCTACTGTGCATGCGCGAGCCGCGCGGCGCAATCCGGACGGTCCCCGCTGCCTCTTCGAGCTTTGTGTTTCCCAGCAGGCAGCGGGGCACTTGCTGAAGGGGGCGGGCGCTTGCGGAAAGGGGCGTAACGTTACGTCCCTTTCCCCAGAGAGCTAGCCCGGAAGTGGGTGCAGTTACCTGGATTATCCAGGTAACTGCACCCCCCTCCCCCCTGAAAGGTGCCGATTGTGGCGCCGGAGGGGGGGGGGGGGATTCCGATGAGCGGAGGTCCATTTTAGGGTGGACCTCCGCTTTAAGATGCATTAGCAATTTAGTTTATTCAGCATGAAATGGAGCTTAGTTATGTAGCAAGAGGCTGTATATTTGGCAATATTTACATTTTTGGTAAACTCGTTCAATGAATCCAAGCTCTGCAAGCTGAGATAACATGCACTGCACTGCATTCATGCATTCACACAATTTCACAGTAGCCATGAGATAAAACAAAGTTCAGGAATATTAATTTTATCCCATTGTTTTACAAATCTATGTACACTACAAACTGTATGATTTGAATTGGTTCTAATATCGCAGTTTTACTAATCTGACCGCTTATTATTCTAAATAGGAAAACGTCATTCTGTTTGCAAATATTAAAGATTCTAACTACCAGCAAGAATGAGTCTTTACATTCAAAGAGCACCTGTCATTTCAGATCCATTATAGCAGCGCCTGTTAGCGGGCATCCACTTACCTGCTGCCGCCACGTCCTTCACCTTGTTGTGTCACTGCTGCATCACCAGCTGTCCCATTAAAGTGAATGGGACTGTCTGTGAGCCAACAGGACAGAGGAGGAGCTGCTGTGGGACAGAGATGACAATTGCTCTTTAAAAATTATGATTTAAATTGAGTTGCTTTAAATCAAGGCTTTTTACTAGTGATTTAAATCAAATCCACCCTGGTTACAGTCTTATTCCAAAATGTATTAAATTCATTATTTTCCTCAAAACTCTACAAACAATATCCCATAATGACAACTTGAAAGAAGTTTGCTTGAAATCTTTACAAACATATTAGGCCTCATGCACACGAGACGCAGATGAAACCTCTGTTAAAAAAAAGCTGAAACGCGCGTTTAGAAACGCGCGTTTTGCCGCGTTTGCATGTCGCGTTTAGACGCGTTTAGACGTGTTTGCGTTTAGACGCGTTTATAAAGATAACATCATGTAGACCCTCCCCAAGCTCTCAAAGCATTTTTTTTAACTATTTCTGCTATTTTGATCAGAGTGAGCAGCAGCAGCATAGAGAGCAGTTGTACACTTGCATTTGCCGTGTCACTTGCCACGGCACCTGCCACAAGTTGTGGATTGTCCACTTGCCACGTCACTTGCCACAAGTTGGGGATTGTCCACTTGCCACATCACCTGCCACGTCACCTGCCACAAATTGTGGATTGTCCACTTGCCACGTCACTTGCCACATCACCTGCCACGTCACTTGCCACGAGATGTGGATTGTCCACTTTCCACGTCATCTGCCATGCCACCTGCCACAAGTTGTGGATTGTCCACTTGCCACGTCACTTGCCACAAGTTGGGGATTGTCCACTTGCCACATCACCTGCCACGTCACCTGCCACAAATTGTGGATTGTCCACTTGCCACGTCACTTGCCACATCACCTGCCACGTCACTTGCCACGAGATGTGGATTGTCCACTTTCCACGTCATCTGCCATGCCACCTGCCACAAGTTGTGGATTGTCCACTTGCCACGTCACTTGCCACAAGTTGGGGATTGTCCACTTGCCACATCACCTGCCACGTCACCTGCCACAAATTGTGGATTGTCCACTTGCCACGTCACTTGCCACATCACCTGCCACGTCACTTGCCACGAGATGTGGATTGTCCACTTTCCACGTCATCTGCCATGCCACCTGCCACAAGCTGTGGATTGTCCACTTGCCACGTCACCAGCCACATCACCTGCCACAAGTTGTGGATTGTCTACTTGCCGCGTCACTTGCCACATCACCTGCCACGTCACTTGCCACGTCACCTGCCACAAGTTGTGGATTGTTCACTTGCCACGTCACCTGCCACAAGTTGTGGATTGTCCACTTGCCACGTCACTTGCCACAAGCTGTGGATTGTCCACTTGCCACATCACTTGCCACGTCACCTGCCACATCACTTGCCACGTCACCTGCCACAAGTTTTGGATTGTCCACTTGCCACGTCACTTGCCACGTCAGTTGCCACGTCACTTGCCACGAGATGTGGATTGTCCACTTTCCACGTCATCTGCCATGCCACCTGCCACAAGCTGTGGATTGTCCACTTGACACGTCACCAGCCACATCACCTGCCACAAGTTGTGGATTGTCCACTTGCCACGTGACTTGCCACATCACCTGCCACGTCACTTGCCACATCACCTGCCACAAGTTGTGGATTGTCTACTTGCCGCGTCACTTGCAACTTCACCTGCCACGTCACTTGCCACGTCACCTGCCACAAGTTGTGGATTGTTCACTTGCCACGTCACCTGCCACGCCACCTGCCACAAGTTGTGGATTGTCCACTTGCCACGTCACTTGCCACATGCTGTGGATTGTCCACTTGCCACATCACTTGCCACGTCACCTGCCACGTCACTTGCCACGTCACCTGCCACAAGTTTTGGATTGTCCACTTGCCACGTCAGCTGCCACGTCACTTGCCACATCACCTGCCACGTCACCTGCCACAAGTTGTGGATTGTCCACTTGCCACGTCACTTGCCACATCACCTGCCACGTCACTTGCCACGAGATGTGGATTGTCCACTTGCCATGTCACTTGCCACGTCACTTGCCACGTCACTTGCCACGTCACCTGCCACGTCACTTGCCACGTCAGCTGCCACGTCACTTGCCACAAGATGTGGATTGTCCACTTGTCACATCACCTGCCACATCACTTGCCACATCACCTGCCACAAGTTGTGGATTGTCCACTTGCCACATCACCTGCCACGTCACCTGCCACAAATTGTGGATTGTCCACTTGCCACGTCACTTGCCACATCACCTGCCACGAGATGTGGATTGTCCACTTTCCACGTCATCTGCCATGCCACCTGCCACAAGCTGTGGATTGTCCACTTGCCACGTCACCAGCCACATCACCTGCCACAAGTTGTGGATTGTCTACTTGCCGCGTCACTTGCCACATCACCTGCCACGTCACTTGCCACGTCACCTGCCACAAGTTGTGGATTGTTCACTTGCCACGTCACCTGCCACGTCACCTGCCACAAGTTGTGGATTGTCTACTTGCCGCGTCACTTGCCACATCACCTGCCATGTCACTTGCCACGTCACCTGCCACAAGTTGTGGATTGTTCACTTGCCACGTCACCTGCCACGTCACCTGCCACAAGTTGTGGATTGTCCACTTGCCACGTCACTTGCCACAAGCTGTGGATTGTCCACTTGCCACATCACTTGCCACGTCACCTGCCACGTCACTTGCCACGTCACCTGCCACGTCACCTGCCACAAGTTTTGGATTGTCCACTTGCCACGTCACTTGCCACGAGATGTGGATTGTCCACTTTCCACGCCATCTGCCATGCCACCTGCCACAAGCTGTGGATTGTCCACTTGACACGTCACCAGCCACATCACCTGCCACAAGTTGTGGATTGTCCACTTGCCACGTGACTTGCCACATCACCTGCCACGTCACTTGCCACATCACCTGCCACAAGTTGTGGATTGTCTACTTGCCGCGTCACTTGCCACTTCACCTGCCACGTCACCTGCCACGTCACCTGCCACAAGTTGTGGATTGTCCACTTGCCACAAGCTGTGGATTGTCCACTTGCCACATCACTTGCCACGTCACCTGCCACGTCACTTGCCACGTCACCTGCCACAAGTTTTGGATTGTCCACTTGCCACGTCAGCTGCCACGTCACTTGCCACATCACCTGCCACGTCACCTGCCACAAGTTGTGGATTGTCCACTTGCCACGTCACTTGCCACATCACCTGCCACGTCACTTGCCACGAGATGTGGATTGTCCACTTGCCATGTCACTTGCCATGTCACTTGCCACGTCACCTGCCACGTCACTTGCCACGTCAGCTGCCACGTCACTTGCCACAAGATGTGGATTGTCCACTTGTCACATCACCTGCCACATCACTTGCCACATCACCTGCCACAAGTTGTGGATTGTCCACTTGCCACGTCACTTGCCACATCACCTGCCACGTCACTTGCCACAAGATGTGGATTGTCCACTTTCCACGTCACCTGCCATGCCATCTGCCACAAGTTGTGGATTGTCCACTTACCACGTCACCAGCCACATCACCTGCCACAAGTTGTGGATTGTCCACTTGCCACACCACTTTCCACGTCACCTGCCACGTCACCTGCCACAAGATGTGGATTGTCCACTTGCCACGTCACCAGCCACATCACCTGCCACAAGTTGTGGATTGTCCACTTGCCACGTCCCTTGCCACGTCCCCTGCCACGTCACCTGCCACAAGTGGATTGTCCACTTGCCACATCACTTGCCACATCACCTGCCACAAGTTGTGGATTGTCCACTCGCCACGTCACTTGCCACATCCCCTGCCACAAGTGGATTGTCCACTTGCCACATCACTTGCCCCATCACCTGCCACAAGTTGTGGATTGTCCACTTGCCACGTCACCTGACACAAGTTGTGGATTGTCCACTCGCCACGTCACTTGCCACGTCCCCTGCCACAAGTGGATTGTCCACTTGCCACGTCACTTGCCACGTCACCTGCCACAAGTTATGGATTGTCCACTTGCCACGTCACATGCCAGTCACCTGCCACAAGTTGTTGATTTTCCACTTGCCACGTCACCTGCCAAGTCACTTGCCGCGTCACCTGCCAGGTCACTTGCCACGTCACCTGCCACAAGTTGTCTATTGTCCACTTGCCACGTCACATGCCAGTCACCTGCCACAAGTTGTTGATTTTCCACTTGCCACGTCACCTGCCAAGTCACTTGCCGCGTCACCTGCCAGGTCACTTGCCACGTCACCTGCCACAAGTTGTCTATTGTCCACTTTCCACGTCACTTGCCACTTCACCTGCCACGTCACTTGCCACAAGTTGTGGATTGTCCACTTGCCACATCACTTGCCACCTGCCATGTCACTTGCCACAAGTTGTGGATTGTCCACTTGCCACGTCACTTGCCACAAGTTGTGGATTGTCCACTTGCAATTGCAATTGTTTAAAATATTTTTCTAATGGTTTTTCATCATTTGCAATCATTTTTGAGATTTTTAATGTAAAAAAAAAGGTCACCTTTAAAAACGCATATAAACGCAAACGCGGCTAAACGCGGTAGCGGCGTTTTGCCGCGTTTTACCGCGTTTTGCCGCGTTTTGCGTCTGAAACGCAGAAATTTTTGTTTCTGAACGCATTTTTTTGCTTCTGGAAAAACGAGATTAAACGCAACTGCATATAAACAGAAAAAAACGAGACTGTGTGCATGGACACATAGGATAACATTGAATGAGTTCAGGTGCAGTTGAAAAAACTGTCCAACTGCATCTGAACGCGCGTTTAACTGCGTCTCGTGTGCATGAGGCTTTAAAAATAAAAATCACATGTGCAGAAGTATTCACAGCCTTTGCCATGGCACGCAAAATTGAGCTCAGGTACATCCTGTTTCCACTGATCATCCTTGACATGCTTCTACGACTTGATTGGAGTCCACTTGTGGTAAATTCAGTTGATTGGACATGATTTGGAAAGGCACACACCTGTCTACACTTGTGCTCATAAGTTTACATACCCTGGCAGAATTTAGGAACTTGAGAGAACTTGAATGATAACACAAAAACATTTCCTTTCAGGCTCGGTTCACACAGGGGCGACTTGTCCAGGCGACTTCGCCGCCTGACAAGTCGCGCTCCGTTCTGTACTACGGAACCGTTCTAATAGGAGCGACTCAAGTCGCTCCGACTTAGAAAAAAGGTTCCTGTACTACTTTTGCGGCGACTTCGGGCGACTTGCATTGACTTCTATACAAAAGTCGTTTTGCAAGTCGCCGCTGAGGTCGCGGCACTGCAAGTCGTGCCGCCTACTGTGTGAACCGAGCCTCACTCATGGTTAGTGTTTGACTGAAGCCATTTATTATCAATCAACTGTTTATTCTTTTTTACATCATAATATAAATATAAACTTTTGATCGGGGTCATTTGGGTAGTTTCTGCTGCCATTATGATTTAAACATAGTAAACACAGTTGATTGATAATAAATGGCTTCAGCCAAACACTAACCATGAGTGAAAGAAATGTTTGTGTTAACATTCATATTCTCTGAAAAATGGCAGAGAAATCATAAATTCTGCCAGGGTATGTAAACTTATGAGCACAACTGTATAGAAGGTCCCACAGTTAACAGTGCATGTCAGAGCACAAACCAAGCCATGAAGTCCAAGATCTTGTCTGTAGACCTCCGAGACAGGATTGTATGAAGACATAGCTGGAAGGGGGCAGAAAAATGTCTGCAGCATTTAAGGTCCTAATCAGTACAGTGGCCTCCATCATCCGTAAATGGAAGAAGTTTGGAACCACCAGGACTCTTCCTAGAGCGGGCCGCCCGGCCAAACTGAGGGATCAGGGGAGAAGGGCCTTAGGGAGGTGAGCAAGAACCCGACGGTCACTCTGACAGAGCTCCAGCATTTCTCTGTGAAGAGAGGAGAACCTTCCAGAAGAACAACCATCTCTGCAGCACTCCACCAATCAGGCTTGTATGGTGTCCAGATGGAAGCCAATCCTCCGTAAAAGACACATGACAGCCCACCTGGAATTTGCCAAAAGACACCTGAAGGACTCTGAGACCATGAGAAACAAAATTCTCTGGTCTGATGAAACAAAGATTGAACTCTTTGACCTGAATGGCAAGTTTCACGTCTGGAGGACACCAGGCACCGCTCATCACCTGGCCAATACCATCCCTACAGTGAAGCATGGTGGTGGTAGCATTGTGCTGTGGGGATGTTTTTCAGGAACCAAAACTCGGAGAATAGTCAAGATCGAGGGAAAGATGAATGTAGCAATATACAGAGACATCTTTGATAAAACCCTGTTTCAGAGCTCTCTGGACTTGGGGTGAAGATTCATCTTCCAACAGGACAACAACCCTAAGCACACAACCAAGATAACAAAGGAGTGGCTACAAGACAATTCTGTGAATGTCCTTGAGTGGCCCAGCCAGAGCCCAGACTTGATCCCGATTGAACATCTCTGGAGAGATCTGAAAATTTTCCGGATGCACTGGATATGGCAAATGGAACTGGATCAAATGTCATTCTTATGAATTGTTGTCTTGTATTTTTGCTTAAAGCCACTCCTTATCCTAATATTTAAATTCTGTGTGAGTAATGTTTTTGGCAGTGCAATGGCATAATTCTTCTGAATGATTGTGTCAATATATAAGGCAATTATTGGTGCATATAAGGCCATATTTTAAAAATAGTAAGCTGGCAATCAGTCTGTGTGTGGGATGAGCGACTCCTGTAGCTGCTGCTACCTGCTTGAACCTGTAGTGGGTAACAGATATGGCTGTACATGTGTTCTAGAACATTTATAGCAGGGTGGATTTGATTTAAATCAAGTCTATTTTAAATCACTAGTAAAAAGACTTTGTTTAAAGCTCTAATTTTTAAAGCCCAACTGTCATCTCTGTCCCGCAGTGGCTCTTCCTCTGACCCGCTGTTGGCTCACAGACAGTCCCATTCACTTTAATAGGACGGCTGGTGATGCGGCAGTGACCCAACAAGGTGAGGGACGTGGCCGCAGCAGGTGAGTGGATGCCCGCTAACAGGTGCTGCCATGATGGACCTGAAATGACAGGTGCTCTTTAAATGTAAGGACTCATTCTTGCTGGTAGTTAGAATCTTTAATATTTGCAAACAAAACAAAGGTTTCCTATTTAGAATAATAAGCTGTCAGGTTAGTCCAATAGCGCTATCAGAACTGATTCAATCATACAGTTTGTAGTGTACATAGATTTACAAAACAATGGGATAAAGGAATATTCCTGAACTTTGTTTCATCTCATGGTTACTGTGAAATTGTGTGAATGCATCAATGCAGTGCATGTTCTCAGTATGTAAATATTGGCGAATATACAGCCTCATGCTACATAACTAAGCTCCATTTCATGCTGAATAAACGAAATTACTAATGCATCTTAATTAGAAAACTATCTTTAAATGGAGTTTTACTCCAAAAGCATTTTATTTGGTGGTGGTTTTTATTTATTTATTTTTTTAAATCATTGATCGCACTGCGATCTGTGAGCTGTTCTGGGGTGTCATTAACAATGTATTGACTGTAGGAGTGACTGCGCTAACTTCAAGTGGAATAAAAAGAAGTCGCTACAAAAAATGTGACAAACATATAAAGCATAAATGGTGAGTGTTACATAGTTACATAGTTAGTAAGGTTGAATAAAGACACCAGTCCATCCAGTTCAACCTGAGTGTCTACAATTGTCCCCATCACTTTACATTGCACACTCACATCAGTCCCTACCCTACCCCACAATCCAAGGTCCCCATTTATATACTAGGGCCAATTTTGGACAGAAGCCAATTAACATACCTGCATGTCTTTGGAGGGTGGGAGGAAACTGGAGTACCCAGAGGAAACCCACGCAGGCACAGGGAGAACATGCAAACTCCAGGCAGGTAGTGTTGTGGTTGGGCGGCTTCTTTTTATTCCACTTGAAGTTAGCGCAGTCACTCTTACAGTCAATACATTGTTAATGACACCCCAGAACGGCTCACAGATCGCAGTGCGATCAATGATTTAACGTCGGTGGAGGCTTTGGATCCCTTGGAGTTCTGTATGAGCGCCGATTCCGGCACCCATGCCCATATGGCTCTTTGTCGCTGACACTTGAGTTCACCAGTTCCGGTAAGAGTACAGATACACCTAGAGGTCGACCGATATATCGGCCGATATTTGCCGTTTTTTAAATAATCGGCATCGGCCGATTGTGTTGATAAAAAGCCGACAGCGGGACTTTGAAATGACTTCTGTAAGAAGTCAGTGTGAGTTGCCTGAGTCGTCATAGCAACACTTTCCTCCACTCTGGGCAGACTGCCAAGAAAAGAACTAAATGATATAATGTTTACACTTCTGAATGAATGAAGTCATCTCTGTGTAGAAGATCTCAGTTTAACCATTTAAAGACTAAATCTTTTCTGACACTTGTTGCTTACAAGTAAAAATCCTGTATTTTCTGCCAGAAAATCACTTAGACCCCCCAAAAATTATATATATTTTTTTAGCAGAGATCCTAGGGAATAAAATATCGGTTGTTGCAATATTTTATGTCAGACAGCATTTGCACAGAGGTCTTTCAAATGCATTTTTTTGGGAAAAAAATACACCATTTAAAAAATAAAAATAAAATAAAAACAGTAAAGTTAGCCCATTTTTTTTTTTTTTTTTTTTGTCCAAAAGTTTTGACTACCTGTTTTTATTTAATATATAGGTTTTTTTTTTTTTATTTTTTTTTTAATCTAGATCACACATACAAGTAAACTGATTGGAGGTTTGTTTTGTTTAATAAATGTTTAAAGCGGGAGTCCGCCGGGACTCCGCGTTTTTTTTTTTTTTTTTTTTTTTTTTTAAAAAGCCAGCAGCTACAAATACTGCAGCTGCTGACTTTTAAAATAGTGACACTTACCTGTCCAGCGCGCCCGCGATGTCGGCACCCGAAGCCGATCTCTAGATCGACACTCGAGTGCTGCCGCCGCCGCCATCTTGGGTATGGGAATCAGGAAATGGAGCCTTTCGGCTTAATTTCCCGGTTCCCTACTGCGCATGCGCGAGCCGCGCTGCGCAATGAGGACGGTCCCCGCTGCCTCTGGGATCTGTGTGTTTCCCAGCAGGCAGCGGGGCACTTGCGGAAAGGGGCGTAATGTACGCCCCTTTCCGCAGAGAGCTAGCCCGGAAGTGGGTGCAGTTACCTGGATTATCCAGGTAACTGCTCCCCCCTGAAAGGTGCCAATTGTGGCGCCGGAGGGGGGGAGGGTTCCGATGAGCGGAAGGTCCATTTTAGGGTGGACCTCCGCTTTAAGTGTAAGAAATTTTCTGTATCACTTATGAAGACTGCTTTCACACTGGAGCGGGCAGACGTTGATGGTAAAACGCAAGTTTTAGCGGCTCTTTACCATCATTTTAGCGGTGCTATTTGGCTGCTAGTGGGGCACATATAACCCAGCTAGCGGCCAAGGAAGAGGTTAAATGCGCCCATGAAGCACCGCTGCCAAATCGCATTGCATGCGCTTCGGCAGTGGTGCCCATTCATATCAATGGGCAGGAGTGGTGGAGGAGCGGTATACACCACTCCAAACGTGCTGCTTGCAGGACTTTTTTTTTTAAGATCCTGCCAGCGCATCGCCTCAGTGTGAAAGCGCTCTGTCTTTCACACAGACTGCAGGGGAGCCATTTTGCAGGCACTTTACAGGCGCTATTTTTAGCCCAAAAGCGCCTGAAAAATGCCCCAGTGGGAAAGGTGTGTTAGATCAAGGGGGATTAAAAATAAATAAATAAAATAAAATCGGCCTAACATATCGGCCCAAAAAAATCGGCATCATATATCGGCTATCGGCCGCCATGATTTCTAAATATCGGCATCGGCCAGAGAAAAACCCATATCGGTCGACCTCTAGATACACCTCTTCCTTCTATTACTGAAGTACCATCTTGATGTCTCTCTGGTTGGACAGTCAGCACAACACGTCCCCGTTCCACCATCTCTTTGCAGATGATATATAGGCCATCTACAACAGATTTCGTTTATTTATTGGACTCTTCATATTTGTCCTTTTATACTTGTCACGTGAACATTTGACCTGCATGGTTTGATTTGAATATCTACCTGTACATTTATTAGCGCTACAACACTCACCATTTATGCTTTATATTCAAATCAAACCATGTAGGTCAAATGTTCACATGACAAGTATAAAAGGACAAATATGAAAAGAGTCCAATAAATAACCGAAATCTGTTGTAGATGGCCTATATATCATCTGCAAAGAGATGGTGGAACAGGGACGTGTTGTGCTGACTGTCCAACCAGAGAGACATCAAGATGGTACTTCAGTAATAGAAGGAAGAGGTGTATCTGTACTCTTACCGGAACTGGTGAACTCAAGTGTCAGCGGCAAAGAGCCATATGGGCATGGGTGCCGGAATCGGCGCTCATACAGAACTCCAAGGGATCCAAAGCCTCCACCGACGTTAAATCATTGATCGCACTGCGATCTGTGAGCCGTTCTGGGGTGTCATTAACAATGTATTGACTGTAAGAGTGACTGCGCTAACTTCAAGTGGAATAAAAAGAAGCCGCCCAACCACAACACTACCTGCCTGGAGTTTGCATGTTCTCCCTGTGCCTGCGTGGGTTTCCTCTGGGTACTCCAGTTTCCTCCCACCCTCCAAAGACATGCAGGTATGTTAATTGGCTTCTGTCCAAAATTGGCCCTAGTATATAAATGGGGACCTTGGATTGTGGGGTAGGGTAGGGACTGATGTGAGTGTGCAATGTAAAGTGATGGGGACAATTGTAGACACTCAGGTTGAACTGGATGGACTGGTGTCTTTATTCAACCTTACTAACTATGTAACTATGTAACACTCACCATTTATGCTTTATATGTTTGTCACATTTTTTGTAGCGACTTCTTTTTATTCCACTTGAAGTTAGCGCTCATACGGAACTCCAAGGGATCCAAAGCCTCCACCGACGTTGGGGATGGCCACCAAATGAACCTCCGATGGGGAAGGACACCAAGACTGGATTGACGGGTCAGAGACCCAACTGGACAGCAAGGAAATCTCTCATCCAGGCCAGGCTTATCTCTCCTCACATTGCCCAAAACTTTTAACTTGTGAGCACAATTTTTTATTTCTGTATGCCGGTTTTTATAAATAAAAAAAACAAACCATATTTTTTTGATCTACACTATTGGAAGCATTCCCTTATTTATTTATTTTTCATACCGCCTGGATAAGAGATTGCCCTGCTGTCTAGTTGACTCTCTGACCTTTCGGATCCAGTCTGGTGGCCATCCCTAACGTCGTGGAGGCTTTGGATCCCTTGGATTTCCGTATGAGTGCCCATTCCGGCACCCATGCCTATATGACTCTTTGTCGCTGACACTTGAGTCCACCAGTTCCGCTAAGAGTATATATACGTCTTCCTTCTATTGATGAAGTACCATTTTGATGTCTCTGGCTGGACAGTGTCAGCACAACACGTCCCTGTTCCACCATCTCTTTGCAGATGATGATATATAGGCCATCTACAACAGATTTAGTTCATTTATTGGACTCTTCATATTTGTCCTTTTTATACTTGTCACTTGAACATCTGACGTTTTGCACGGTTTAATTAAAATATATATGTGTACATGTATTAGTGCTACAACACTCGCCAACAATGTATTGACACCCGCAGCAGTTCGCAGAGGGCAGTGTGAGCTGCCTGTGAGGGAGATACGATGCTGAAATCACGCTGGTTCCCGCTGCGCTACCTTGTGAATCCAGGCTTAATAAATCAACCCCAATGTCTGTCATATGCAGGTTTTCTTCTAATATTTATAGTAAATCCATTGTGACATGTTAGGCCTCATGCACACTGGACATTTTTACAACTGAAGTTTTTGGCATCAGATGTTTTTTTTTTCTACAGTCCATAAACTCCCCATCATATTATCAACTGTTTTTGGCAGGGGCGTTTTTGGGCTGTTAAAAAACCCAAAACTAGTGCATTCTGAGAAGAGTTTTTCAGCTGTAAAAACGGTCTAGTGTCAAACGCAGATAGGCGCTCAAAAACGCAGCTCACCAGCATTTTTTTATTGTTTTTGACCCTTTTTAATTTACACAAAAAACGCAAAAAAAACACTATTGCAAAATTGATTAAAAACTCACTGCAAAGCTACTGCCGTTATAACGTTCTTATAATTTACAGTGTGCGTGAGGCCTTATACTCTCTATTAGTTCATACCTCAGTGTAGTCAAGTGGTTCTCAACTCTTGTTCTCAGGACCCACTAATAGGCCAGATTTTAAAGAGGAAGTAAACTCTCCCACTCTGATGCTTCTTTTCATTTAGTCCATTATAATAAGTAATTATCAGACTATAGCCACTGTAATCCAGCCCAAATCGCATATTACTTACTGTTTAAAGAAACTTTAAAAAAACTTGTTTCCAGGGGTTAGGCAGCATCATCTTAAAGCGGTAGTAAACCCGCTATTTTTTATTTTATTTTTTATTTATTTTTTTAACACCTGCAAAGCAAAAGGCATAATGAGCTAGTATGCACCGCATACTAGCTCATTATGAAATACTTTCCTTAGAACGAGGCCCCAACATCTGGCACGATCCACGCCGAGTTAGCTGACATGCTCCCTCGGCGCTTCTTCTGGGTATCGCGGCTCCGGCGCTGTGAGTGGCCGGAGCCGCGATATCGTCACTCCCGCGCATTCGCGTGGGAGATTTTTTTCCGCCCGCCGGCCACTGCCGGATTTTCAGGCCGAGAATCCCCTCGTGCGCATGCGCTGCTGCAGTCAGCGGCGCATACCGAGGGAAATATCTCCTAAACCGTACAGGTTTAGGAGATATTTTTTTTACCTACAGGTAAGCCTTATTATAGGCTTTCCTGTAGGTAAAAGTTACAAAAAAGGGTATACAACCACTTTAAGTATTGTTTTCGGAGTCCTCATTGGAGTGTATTCCGTCCTTACATTGAGCACTTCCTGTACTGTTAACCAAGCCTCCTTCTCAATCCAACGTTTCTATGGCAACCCTGCTTCTCTGTTCATAGCTTACTTGTTTATTTTATAGTATTTACTTGTGTCAATGTCTAATGTTTCCCTTTGTCAGACTTATCAGCTTCAGCTGATAAGACTGAGGTATTGGCTAAGTTTAGACTGTCTGTCATGTCACATGGTCACGTGGTGTGTAGGAGGAAGCTCTGAGTGATTAGCAGAGTTCAGTGTTGTGCAGTAGGAAGTCCTGATAACAGATAGATAAGACATAGAGTGTGCCGTAAATCAGGGGAGATCTGGGCATGCTCAGTGACTTCATTCTACAGAACAACAAGGATTACAACAATACTAAGCAAGTAAGGAGATATCTACAAGCAGTGTTCATTAGGGTTTTTTATGCTGATTTACATGGGACAAAGTTGTGGGGGAGAGTTTACAACCACTTTAAGTATTGCCTTGGGGAGATGCAGACTAGAATGTTACAATCACTGAGCAGCAAATGATATCACCTGTGATGTATTTCAGGTATCTTGCAAACCTGGCCTGTTAGTGGGCCCTGAGGACAGGAGTTGGGGAGCACTGCTGTAGTCCTTGCATTGTACACTATATGGTGCTATGTTATTACTCTCATTTGTACCCTGATCATTCACATCCCAAGGTGTCCATGAGACCT
Organism: Lithobates pipiens; assembly: GCF_037356315.1. Taxonomy (NCBI): domain Eukaryota; kingdom Metazoa; phylum Chordata; class Amphibia; order Anura; family Ranidae; genus Lithobates; species Lithobates pipiens. Next base: position 557,122,412 of record NW_027507903.1, read on the forward strand.
TTTACTACAAGGCTCCTGAGGCCTATTACTTCAACCATTTGCCAAAATGCTGACGTTCTCCCCCTCGATTAATTCCACATCCTTCTCAGACTTTGTATCAGCTGGAGTCTATATCCTGATATCATTCTTATTCACATTCTCCCTTCATCACAACATGTTGTCTGTCTGATCCTGTGTTCAGGAACTTACTCTTATTAGCACCCCTCAGTTGCTACTTTCATGAGAATGTCTGTCAGGTTCTGCTGGTGGACCTTTTCGAGAGCCCTTGGATTTTTTTTTTTTTCTCCACTCAGGAACACTAGGATTCTTCCCCTCATTACATGTTGGGATTAGCTTCTCTACCTAGAGCTTTAAACCTCATTGCCATAACATATACGTATCTTCCTGGCATACCACCCTCAGGCATTGCTCCAAGCTCTGATAAATCTTTCTTTCCTTATATTGGGGTTGTGGATTAACAAGATGCCTGTTTTTTTTTTTGTTTTTTTTTGTTTTTGTTTTTTGTGAAGCCATTTCTACTCACACCTTCTCAAAAACTTGCCATTTTATATCAAGACGCCTTACATTTGCTGGCAAAGGTTTCTTTACCCACCGTTTTTTCATTGCTTTTTTTTTTTTCCTTCTTCTTAATGTGTCTCGGGATTTGCCTGTCCCTCTCACCCAAACATTCTTTAGTTAGGTGAGGGCTCTACAGACTTTCCCAAAGCTCTCCCAGCATCTCTAAATGACAAAGATCCAAGAGGTGGGAACATTGCAACCTTTAGGTTGCTCTCTTTCTTTGGGGCATGCAGATCTGCAATCTATCATGTTAGATAGTTCTCACCTTGCGTGATGATAGGGAACGTCCAATTAGAAGTTAGCACTGGTTTACACCAGTGTGACCTGTCATGTGGTTTGACAGTTCAAAGTCACATGACAAGTCGCACCCCATTTGCGGCAATGTAAGCATTTAAATCGCGATCCAAGTTGCAGTGACTTTACAAAAGGTTCCTGCACTATTTCTTTGCAATTTCAGCACAACTTGCATTGACATCTGTTAAATGAAGTCACTCAGATGTCAGCAAGCTGCATGTAAAATAGTAGCATAACTTCAAAGCCGCACTGGGGTGAACCAGGGCTCATTCCTCTTCCTCATCCTTCTTCATTTTCTTCTGTTTGCCTTTGCCCTTAGTAACCTTGAGGTATTGGTGGGACCTTGTATGTCATCTTCCTGACACCTTGACTCCCCCACTCCTTGTGAGAAGTTTCTCTCCTCATCGCTCCCTGCAACCTTCTGTGTTGTAACGTAATCTCGTATTGATGGCATCGGTGAGTGTTTATAGAGAGGACGCTTGCTCTTGGGAGGGGGGGGTATAGCAATATGGCTTTGAGATTTCCTTTCCTGTTATATACTGAGGAAAGCTTTGCCCCATGGTAGATGAAATTCAAAATATCTGCGCAAAAGTACGGCTGTCTGGGAAAATGCTTGTATATTTATGGTATTATGGTCGCATTGATATGATGTAAAACAGCAGTTTTCGATGCAGGTTTTTATTTTTACATATTTTTCAATTTTTTTTGGGAGGGGGGGGGGTTTCTTCTTAAACGCTCAATCAGCATGAACTACCGCATTTATCGGCGTATAACACGCCCATTCATTTTAAGAGGGAAGTTTCAGGAAAAAACTAAAATTTTTGTATTGCCGTATAACACAAAGGTGAGTGTTATACACCAATAAATACAGTATTTTTAATCCTTTTGCTGCTAATATTCATAAATTGAAGTATAATTATATTTACTTGTTTTCAACTTTTTATTATTATTTTTTTCCTACATTTCTTCAGTTACTTCCTGGTTTCTGGCCTAGGCCAAAATGACATCAAACATCCCAGGTGTCAGGATTCAACAGCTGAGATGGCCAGATCTGTGTGGCTACACTTAGAAACTGGAACCAGACTGTGTATGCTTTAAGTGAATTTATTTACAACGAAACAAAAACTATCCAAGCAACAGCACACAGCAAACATAAACGTAACGTTAACAAAAACCCCACTGACAGAATGCCTGACTAATAACCCTAACAAGCAGGATACTATATACAATATGTAAAACATTAATTAATAAATAAGGTAACCTAGAGATGCTGGGAACAGAGGGGAAGGGGGAACCAAAACTGGGGTCAGAAACAAGGAAGAGCAGGTACAAGCAGGATGGATAAAAATCAATGAATTTTTTATTATTATTTTTTTAAATGTTATTTTAATAAAATGCTTTTGGAGTAAAAATATAAATCTAGTTTTCTATTTAAGATACATCAATAATTTGTTTTATTCAGCATGAAATTGAGCTTCGTTATGTTGCATGATGCTGTATATTCTGCAATATTTGGATTTTTTATTTTTTTTGGTAAACTCATTCAAAGAATCCAAGCTCTGCAAGCTGAGATAACATGCACTGCATTGATGCATTCACACAATTTCACAGTAACCATGAGATAAAACAAAGTTCAGGAATATTCCTTTATCCCATTGTTTTGCAAATCTATGTACACTACAAACTGTATGATTGAATCGGTTCTGATATCGCTGTTCTACTAACATGACAGCTTATTATTCTAAATGGGAAACCTTCATTTTTGTTTGCAAATATTAAAGATTCTAACTACCAGCAAGAACAAGTCCTTGCATTTAAAGAACACCTGTCATTTATAGATCCATCATGGCAGCGCCTGTTAGTGGGCATCCACTCACCTGCTGCCGCCACGTCCCTCCCCTTGTTGTGTCACTGTCGCATCACCAGCTGTCCCATTAAAGTGAATAGGACTGTCGAGTCAACAGCGGGTCAGAGGAGGAGCCACTGCAAGACAGAGATGGCAGTTGCTCTTTAAAAATGTATGTTTTAGATCAAGTTGATTTTAAAAGCCTTTTTACTAGTGATTTTAAATGGACTTGTTTTAAATCAAATCCACCCTGGGTACAAGGCGGTGGGATACAGTGGTACAAGGCAGGAACAAAATCAGGATTACTGGAAACAAGGCCTGGCAGCAGCAAAACACTAAAGCAAGGGGCACCAAAGGGGGAGGACTTATAAATATTTTCCCAGCAGCCAGAATCGGGTGGAGACTGATTACTGGAAACTGGCGGCTGGGAGACACCCGCTGGACACTGGAGCTGCCATCTCCTGCTTTGAGAAGAACAGTGCCACCAGCAGGTGATTTAGATGCTGACACCAGGAGTCTCCATGGGCATTTTTTTTCTTTATTTGGTGGAGGAGAGGAGGGGATTTCTCAACTAAGCACACCTTCCTACCTGCATGCCTGAGCTAAGGGCAGATGGATTACGGGAAGTAAACGTTGCATGACTTATCTGCCCTTACTGACTGCGGAGTATTTTCCAAAGTGATTTGTAAAGCATGGAGACAAGGATGGTTTGTGATTTTACCTTGAATATTAAAAACGATTAAACAGGGTTTTCAGTTTTGTGGTGCTCAGATACACTTTAAAGAGACGCTATCACTTTGCAAAGTGACAGTGTGTATGTAAAAGCCCCCCCAAAACCCTGATGCTCACCTTTTGGCACCGCTCAAGTGTCCCCATTGCAGCCAGTGGTAGTACCCAGTGTTTTCATGACTAGGGAGCATGTGATCTAGGGTTGCCAGATTTTCTTCAAGCCAAACTTGAACACTTTTTAGCTGCCTGGCAGACTTTTGGGTGCCCCAAGAAGAGTGGTAATGCGGTGAGCATACCATCCTGCAGCGAACAGTGGGTGTGGCCACATTGCTCTTGCTGACATCATCGTCCTGCCCTTCCAGTGATGCCAATCCTGCCCCCAGACAGCTGCCCGCAGCTCCTGGATGGAAACAGATTTGTGTGGGACTGTCTTGGTTACTTGGGGAGCCGCAGCCTGGTCTGAATAATGTGTCTGAGTTTTAAACTGTCTGAAACCCAAACACATGATTCAAAACCCGGACTGTCTGTGTGAATCCCGAACAGGTGGCAACCCTAATGTGATCTCCCCTGTGACAGTGCTCAGATCTAGAAGCCTATTGCTAGGCCTGTACAATGAATACCCTCTAATTAAATATAAGGGGACTTTAAAGCGGAGTTCCAACCAAAAGTGGAACTTCCGCTTTAAGCGCTCCTTGCCCCAATACATGCCACATTTGGCATGTAATTTTTTTTGGGGAGGGGGGAGTGGGTACCTGGTTTGACAGGTATCTCCTGTCCCACTTCCTCCTTCCTTTGCATGGCCACCTAGGCAGCGACTCCTCTCCCCATCGGTGGTCCCTCTCTCTCTGCAATCTTCTGGGACTTGTCACAGGTCCCAGAAGATTGCCTGGCAACTAGGAGAGTGTAACGCGGCTCGCGCCCGGCTGCGAAGCCACAATCTGTCACAGCCGGGTGGGCGGAGAGGAGTGAGGCTTCGGGCACCCACATCGCTGGACCGTGGGATAGGGGAGTGTCTGTTTATTAAAAGTCAGCAGCTACACTTTTTTTGTAGCTTCTGACTTTTAATAAACTGAAAAAAGACTGGAACTCTGCTTTTAAGGGCTACAAAATAATACATAATACCAGTTCACATTAAAATAATTTCTTAATTGTACACGGAAAGTAAAAACAAGCGGAGCTTCAGTATAATAGTTGGCACAAATAGTTAACTCTAAGCTGGTTTTACAGTAGCACAAAGGCATCTGACATGTTTCGAAACCACCTTCTTCTTCGGAAGTGCCTCAGGCAGGTTTATGGAGCAAAATATATATAGAAAGTGCAATATTAGTATAGCAATAGTCCTCAATCAAATCAATGCATAACATAAACAATACTATCGTGAATCACTCTGAGCACTGACCTATAAATGCATAGAAAATATACAAATACAGCCGCTGAATAAATGTTTTTAAAATCAAATCGATGGCATTCCACTTATTCACCAGACAAGGGGAAATGAAGTCCACAGACCCTCACCCTTCTAAGCACTGGGGCAATGGCAGAGAGCAACCAATGGTTCGGGTGTAGTTGCCAAAAAATGAAAATAACGATAGTGATAACAAGGCATGCGTTGACCAAGGGAGCGACATCATTGCTCCCCATAGCACCTGACACTGAGGATTTAGGTTCTGGCTACCATGGAGCATCGAAGAAGTGCTGCCAGGGCGAGTATTGGGCGATGGGGGCTTTACAAAGATTCTGCCTTGCTTTTCCTTGAATGTTCAAGGTCACAGTGTCTCGTGAAATGATCTATATACAGTAGCAGCTTGTTTTCAGAAATGTTCCTATAGATGTGCGTCAGGGCATTGCACAACCTTGCATGCCGTCATCCTTAGTTGATCCTGGTCTCTGTCCAGGTCTCTATGTATACACTTGCATGATGATACAAGCACTCCTCCTCCGGTGGCGTAGCCCGTTAACACAGCTTTGACCACGTGCGCGGTGTCGTCACTCGGTGACTCACGCTTTAAATTGTGCAAAAAAATTTGAATAAGACACTTCCCTGTAAGTCACCTCAAGGTAAGGTCACAAGCCTGTCGTTCCCTGTGTATTCAACAAGATAAGATAGTCACGTCTTCTGTTATTTTCATTGAATTGTTTATGGTCTGCTTTTGAGATGAAAATAACATTTAACGTTGGGTTGCTCTAAAATGTCTAGGGTGGGTTTTGGGTAGGTTAGGGTTTTTGCTTTTAGGTCAGGTTTATGTTTCCTTGCTGTCTGTGCCCCCATAAGGGAGACTTCCCTTCCTGCCCTGAAATTGCAACAGGGAGTGGTAATGTCTCCAAAAAGGGGAGATTCCCATTGTTGTCACCCAAACAAGTGTCCCCATTGAGAGATTTCTCCTTCCCTCCTGCTTAAGGAATAAATTGTTGCCTTCGCTATCACTTTTTGTCATAGCCACCAAGCTTCTACTTTGCTAATAGTGTTCGATTATGTGATGGGTTCAGTTTAATGCCAGATTTGAATATCTCCAATAAGCAAGTATTTGCAAGTTCCTGACAAATGAGGATATAAGAGAAGTGTGTGTGTGTGTGTGTGTGTGTGTGTGTGTGTGTGTGTGTGTGTGTGTGTGTGTGTGTACTAGGCAATATGGCTATTACAAGTCAGAAATCATTCATAAGCACTGGCTGAAATTTATTGATCACTTTATTCAGATTAAGATTTTGCATTTTGATGTCCATTTTTTTTCAGCACATGGGAGAACCTGGAGTTCTACATAAATTCTACCTGGCACCTTGGTGTCAATGGTGACTCCTTCCCTTATGGACAGATTGTGCCCATGAGCAGGCAGCCCTGCTGTGCTGTCTCTTTAGCTAACCAGTAGAGCTTTGGGAATCCTTTGTCGCCTGTTAAATGTTTATTTGTAAAAAAAAAAAGTTTTGTACATGTAGTAGAGTGAAAGTTATTAGTGCCCATTCAAACCACATAAATGTCCTTCGGATGCATTTCTGCATGCACATTTTTGATGCGTTTCCAGATGCTTTTTAACTCGTTCCAGCACAGTTCTGTGCAGGAAAAAAGCGGCGTGTATTACTTTTTTTTCCTCTGGAATTGAAAAGCACTGGAACGCACTGCACTGGTGTGAACTATGCCTTTGGGACCCATTCTATGAACTTTCCATGCGGTTTTGATGCAGTACATTTTACAGAGCCTAATGAAATTAGCTTTGTGGTGTATGCTCCAGATGCAAATGGTGTGCATTAGGAGTATACGCAAGTGACCTGGCAGGTGATTTATGCAGCGCACAACTGCATACAGTTGCCTCTTCTACTGCATCTGAATGGCTAGCTGTATGCAGCAGCAGATCAACCAGTAAATGTCTTTAGACAGGCAGTGTACAGTGCATGAGGCCTTATTGTGCTTCTACACACACACAGAGGTGTGTGTGTGTGTGTGTGTGTGTGTGTATAGTACACTAAGCTTTGTCCATCTTTTTCTGAATTGTTGCATCATATTTGCTGTGCTTGTATTTCTATTGTATTTTATATTTTCAAATGCAGTAATAAAGCTCAGCCCTAAAGACATGTCTCCTCTTCTTCCTTTTTTTTTTTTTTTTTTTTTTAGAACACATCATATTCAGGGTACGATCCAAGTGGCTGGTCTTGTGCAGGTCAACCCAGACCTCCTTATCCCCCCAATTACACAGTTGGAGGACAGGTATGTACTTGCCTGTTACTTGTAGTAGCACAATATGGCCAACCTCTTCTGCTCCATATTGGAGACTTGTCCTATTGTCTTAATTTCTGTGAAATAGTAAGCTTGTCCAGATAGAAGGGTAAATGTATATGTTAACGGAGGATCCTTTATACAGAACATGGGGTGAAGATCCCCTTTATCGTGGTTTGCTTACAGAAGACAAAATATATGTAGTGGCTATATATATATATATATATATATATATATATATATATATATATATATATATATATATATAAAAAAAAAAAAATTAGATTTAATTAACTTAATATATTTATTTTCACAGGGTATGGAGCACTATGCCAATGGCTCCTATGGACCAGCCTATAGTCAGTCTGCAATGAACCCTTCTTATCCTGGCATTCACCCGCCCAATCCCTATTATCAACCACCTCCACCTCCTCCTCCCACACAGCCTCATTATACTGTGGATCCTTATAAACAACAAGGTGGTGCACCGCAAGCCCCTTCACATTGGGGTTATCCTCAACAGCCTCCCCAATATCAACAATACCCCGCTCCTCCGGTGAGTAACGACTGCCTTTTCTAGACTGACATTGATACGTTTGTCATAGGTGCTTTCTTTTGTAAATGAAATATTTGTATGTGTAAGTCATTATGAGTGGACTGGATCAGTCCAGCAAAGAAGTTGTCTAATGCATCTAAAATGTTTTTGTTCCTTTTTCTATTATCGTCATTAAAAACTAATTTATCTCTTTGTTTTTTTGGAAATATCTTTTGCATGAACCAGCTGCTTTCTGAATTCTAAAGATTTGTCCATCCAAAAAGTAATTAAAGATAAACTCAAGGCAAACAACTACATACAGCTGAATTGTACACATTATTAGAGAGCTTTTTCACCTTCACAACCGGGTGGGTTGTACCACTGTCTCTAGTGCATTTGGTAATACGGCCTGCTGATTGGACAGTGAAGGAGCAGCAGGAGATGGACTGGTTCTCCTTCACTTTCCATTTGCCCCTCCTCCTGTCACCTTGTTCCTTATCATATTTGCATGCAGCACACCTAGTGGCACCCCCTCATTCTCCCAATCTGAGTGCAGCTGTACTATGGATTACAAGAGGCTGATATAAAGTCAACTAATACACATAACACTCATATATTGAAATGGTTTTACCTGCTAAAGGATTTGTATTTCCTTCCATCCAGTCCTAAGGTTTACACAGCTCTGTCACACAGCACAGCCCTGCCTGAAAGATGGGGGGGGGTACCTGGTTTGACAGTTCTCCCCAGTCTTCTGGGACAGGTCAGAGGTCCCAGAAGATTGCAGGACCATTCACAAGGTGTGGCATGCACAGTGGGCAGCCGGATGTGAAGCTGCAAGCTGTCAATTGGGTTGCCACAGTTAAAGCGGTGTTCTGCCTGGGGATGGGAGGGATTAAGTCAGCAGCCACAAACTTTTAATATATGGACACTTGCCTGTCCGGGGATCTCGCAATATCAGCACCCCAGCCAGGCTGTAAAGAAGGAAAAGGAAGGCACGTGGCCTGATGTATGAATCATTAAAACAAGTTTATTATAAACAAAATTAATCTATACAAGGAAATATTACGTATGCCTACATGTGAATAAAAAGCAATGCTAAACACTTGGTAGATTGATATGAGGTGTTATCCACGCGAGGGATATTCGAATGATTGCCTAACGCATTTCAAGGCTTTTCCTCTTCATCGGAGCCTTAGAGAGCCAAATCTAATCTGTGTTTTAAAATAGAGGATGCTGGATGCAGGGGCGTAACTATAGGGGGTGCAGCAGTCGCGACCGCAACGGGGCCCATGCAGCCCCCTTTACATATGGCCGGCAGCAGCATAGGCAGCTAGGGGTACCAGTGCACCATGCACACGGGTGGCTGGAGGTGGAGGGTGACTAGCAGAGCTCCATGCTCGACTATCGCACTGGCTGCTCTTTAGTTGTGCATTCCCAGCATGACCTGTGTCCTCAGCCGGCTCCTCAGAGTACCCCTCTCCTGCTCCATGCATTGCCGCTCAGTCCGATGTCTGTTCTCCCCAGCCAGAGTAGCACGCCCCCCCCCCCCCCCAGTCCGGACCACACTGCACTGCATACTTCTCCCGGGTAAAAAAACTTTAAAGTGGTGTTGCCCCCCAAAAAATAAAACTACTTAAAATTCTTAAAAAAAATGCAAAAAAAATAATTGGCAAAAAAAAAAAATTTTACTCACCTCTAAATACCGGTTGCTAGGGGGTCCCTCGTAGTCTGCCTTCTTCATTGCCCGGGCTGGTGACATCACTTCCCCTCGCGCCGCACATTCACCTGGGACCTGTCACGTGTCCCAGGTGACTGTACGGCGTATCACGGCGCCCTGCGCCGCTCGCGCATGCGCAGTGGGTGCCCGGCTGTGAAGCCACAGCCGGGTGCCCACAGTATGCATGACGGCGCCGCGAGCGGAGCGGGGAGCGAGGGGGGGGCTTCGTTCCCCCGCATCGCTGGACCCTGGGGCAGGTAAGTGTCCGATTATTAAAAGCCAGCAGCTGCAGTATTTGTAGCTGCTGACTTTTAATTTTTTTTTTTTTAGGGGGTACCCCACTTTAAGCACACAGATGCAGTTCAGCCCTATGAGAGCCAGCTCCCCGGAGGACACTGCAGGCTTGTCTGCCAGCCCCCCTCCTCCACCGTCATACTTAGATGATGAAGGGTCTTTCTGGGAGATATGCTGATCACCCGTCCAGCACACTGGATGGGGCCCAGGCCAACATGGATGAGTGAGCGGCCTACAGCTTGGTCATGGTGAGTGAGAGGACCCCATCCCCCACACACCATTACATACCCCCTTCATCTCCCCCTGGGGACAGGGACCCCTTCTCAAGTGGGGACAGGGACCCCTTCTCACATGGGGACAGGGACCCCTTCTCACCTGGGGGCAGTAACCTCATCTGCCCTGGAGAAAAGGACCTCATCTCTTCTGGGGACAGGTACTTCATCCTGCCTAGGGACAGTCCCCCAATGGGGCACCTAAAAATAAAAAAATAAATGATTAAAAAAAAACTACTGATACCAGTGGTGGAACTACAGGGCTCAAAAAGGTCATACCTGTGACCACGCCCTGGAGTTCCACCACCGGACTCGGAGGGAAGGGCCCTGGCTGGGGTTCAGGGGGGCCCTTCATGGATTCTTGCATCGGGGGCACTGAAGGTTCTAGTTACGCCACTGGCTGGATGGGTAGTGTTACTACATAGGTGGTATAGTTTTGCGGTCATATTCTGTTTTACTGTAGGGGTTATAGTGCTCATAGTGTGGATGCTTGGTAGAGTAGAAGTGAGCGGCTGCGCATTGCAGCTGTGTGACCCGGATACAGAAAGTACTCTTTGCTGCGGACCACAATACAGATGCAGTTTAGTGGGAGACACTGTACAGCCACAGCACAGGCGAATCACCCGGAATAGCCCAACAGCAACATGGCTATCCACTCACAGATCCTTGGCTGCAATACCAGAATCAACCACCGGGTCTCCAAGACCAACAACAAACCCTATATGTACACACCGTTCCTACGGTGCTGAGAGTGTTGTGAAGGATAACCCCTACAGCGAACAAGAAACCACCCGCAAAATGATACCACCTATGTAGTAACACTACCCATCCTGCCTCCTCTATCTATTGTTATACATTTTTAAAACGCAGATTAGATTTGTCTCTCTAAGGCTCTGATGAAGAGGAAAACCCTAGAAATGCGTTATCCACACGAGGGATACTCGATTGATTCGCCAACACCTTCATATGTAGGAAAACTTAGTATTTCCTTGTACACATTAATTTTGTTTATAATAAACTCCTTGTTTTAATGATTCACGCATCACGCAACGTACTTCCTTTTCCTTATTTACATAGTATTTTGGCCTTCCCCTAGTCAGCATAGGCAACGGGGCATACATGATCTCTTTACATATACACCACTAAGAAATACTACCAGCCTTATTAAGGCCCCATGCACCAGCGCAGGGGAATATCTTTTCTGTTTATACGCCAGCCAGGCTATCAGGTTCTGCCGCTGCCATTCGTGGTAAGGGTAACCAGCAGTGAAGCCTTTCAGCTTCACAGCCGGTTCCCTACTGCGCATCCGCAAAGCTTGCAGCGCTTCCTTGCTGGCCCGACGGTGGACCAAGAAAGAGGGGGACGGAGCTGAGGTGCTGTCTTCCGGAAATAGGGAAGGGTACCTGTCAAAAATAGGTATCCGTTCTCCCCACTGAAAGGTGCCAAATGTGGCATCGGAGGTGGGGAGGAAGCGGAACCAATGGCCAGGGTTGTCGGGAAGAGGCCCTTGTCCTCATCAACATGGGGACAAGATGCTTTGGGGTGGGGGGCCTGCAGGGCCATGTTGTGGGCACGCGGCCTGGTATGGCTCAGGATGGGGGGGAGCTCGCTCGTCCCCACCCCCTTTCCTGACTGGCCGGGCTGTGTGCTCGGATAAGGGTCTGGTATGGACTTTGGGGGGACCTCATGCTATTTTTTTCAGCGTAGGGGTTCCCCTTTAAATCCATTCCAGGTAACGGAGCTAGCAAGGTGTCAATCTCGCCGATGGAGGTGGCGACATTGACTTCCTTCGCTAATTCCGTCTACCTGGAGCCATGTCCAAAATGAACGGGCTTTACTCCGTGTGTGGGCAAGTCCGCTCGTTTCAAAAGTCTGGCGGATGGTACACAGACAGGCAGATGGCAGTCCGGCGGACAATTTTGAGTCGAGACTTCTTTCAAAGTCCACCGGACTTTTGAGAAGAAAAAGTCAGCCGGAGCCCATACACAGGTGAATTGTCCGGACTCTGGCGGATAGTCCGATCGTGTGTACGTGGCATTACTGGTCTTGTCTTTCCCCCAGCCTGTGTGTTAGACAGTAAAAGTAGAAGCACAGACTGCTGGGCTCATCTTAGCAATCCTCTCTCACTTCCTATCCTTATGACCCTTGTTGGTACTGGAGCATTGCAGCACAACTGGCTGGCTTCTTGTGTTGCCTCTTTCCTCCCTCTAGTTTGAGCTCTGCTGTGCCAGTTATAAAGTGAAACCTTTAACACATGCCTATTGTAAAACTGAAAATGGCAACAGGCATGACCTTTGTACACAGACCACACCTGAATATCTATAAGGAAAAAATATTATGTACTCAAGGGTATTAAAGTCATTTTTACAAGGCCAACTCCATAAGATACCTTGTCCCACATGGTCATGATATTCATTAATTTATACAAGTGAAAGAAGAACGGACCCCCAAGACTAATTAAAGTGATTGTAAAGTTCCGTTTTTTTTTTCCGCGCCTATAAAAATAACAAACATGTTATACCTACCTGCTCTTTTGCAGTGGTTTTGCACAGAGCAGCCCAGATCCGCCTCTTCTGCGATCCTGACCCCTTCCTCCTGTTGAGTGCCCCGACAGCAAGCAGCTTGCTATGGGGGCACCCGAGCCACAGCATCAGACATGGAGCCGTGACACCGGTCTCTCTCTCTCTCTCTCTCTCTCTCTCTCTCTCTCTCTCTCTCTCTCTCTCTCTCTCTCTCTCTCTCTCTCTCTCTCTCTCTCTCTCTCTCTCTCTCTCTCTCTCTCTCTCTCTCTCTCTCTCTCTCTCTCTCTCTCTCTCTCTCTCTCTCTCTCTCTCTCTCTCTCTCTCTCTCTCTCTCTCTCTCTCTCTCTCTCTCTCTCTCTCTCTCTCTCTCTCTCTCTCTCTCTCTCTCTCTCTCTCTCTCTCTCTCTCTCTTCTCCCCCCCCGCTCTTTTTTTTTTTTTTTTTTGTCCCTCCCACAAATTTTGATTAAACATACTTTTTTACATTCTGCTATAAAACATATCCAATTAAAAAAAAACGCATTTCTTTATAAATTTAGGCCAATCTTTTTCTGCTACATATCTGTGGTAAACAAATATCCCAATAAGCGTTTATTGATTGGTTTGCGCAAACGTTATAGTGTCTTCAAACTATGGAATATATTTATGGATTATTTATTTTTACTAGTGATGGCAGCGATTACCGGGACTGCGATATTGCGGTAGACAAATCGTACACTAACACTTTTCTGGGAACCAGTGAAGCTTATACAGTGATTAGTGCTAAATATATGCACTGTCGCTGTACTAAGGACACTTGCTGAGGAGGAGTTGACATCGGGCGCAATCAAGGGGTTAACTGTGCCTAGCCTGTGCTTTTGTACTGTGTGGGAGGCCCTTTTACTAGGGGAAGACATGGATCCTTGTCCCTGCTTTGCAGGAACGCAGGATACATGCCTTCCCTACTGACAGAACAGCGATCTGCCTTGTTTACATAGGTAGACCGCCGTTCTGCCTTTATACCGAATGATCAGTGGGTGCCAGCGGACATAGAGTCTGCGTTACCCGCAGATAAGCATGTGTGCCACCTACGCAGAAGTGTCAGATCACATACTAGGTACGTGTCTGGCGCAGCAAAGCCACCTTGCAGCCATATAGGTAAGTTATACGGTCGGCAAATGGTTAATGCTGACAGACTGCAGCACATGTCATTTTTTTATTTTCCCTCTAGTTCCAGTCTGATTTGAACAGGCATTGACCTAATTAGCAGCTCTCTTTCTGGCAGGTCCTTGAATGAACATAAGTGCTAATGACTACTCCTAATGACTTTGCCCGTGAAAATGCATGTATTGCTGGCCATACATTATACAATCTTCTTGTACAATTTTCCTTTAGTTTGCCAAAACCATATAATATGAGGTCAAACCTAAATTAAAAATTTTTATGCAATCAGGCAGGCCCTTGCGCTACATAGTGGAAGGTAAATCTAAAGTCAATTGAATAAGAAAATTGTATAATGTATGGCCAGCTTAAGACTGGGCAGAACTTATCTTGTACTTGATTGTAATCAACATGAAGCTGTAATAAAAATGCCTCTTTTTATATTGCACTGGTAAAAGATAGCACGATATCTTGTTTTCCAGGGAATGCCTCAACAGAGCCCACAAAATGAAAACTGGAACATGTATGGAGCCCACAACCCATACCAGTGGCCCCCAGCACCCCCTCCTCCACACAACCCAAACAGCGGCCATTATATGGCTGGTGGCAGACCACCATGGACAGGAGGAGACGTACCACCAGGAGTGTATGATATGAAGGTAAGCAGCCATGTTCAGAAAGCTTTAGATGTTTATCTGCAATTGTAGAAGAACTACACGTCTCATTATGTCCTACCAGTAAGCCAGGGATCTTCTCATATCGATGTTTAAAAACAAGAAAAATGAAGAACCTAGTGCTGGTAAGGCACGGTAATACCTCTCTGGATTTTATAGGCAGACCATGTAATATAGTAAAAAAAGTATTTTATTATACTTTTCCTTTCAAAAGTATTCACCCCCCCTTGGCTTTTTACCTATTTTGTTACATTACAGCCTGTAGTTCAATGTTTTTTTTATCTGAATTATATGTGATGGATCAGAACACAATGGTCTAAGTAGGTGAAGTAAAATTAGAAAAATTCCATAAAAAGCTCTGGTGCAACCAATTACCTTCAGAAGTCACATAATTGGTGAAATGATGTCCACCTGTGTGCAATCTAAGTGTCACATGATCTGTCATTACACATACACACCTTTTTGAAAGGCCCCAGAGGATGCAACACCTAAATAAGAGGCACCACTAACCAAACACTGCCATGAAGACCACAAACTCTCCAAACAAGTAAGGGACAATGTTGTTGAGAAGTACAAGTCAGGCTTAGGTTATAAAAAAAAATATCCAAATCGTTGATGATCCCTAGGAGCACCATCAAATCTATCATCAAGTGATGTCCACATGTGTGCAATCTAAAAGTCACATGATCTGTCATTACATATACACACCTTTTTGAAAGGCCCCAGAGGATGCAACACCTAAATAAGAGGCACCACTAACCAAACACTGCCATGAAGACCAAGGAACTCTCCAAACAAGTAAGGGACAATGTACTTGAGAAGTACAAGTCGGTGTTGGGTTATACAAAAATATCCAAATCTTTAATCCCTAGGAGCACCATCAAATCTGTCATAACCAAATGGAAAGAACATGGCACAACAGCAAACCTGCCAAGAGATGGGCGCACACCAAAACTCACGGATCGGGCAAGGAGGGCATTAATCAGAGAGTCAGCACAGGGACCTACGTTAACCCTGGAGGAGCTGCAGAGTTCCACAGCAGAGACTGGAGTAACTATACATAGAACAACAATAAGCCGTACGCTCCATAAAGTTGGGCTTAATGGCACAGTGGCCAGAAGAAAGCCATTACTTTCAGCAAAAAGAAAATGGCATGTTTTGAGTTTGTGAAAAGGCATGTGGGAGACTCCCAAAATGTATGGAGGAAGGTGCTCTTGTCTGATGAGACTAAAATTGAACTTTTTGGCCATCAAAGAAAACTCTGGCGCAAACCCAACATATCACATCACCCAAAGAACACCAGCATCATGCTGTGGGGAAGTTTTCATCAGTCGGGACTGGGAAACTGGTCAGAGTTGAGGGAAAGATGGATGGTGCTAAATACAGGAATATTCTTAAATAAAACCTCTACTACTCTGTGTGTGATTTGAGGCTAGGACGGAGGAGGTTCACCTTCCAGCAGACAATGACCCCAAACACACTGCTAAAGCAACACTTGAGTGGTTCAAGGGGAAACATGTAAATGTGTTGGAATGGCCTAGTCAAAGCCCAGACCTCAATCCAATAGAAAATCTGCAGTCAGACTTAAAGATCGCTGTTCACAAGCACAAACCATCCAACTTGAAGGAACTGGAGCAGTTTTGCAAGGAGGAATGGGCAAAAATCCCAGTGGTCAGATGTGGCAAGCTCATAGAGACTTATCCAAAGCGACTTGGAGCTGTGATAGCCGCAAAAGGTGGCTCTACAAAGTATTGACTTTAGGGGGGTGAATAGTTATGCACATTTACTTTTTCAAAAAAAAAAAAAAGCTTCTTCAGGGTTGTGGGCATGTTCTGTAAATTAAATGATGCACATCTTCAAACAATCCATGTTAATTTCAGGTTGTGAGGCAACAAAACATGAAAAATGCCAAGGGGGGGTGGGGGGGTGAATACTTTTGCACTGTTAATGTACAATAAAATTGCAAATAGCAAAAAAGAGATATATACAATATCGTGAAAAGGTTTGTAACAAATATACTGAGCTGAGTCGCATACTAATGTTTACCTAAGTATATTTGTTACAAACCTTTTCATGTAATTGTATGTATCATTTTTTGCTATTTGCATTTTTATTGTACATTTATAATAAAATACTCAATGTCTGTGAAGTAGCTGTTACAATCTTAGCTGTGAATGTACACCTCTAACACAAAAAGCCCTTAGATGGAGGAAAGACAGATAGAAAATTGTCAGCTCAACAGTGGCTGCATCTAAACAGATGCGGCCATAGTTTAAGGCCAAGTTCACACATTTGCGGTGCAAATTTTAGGTCCGTTTTCACTCTGAATTGCCAAAGTAGCTGTTCAGCTGCGATTTAGATACGGTTCTGATAAGAATTTTAGGAGCAGGCGACCGCTTGCAATCTTGACAATAGCTGGATGTTGAGGAGCAGGCTGGCAAGCTGGTCGATGCGTCCTTAACAACCGATGACTAATCAGCTGTCTGTGGCTTCCCACTGACAGCTGAATGTAAACCAAAGAATCGCCAGCAATAAAATTTGAGGAAAAAAAACTGTAGGTTTACCCCCCCCCCCCCTAATCCATACCAGGCCCTTCGGGTCTAGTATGGATTTTAAGGGGAACCCCATGCAAAATGTAAAAAAAAAAGCATGGGGCTCAGGTCTGGTATGGTTTTTTTATGGGAACTTAACCCCCCCCCCCCCCCCCCCCCGATTTGACTCCAGACCCTTATCTGAGTATGTAGGCTGGCAGGCCAAGAAAGGGGGGGAAGCAATAAACCAAGGGGCGTCACTGGATGTCCCCCACCTTCTCCTGATGTCATCAACTCAGCATGCCCCTTGTCCATGGTGTCACAAGGCGGAGGGGACCCACACTGTGATGTCACTGGGTGGCACCACCCTTTCATTTATTTTGCAGCGGGAGGCAGTGCAGCTGTCAGATGGCGAGAGCTGACATCAGGTTCAGACCTGTGTGTGTGTGTGTGTTTGTTTTTTTTTTTTTTTTTTTTTTTTTTTTTTTTTAATGGGGCTTTTTTTCGGGTCGGCGGTGGCGTTCACTGTGATTGAAATTGGATTTACTTCGGAGGGACGTTTTTGTTGTGTGTGTGTGTGTGTTTGTTTTTTTTTTGTTTTTTTGTTTTTTTTAATAAAGGAATTGTCAAACTGTCTGTTTTTTATTTTTTTTTGACACATATTTTACCATGTATCCCATACTAGTTCACATAGGGGAGGGGCAGGATCTGTTAAAGGAGGCTTTGAGATTTGGCCAACGGTTGTGGGGAAGAGACCCTTGTCCCCATGATAACGGGGACAAGGTTCTTTGGGGAAAGGGGGAGCACTCCCTACCCTAAAGCACTCCTTTCTGGCCTGGCAGGCTGCATGCTCGAATGAGGATCTGGTATGGATTTTGTTTCATTTCTTTTTATTTTCATTTTGGCATAGGGTTCCCCTCAGAATCCATTACAGAGCCTGGTATGGGTTGGGGGGACTCCCCATGCTATTTTTTAAAATTATATATATATATATTTTTTTTTTTTCAATTTGTGTTCAAAACGAATGAAATGTGTGATTTGAGAGTAGCAAAAAGTAATCAAGCCAATGCATGCTGGGAGAACAAGGACTCCTCCTTCCTCAGCCCTGTTTCAGCATGCTGATAATAAATGGGGAAGGATCAGCTGTGGTGCTGACATTGCTTCCCTCCAGGGAAGGTAAGTGTCCTGTTATTAAAAGTCAGCAGCTGCAGTATGTGTAGCTGCTGGCTTTTAATTTTTGCAGTGGTGGACAGACCTCCTCTTTTAACACCTACACAACCATATTGTTGTAAACATTCCTATCAGCTAGGTTGGTGTCATATAGCAGGAGATGTGTAGCCACCCTTAAACAGTGGACAATCCTTGTGCAGAATGTCATGTTTATTTGCTTAGCTGTCCTAAGTATCTGTCTGACTGTCTGAACAAAGACTTCTCATGGGAATGACGTAACCGCCCCTCCTAGAATTGCTCCCTCCTGTTTTCAGAACTTCACAAAGTGCGTGATGATATTACTCAATGACTCATCTTTGTTTATGTGTATTGCTGACGTCAGTGTTTTGCTGGGATATTTATCTGGCGATGGATACAGTACACTCTTTATGATCTGAAGCATCAGGATTCTACAAAAAAGGGTGGATCGCACTATTGCATGAGAGAATTCAGCCTCCTCCCATCTCATTCCTGGTCTTCACATACACTATATTGTCAAAAGTATTGGGACACATGCCTTGACACGCATATGAACTTTAATGGCTTCCCAGTCTTAGTCTGTAGGGTTTACTATTGAGATGGCCCAACCTTTGCAGCTATAACAGCTTCAACTCTTCTGGGAAGGCTGTCCACAAGGTTTAGGAGTGTGTCTATGGGAATGTTTGACCATTCTAGCGCATTTGTGAGGTCAGGCACTGATGTTGGATGAGCAGTCTCCACTCTAATTTATCCCAAAGGTGTTCTATTGGGTTGAGGTCAGGCAAGTCAAGTTCCTCCACCCCAAACTTGCTTATCCGTGTCTTTAGGGAACTTGCTTTGTGCAATGATCCAAATCATTTGGTAGACGGGGGGATTTTGGTGTGGGGTTGTTTTCCAGGGCTTGGGCTTGGCCCCTTAGTTCCAGTGAAAGGAAACTCTTAAGGCATCAGCATACCAAGACATTTTGGACAATTTCACAACTTTGTGGGAACAGTTTGGGGATGGTCCCTTCCTCTTCCAACATGACTGCGCACCAGTGCACAAAGCAAGGTCCATTAACACAGGGATGATCGAGTTTGCGGTAGAGGAACTTGACTGGCCTGCACAGAGCCCTGACCTCAACCCAATAGAACACCTTTGGGATGAATTAGAGTGGAGACTGCAACAGTGTTAATTGAGTCAACTAAATGAATACTATTTTAGTCGACTAAAATACGACTAAAACTATTGAGATAACTAAAATAAAACTAAAATGGCATTTTAGTCAAAAGACTATGACTATAACTAAATAGCAATTACTGAAATCTATAAAAAAGTAATACAAACAATTCATCAAGATAAATCTGAGAATATCCGCATTAAAACAGCGCTCTGTAGAAAGTCCTTTACAGAAATAGCAATGTACGAGCAATCACTAAAAAGTTCTTAATGTGCAGATAAGGTGTCTATAGTGATCTAATCAGCATTGCACGGTGATCAAAGTGCTGTCGACCTTTCTTCCACCATAAACCGGGAGTGCGTCACCACATGCGATGCGTACCCCCTAGGGGGTTAAACTCACCAGACACTGCTGAAAACACAAGCCTTAAGGAGTAGTCACTTCCTTGAGTATGGTAATATATCACCTTAGCGTTGCAGTTCCAAACAGTCCTCCAAGTTTGTCATAAAAATAAAACAAAGTGTGCACATAGCATAATACTGTTTTATTTTTTAAAAGGTTCGCACAAAATAATAAAATCACCCATTTAAATATCTGCGTACATTGTTTAAAACATCATCAGCATTTCAAAATTGTGTACTTCACCGATTATTCAGATCCCCGAGCCATCCACAAGTGTTCCTCTGTGTACACTGTGCATCACTTCCTGGTCTGTGGTCAGCGGTGGAGCGCACACCTCACTTCCGGTAGCGTCGTGTAGGCCACGCCCTGACGCGTTTCGTCACTTCCGACTTCACCAGAGGGCGTGGCTACACGACGCCGACGGCCAATATATATTCAACAGTCTCACACCCTGTCAACCAATCACGTAGCCCTGCACTATCCAGCCCACATGACGCTGCACAACGTCATGGTAACCGGACGCGGCCAGCTCGGTTCTCAATACAGGGGAGAGATAATTGAATGAACACAAACGATCGCCGAACTACTGGCGACCTCCTTAGCAGAACAGGCAAAATGAACATTACAACAAAAACAATACATGAAAGAAAGAAACATAGACCTCCTAATTAAAATTACCCTTAATATACACATAAATAAAAATATAAATACAAAATTACATAGTACATGAAGATAGTGAACTACCCATTAGATCCTCACATGATCCATGTATGTTTGTGTAATATGTGAGCAAGGACCTATATACACATACAAGGTCCATAAGCTGTCTCCCTAAGAGATACATCCTATTTAGAAAAAGCTAGTGTGTATGTCATGTGCATCATCCAAAATATACATATACTTATACATGTATATATCGCTAATGCATACACTAAATGCACCCCATATAACGCTGAAGTTATAGTGGCAATGAGCAAAGAGTTGTGAATATATGTCATATATCCACCACCTCCGAGATTTTTATCTCTATGAGGTGTCATTTCGGTTGAAGGGAGCTTCTTACTAAAATAAAAACACAGGCGAGAACCGACGCAAAAACCTAAAATTATTTAAAATATATAAAAAATATTAAAAATATTCAAAATAACGTAAATATTGTGAGTCAGCACATATTTAAACATGATCATTCTATAATAGCCTTTATAATAGTATTAGTCAACTCATGTCAAAAATTTAATCATTAGTAGTGTATCAACCATAGAGTGATTATAATTACCAAACCTCTATATGTCTATAGTATTTATATATAAAATTGGTACAGATATGCAATGATGCAAACATCAAAGACCGTACCGTGAATGTCTTCATTACTCCATACACTATATCACCTACATAAGCATCTACCTAGATACTACTTAAAGGATTACTACTTAAAACATTAAAATGTTTAAATATTAAGAGGAAGGGATCGTAAACCAGACAATTTAATAATCACTAATGAAACAATTAATATCTAGGTCAACATTTAACCCCTTTGGTGTTAAAGTGTCAATCAAATATATCCATTCCGTTTCACGTTTGGATAACTCTCGTACCATATTTACCCCTCTCCAGGGGGGTTTCATATGTTCTACACCCCAAAATCTGAGTCCAGAAGGATCCTGATTATGGTAAAGCTTAAAGTGTAGGGATACATTATGATCCTTAAAACCCAGTTTAATATTAGCCACATGTTCCGCTATTCTTATCCTTAGAAGTCTTTTAGTCCGGCCTATATAGATCAACCCACATGGGCATTGTAAAGCATACACAACATACGATGTATTGCAGGTAATAAACCCTTTGATTGTAAATTCTTTATTATTCTCTGTTGCTAAAAAGCGTTCCATTGCTCTTATTGGTGTGTTTACTTCTTTACACGCCCTGCAACGTCTACAAGCAAAAAACCCTTCTTTTTCCCACAAAGTGGGAGGATGAGTAGGTGGGTCAATCACTTTTTTAACTATCTTATCAGCATAGTTAGGGGCTCTTCTATATATAAACCCGGGTTTTGCAGGTAGCACTGGTTGTAATGTTTTGTCCATCAAAAGGATGTGCCAGTGTGATAAAAAGATATTCTCCACCTCCCTATATTGTGAGTGGTACCCTGATATAAAATTCCATTCGTGACTGTTGGAAGTGTGATTGCCCTTATTATTATTACTCAAGAGATTATCTCTTGATGTGGATGCTACTCCTTCAATCACTTTGTCCAGTTGTTTATCACTATAGCCCTTTTCTAGGAATTTTTCTTTAATCCTATTCGCCTGGGAGAAGAAATCATTATCATTGGAGCAGTTCCTTCTGATTCTGGTCACTTGACCTTTAGGAATATTCTTTAACCAGACCGGGTGATGCCCACTCTGTATCGGTAAATAACTATTTTACTGAAATCTACTCGAGATTTTAGTAGACTAAAACGTACTGGAGATTTAGTCGTCTAAATACGGCTAAAACAATTGCAGAAGACTAAAATGGAACTAAAACTAAAATGCCATTTTAGCCCTGAGACTAAAATTAACACTGGACTGCGAGCCAGGCTTTTTCGTCTACATCAGTGCCTGACCGCACAAATGTGCTTCTGGAAGAATGGTGAAACTTCCCCATAGACACACTCCTAAACCTTGTGGACAGTCTTCCCAGAAGAGGTGAAGCTGTTATAGCTGCAGAGGGTGGGCCAACTCAATATTGAACCCTACAGACTAAGACACCATTCATGACAATATACTGCAACTACAGATAATTTGGCTAATTACACACATCTCAGGAAAGCTCAACCAATTGAGTAACATCCTGTAATACCCCTTCATTACCAGGCCATACAGTGCCTTGCGAAAGTATTCGGCCCCCTTGAACTTTTCAACCTTTTGCCACATTTTAGGCTTCAAACATAAAGATATAACATTTTTATTTTTTGTGAAGAATCACCAACAAGTGGGACACAATTGTGAAGTGGAACGAAATCTATTGGATTTTTGAAACTTTTTTTAACTAATAAAAAAAATGAAAAGTGGGGCGTGCAAAATTATTCGGCCTCCTTGCATTAATACTTTGTAGAGCCACCTTTTGCTGCGATTACAGCTGCAAGTCGCTTGGGGTATGTCTCTATCAGTTGTGCACATTGAGAGACTGAAATTCTTGCCCATTCTTCCTTGCAAAACAGCTCGAGCTCAGTGAGGTTGGATGGAGAGCGTTTGTGAACAGCAGTTTTCAGCTCTTTCCACAGATTCTCCATTGGATTCAGGTCTGGACTTTGACTTGGCCATTCTAACACCTGGATACGTTTTATTTGTGAACCATTCCTTTGTAGATTTTGCTGTATGTTTGGGATCATTGTCTTGTTGGAAGATAAATCTCCGTCCCAGTTTCAGGTCTTTTGCAGACTCCAACAGGTTTTCATTCAGAATGGTCCTGTATTTGGCTGTATCCATCTTCCCCTCAATTTTAACCATCTTCCCTGTCCCTGCTGAAGAAAAGCAGGCCCAAACCATGATGCTGCCACCACCATGTTTGACAGTGGGGATGGTGTGTTGAGAGTGATGAGCTGTGTTGCTTTTACGCCAAACATATCGTTTTGCATTGTGGGCAAAAAGTTCGATTTTGGTTTTATCTGACCAGAGCACCTTCTTCCACATGTTTGGTGTGTCTCCCAGGTGGCTTGTGGCAAACTTTAGACAAGACTTTTTATGGATATCTTTGAGAAATGGCTTTCTTCTTGCCACTCTTCCATAAAGGCCAGATTTGTGCAGTGTACGACTGATTGTTGTCCTATGGACAGACTCTCCTACCTCAGCTGTAGTTCTCTGCAGTTCATCCAGAGTGATCATGGGCCTCTTGGCTGCATCTCTGATCAGTCTTCTCCTTGTCTGAGCTGAAAGTTTAGAGGGACGGCCAGGTCTTGGTAGATTTGCAGTGGTCTGATACTCCTTCCATTTCAAAATGATCACTTGCACAGTGCTCCTTGGGATGTTTAAAGCTTGGGAAATCTTTTTGTATCCAAATCCGGCTTTAAACTTCTCCACAACAGTATTACGGACCTGCCTGGTGTGTTCCTTGGTCTTCATGATGCTCTCTGCGCTTTCAACAGAACCCTGAGACTATCACAGAGCAGGTGCATTTATACAGAGACTTGATTACACACAGGTGGATTCTGTTTTTCACCATCAGTCATTTAGGACAACATTGGATCATTCAGAGATCCTCGCTGAACTTCTGGAGTGAGTTTGCTGCACTGAAAGTAAAGGGGCCAAATAATTTTGCACGCACCACTTTTCAGTTTTTTATTTGCTAAAAAAGTTTTCCACTTCACAATTGTGTCCCACTTGTTGTTGATTCTTCACAAAAAATTAAAATTTTATATCTATGTTTGAAGCCTGAAATGTGGCAAAAGGTTGAAAAGTTCAAGGGGGCCGAATACTTTCGCAAGGCACTGTATTTAGCTTTTCCGTGCTGTGATAGTTTGACAATTGTCGTCATAGAACACTATACCCAAATACATTTTTATTGATTTTATATTAATCTAACAGTATATGACAGAGCACTTGTATTCATAGACCATGGTTTATATGTAGCTACTGTCATGTGTTCACTGTCAAACTAAACTTGTTATGGTCACCCACAGAGCACACCATACTGCCCCAGGGCTATCTAGCAGCTTCCAAATAAGTTCCTTGGGGACTGTACTTGGACCCCACTCTGTTGGCATGGCCTGTAATGTTTACTTCAGGCACTGAATGTGGTGTTAGGTGTCACCTAGGCATGCAGTGCAACGTATGTAGTTCAGGACTCTGAAGCTCCTTTCAGGGTATGCCCACAGTGACGGGTGAAGCCTCAGCCTCTAACAGGCCCAGTGTTATTGATAAGACGTGTATGTGTACACCGGTTCCTGGCTCTTATTAACACTTTCCATGCACAATGCAGTTTACTGGACAGAGGAATGGGAAGCTACTTGCCATTCTATGCCTTAAGATAAAAAGCCTTCTATGTGCAGCAGCCTCCCTAATGCTTACCTGAGCCCCATCTCGATTCAGGGATGTTGCACGAAAGACTCGGCTATCCGAGACTCTTCCTCCTCATTGGCTGAGACAGCAGGGAAGCGCCATTGGCTCCCGCTGCTGTCAATGAGGATAGAGAGGGGGTGGGACCACGGCTCTCTGTCTGAATAGACACACAGAGCAGTGGCTCAGGTGCCCCAGTAGCAAGCTTCTTGTTGGGGGCACTCAACGGGGGAGGAACCAGGAGCACCAGAGAGGAACCTAAGAAGGGGAGGATCTAGGCTGCTCTGTGCAAAACAACTGCACAGGGCAGGTAAGTATAACATGTTTATTATTTTTAAAGTGATTGTAAACCCTTTTTGTCTTACTTTTATCCATGGGTAAGCTTAAAATAAGGCTTGCCTATAGGTAGTGGAAATATCTTCTAAACGTACGCTGTTTAAGAGATATTTCACTTGTAGTGCGACAGTGTCATCATCAGCGCATGTGCTGTCTAGAAACGGACCACCGTGCCGTTTCTTCCCCAGCGTGGGCCGTGACTGACTGCTCCCGCACGCATGTGCAGGAGTGACATCACGCAGCTCCAGCCAATCACAAAGCCGGAGTCTGCGGCACCGGAAGTAGAACCCATCCGGGTTTACTTCCTCTTTAGCAAAAAAAAAAAAAAGTGACTTTAGTATCACTTTAAATAAGGGTATGTTTTCCATTGCCACGGGAAATGGTTTAAGAGCACCTTGCAAGTAGGCTTTGTTTAAATAAGAAAGTCTTTATGACTGTTCTTATTACTCAGAATAACATTAAATAACATTTTATGAACCATTCCCAGAGAAATTTAGATAATTACTAGGGAGTTCCCAACCTTTTTCTCACAACCTTAAATGTCATTACCAGAATTGTCACCTATGCACGTAGGCATTGGTGTATATATATTTTTTATTTTTTTTACTTATGGAAGGGTAAAGCGTTTTGTTGTTGGTCTGTGATGTCTTGGTTTTATCTTCTGTCCAGGGCTAGTTTTATTTCTGATGATGAATGTGCAACAATAATTAGAAAGCTTGTGTTATTCTTGGTATAATTCTTTTTTTTTTTTTTTTTTCATCTTACATTTTTATTTCAGGATCCATCTCTGCCATCCAACTACAACCATCAAAGGCCCTACCCTGGCTACCCCTCAAATATCTCTCAACCAGGGCCAACACCGGAACCCAAGCCTAACCCACCTGCCTCAATAGCCCCACCCAACCCTCATTACAGCGCTTCTCCTCAAATGTACAACCGGAAAGATCCTTCAAACCAAGAAACCAGTCCTAGAGCCAAAGAAGCTAATGCTTCTCCAGCTGATTCTTCAAACGCCCATCCTGGCATTGTGAAGATCAGCGAAGTCTTGGAAAAGGTGGTGGAACTGGAGAAGGAGGTGGATGAGTTTGTTGGGAGAAAGACTGACATGAGTTATCGATGTTTAGAAGAGCTATTAACAAAGCAGTTATTAGAATTAGATTCTGTAGAAACTGGTGGTCAGGACGGTGTTCGTCAGGCACGGAAAGAAGCTGTGAGGAAGCTACAATTGATTCTGGAGAGGCTAGAGCGGAAGGGTTTGTGATTTCATGCGGCAGAAGTAAAGGATTCTTCATTATAAAGGTTTATTTGGATTCCAAGAGGTTTCTGGCCAGCCGACGTGCAAAATGGCATGGTCTTTCGGGTTCCTAACATGCCAAAAATATGATGAAAGGGGTAAGCCACCTATTTAAAAATAAATAAATAAATAAGACATCCTGTTGGATGCCCTGCTGGAATAATTGGACTTCCAGCACCCATGGACCATCACTGAGTCACCTTGAAGAATATTTGCAATGGAAATTCGTTGTAGTTCTAGATGTTTTCATGAAGAACTAAATATTTTAGGAAAAACGCTGTGTTTTTCTGGAAACTATTTTTTTTCTAGGTAGAATAAAGCCATTTTGGAGTTCACAGGTTTTAACTACTTAAAGCCATTCGAAGATAAAACTTTGCCACTGACTGCAGTCATTACCAAAACCACAAGACTTTATTTGCCATTAAAAACCGTTCTACGACTGTGGCTACCTAGCATGACAAGTGTTTGTGTTCTCTGCATATTTTTGGATGTGCAATACATCCATACTTTAAAGTTTGGAGATGTGAGAGTCACATGTAAATGATTTAATGTCTCATTTTATTTGGGGGACTGTACAATAAAAAAAAAAAAGGAAAGAAAAATAAATAATAAAAAAAAAGGCCAGTGTGGGTACCTCCCATTTAAGGACTATCGCCAAAAAAATAAAAAAATTAGATTTGGGTGAAATTAGGTGGATCCAGTGATTCGCCTGGTGCCCCAATACAGACACAGGATCGTTCAAATTATGTTTCAGCCTGAGGAAAGTCCTATTCAAATGCCAGAGCCCTTGTAAAGGTTGCCATTCATAAGCCGGTTGCACACATTCATATGAATTTTCCTGCCTTTATAATTTTCCAATTCACATTTGAACCCTTGATGCTTTCCACTTTACATCATAATCTTTGTCAAATAAGCTTTCTATATATATATATATATATATATATATATATATATATATATATATATATATAATCATTTTTTTTATTATTATATCCTCTGTATCATGATTTTCCTGTTGCTTTTTAAAACATGAAAATGTCCCTGTAAACCTGGATAGAGCGTAGGGTCTCTGCTCAAGCTTGCACAGCCCTGTTCGGTGGATCCCTCTGTGGGTGCAGGCTCGATAAGAATCTGCCCTGACTGTACAAACTGTAATGCCCTGTACACAGGGTTGGACATTCCGTTGACAAAATCCGTCTGATTTTTCCAATGGATTTTGGCCCAAACTTGTCTTGCATACACACGGCCGCACAAAGTTGTCAGAAAATCCGATCATTCAGAATGAGGTGATATAAACCAGGTACGACGGGACTATAAAGAGGCCAGTAGCCAATAGCTTTCATTTCGTAATTTATTCTGAGCGTGTGTGGCACTTTTGGGCATTGGAATTTAAACAATCGTATTTTGTTGTCGGAAAATTTTAGATCCAGATCTCAAACTTTTGTGTGTTGGAAATCCTAACGGAAAAAGTCAGATGGAGCCCACACACGATCAGAATTTCCGACAACACAGTACCATCACACATTTTCCGTCATAGTCCGACCGTGTGTACGGGGCAGATGGCAGAAAAAGTATCCCCCCAATGTGCAAAGCCATCTATCGTGAGAGTAATAGCAGCTTCGGCAGACTCTGTCTAAGCCATGCCGCTGATGCGTTTCACCCTGCTCCCAGGACTTCGTAATGGAGATGAAAAAGTCTCCCTGCAAAGCAAGCAGTTAATACTTCGCTGTCCTGCTGCCTATGCTGCTGACCTCTGCTTGGTTTAAGAGAGTACTTGCTCAAAGATCTTCTGCATTTAGCACTTCATGGGATGTTGAATGCTGTTGTCCCCAGCTGAGCTCTGTGGTTTCCTCCACTAGACTCTACATCACTATAGGATAGAGGGTGGCAGAAGCAGCCATAATATGTAGTGGGGGACCAGACATCCAACTAATGCTGAATATCTTTTAGTGAGATCATCTCTTCAACCCTGTGGAGTTCGGTGGCATGGGCAGCAGGACCGGTATTAATAGTTTGCTTTGCAGGGGGCCTTCATTTCTTGTTTTAAAGATAGCTAAAGTTGCTTTATTAATCCAAGTCTTTTGTGAGTTTCCTGTTCAAATGTCAGAAAACATACCACATTCTAATGCCTTTAAGTTTTAGAAAACCTCCATTTTGTTGTCAGAACCTGTGCATCGTGAGCATCCTGATTGTAGCATAAAATTCTCATTTAAATAGATGGAATGTGCCATCCCAATCTGATCAGATTTGAGTTTTACATTTAAAAACTTTAAAGGGGGATCACAGGGCAAAATGTGCTTGCTTTTGGCTGTTTTATAGTATATAAGCGGAACTACACTGCATCTAAGCACCACAAACCAATAACTGCTTTTAATTAGTTTGTTAATATTTAAACAAACACACCCATCCAAGTCTCCATGCTTTATTGTGCTGAAAAACATCCCCTTGCGTAAGGATGGCAAAACATGGCTCCCCAGATGTTTTGGAACTACATTTCCCTCGATGCTCAACTACTCTGCAGAGTGCATGAGCATCATGGGAAATGTAATTCCAAAACATCTGGGGTGCCAAGTTTTGCCATCACTGCCCTAGCATTTCTCGTTGTGGCCATCTTGAGTAAGGGCAGATGATTCATGTAGAATTTACTTCCTAAAATTCATCTGCCCTTAGCACAGGCATGTAGGCAGGAGGGTGGGCTTAGCTGAGAAAAAACCCTCCTCCGCCCCCCAAAGACTCCTGATGTATTACATCATTTGCTTAGGCAAGAAAACGGGAAGTAAAAGAAGAAATATTAGAAGTTTTTATTTTTTTTAACTATGATATACCTTCCTATCTATTTACTAATGCTAGCAGCACATTGATTAAAAATAGTCAATGTTGTTCGAGAGAGTAAAATCCTGCTTTAAGTAGGGATTGCCCAGTTTTTTTCCAGCTTTGCCAAATTTAGATCTGCTTGAATCTACAACATAAAATTTCACCTGCTGGTAAGATTTGACTTTGTCGCATGATCATTGCTATCAGATAATCTTGGCGTGCATTTTGCGAAAGGTGACTTGTACTTAAAAACACATCCTAAAAACACATCTGATTTTTGTACACAAAATCTTTTTCATTTGTTCAGAGCTCCTATTGTTATTTAAAGCGGTAGTTAACTCTACCAAAAAATAAATGAAACCCCCCCCCCCGCAAGGTAATAACAGTAATAAGTGCTAGTATGTATCGCATTTTAGCACTTATGGAAAACTTACCTTAAAATGAAGCCCTCCAGTGGCATGCTGACAGGGCATTTTCACCCGGGCCTTCTGGGTTCGTGGACTCTGGCCTCTTGAATGGCCAAGCCGCGATGATGTCACATGCGGGAGTCGGTCGCAGCACAGTGCTCTGGTTTGACAGCATACTCAGTATGCCTTCAATTCAGAGCACTGCGCGCATGCGCCGGTGACCTTACCAGAAATATAGCATATCTCCTAAGCTGTGCACGTGTAAGAAATATTCATTGTACCTACAGGTAAGCTTTATATTATAAGCTTACCTGTAGGTACAGATGACCATGCAATGTTTACTACCGCTTTAATAACCTGTTGGAAGACCTAATTCTACCCATGTCAAATCTTGTTTTTTTTTATTTTTGGGATAAATCAGTCTTTGTCATAGTCTCGGGGAAAACTGCAGACAATCGTAATTATTGATACAGAAGGGGTATGATTATCTTACCAGGATGATAATTTAAAAAACCTTATCTCAGGAAAAGTGACTGTCCAATTAAAGGATTTGTGAATAGGAAAAAAAAAAAAAAAACATTATTTACAAAACTGAAGATAATTTTCTTGAAATACCCTTAATGAAGAGGATGAATGTTCTGTGTATCACCATAGCAACAGTAAGGACCTGAAACTCAAACACATGCAGCTGTCTTGGGAATAACAGGTTTTGTATTTGCACTGAGAGGAATACCGTGTAACTATATATATATATATATATATATATATATATATATATATATATATATATATATATATATATATATATATATATATATATATAATATTAATGTATAAAATAAAACTTGTTTCATAAATAAAGCCATATAGAAATGACTTGTATTTCTTGTATTCAATTTTCAAGAGCTGTCTGTCTTAGCTTTCTGCTGTGAGCTTTAACACCTTCACCTTAAAGTGATTGTAAACCCTTTTTTTAAATTATAACAAACATGTCATACTTACAGTGCCTTGAAACAGTATTTATATCCCTTTTAAAATTTTACACATTTTTTCATGTTACTAACCAAAAACATAAACGTTTTTTATTGGGATTTTATGTGATAGACCAACACAAAGTGGCACATATTGCAGTTGTGCCATACTCTTTCCATTTTCGGATGATGGCATGAACAGTGCTGTGTGAGATGTTCAAAGCCTGGGATTTTTTTTTAAACTTGCTTTAAACTTCTCCACAACATTATCTCTGACCTGTCTGGTGTGTTCCTTTGGCCTTCATGATGCTGTTTGTTCTCTAAGGTTCTCTAATCAACCTCTGAGGGCTTCATAGAACCGCTGTATTTATACTCAGATTAAATTATACACAGGTGGACTCCTTTTACTAATTAGGTGACTTCTGAATGCAATTGTTTCCACTAGATTTTAGTTAGGGGTATTGAAGCAAAGGGGGTTGAATACAAATGCACGCCACACTTTTCAGATATTTTTATTTGTGAAAAAAAAACATTTATCATTTTCCTTCCACTTCACAATTATGTGCCACTTTGTGTTGGTCTATCGCATAAAATCCCAATAAATTACATTTACCTTTTTGGTTGTAACGTGACAAAATGTGGAAAATGTCAAGGGGTGTGAATACTTTTTCGAGGCACTGTATCTGCTCTGTGCAGTGGTTTTGCACAGAGCAGCCCCAATCCTCCTCTTCTTGAGTTCCCTGCTGGAACTCCTGGCTCCCCCTCCCCTGCCGAGTGCCCACCATAATAGGTTGTATGGGGGGGGGGGGGGGGGCGCTCATGCAGGCTCACTCCCAAGCCGGATCTGTGGGTTCATAGACACAGCATGGCTTGGGCCTCACCCCCGCTCCTTCCCTCACTGGTTGTGATTGACAGCGGCAGGAGCCAATGGCTCCCACTACTGTCTCTGAGCCTATGCGGAGGGAGAGAGCTGCTGCTCTTGTGCACAGCACTGGATCAAGATTGGGATCAGGTAAGTATAAGGTGCCCCCCAGGCAGGGGAACTTCTCTCTGTAGGTTTTTACCTTAATGCAGAGATTACATTAACGTATAAAAAACTTCAGTCTCTAGAAACACTTTAAGCTGGCCATACACTTGTAGGATTTTTGACATTTTTTTTTCTTGGCAAGTTAATTTCTAACAGTGAATGTGGTTTTCTTTGGGGAAAGTCCATTCACCCCAAACTTGAATGTTAAAGGCAGCGCTCACAACATGGAACACACATCGTGGATAAAGGGTGGAGTCCCTCACTGGGTGCTATGGCTCAAATGGCCTCAGGCCATTGAATAAACCGCTCCAAGAAAGATGTATCCAGCAACTCCAGAATCCTATTGAAAATGTTTGCTACATGAAGGTCAAGATTAAAAGCATCTGATGGGTTTCGGCACATAGCCTTCTTCACAGCATAGTCACAAAATGAATGACAGAACATATGTACTATATACCTCACATGAGGATAAGCAGTGTGTAGCAAATAAAGATTTTCAATGGGATTCTGGAGTTGCTGGCTACATCTTTCTTGGACAATTTGTGAAATACTTTTGAACAATTTTCGACATGTCATGGAAGATTTTTGTATGAACAATTGTATGACCAACTTTAATGAATGAACTACTCAAAGTAGAAGGGATCAATCTGTAGAAACCAAGTACGTGAAAGCTTAACGGTGAGATTTTGGTGTGAGACCTAAATTAGATTGCAAAACACTAAGAAAATAGCTGTCAAGGAATATGCATTTTTGTGCAAAGATAATCTGCACAGATGCTGTAGTAAAACTGTTTAGATCAAAATGATAAATCACCATATTGGTTTTTTTTTAATTTGTGTTAACAAGGAAACATTCACATCTGCCGGCTCTTTCCTAAGGCTAATTTCTATTTTGGTTCATCATTTAAAATCCTGTAAAATGGACCCTAAGCCCTTGTACACACGGTCGGAGATTTTGCCAACCAAATCCGTCGGATTTAGTCCGACGGATTGTGTCCGAAACTGTTGCATACACACGGTCGGGCCAAGTTGGCGAAAAATCCGATCTTTCAGAACGTGATGACGTAATTTCGTTACGATGGGACTACATTCAGGCCAGTAGCCAATAGCTTTGATGTAGGAATTTGATCTGAGCATGCGTGGCACTTGGTCCGATCAAAATTCTCTACACATGATCGGATTAGGTCCGTCTGGCCCAGTTGGTCGGGAAATATTTCCAATATGTTGGAAAATTGGGTCGGACGGAGATTCGGACGGAATCAGTCCGATGCATACCACACACAGTCGGATTATCTGACGACACGGTCCGATAAGACTCATTGCGACAGATTCTCCGACCGTGTGTACAAGGGCTAAGAATGCTTTGCTTTCTCTGTTTTCCTGTCTTCCTGTATTTTTTCACATCCTTTTAAAGGAGTCCCTTTAAAGAAAAAAGAATTAGCTGCAAGAAAATGAAGGCACCCAGACAAGCTTGCACGTATCTGCTGCACCCCTCATTCGCAACCACTATGGCAGAAGGCCAGGCTGAATGGGAAAAACCCACTTACCCCCATCTCTACATATCTTTATTGGCTTACTATAGTGGGTGGCCACCTTGGCCAGCAGAAATGTGTGTGAAAAGGATGGGAAGTGCCAAAACTATGCCAGTTCAAAGCGTCCAGCATTTTGCTATAGTATATTTAAATGAGAGTTATTGCAAATTAGTAAAGTGTTTTCTTAATAATACAGTACAGGACAAATTATTTGTATTTTTAGACCATGGGTTATATTCTGCTACCGTATTTATCGGCGTATAGCACATGCAGGTGTATAACACGCACATTCATTTTAAGAGGGAAGATTCAGGAAAAAAATAAACTTTTAAATAAGGAACTTTGAAGCAAAATAAGGGTCAGTGCCCATCTGCAGCCTCCCAATTGCCATCAGTGCAGCCTTATCAGTCCACATCAATGTAGCCTCGCCATTGCCATCAATGCAGCAGCCTCGCCATTACCATCAATGCAACAGCTCTACCATTGCCATCAGTGGAGCCTGATCGATGCCCATCTGCAACCTAGAGGGGAAAGGGAGGGGGGCAGGATGAGCACCAATAGATTACATACAGTGAGAATCTCCTATGATAGACAGAACAGTGGTCCAATGGCGGCCCAGGAGACGGGACTTCCTATTACAGAGGGCGCCAAGTAAACAGGAGATTCTCAGTTTATGTAATCTGACGGCGCTCAAGGGGCTCTATTGCCAGGGCAAAGAGGAGTGGGGAAAGTGGGCATTGCCTGGTACCCTTGCTTAAAGGGAAAAAGTCAGAATTATTGCCGGGGAGTTTGATGCGTGTTTGGGGGTTATGATAAAGGGCTTTTAAACCATGTAGGAATTCACTGTTTATGCCGTATCTAGGGAGTAGTGTATCTAGATATGACCATCTAATGCTGTCGAGGCTTTGTGGATATCAAGACTGAGTAGGAGTGTAGGTTAGAGTCTTGGATGATGTTTGTAGTTTGTCTTATGTTATTTATCTATTTGGGATGAATCCTGTTTAGTCTAGATCTATTAATGGGGAAATAACTGCAGCTAATCTGTCGGCTAGTATACGGCCAAATATTTTAAGATCATTACCCATGACTGAAATTGGGCGATAGTTTTGTGGACGGGAATGATCTTTATTTGGTTTGGGAAGAAGGGACATGTTGGCTAAGAGCATTTCTGATGGGAATTGATTTCCTTGTAGGATATGATTATATCATTTTGTAAGGTGTAGGGTTAATGTGAACACAACTTTTTTTATAATAGGATGTGGAGAAACCATTAGGGCCTGGGGCTGTAGAGGTTTTTAACAAGCTTATAATTCTATTAATTTCTATGTCTGAGCATGGAGCATTAAGGGTTTCTATCTGTTGGTTAGAAAGGCTAGGTAGTGTAATATCATTAAGCTAATTAACCACTTGCTTACTGGGCACTTAAACCCCCCTCCTGCCCAGACCAATTTTCAGCTTTCAGTGCTGATGCACTTTGAATGACAATTGCGCGGTAATACAACACCGTACCCAAATGACATTTTTATCATTTTTTTCCCACAAATAGAGCTTTCTTTTGGTGATATTTAATTACAGCTGGCAGTTTTATTTTTTGCTAAACAAACAAAAAAAGATGCAAAATAAAAAAAAAAGTAAAATCATGTTTAATAGTTTGTTATAAAATTTTGCAAACAGGTCATTTTTCTCCTTCATTGAAATGCGCTGATGAGGCGGCACTGGTGGGCACTGACAGGCTGCACTGGTGGGCAATGATAGGCAGGGTTAAGGTGGCACCGATAGGCACAGATAAGGCAGCACTGATGGGCACAGATAAGGCAGCACTGATGGGCAAAGATGGGCACAGATAAGATGGCACGGATGGGTGGCACGGATAAGTACCACTGATAGATGGGACTGATGGGCACTGATAGGTGGCTCTGATAGGTGGCACTGCTGGGCACTGATGGGCACTGGTAGATGACACTGATGGGCACGGATATGTGGCATATGAGGTGCAGCACTGTTGTTGAGGCAGATTGTGGGCACTGATGGGTGGCACTATGGGCACTAATGGGTGGCACTATGGGCACTAAGGGGTGGTACTGATGGGTGGCACTTTTACTTTATTTAGGTGGCACTGGCAGGGGGCAGGTGGGCACTGATGACTTGGCCGTGAGAGGGACTGAAGTCCCTCTCACGGCCGCCAGTGATTGGCTTTTTTTTTTTCTCCTCGCGCTGACAGCGCGAGGAGGAAAAATAGGCGATTACCGGCTGTTGTGATCACATGATCAGCTGTCATTGGCTGACAGCTGATCACGTGGTAAGGGGTCGGGATCTACCCCTTGCTCGAATCCGTGATCAGGCGAGTCTCATAGGCAAAGGAGGTCCACGCTGTAGCCGTCATTCGGCTATAGCGCGGATCTCAAGCGGTTAAGGGAGGACTGTTTAGGTGATGAGTGAGGAGTGGAAAGAAGTTTTTTTTATAGAAGTCTGAAAATATGTTCATAGCTCCTTTGGGATGGGATACCAAATTGCCTGCTGTATTCCTTAATTTATAGGTGTGAGGAGGTTTTGCAGTTTGATTTAGTTTTCTGGCAAACATAGTAGAGTATGAATTGCTATTTAAGTAAAAATCTATCTTTAGACCATCTAAGGGCTTTTTCGGCGTCTGATGTAAGTCTAAGCCCTTGTACACACGGTCGGAGATTCTGACGGAATGTGTCCTATCGGACCGTTTTGTCGGATATTCCGACTGTGTGTGGTCTGCATCGGACTGTTTCCGTCGGAATATCCGACGGACCAACTTTTCCAACTTCCCGGTAAAATTTTCAGACAAAATGCTCCGATCGGACATATTCCGATCATGTGTAGCCTACTCCGACTGACAAAGTGCCAGGCATTCCCAGATCAAATTCCTAGACCAAAGCTATTGGCTACTAGCCTGAACGTAGTCCCGTCGTAACGAAATAACGTCATCACGTTATGTACAATCGGATTTTCCGACAACTTAGTCCGACTGTGTGTATGTAACATCACTTCCGGACCTCTTCCGGAATGAATCCGTCGGAATTACTCCGACGGACTTGGTTGTCGGAATCTCCGACCGTGTGTACAAGCGCTAAGGCTGTGCCTTTTTCTTGAATTTGTTTAAAAAGATTGCTGGATGGGGTTTTGGTTGTTTCTTTGATACACGCGTTCTAATTCTTTTGTAAGAGATCTTATATCAACAAGTTTGGATTTGTTTTTGGTTGAGGCGGTATTTATCAAATGGCTTCTCATAACTGCCTTGTGAGCCATCCATATAGTTGTAAGTGGCATGTCTGGGGCTATGTTAAGTGTAAAGTATTGTTCCAGGTGAGATGAAATTTGTTGAGTGGCTGTTGGGTCAGTTAGCAGGGAATCATTTATTCACCATTTGTGTGTTGTGGTTGTTGGTCCTATATGTGAGGTATTGAAGGAGACTATATGTTGGTCTGACCAGGGACATGGGTGGATCTCCGCTTTTGAGGAATTGGCTAATAGGATTGGGGTACAAAAATTATAATCCAGCCGTGCGAAGCTATCATGTGGGTGAGAGTAGAATGTGAGAATGTGTAAGCTTTGATGCCTACATTGTGAGCTCTCTGTGTATCTACTAGTTGGTGATTGTATAGTGATCGATTTAATCATTTGGGAAATGCTTTAGAGGATGGGACTACTCTGCTTCTATCTAGTGCTGAATGTGCAGCTAGATTGAAATCACCTTCTACTATTATATGTGTGGAGTGGAATTTATCTGTAGTATCAAAGAATTTCGAAAAAAAAAGTTTGTTTGAGCATCATTGGGGGCATATACTGAAGCAATAGTGAACCAGCGTCCTTTTATTGAACCTTTTAGGATTAAATATCGACTGTCCGGGTCTTTAAAGGCACTTTGGGTTGCAAATACCACTGAGTTCCTTACAAAGATTGCCACGCCCCTGGATTTGGTATTATACATTGTGCAATAGAATTGACTGCAACACTTGTCAAAAAATGTAGGGTGTTTGTTGCAAAGTGAGTTTCCTGCAACAGAATAATGTCAGCCCCCAATCTCTTGTAGTGACGGAAAGTTTTTTGCTTTTATGAGGTGAATTAATGCCCTGGCCATAGTGAGATATCACCCTAAGTCCCATTGATTATGTGATGGGTAACAGTGATAGTTATAGGGTGATAGAAAAAGCTCACGAGGCCCAGGGCACAGCACACATGCAAAAAGATGTAAAAATATTATTTTCATCATCAATGTCATCATTAGGATTTTTATATTACCTGTGAAAGATCAATCTGTTTTTCTCTATGATATAGTATATTTTGGCACTTGTATATAGCATCATTATATCTATCAATCTTAACTGTAGGTTTGCTATGGTTGACCTTCTTGTATAAGATAACTTGTAAAAACATTTTCTATTTATATTTAGAATTGTATAACTCATTAACTGGAGGGCAAACTGAAAAAAGCAGTTTGGCCTAAAAACAAATAAACTTGGACTAAAATATCCAAAACTCACACGGGGAGTCCAATCGTGGTGGACCCAAAAAAGTACGAAAGCACTAA
The DNA here is from genome assembly GCF_037356315.1 of Lithobates pipiens. NCBI lineage: Eukaryota > Metazoa > Chordata > Amphibia > Anura > Ranidae > Lithobates > Lithobates pipiens. The sequence continues at coordinate 557,159,951 of NW_027507903.1, forward strand.
AATCGGTGTCATCCAAACCATGTGGGGACTTCCATGTGTGAGCTGGGGGACCATCAAACGGAGGCAGAGAGTCCCAACATATCTCCTTTTCTTATTTTATCTGATTGAAAAAGCGTGCATGCTATTATGTTAAATGTCCCTTAAACCTTAACTTTAAAGCATATAGGAGAACCTACAAGTTGAAAGATTGAGAGAATTAGCACGAGAAAGACGTAAAGTGATTTAAAAAAATAAATAAAAATTTGGGGGCAATAAAAAAAGAGGGGGGGGGGGTTCAAGTTCCAATGAGGTAATTCTGTGGTGTTCTTTTCATGAACTTATAATTATAGTCATTGTTGGTGACTTGAAAATAACAATGGAAAAAGTTTATTTTCTTCAAATTCTCAATTTTTCATTGTTGAAGTTGTAAGAAAAAAAAAGATAGTGTCTTAATTTTTGCTTGCAGTACCTTCTATGGGAATGCATTTTTTAAGGATGGTCTTAGGCCGCGTACACACGGGCGGACTGTTCGCCCAACTTTGTCCGCTGAACAGTGTTTGGGCGGACAGTCCGCTCGTGTGTGGGCTTTCAGCGGACAGTTTCAGCGGACAGTTGGACGGACAAGGTTTTTCGGAAATTCCGAAAAACTGTCCGCTGAAACCTTGTTTGAGCGAACAGTCCGCCCGTGTGTAGGCTTGTTCGTCAAACAAAGTTGCGCGCATGCTCAGAAAGGATTTTCACGCCGAAAGCTATAATGCAGTGTATAGGACGTCGTATTTTTCGTCCCGTCGTACGTGCCGTTCACGTCATCACGCACAGTTTCAGCAAACTGTTCGTCCGTCGTGTGTGGCCATGTCCGTCCATGCTAAGTTTGAGCGGACTGTTTGCCGAAACTGTTGGACGGACAAAGTTGGGCGAACAGTCCGCGCGTGTGTACGCGGCCTTACTCTTCTTTGGTCTTGAAGATGGGGTGGCCCAGATGGGTGATGAGTGTGGTGTGGAAGGTGGTCTTGGATTTAGTTCTGGGTCAAGTAACCCCAATTTGACCAGCAGATCTTTGCCTTGGGTGATATTTAGGACTGTATATGTGATTAGATTATGAGGCACTGTTAGTTTAAACGTAAATCCCCATCTGTATCTTATATGGGCAGATTGCAGGATAGATGTGATTTCTTTCATCTTGCGTCTTCTCTCTAGTGTGGCTTGGGAGATATCGGGAAATATCTAAATCTTTGTGCCATTTAACTTTATATTGTGTGAGTTTTTTGAGGCTCTCAGGATATTTTCCTTTGTAATGAAATCTTTCATACATAATATGATGTCTCTTGGTGATTTATCAGGAGGGGGTTTGGGGCGAAGGGCTCTATGTATCCTGTCACACATGAAAGAAGATGGAGGGGTATCAGGAAGGAGAGATTGAAACAGCTTGGAAGCAGCAGGCATTAATTCTCTGAATGACTCTGGAATTCCATGGAGTCTTAAATTGTTCCTGCGATTTCTGTTGTCCAAATCTTCAACTTGGGCTTGAAGATGGGAATAGTTGCTAAAAGTTCAAAATCCTTCCTTAAGTCACTGTGTGCGAGGGATAGTTTGTCACTAGGGATGAGCTTCGAGTTCGAGTCAAACTCATGTTCGACTCGAACATTGCCTGTTCGGCGAACAGTGAACAATTTGGGGTGTTCGCAGCAAATTCGAAAAGCCACGGAACTCCCTGTACAAGTGTATGGGAGAAATCCAAAGTGCTAATTTTAAAGGCTAATATGCAAGTTATTGTCCTAAAAAGTGTTTGGGGACCTGGGTCCTGCCCCAGGGGACATGTATCAATGCAAAAAAAAGTTTTAAAAACAGCTGTTTTTTCGGGAGCAGTGATTTTAACAATGCTTAAAGTGAAACAATAAAAGTGTAATATTCCTTTAAATTTCATACCTGGGGGGTGTCTATAGTATGCTTGTGAAGGGGCGCATGTTTCCCATGCTTAGAACTGCCCCTGCACAAAGTGTAATTTCTGCAGGAAAAAAAGTCATTTAAAATCACTTGCAGCTATAATGAATTGTCCGCTCCCCATAATACAGAGAACAGTCATTGATAAAAAAAAAGCGTGGGGTTCCCCCAAATTCAATTACCAGGCCCTTCAGGTCTGGTATGGATTTTAAGGGGAACTCCACACCAAATTTAAAAAAAATTGGGAAGAGGCTTGATGCCCACAATGTTTTATAACATCATGGATTACACAATTACTTTTTAGTCACTTGACTTACTCCTTTACTGCTGTGTGCTTCATTTAAAGTCCCACTTATTTCTCTTCTCCTTTTTAAACCAATGATAGGGATGGAGGCGAGTATCCCTTATAACATCATGGATTATACAAAATAAAGGAACATTACTTTTTAGTCAGTTGACTTACTCCTTTACTGCTGTGTGCTTCATTTAAAGTCCCACTTATTTCTCTTCTCCTTTTTAAACCAATGATAGGAATGGAGGCGAGCATCCCTTTGGTGCTTGCCTCAATTAAAGTCCCAAAATTTACTTTCCTTATTTTTGATCCCTTGTAAATTGCTTCTAAAAGCGATCCAACAGCTAGTCAGCTGCTCGTATCGCTTTATTGAGAAACAGAATCGTCTGCTGAAAAAAATTAGCCTCAGCCATAAAACCGGTAAGCGACTTCCAAGCTGCAACGTATACTTACATATTGTGGCCAGCAAGTGGTTACAGTTAAACATTGGTCATTGTTTTGGCTGAGGAAATACTATATTGGCCATTAATGTTTGTTTTAAATTGCAGCACGTTGTCATTAAAAATGGACAACATTTTATGCTACTCAATTGTGAAATTTTTCAGCTTTGATACATGTATTATTTCTCTTATATTCACCGACCGACACAGCTCCTCTCTGTAATAAAATGGGTTGTCAGCCCTATCACTGGAAATAACTAGGCAAGTTGTAATACAACACTTCAGAACTTTTATTTCCGCCCAGGGGGCGGGCCCTAGGCTACAACCCCACAGCCTGCTCTAGAAGCAGCTTTTTCTTGCCTAGTGAGGAGATAAGACCTAGGAACCCTGCGGGCCCATATGTCCGTGTTTTTTGGATGCAGAAGCTTGGCTTTTTACGCAAGATGAATGAATCTGTGATCTTCTATCAACAGCCGGCTGGGTGACAGGCTGGTTCACTTATCCTTGTAGTCTCCCCAGTCCGGCCATCGAGCGTGTGCAGGTCGCAGCTACGGCTCGGCAGGCCACGACATACCTTGGCTACAGAGGGGGTTGGTGAGCTTTATGCTCCGGGGCGTACGTATGCCCGGGCTACTGATGTCTGTGTCACAGTATGCCGAGGCCAGTAGTCTTCCCTGTACTGATCAGGAGCTGACTACTGTGGAATGTCTCCCAGATTCAGGACTGGTAAGTACAGCTCTCCCTGCCTCTCAGGGTGGAGCAGGCATTCCCTGGGAGGTCGATTCGGGGGCCCCCCTCACCCCCTCTCTTCTCTCCCCTGTCCCTGTCTCCCCTGTCCCTGACTCCCTCCATGTGTACATGTGCTGAGCGGTGTGTGTGCCTGGGCTTTCACCTGTTTTTTTTTAGCTGAGCTGGGTGCCTGGGTCCTGCCGCTTATCCCGCTGGATGCCTGTGTAGTCATGCCCCTGTGTGGGTGCAGCGCTGTGCCTGCCACCTGTTCTCTCTAGTCCCCCATAGCGCTGTTCGGTGGCCATTTTAAGTCTGGGCAAGGGTCAGATTGGCTTCAGGCGGCCATTTTCCTGGTGAATCTCTATTGAGAACACCGGCGGCCATTTTCTTGTATCCGCACCACATTTTTGTGCTCTAGCAGCTGCCCCTGTGCCCTCTGTTTCCTGTTTGGTGATCCCAGAGCGCTGGGGAGGTTATCCTGTGTTCTGAACATGTGTGTTTGATCGCCCACAGATCGTTCACCGTTCGTGCGACCGTCCAGCCACCGACACAGTTTTTTGCTATCTCTGCACCTGGGAGCGCTGGGGATCATCAGGCATTGTGGTAATACGACCCAGGGTGGTGAGTCCAGTGGGTTGGAGCCCCTCAGCCAGCGGCAGCAGGAGGGTGGGACTGTCACTGTCCTAAGTCCCCTTCGGGTGGAAGACAGGGTAGGGACAGCATGGCTTCAGAAACTGGTGTTTCTTCCCCCGAAATCCAGGCAATTGCAACCGGGTCACCTGCGGACTGCGCGGTCCCTATGGACACTCTTACGGCGGCCCTCAATTCGTTTGTTGCCAAGATAGAGGCGGTACATGGGAAGAAAGGTGCTAAAAAGCGGCCCCTGCCCCCCTGTCCTCTGGGGAGAGCTCTGAGGCAGACGCGGGTCCTGCTGAGGCTGGTGACCCCTGCTCTGTCTTGTCAGATGACGCTGACCAGGACCGTTCGGACAGTGAGGATGAGTCCCCGTCTGGGTCCGTGCGCGACAAAGCGCTATTTGGAACACTTACCACAGCTGTGCATGATATCCTGAAGATTCAGGAGCCAGCGGATCCCTTTGCTGATGTACCGCTCCCTTTTGGGTCCCGCAAGCCAGCACGTTCATCTAAGGTGTTCCCGTATCTGACTTATTTTGACCTTTTCAGTCCCCAAATACATGGCGGTGCATTACCCCTTTGAGGAAAGCCTTCTCAAGAAATGGTTGGCTCCTCTGGTCATGGACCCCCCAGTATCCAGGTTAAATAAAGTAACCACGATCCTGGTTGAGGGGACTCCTGCATTCAGGGATCCCACGGATAGGAAGGCCGAGATGGTGGCTAGTTCCTTGTTTACAGTTGTGGCATCAGCCGTGCGTCCTGTACTGGCATCCGCACTGGTGTAGCAGACACTGACTGAGTGGGCAAAAGTTTTGCACTGCGAATTGGGAGAGTAACAGGCCTCCTCTGTCTGCGTGGAACTAGCAGACCAACTAGTGCTAGGCCTTAAGTACGTTTGTGACGCGGCCCTGGATACTCTCCTTCTGTTATCCAGGGCTTCAGTGTCAGCTGTGGTGCTGAGGCGCCTGATTTGGTTAAAATGCTGGTCTGCTGACCAGGCATCCAAGAAAGCCCTGACGGATCTTCCCTTCCTTGGTGACCGGCTCTTTGGAGCCTCGTTAGATGACATTATTAAAAATGCCACTGGTGGTAAGAGTACTCTACTCCCACAAGCCAGGAAGGCTAAGGAGCCATGACGCAGGCAAGGGCCCTCTTTTTCAGCTCACAAGCGGCTTTTTCGTCCACCCGGTGCTTCGACAAAACGTCCCCAGCCCGACAGGACACCCACGGACAGAAAAAATCGTCCCTGGAACCGCAAGCCTAACAAGCCTGCGAACAAAAGTGCTACCACATGAAGGTTTGCCCCCACCCATGTCTTGGGTGGGGGGGTCGCCTTTCAGGAGTTTGCAGCCCGGTGGTCCTCCTGGTTATCCGACCAATGGGTCTGCAATCTGATTTCCACAGGCTACTCTCTTGGCCGCCAAACAGATTCTTCCCCTCCAGCATACCCGTGTCCCCGGTTCGCCGGCAGGCCCTGTTGGGGGCAGTAAGGGACTTGCTGAATCGAGGGGTGATGATACCAGTTTTGGAATGGGAACACTTCCAGGGACTCTACTCAAATCTGTTTGTGGTTTCCAAGAAGGAAGGGGTACGTCCGATCTTGGACTTAAAAGCCTTCAATCACTTTGTAAAAGTGCAGAGGTTCATAATGGAATCAGTTCGCTCAGTAGTCACTGCACTCCATCAAGGGGACTCCCTGGCATCCTTGAACATCCAGGACGCTTACCTGCACATACCCATATGCCTTCAGCATCAAAAGTTTCTGCGTTTGGCAGTCGGGGAAGCCTGGCATCAGCCCCCAGAGTCCTATTTTTCTGTCTGAAAAAGCTGACTCTCTGCTTCCAAATTTTTATTCACAATGGATGATATTATTTTAAAATATGAACAATTTCTATAATCGGTGTGCACAAAAATAGTTTTTTTTTTTTTTACAATTTCTGGATGAGAAAAGCTGACTCTGCCTCCAAATTTGGAATCCAAATAATAAGGATGAGATTCTCTGCCGGAAATCACTACCATTTTTATAGTATGTCTCTCCAAATATACAGTCTATTTTATTTGTATTTATTTAAATTCTACAGCCTTACGTGAAAATATTATGTCTTCATCAGACAGCAAACAAAACCCCTAAATATTTTGGGACCTTATAGGGCCCCTTACTTTGCCGTGAGAAAGGGAATCTGGGAGTTGCTGAAATATTGGTGATAGGTGCAAAATAAATTCTCCAATGTGATTACTAGTTCTGCCACTAGATGGTAGTGTTCATTGCTTGCCTAATGTATTGTTCTTCTTAGTGGAAGTTTTCCCAGTTCCTGTATTCCGATTGTTGATCTTTGTTTCTCTGATGTCTAAATTTAAGTCATCCAATTTTCCTCTGAAGATAATGTGTTGGTGATGGTCTTGTATATATCTGTTTATGTTTTGTTCTTGGTATATTGATAGACAATAATGGTGTCATCACCGTCACCACCTCCCAACACTGCTAAGTGATATGTCTGCTTTATATAAACTTGAATGAGTTACGACTACTTCATGATCCTTGAGAACATTAAAGGGTATTTACATCCTAACAATGAATTTCTCTCATTTGTGCTCTTTTGGTCTTTTAAAAATACCATTGAAAGGGTTTTATTGTATTTCTTCAGAAAGTGCAAAAAATACCTGTTGATCCTGCTAGTATTGACTAGGGATTAGCTTTCTCTTCGGTCCGAACATGAGTTTGACTCGAACATTGGCTGTTCACCCGTTTGTCAAAAACCGAACATTATGGGCCGTTCAAGCGGCACGTAACGGCCCATAATGCTCTGCAGGAGCGCGGTGCATTGATGATTGGCCAGAGCATGCACCATGATCTACATGCTTTGGCCAATAACAGTGCCCTCAGCTAAGAGAGCCATAATTGCCCATAATTGCAGGGTGCCTTTCGCCAATCATGGCTCAGGGGGACTAAGTCCACGCCCCACACTATATAAGGCCACCTGCACGTCGGCCTTGTGTAATGTGTTGGCGTGGACAGAGAGAGTCTCATTTAGATTGAGCAGGCAGGCAGATTACTCAGCTGCAGTGTATTTAAAAAAAAAAAAAAATGAATAATAAAAAAAAAAAATATATATATATATATATATATATATATATATATATATATATATAATATATCGTAGGCCGATTACAAGCCTCAACACCATTTCTAAGATCATGGAGAAAGCTGTAGTACATCAGCTACAACTTCACCTGGATACTCACAAACTCCTGGACCCGCTGCAATCAGGCTTCCGCCCGGGTCATGGAACAGAAACAGCTCTCCTCAAGATTTGGGATGACGCCCTCGAAGCAGAAGATGACGGAGAGCCGTGTCTCCTCGTACTGCTAGACCTAAGTGCAGCGTTTGATACAGTAGATCACAATACTCTACTCGTCCGACTCACAGAAGTAGCCGGAGTCCAAGACATAGATCTCTAATGGTTCACGTCCTTCCTAGGAAATCGGTCACAGACAGTGAAACTAGGAAAATTCCTCTCCGAAACTCGGGCAGTCACCTGCGGAGTCCCTCAAGGCTCTCCTTTATCACCCGTTCTCTTCAACATTTACATTCGCCAACTCCTTCAAATTATCAGATGCTCAGATCTCTGCTTCCACTCTTACGCTGATGACACGCAACTTTATTTCCGGATCAATGGAAAAAAAGATCACCAACAACAACTTGAAAACTGCCTCAAATCAATAGAGGACTGGATGACCACTAACTCCCTCCAGCTGAACGAATCAAAGACAGAGCTTCTTATCTTACACCCAAATCATAAGCCCGCAACCAAAACCTCCTGGTCTCCACCAACCGTCTTTGGGCAGACTATCTCCCCAAAGACCAAAGCGAAGAGTCTCGGGGTTATTTTAGACGCACAAATGTCAATGGATGCGCAAATAGGATCTGTAGTCAGTTGATCTCACCATCTGCTGCGCATGCTTCGCAGACTCATCCCTTTTATTCCAAAGAATAACAAAGCAGTGGTAGTTGGAACAATCATTAATTCACGACTGGACTACGCAAACTCGCTTTACATAGGATTACCACAATATCAACTTGCGCGATTACAACTGATCCAAAACACGGCGGCAAGGCTGATAACAGGAAAAAAACCCTGGGAATCCATCTCTCCTTCGCTGAGGAGCTTACATTGGCTAACCGTAAAAAATCGGATCACGTTCAAGACCCTTTGCCTCACCCACAAATGCGTGCATAGAGAAGCTCCGCAATACCTAATGGAGAAAATAAATCATTACACACCAAACCGCAGTCTTCGATCAGCCAACAAAAACCTCCTCCTCGTGCCCAAAGCCCGGTATAAATCCAAGGGGGATCGGAGATTCGCTGTCCAAGGGCCTCTGGTATGGAATGCTCTACCAATCAACATCCGCCTGGAAGAAAATCACCTGGCTTTTAGGAAAAAACTCAAGACCTTCCTCTTTTAGCAGATGATCAAAGCTCTCCACAGCGCCTAGAGGCGATTCAGTTCGCATTGTGCGCTATACAAGTATTTCATTCATTCATTCATATATATATATATATATATATATATATATATATATATATATATATGCTCAATATAACTTAAAAGTCAAAATAAATTACATTGACTACATACAGAATATAAAGGAACATGCAATGTCACCCATTAGTGTAAACATAAACATATTAGCATATAACACTGAAGCTCAGTGATACCGGTACTCAAAAAAGGACCAAAATTTATCAAAGGAAAAAAATTACATAAAAAATTAGTGTAATAATAATGTAGAGTCCTTATGAAATAAACTGGAAAAACACCACGTGTCCAAAGTAATTGTCCAAATTCAAAACCTATGTTGACGTGAAGCAAATTGAGGTGCACCACCACCATACGAATAACAATGGCTCCTTACCAGATGCCCCAGTAAGGAGCGCTTTATCTTAAAATCAGGTCAGGAAATGCGTCAATCTTGAATCCTCTGAGACAGAAAAACCCTTTGGAGCAGGACTCAAGTGTATTCCAATGGAAAAGCAAAAGGTCCACCATAGGAAGGAAGAATACTCCAAATAGTGTAAAATCATTTATTAAAAATAAACATAAAAAGAAATGCACTTACAAGAGTAAAAGGACACAGGGCATATCATCAAATGGACAAGCGTCGGCCGATCGCGAACTCCAAGCGATATCCCGTTCTATAGCAATTCTGGGCGTGGCGTGACACGTCTTTATGCCTCAACAGAATTGCTATAGAACGGGATATCGCTTGGAGTTCGCGATCAGCCGACGCTTGTCCATTTGATGATATGCCCTGTGTCCTTTTACTCTTGTAAGTGCATTTCTTTTTATGTTTATTTTTAATAAATGATTTTACACTATTTGGAGTATTCTTCCTTCCTATGGTGGACCTTTTGCTTTTCCATTGGAATACACTTGAGTCCTGCTCCAAAGGGTTTTTCTGTCTCGGAGGATTCAAGATTGACGCATTTCCTGACCTGATTTTAAGATAAAGCGCTCCTTACTGGGGCATCTGGTAAGGAGCCATTGTTATTCGTATGGTGGTGGTGCACCTCAATTTGCTTCACGTCAACATAGGTTTTGAATTTGGACAATTACTTTGGACACGTGGTGTTTTTCCAGTTTATTTCATAAGGACTCTACATTATTATTACACAAATTTTTTATGTAATTTTTTTCCTTTGATAAATTTTGGTCCTTTTTTGAGTACTGGTATTATTATTATTATTATTATTATTCAGGATTTATATAGCGCCAACAGTTTGCGCAGCGCTTTACAATATGAGGGCAGACAGTACACTTACAATACGAATCGATACAGGAGGGATCAGAGGGCCCTGCTCGTTAGAGCTTACAATCTAGAATCACTGAGCTTCAGTGTTATATGCTAATATGTTTATGTTTACACTAATGGGTGACATTGCATGTTCCTTTATATTCTGTATGTAGTCAATGTAATTTATTTTGACTTTTAAGTTATATTGAGCACTTTTGAACTTCACTGTTGGGTTATTTATATCCTAATAGGAAATATTAGGGATTGCGCAGTTCTCTTTTTTCTTTTTTCTTTTTCCAATTTACACGTATATAGCATTTTTGGTATATATTAGAATTGCTGCATCACATTTATTTGTTGTTTTTTCACTGTAGCGCAGATTTCCTTCCTTTTTTCCATATATATATATATATATATATATATACATAGAGAGAGAGAGAGAGAGAGAGAGAGAGAGAGAGAAAGAGAGAGAGAGAGAGACATATATATATATATATATATATATATATATATATATATATATATATATATATATATATATATATATATATATATTGATATATATATTGATATATATAGATAGATAGTCTTGTATATAGGTATATCCACTGTATCCAGTTTAGCTAGATCTGACTGCATTCCATTCCTGGTGTTTCTACTATATTTCCGGCAGGCAGGTGATTCAGTTAGCTGCAGTGTATTTAATATTAATATAAATATATATATATATACACATATATATCCACTGCATACAGTTTAGCTATATCTCATTGCAGGCCATTCCTGGTGTACTGTTTCTACTATACTGCAGGCAGGTGATTCAGTTAGCTGCAGTGTATTTAAAATATATATACACAGATCATCGTGTGTATGTGTGTATGTGTGTATATGTAATACATCCACTACATACAGTTTAGCTATATCTCCATGCAGGCCGTTCCTGGTGTACTGTTTCTAATATACTTCAGGCGGTATATACTGTACACAGTACCGTGCAACCCTAGTGCAGATGCTGCTACTTTTCTGGTGATGTACACAGTACACAATACATACAGTGCACCCATAGTTGCTATTAGACTTCTGCTGGTGTACACAATACCGTGCACCCATAGTGCAGTTGCTACTACTCTTCTGGTGGTGCACACAGTACACAATACAGTGTAGTGTGATGCTGCAAAACAAAGTCCCCATCATGTTCGCAAGGCCACCAAGGAGAGGCAGACACTCACAGGCCACTAAAAGAGGCAAGCAGGCTCTGTGTCTACAGTCCACAGTGCTAGTCATGGACATGGTGCATCTTCTGCAGGTGGCCGTGGGGCACGCTTGTCCTTTTTTTCTGCTGCTGGGACAGGGGCATAAAAATTGGGCCTTTGGTGGTGGTGGTGCCACAACACTGTAACCCCTCACAGATACTCTTGTTGGGCGCAGGAACGGGCCCTGCTGTGAAATATTAGATCAGAAATTGTAATTACATGCCCCTGTTAAACAGGGACAGAAAAATTGGGCCTTAGGCAGTGGTGGTGGTGCCCTAAACCAAAACTATTGTTGGAAGCTAGCATCATTAAGATTGAGGAGGAATAGGATAGTCACTCAGCATAGGCAGTCTTCCAGGGATCCCACATTCATAGAAAAATCAATCAGTTACATCAGCATCTGGTGCTTGATAGCTGCTGATCCAAGACAGGTTTACATTCATAAAAAATAAATCAATCAAGGGAGTCCGTGGACAGGCGCACTCTATGATCCGTTACAAACCCTCCAGCAGCACTGACTGTGCGTTCAGAAAGAACGTTCGATGCAGTACAGGCCAGTAAATCAAGTGCATATTGAGCTAGTTCTGGCCAGCTGTCCATCCTCAAGACCCAGTAACCCAGTGGATGCTCTGTTGGAAAGGTCTCCAATTCTGCTCTTTCCCCTAGATATTCCTGCATCATGTAGATGCTGGCAATGGTTGCTGGACCGATCAGAACTTGGTGCTGAGGACTTCTTCTCCACTGCTCTTCCTCTGACTGAACAAAGCTGTCATGGTTATGCAGTAATCTTTGTCAGCTTACCTCTCCTCCATGTGTTCACCTTTAGAGGCCAGCCACTCTCACCTGGCTACTTAAATAATCTCTCCTCAAAGCATGGCTCCACCCCAGCCCCTATCAGGGATCTTTATATTAACCTGTGCACTGCAAGCCTGCCTTGCTGATCAACCTTTGTGTGTTTAGCTTCCGTGTGCATCTTGCTGTATCTTCTACGTCTGATTCCAGTTACCGATTTTGGCTTGTTCTCGACTATCCCTGCCTGGTTGTGACCCTGACCTTTGGCGTGTTCTATGTTTATCCTTGTCTGCTAGTCATCCCGACCTTTTGGCTTATTCCCTTACTATCTCTGTCCTCCTGTAGCCTACTGTGGGCGTGAACTGGGAGACCCTGGTGGTCATGACCTGGAACCAGTTGCAGCCCAGTCCATCCTCACCACTAGAGGCTCTGGTGAACACCTGCTGGCTCTTAGACTCCGCTCCCTGGGGAATCTTATGCTCTAGCCCCTGTTGGATCCGTATTGGTGTTCCACGTGGCCTCATCAAATGGTGACTGGACAGTGCATGCATCCTTGATCAGTAGCCACTGGCATGGCGAAAAGAAGCCAAGCTGCCCTGACCCTGTCCTGGTGCCATACTCGCACAGGTACTCATTGATGGCCCTCTGCTGCATGTACAGCCGCTGCAGCATTGACTTCCACCTGGTGGACATGTCACAAATGAGGCGGTTGGTGGGTAGATTGCATTCCCTTTCAATGTCAGCAAGCCCAGCACTGGCATTGTATGACCGTTGGAAATGACTGCAGACTTTTCAGGCCTGCCTCAGGAGATCCTAAGCCTGGGTACCTGCTCAAGAACCACTGCACCACCAAATTCAGGATGTGTGCGGAACATGGGACAATGTAATACTGACATATAATCACACAAATAGGTTGGACTTGATGGACTTGTGTTTTTTTTCAACCTCACCTACTATGTAACTATGTAACCACATGGCATCTTTTTGCCTGAGTGCTTGTGTAGACCCTTGAACGGAGCATGGCTGGTTCGGAGAACAAATCTGCAGAAGAGGCCATAGAGGAAGAAGAATAGGAGGAGGGGGAGGAGGAGAGAGCTGTGGCCGGATCACCGCTAGCATTTTGGAGGTGTGGTGGTGGAACAAGTTCCAACAATACTGAACCCTGCCCTCCATCCTTCCCAGCTGCCAGCAGAGTTACCCAGTGGGCCGTGAAGGAAAGGTAACCTCCCTGCCCAGGTGCTGTTGCCAACAGATATTGTAATTTATTAATATATTTAATTTATTTATAGTTAATGAATATATTTAATTTAGCTTTTATCTATTTAGGGGGCGGAACATATTACAGAAATCTCTGTTAGACCAGACAAGTCAGTGCCTAGGCTAGTGTATACAAACAATGGGATCCAAACCTCATTGTTTTACACATACTCACTTCAAAGGATCCAATGCATATGCAATGAAGAGAGGCCAACCCGTAATCAATACTTAACTTCCCGGGAAAATTCAAGTTAGGCTCCTGCTCAGAATAGTCACAAGGATTTGCATTAAAGGGGCTGACTTATGCAAAGTATAGGGATTGGAGATGTAGCTAATCCTTAACCAGGAATAGGGAAGCTCACCAGCATGTAATGATATACACTAGATGGGAGGGAAACACATACTTTTATGGGAGAGCAACCATCAAAATGGAACCTTGGTGCAAAGGGTAATTATGGGAAAGGTCTGCATTTTACTTGTAACTAAATATGTTTGCAGATTAATGTTTTCAGGAATATACTCTGTATTCCTTCATGTAATTCTCGTATTTTAACCTAATATTTTCTTCCTTGGTGTAGACTATAGATAGATGGTTGTGTATTAGATAGAAAGAACTCTCATTTAACCCAAATCATATCTGAGCGATATTAAATATCAAATATAGTATATGGGAAAATGACTGCATGGGATGTCCTCATATGTCTGGTCAAGCATGTGGTGCCCAAGCGGCTGCTGTTGTGGCCACGCTTGATCCGCTTCAGACATAGGTTGCAAACAGCAATGGTGCGATCTTCTGCACACGTTTCCAAAGAGTCCCACACCAAGGAACTTTTCAAAATCAGTGGGGAGTCAGCAGCGCCCTGCACCTGCGGAGCTCTGCTGTGTAATGCAATAGAGTGGCTACCTTTAAGCTGCCCCCTAGAGGACATCCTGCCTCATTGGAGCTGTGCCTCCTCCTCTATTCTATCAGGCCACCCAAGTAGAGTCAGTGACCTCATCATCACCCCCCTAACTTGGCACTATGCTGCAGCTGGGGGAAGATGATTGCCAGTTTCTTGTCCTTCTTGGGCACCCTCTCTCTCTAAGCTCACGTTACTCCCTTCCTCATCTTGGGAACCAACATCAAAACCTTCAAATCACTGCGCATCCTCCAGCAGCATGTACCCGACACTGTGGTTGAATAGTTCGGGGGACTCCTCCGTGCATGATGGTTGGGCTATGGAAGGAATGACTGTGGACAAGGAGCCAGTGGACAAGTGGCCTGTGAGCGTCTGCATCTCCTTGGTGGCCTTTTGGACATGATGTATATTTTGTTTTGCAACACGGCACTACACTGTATTGTGTACTGTGTACACCACCAGAAAAGTAGTAGCAACTGCACTACGGCTACACTATATTGTAATTAAAATTTTTGATCTAATATTTCACAGCAGGGCCTGTTCCTGCGCCCAACAAGAGTATCTGTGAGGGGTTACAGTGTTGTGCCACCACCACCGGCTAAGGCCCAATATTTCTGACCCTGTTTAACAGGGGCACGTAATTAAAATTTTTGATCTAATTTTTCACAGCAGGGCCCATTGCTGCGCTCAACAAGAGTATCTGTGAGGCTTTACAGTGTTGTGCCACCACCACTACCACCTAAGGCCCAATATTTCTGCCCATGTTTAACAGGAGCATGCAATTACAATTCTTAATATAATATTTCACAGCAGAGCCGTTCCACTAAGAGTAACTGTGAGGGCTTATAGTGTTCTGGGTACCACCAACACCTAAGGTCCAATTTTCCCCAGAGTGTATAGGGCAGGCCGTATAGTATATACAGGTGGTCCCCCATTTTCAAACATCCGACTTGCAAACGACTCCTACTTACAAATGGATGGATACAACAGAAAGTGAGAGAAAATCTACCCCTAAGAAGGGAAATTCTCTCCTGTAAGAGTTAATATGGGAAAAAGGTGTCTCTACTGATGCTTTATCACCAACCCACGTTTCCCTAATAACCCCAAATTTTCAAAATCCATTTGTCATTGGGACAGAAAGTGAGGAGAAATCTTCTGAATAGGAGCACAGACAGCAAAAAAAATATTACATGGGTTATAACCCTGCCCTATATTATCCAAAAAGCTTAAAAATAGATTTTTGGGCTGGAGCTACATTAGTACCTGTTCCAAATTACAAACAGATTCAACTTAACAACAAACCTACAGTCCCTATCTTGTTTGTAACCCGGGCGCTTTGTCACAGTATGTGGGCTTAAGCACCATATAGCAATATGGTGTGACTAAATCCCCATATTTTTTGATAATGTTTTTTGAAAATGTCTAGGTGGTTTTAAAAAGCCTTGCTGGAGGTAAATGTTAATTTTGCATGTGTGCGCTGTAATATTTTTGTTCTGTTGTATGGTCTTATGGCAGCACCATCTCTATGCATTATTTAGGGTGTGCCCCCCAAATATGCTGTTCATCCTGGAAGCAGAGCCCAGCCCCCCGCACACCCAAGGGTCACCTCCTAGGCCACCGACAGCCTCCTCAGCACTCCATCATCCACCCGACTCCCCTGCTGGCATGGCTCCACCATATTTAAGGGCTGAACTAGACACCCTGCCAGGACATTCTGCCTGGGGATTGGTCAAGTTCCCTCAATGCATATCAGAACCTTCTGTCCTCTGCCCACTAACTTCCAGAAGCTTCTACCAGCTTCTATATCTATTGGGGTGTACCAGAGACCTGCCTCTGTAGAACCATTCAGCCTGACCTGCAATAACCTGACCCAATTTCTGACTCACATAACTTACCATGAGCCATAACTTATATTTTTCCAATATCAGTAGCACACTAGAGGGTGGTACACATTGTTCATAGCCATCTCTGTGGCCTACAGAACCCCTCTCATCCATTTTATGTGGAAGAAAAGAAAGGGTTCTGTTCTGGAGTTTGCTGCTTCTCCATAGATACATTAAAGTGAGTGAGCTTTTTCACCATCTTTCTTTACTCTGTCAACCTTCTCAGAAACTGGTGTCGGAAGTGGACTGGCTGGAAAGCATATTCCCTCCGAATGTTCCATTGACATGTCAAGGCATTTGACCTTACCTCCCAGAAAACTGGGGAACTTGGTGAAGTTCTCAGATTAGTTTCCCTCAGAGAATGTCTCAAAGATAGTCTGCTTGAGAAGTGAGCGCATCTAACAAATAAACTATCAATATATTCTGCAAGTTGCATTGAGCTTACGTTAACAAAGGAGAGATTTCCTGTCACAAGGTGTGACTATGTGTCACCCATTGTCTTTTTACATATGCCGCTGCAGTGGTGGTAGCCATCTTTAGCATCACCCTCCTACCCAACAGTAGATGAGAAAAGGCTGCTTGGCAGTAGGCTCTCCAACCTGCCATGTGAAATAACAAATGACAACTTTTTTTCATCAAGGGAAAGACGATAATCTTCTGTTGGAGATTCTCTGCTAACCACTGATCTAAAAAGCCTCTCTGAAAAAGACACTTTCTCTGTTGCACCCATTTAACCATTGGGGAGACTGATAATATGGTGGCAACCATTGCTAAGTTGCACTGCAAAGTTGTGAGGGAGGACGTGCCCACGGCTGAAAGAATGTGGGCTTTGACTAATGGAATCTTCTTGTGCAGATGGGAAATCATGCTTTGCACTGTATTTAGGTGAGTTCTCAGATATAGACCTTGTGACGGTGTCAGTTGTTTTTTTTCTATATTGACTGGGCAGTCAAAATTTGCTATATCTCATACAAACATATGAATTTGTTCAAAGCTTTCAAATTGACTACAGGCCTCTAGCTCTCTTTTTTATCATAAGGAGTTCTGATTTGGGAACTTGGTCAATGGCCTGTACGCATTGAAAAAGATTCTGAGGAAGTGACAGAATGTTGGTGGGAACAAAGCTAAAACAAGGCATCTTCGCAAATCTCAATGAAATAAAAATAGATTTGGATATAACTGCAGAGCCACACACTAATCACCAAATATAAATTAAAGATAAGTTCCCTTTTATAATAAATAATAATTGCAAATTTTTTGCAGGTAAAAATATTTACTTTTATTTATTTTTTCCTTAGGAGATTGCAGAGCATTGCACACATGACTGCAGACTGCCATACCTCCTTTACGGGCAGACAGTTACTAAAGCCCAGGAAGATCAATGAGCTACGAGAGTGCTCATCAACAGCACCCTTGCAGTTCATTGAGAACTACAAGCCATCTGCAGGTGAAAAAAAATGTAAAAGGGAAAACTGAGGCAGAGTCCCCGTGCAAAAATCAGTCCATAAATAAAGAAAAAAAGAGCAAACATCAATCCATGTGAAATATCAGTGACAAATTGCAAGAAATCGTGAAAAATCCTACAAAGAATGTGCATCCAAAGCCACACCCAAGTGAGTAAGTAGCCTGCTTACCAGCTATCTGTGACTGCTAAAAAGCAGTCTCAACCAGCACAGGGAAATCGGTCTCCCCAAGACAAAGTCTGGAACCAACAGCTAGGACGATGTTACTCAGAAAATATAAAAGAAAGTGCTTCCATAGTGCAGTACATTTAAAAATGCAGTTTAATAAAATAAGTGGGTTGCACTTACAAGATATAAGATGTATCAGAGACAGAACAACCACGTGTCTCATTAGTGAGGTCCGCGGCATCTCCTCAGGCTTCCGTTCACTTCCTATTTCTTTCGTACATCAAAATCTTGAAAAAATGTGATGATGTCACCGTTTTAGGCTCCACCCTAATCGTTTTGTCACTATCGGACGTTGTCTGGGGATTGGCCAGGTGTGTGTGTCATCACGGATGTGGACTATATTGCCTGGCGGCGCCATCTTAACTACTGGACGCCAGGCTAGTATAATGATAAAGCCAGGGCAGTGCCGCCATATTAACTACTGGCTATCAATATAAACAGAAAAAATAGGGGAAGCCAGGAAGCATATGGAAGAGACCTTGCCATCTAGTGTTGGAAAAGTATAATAGAGCTAGAAAAAAAGTGAATAACATTCACTAATATGGCAAAAAAAAGGGAATAAAAAAAGTAGGAAGTTGGGCTGACACCGCCTGCACATATGGCGGTAAGGAAGGTGGGTGCAAAGATGAGCAGGCAAGTTGGAGTGGAGAGGATGGGGGAGTTTGGGGTGCAGAGGTGTACTGATAGGGTGGATAAAGATGTAGGTCACATGTAGGGTAGCCTATTCATTTCAACGGGCTGCTCCGTGAATAATTAATGGCACTGCTGTGTATCTGCTAAAGGGTAGCACGTTTCTGTGGTGTCAGGAAATAACCAATCAATGAGCAGTATTGATGGATGTACAGTAATCTCTAGCAACCAATCAACAAGCAGAAATCATGTGCTGTAATCTCTAACAACTAATCGGTGCGCCGTAATGTGTGCTATAACCTCTAACAACTAATCAGTGAGCTGTAATGTGTGCTGTGACCTCTAGCAGCCAGTCAGGGAGCGATAATGATACACTGTAACCTTGAGGGGGGGGGAGAAAATTTTTGCCCAGGGTCCAATTGATACTAAAGACGGCCCTGCTCATTTAGCTAACGAGGACCCCAGTGCTGATGTGGGGGGGGAGGATGTTTTCAGGTACCTGAAATCCTCCTTATCAACTTTTGACACCATCAGTTGTCAGGATGCTAGCAGCTGACCTGTATGGTGCTCAAGGTTGTAATGCTGCACAAAGAAAAACGTGTGACTTTGTGTAACAGAAAAAAGGCGAGCTCGATCCAATCCGCTGGCATGTTGTCAATTCTTTGTCAATTTGGGGCAATTTTTAGGCATTTTGCCAAGGCACCTCTGAAGAACCCAGAAAGCACCTCAGTGCAGAGACGGCTCTCTAATTAGGCAAAGAAGGCGGTCGCCTAAGGCCTCTCACTCCCAAGGGTCTCGCGGTCACCTAAATTGCCTGATTTGTGCGTGGGAGAATGGAAGGGGATGTCCCCAGTCAGTGTTCCCAAGCTGGCAGGGTGAGCGGGCCGGACTGGTAAAGGATCACCAAGCAGGTGGAAACAGAGCTGCCGGTGTTCTGCCAAAAACTGTCCACTCATCAGATAGTGTCCACCCCGTACTGCGCAGGTGCAGCGCTTGCGCATTACAGAGGACAAGGAAACTCCAAAAGTCTCTGAAGATGCAAGCGCACTACAGGGTGGACACTATCCGATGGGGGACAGTATTTGACACAACACCGGCCGCTGCTGAACCCGCCAGGAGGTAGGGGCGGACTTGGCCTGGGGGGCAGGGGAGGCCTTGTAAAAATGCGCTTACTTCATACCGCAGCAGACAGCAGTGACACCCGCTGGCCACCGCTACACTGTCTGGGTTATATTTGCAGTAGACTCATAGTGGTGCGACCGTGCAAGTATGCTTACTGATATGACATGAGTCCAACCGAACCGATGCATTCAATGTCTTCCCTGTCAGGCGGAGTGATCTCGCCCAGAGTGATGTAATTCACAGACCGGGAGGCGGGAGAGTGCTGCTGCAAAGACCTGTGAGGAGCCAATGAAGCGCCGCGCAAAAGTGCAAGTACGTTTTCAGAGGCTAATGTAAGGCAGTGTTGTTACAGTGGCTTTGCTGTGTTAACTGCCTGAAGTGAGTAACTCTTTGGGGGGGGGGGGTTAATTTACAATGGCATTTTTAATATGTATCGTGGAGGGGGGTTAATGTACTGCCACCGGTCACTGATGCATTAGTGACTAGTGGCAGTTAATTAACCCCTCTGTGCTGCATTAGTGACACCAGTGTCAGTGTTAATTAACCCCTATTTGGTGCAGCATGAAAGGGTTCATAAACACTGATACTGATGTCACTAATGCACCACAAAGGGGTTAATTAACTGCCACTGGTCACTAATGCATCAGTGACCAGTGCTGTATTTGATACTGCTCACCTCCCATACACTCCGCACCCCTCTCATGTACATACCACTCACCTCCATACACTCCGCACCCCTCTCATGTACATACCACCCACCTCCATAAGCTCTGCACCCCTCTCATGTACATACCACCTACCTCCATACACTCCGCACCCCTCTCATGTACATACCACCCACCTCCATATGCTCCGCACCCCTCTCATGTACATACCACCCACCTCCATACGCTCTAGACATGTGCATTCGGTTTTGTCCAAATGCATTTTCGTCCGAATTTTGGGTATTTTCATGCAGAATCCGAAAACCGAAAGATCTGACATAAACAAATGTTTTATTTTCATTTTTGTTGCAACAGTTCAATATAGATAGGAGATTCAACATGACGCTGACAATAGCGATCTGTGTCCATCTAACCTGCGGTCAAATATGCCTAACCTTAGCTCTATTAATTAAAGATTATTCTACATAGAGAGAAAAGATTCAACATGAAGATTCGCCAAAGCAGTCACCGCAAGCGGACATTCATGGTCAAGTGCTCCGCCCATAGGCTGTAGAAGAATTCTAATGTTGGTTGACTAGTACTAATAATTAATAAATATAATTATTACTAGTGTCATACAATATTAGAATTCTACTATAGCTTGTAGGCGGAACATTCGACCGGAAATGTACGATTGCGGCGTCGTACAGTTTAGCTGCTCCGTCGAATCTTCTTAGAACTACGATAGACACCATAAGCCTTCAATGACAGATTTAACCTTAATTATTTTGGATTTTCGGACAAATGCATTTTTTAACGAAACAAAATAAATAAAAACGAATTCCAGGAGTAACTAAATCAATTTATTTTTCAGACGAAAATTAAATTCCAATATTTCAGTGTGCACATGTCTAATACGCTCCGCACCCCTCTCTTGTACATGCCACCCACCTCCATACACTCCGCACCCCTCTCATGTACATACCACTCACCTCCATAAACTCCACACCCCTCTCTTGTACATACCACCCACCTCCATACACTCCGCACCCCTTTTGGTTTCATTAGTGAGATATCAGGGGTCTAAACGGACCCCTGAAGTCTCACTATTGAGACAGAGAAAGGGACTGAGGAAACACATTCCCCAGTTCCTTTCAATGTAACCTCAGCTGCACTGCAGATGAATGAACAGGAGATAGAGGCTTCTGTTAATTCATAAACTAACGCACAGTTTACTTCAGTTATGAATGAACATAGTAAGTGATCAGTACTGATAACTCACTGTGTTCTTTTAGTAAAGATAGGGGCTGGTAAATGTAATTTACCAGCCCCTTTTCCCGCCTCCATCCTGAATACCACAGAAGTCAGCGGGAGAGCAGAGGAGGGAAGTCAGCAGCCTTGTGGGGGGGCACACCGTTATATTTTATCGCTTGAATTATTTTTCCCATTATGGGTGTGAGTGGGGCCTCATTTCCAAGTTTTTCCTAAGGCCTCACAAAGCCTAGAGCCGCCTCTGTCTCAGTGAGCTATGACACTGTTTTAAAAGGGTCCGTATAAGGCCTGATAATAAAGGTGGATAGACAATACAGAAAAGAAGAACACATGACAATGAGTGCAGACAATAGCGTCAGTAAAAAGTATAGAAATAATGTAAACACAAGCCTTTAGCAAGAATCAGTCTTTCCTATGCACTCTGCAGCATCAGATTTCAAGCTATACAATATACAATTTTCCTGTGATCTCAGTTTAAATGTGACTGTCACGTAAAGGCAAGACAAGGAGAATTAGAGCTATTGGTGAGTATTATTATTAATAATATTATTATTAATTATTATAAATATTCTGGAATGGCATTTAAAAAAATAAATAATCTTTTTTGTTTTTAGGGTATATGGCTACTGTTTTGGGATCACTTTTTTTTTTAGAGCTCATGGGCATTTGTTAAGTGATTGTTTAAATAGGGAGCTTACTCCACCAACAAGTATACACAGCACCTTTTTAGTATGCTGGGGGAGGGGGCATTTATGGAAAAGGGATTTTATATATATATATATATATATATATATATATATATATATATATCTTCAGGGGATCAAATCATTATTTTCTTTACTCTATGTATATATGTATATATATATATATATATATATATATATACACACACACACATATACACATATAGTAAAGAAAATAATGATTTGATCCCCTGCAGATTTTGAGATTTTGTAAGTGTGCCCACTTACAAAGAAATGTAGGGTGTATAATTTCATCATAGGTGTATTTTAAATGATAGTGACAGAATACCAACCGTAAATCCAGAAAAAACACATGATACAAATGTTATAAATTGAATTTCAATTCAGTGAGTAAAATAAGTATTTGTTCCCCAAGCAAACCATGACTCTTGGTGATCAAACCCTTGTCGGCAAACACATATATATATATATATTCTGTCTTTTACCTTGTGATTGGACTGTAAACAAGGCTGTATGCCAAAATGCGTCAGCTGTGTTTAATCTTGACTCATAAGTAGCAATAATTTTTATTTTTATGGAATCTGGAGTTGCCGGCTACATCTTTCCTGGAACTGTGTGTTCTGACAATTTAATATTGGAACCAGCATTAACTCTAACCCAGTCATCTAACCATTACAACTGTCAAAGTCACGCAAATCTTTATGCTTACATTTTGTTTCTGCTTCAATACATCTGCCTGATATATCACATCCACGTTTAGATGTCAGTCTTTTAAGATAATCATTGTTATTCACTTTACCTGTTAGTGGCCATATTGGTATGTTTGATCAGTGTAATTTATTAAAATAATACATGCCTAAAATATGAATGATAATATGAGATGCAAAGTGCAATTCATCATCATCACACTTAATTGGAAGAAGATATAGCAAATATAGCAAATGTACACTCAGTCATACTAATTCTTTATGGCTTGTCTATGTACAATGTTCAACTTCATTTGTGTTTTATCACTTTTGTATTTATGTTTACATTTGCAGGTTAAAAAGGCAGAATCTCCACTGACCCTGTTTCTAGATGTATTTAAAAAAAGAAGAATATCTTGTTCATTTAATTGACAATATCTACTAGAAAATTAAGGTTAAGCAGGAAAAGTTGGGAGAATTGTGATCAGAGTACACAGCAGATTTGCAGATTCTAATAAGAACTTAACAAGAACATATAGAGCAAAAAGTACAGCTGATGGAGACCTCTCCCGATACTTCAGGTAAAATACTCCATTACCCTACCCTGATCAATGTGTCAATGTTTCATAGCTGTGCAAACCTCACATTAAAGAATATGTAAACCAAAGTTTCTCTATTCCTGATATGTGCCTGGTGTACCATGTACTTGTATGAGAAAGTATCCTGTTATCTTTGTATTGCTTCCTTTGTGTTAAATCTCTGGTGTTCCTGCCAGTCCCTCTGGTTTCCTATTAAAAACTGACCATACTAGGTATGAAAGCACAGTGTGGTCATTTCTCTAGCTGAGATGGGAACTCTGTATGCTCTCCTCCAATGATCAGACTTGTCCTGACACGCCCCTCCAATCAGTGTGCTGCCGTCTCTCCTCCCTGAGCTCTTTATATAGCTGAGAAAAGAGGGAACATGATCATTTATAAAAACAAAAAAAGGGGGGGGGGGTATTTATAATGTTTTGTATATCTATACACAAAGTTTTACCTTTCATTTATATTTTAAACTGAATGGGTTGTTTTACTAGGTGAGGGTTTACATATACTTTAATATGTCTCATATTTGCTTTATATATATATATATATATATATATATATATATATATATATATATATATATCTTACTGAGGACAGCGTTCCGACCCCATATTGAGAAAGGTACCAGACAGGGATGCCCATTATCCCCTTTCCTCTTTGCCCTAGCCTTTGAATCCCTAGCACAACTCATTCGATCTAACCCGAACATCAAAGGACTGGAACTCGGGGGCCATTACTACAGATTATGCCTGTTTGCAGATGATATCCTGATATTTCTTACTTCGCCCCTGTTATCAGCACCACCTCTCATGGACATTCTTTCCAAATTCAGACAATTATCAGGGCTAACAATAACTTTCCACAAATCCACAGCCCTAAACATTTCTTTATCACCTACTCTCCAAACTCAATTTCATGATTCTCTCCTATTTGTCTGGTCGACTTCACATATTTCTTATCCAGGCATTAATTTTACAGCAAATCCATTTGACCTCTACACAGTCAACCACAGTCACCATGTGATAACAGCATGGTCAAATGAGATTGATCAAATGTATTTGTACTTTTGTATAGCGTGATAAGTTTTCTATGAAATTTGCTCAAAATTTTGAGTGGATTGCTGGTATAGTCATCTTTTGTTAGTTTGTTTTAATCGAATAAGTTTCGGAGTATGATCAAATTTTCTGAGTGCTAGGGCTAAAAATGTGTCTGGTTTGTTTGCCTTCATATAAAAGGAATGTTTGGATTTACAAAGAATATTTTCTGCTGATTTTGTCAATAAAAGATCTAGTTCTAAACATGCTTTGTCATAGTTTAATTTGATGGAGAGGGTGTTGTTTGGAAATTCTCATAAGCTTTTTAGAAAGCCTTGTTTAATTGTTTATGGAGTTGACATTTTGGCTTACGGTGGTGAGAGACTTGGCTAAAGCAGACCCCTCTAATATATGGTTTGAGGGCTTTGCAGCGGGTTAGAGGGTCTGTATCAGTAGTACTGTTATTCATAAGATAATCTTGTATGGCTGTTTCTATTTGTAATGTATTTGTGATATATGAGTTCTGTCTATAAACTATTGTTTATATACCAAGTGTGGAGGTTGGATCGGGGGAACCAAAGAAGAAAGAGTTGTTATAACTGCATTATGATCTGACCAGGTACAAGGCATACTAATTGAGTTCAGAATAAGCGCTGAAGTACTAATAATCACCAAAAGGTGGTCTATTCTGGAAAACTGTTTGTGGGGATGGGAATAATATGTATATTGTCTTCTGACTGGATTATGTCCTCTCCATGTGGCTAAGAGAGAGTATTGGTTAAGGAGTCTTTGATAAGCGAGTCGAGGGGTCGTAGTTGGGATTGGGGATTTGTCCAGAAATGGGTATAATAATAGATTTGAATCACCACCAAGAATGAGTGTGCCACGTTTATGTGTTTCTACTACTGATAACAAATGTGAGAGGAAAGATAAAGGGTTCTTATTGGGAGCATAGTAAGAAACTATAGTGACTTCATCATCTAACAAGAGGCCAGAGAGTATAAGGTATCGACCTTCAGGATCTTTGAGTTCTTTCCATAGGGTAAATGGAGTAGTATGATGGAAAGCAATCTATACTCCCCTTTGCTTGCAGTATTCGCTGATGCAGTGAAAACCTGTGGGTATTTTCAACCAAAATATTTAGGTGAGGACTGTGTCGTGAAATGTGTTTCTTGTAAGCAGACAACATGAGCTGAGAGTCTAGAAAAGGACCAGAAGGCTGTGGTACGTTTAAGAGGAGAGTTGAGACCCTGAACATTAAGCGTCAAAAGGTTTAGGGAAGTAATTTCAAAAAGCGGTAAGGACAGAAAATCTGATAATTGGGTAGCAAACAATAGGACTAAATTATATATTTATATATATTTAAGAAAAGAAAAAAAAAGGGGGGGGGGATTTAAGCTCCTAAGTGGAGCAAGTATCCAAAGGGTAGTGTAAAAACACTAACCAGAGGATACAAAAAAGTCCAAGGTGTGTCCAAACACCTGAGTTGGGCACTCAAGGGAAACTGTGGAGGCGCAGTGGCTGTCTCCGGGACTACGAACAAATAAGCCAAAAAATAAATTATACATATATTAGAAGTCTGAAGAATCTCAAATCTTAATACAATTTGAAAATTTTAAATAACTTTCAGGAAGGAAGTTATAATGCAGAGTAAGATTGTCATAGCAAAAGTAATAAGTCAGAGGTTTTATAAATTAATTTTGATATACCTCTTACATTTGGTTTGAGGGAAACTATACAACAGAAAGAACCAAATAACTAGGAGGTAAACTGACTATATAGAGAACCCAATCAGTCATTTTAGTTATTGTTAAACATCCTAATAGAGAAAGTATAATGTATGAATCTTGAGGATGTTGTCAAAAAGGATATAGTGTATTAGGTGTGAAAGGGGTAAGCCCTTAATAGAATATATCACCTATACAGGATTCATCAGTTTATCGATATTTCAGATCCATTTGATCTCCTTTAATGGGCGGTGAAGCAATGCGACTTCTCTTGGAGAGGGTTTGATGATCAGGGGAGTCTTGTAAAGTCTGAGGAGGACCATAGGGCTTTCGGCGTCTGGGGTATTCTATTGGTGCTCCAGGTGTTGACAGGCGAAAATATTGTATGATGTTTATTAGGTCATCAGTTGTTTTGCAGGCATATGAAGTTCTTTTATAAGAAAAGCGGACAACAAAGGGAAACCCCCATCTATAACATATGCAGTGATGCTGGAGCACTTGTAGATGTGGTTTCATTGCTTTACATTTAATGAGTGTTTGTTGAGACAGATCTTGGAAAATTTGGTATTTATGACCCTGGAATGTAAAGGACTATTTATTGCGATCAGTTTCCAATAATTGCTTCTTAGTATGGAAATAATAAAACTTTATTATTATGTCTGTGGGTGGTCCAGAATCCTTGCGGGGGACCAGGGATCTATGTATTCTATCCATTTCTAAGCATTCTATGGGAATAAATGGAGCAAGTTCCTGAAAAAGTGTTGTAACTGAATGAAGATGCTCTATTACCTCAGGGATACCGCGTATCCCTAGGTTGGACCTCCTGGTCCTGTTCTCAAAGTCTTCAATGCGGTTTTGAAGTAGAGAATATTCATCTTTGAGGGATTCTAAATTCCATCCTTTGTTCAAGGATAGTGGTGCAGCGGTCCACCTCATGAATCTCTCTTGTCAGTTTGTCTGTGATATTGTCTGAGCTATTCTGTAAGGCTATATGGAGAAATTGATTTAATAAGTTAAAGCCATTTTTAAAATTCTGTATATCAATATCATAAGCGTACAATATGAGGGGATGCTGATGCTGCCATTTTAGCTGTGGTTTTAGTCAGCGATTCCTGAGTCTTCTGTGGTTTCAGTTTAGTTTTCCTGACACTGTGCATCCTGTCAGAATGTGCCCGGGAGTCACAGATGTAGGACAGGCACTGTGGAGGATTTGGGGACTGATAGAATTTGTTAATATCTGGCCGTCGGGTCCTGGTCGGTGCGGAGACATGTCCTACGCAGTCAGCTTCACACATGCGCCTCCAGTCAGGATTTTCTTAAGCTGGTTGTTTGATTTATTTCACCTGCTTCTGCCTCCAGAATATAGGGCAGGGAGGGTCAAATGTCCAGTTTGAATATTTATCAATCCCTGGAAGGAGGCATCCAGATGGTGGCTGAGGAAATGATAAATGTTTTGGAGGCCTGTTTAGGGTGTTTTTCCTCTGCTAGTTGGGTTCCAGTTCTCCT
This sequence comes from Lithobates pipiens, assembly GCF_037356315.1. Taxonomy (NCBI): domain Eukaryota; kingdom Metazoa; phylum Chordata; class Amphibia; order Anura; family Ranidae; genus Lithobates; species Lithobates pipiens. The sequence continues at coordinate 557,187,450 of NW_027507903.1, forward strand.
GGGGCTGCTGCCTCTGGGAGGCAGCTAGAAAGAAACAAGAGTTGCAGTCTGGGCCTCAGCAGGAGCTGGGCTGAGGGCATATAGAAGCCTACTAAGGGATTTTTTGCTGGAGGGCACTGTTCTGAAGTCCTGGATCTGGAGAAGTATCTATTATTCCTCACTGAGGATCTACCTTTGGAAGCTGGGTGGTAACCAGCTCCTAGGATATTGTGAGTTAGAGCTGGTTTGGACTTTTATGTGAGGCTGCTATTATAAAGATTTGTGCTAGAAGTTTGTGTTCCTATTGATCATTTTGGAGTATCCTAAAACCCACGAACCCCATTTCTGTTGTAACGTAATTAGCAGTAAATTCTAAAAAGACATCTCCTAGACTGATCATGTGTTGTCTGTGTGCATAGAAATATGTTATGGATGGCAGCCTCTGTACTAACAAGAGATACCTGGGTCATATACTCAGCGGCCCCTTGGGGGGTGAGCTCAATATTTAACATTTTCTTCATTAACTTTAATGCTATTACAAAGGAGATAACAATCCTCACATGTAATAGCATTAGCGGGTGACAGGTCCTCTTTATCCAGACATCAGGGCTATATTAGACCTCCAATATCTCCCCTGCCCTCCACTTCATTGGTGGGGTGGGGGGATGCACCTTTAGAGCGCCGTAAATGTGATGTAGATCTGTTTGGATCACTTTTACCTTGGTAGACAGGGAGTTAAAGTAGAACATTTTTTATTATCTTTGGATAGAGTGGGAAACCTTTAGAACACCTTAAAGGTATAGGCTGCTATCCATATCCAATATTGCCAATCACAAATTAACCTTATACAGCACAGAGTTTGTGAATAGTCAATAGTGTTACCAATAAAAACATTAAGACCCCTTTCAAACTGGGGCTGCCCGTGCATTGGCGGTAAAGAGGCGCTTGTTTTAGTGGTGCTTTACCGCTGTTTTAGCCAAGCTTTTCGAGCGCTAGCAGGGCGCTTTTAACCCCAAAGAATGAGTTAAAAATGCTGGAGTTACGCGTTCTGGCACTTTCAAATCACTTTTCTGGCGCTTAAGAAGTGCTGCCCATTCATTGCAATGGGCGGGGGCTTTATGGGTGCGCTGTTTACATCGCTCCCAAGCCGCCCCAAAAATTCTGCCTGCAGGACTTTTTCTACCGTCCCGCAAGGGAACCACCCCAGTGTGAAAACACTCTGGCTTTCACACTCGGGGTGGTTCCCTTCACAAAGGGAAGATGAAGTCTGGGTCATTTATTTGTTACTGTGGGGGGTGGAGGGGGGGGTGGGGGTTTATATATGTATAATGTGTGTGTGTGTGTGTATATATATATATACATATATATATATATATATATTGATTTCCATATAGTCTTGAAATCTCCTTAAGTAAAACTAACATAAAAAATGACACATTCTAACTGTATCGTTATTTTTATCTTATATTGTGCAGATGTAAATCAACAGGTTGTGAATCACCAGCCAGGTAGGTGATGAGAATCCGTAGACAATAACACATGCATGCATTGTATGTATTGTGCATACATTGTGAATGTCTACATATGCATGCAACATCATTTATAATTTCAAACTTGGGCTGCAGGGCGCTTTTAACCCCAAAGAATGAGTTAAAAATGCTGGAGTTACGTGGTACGGTGCTTTCCGAAGCGCTTTCCTGGCGCTTAAGAAGTGTTTTGGGAGCGCTGTTTACATCGCTCCCAAACCGCCCCAAAAATGCTGCCTGCAGGACTTTTTCTAACCTCCCGCAAGGGAACCACCCCAGTGTGAAAGCACTCTGGCTTTGACACTCGGATGGCATGGGAGGCATTTTTAAGGCACTTTACAGGCACCATTTCTGCCTCAGTGTGAAATGGGTATAAAATGTAGCACTGGCCAGCATAGCTATGAGAAAAATACTAAATAACTTTATTTTAAAACTTTATAGTAAAAGGACAAAAAAAATCAATTGCTGTTTCTAAAGTGGTCCTGCATGTCTCTGGAATGTTTGTGGATTTGTTTCCCTTTTTTGTCCTTGCCTGCATCGCAACCTGCTGGTAATGTTTAATATTATGCCAATACTATAGTTTTTCCTGGTTAGGTTTTACTTGGTTAGCACTGTAAATACACAGCAGTGTGATACCAGGCCTGTTATTGTATAAAAGGAAGATGAAGTCTGGGGCATTTATTTGTTACTGTAGAGGGGGTGGGGGTTTATATATGTATAGTGTGTATGTGTATATATATATATATATATGTATATATATATATATATATATATATATATATATATATATATATATTGATTTCCATATAGTCTAGAAATCTCCTTAAGTAAAACTAACATAAAAGATGACACATTTTAACTGTATCGTATCATTATTTTCATCTTATGTTGTGCAGATGTAAATCAACAGGTTGTGAATCACCAGCCAGGTAGGTGATTAGAATCCGTAGACAATAACACATGCATGCATTGTATGTATTGTGCATACATTGTGAATGTCTACATATGTATGCAACATCATTTATAATTTCACTATGATTTGAGTCGTATGCATGGATGTAGGAAGACAAATTTGTATCATATATTCACCTTAAAGTGGTCAGATAGATCCAAAGACATAAAGAACAATGATATTTGTATTTTAGACACGCCACCTCTTACCCAGTGCTTACATTCAGTGCTTAACATACACATAGCAAACCACACATAGTAAATTCAAAGTATGTAAGTTTATTTATTCAACTTATTTATTACAGGTACTTATATAGAGCTGTCAATTTACGCAGTGCTTTACATAAATATTGCACATTCAAATCAGTCCCTGCCCTCAGGGAGCTTCCAATCTAGGGGGCCCTAACTCACATTCATACATACACATGCTAGCGCTAATTTATACAGGAGCCACTTAACTTACGTTGGACAAGTGAAAATAAAATCTTAGGAACAAAGAACACGGAGGAGAGATGGGTTTGCTTTAAGAGCATATTAAATAAGTGCACTAGCCAGTGCATCCCATTGGGAAATAAATTTAAAAGAGCGAACAGAAGTCCTGGATGACTTAATTCCAATTTAAAAATTAATATAAAAGCAAAGGAGAAGGCCTTCAAAAAATACAAGCCTGAGGGATCATCATCAGCATTCAGACTTTAAAAGGAATGCAACAAGAAATGTAAGGATGCAATTAGAGCGGCTAAGATAGAGCACGAAAGATATAGTGGAGGAGAGCAAAAAATTAAAACCCAAGAAATTCTTTAAGTATATAAAAAGTAAAAGAGGGCGGACAGGCCATATTGGCGTCATAAAGAATGAGGAAGGGAATCTGGTTACAAAAGATGGTGAGATGGCAAAGGTGTTGAATTTATTCTTCTCCTCAGTCTTCACAAGGGAATGGGGGGGGGGGCTTCAGTAACCAAAACTGCGCACGCCAGGTGGAAACTCACAAAGGCATAAGAAAAAGGGGTGCAAAAATATATATAAAAAGGCATAACGTGAAGGTTGCAAAAAGGAAATCCTAGGTTAGCATGGACAATACTGAGAGTCAAAGCAAACAACTTATATATCATAATAAGCAGCAGACATGAATGACAATCACTATATAACTTATACAGTAAAATTAAATCAATTACATATACAAATACACATGTTATTTACTCTCCACTATATTCTATACCTATATTGGATCATAAACAGATGTATTAGTGTTGCCAACCTACCAGATAGAAATTTATTCACACGGCACCCAAAATTTACTGGTATTTCCAAAAGTTAAGACATTGCAGTATTAATTGCAAATTTCAGTATTTAGGCTATAAACAAGTACAATATGTAATTAGCAATGTTATTTAAGGTAGATATTAGGGCAAAATACATATTTCTTTGGCACGCTCTGGACCACAACCACGCAAGCCGAGCGTCACAGACATTTTTTTTTGCTGGCAAGCTTTTCTTGTCACTGACATTTACTGGCAGGAAAAAGTGCCCATTTTTTCACTGGCTGCCAGTAAAAATACTGACAGTTGGCAACACTCAGATGCATCACTGTGTAAATATGTAATCAATAGAAAAGTATATAAAATAATGTTAGGTTAGTAACCATAGAATAGACATGGCAAAAGAAAGAGTTATGTCAGCGCCATTCACAAGATTCACAAGATCATGAATGGTGCTATTTTGAAATCAAGAAAATTATCTCAAATGAAATGCTTTTATTAAGCACTTCAGCTCTGGAAGGATTTGCCCCCTTCCTGACCAGGCCATTTTTTGGGATACGGCACTGCGTCGCTTTAACTGACAATTGCGCGGTCATGTGATGCTGTACCCAAACAAAATGTATGTCCTTTTTCCCCCACAAATATAGCTTTGATTTGGTGGTAGGTGATCACCACTGCGGTTTTTATTTTTTGCACTATAAGCAAAAAAAAAAAAAAAACACTATTTTGAAAAAAACACAATATTTTGTACTTTTTGCAATAATAAATATCCCCAAAAAAATATTTTCTTCATCAGTTTAGGCTATATATTCTACATATTTTTGTTCAAAAAAATTGCAATAAGCGTATATTGATATTGAGTGGTTTGCGCAAAAGTTATAGCGTCTACAAAATAGGGGATAGATTTATGGAATTTTTATTATTAGCTTTTTTACTAGTAATGGCGATGATCTGCAACATTGCAACGGACACATCAGACACTTTTGACACTTTTTTGGGACCAGTGACATTTATACAGCGATTAAAGCTAAAAATAGCCACTGATTACTAGGGAACAATCAAGGGGTTAATTGTGTTCCCTATGTGTGTTTCTAACTGTGGGGCTGACTAGAGGAGGAGACAGATCGTTGTTCCTACTTAGTAGGAACACACAATGTTTTGGAGGCCCGTTTAGGGTGTTTTTCCTCTGCTAGTTGGGTTCCAGTTCTCCTGGGGCTGCTGCCTCTGGGAGGCAGCTAGAAAGAAACAAGAGTTGCAGTCTGGGCCTCAGCAGGAGCTGGGCTGAGGGCATATAGAAGACTACTAAGGGATTTTTTGCTGGAGGGCACTGTTCTGAAGTCCTGGATCTGGAGAAGTATCTATTATTCCTCACTGAGGATCTACCTTTGGAAGCTGGGTGGTAACCAGCTCCTAGGATATTGTGAGTTTGAGCTGGTTTGGACTTTTATGTGAGGCTGCTATTATAAAGATTTGTGCTAGAAGTTTGTGCTCCTATTGATCATTTTGGAGTATCCTAAAACCCACGAACCCCATTTCTGTTGTAACGTAATTAGCAGTAAATTCTAAAAAGACATCTCCTAGACTGAGCATGTGTTGTCTGTGTGCATGGAAATATGTTATGGATGGCAGCCTCTGTACTAACAAGAGATACCTGGGTTATATACTCAGCGGCCCCTCCGGGGGTGAGCTCCATATTTAACATTTTCTTCATTAACTTTAATGCTATTACAAGGGAGATAACAATCCTCGCATGTAATAGCATTAGTGGGTGACAGGTCCTCTTTATCCAGACATCAGGGCTATATTAGACCTCCAATGTCTCTCCTGCCCTCCACTTCATTGGTGGGGTGGGGGGTGCACCTTTAGAGCCCCGTAAATGTGATGTAGATCTGTTCGGATCACTTTTACCTTGGTAGACAAGGGGTTAAAGTAGAACATTTTTTATTATCTTTGGATAGAGTGGGAAACCTTTAGAACACCTTAAAGGTATAGGCTGCTATCCATATCCAATATTGCCAATCACAAATTAACCTTATACAGCACAGAGTTTGTGAATAGTCAATAGTGTTACCAATAAAAACATTAAGACCCCTTTCAAACTGGGGCTGCCCGTGCATTGGCGGTAAAGAGGCGCTTGTTTTAGTGGTGCTTTACCGCTGTTTTAGCCAAGCTTTTCGAGCGCTAGCAGGGAGCTTTTACCCCAAAGAATGAGTTAAAAATGCTGGAGTTACGCGTTCTGGCACTTTTCAAATCACTTTTCTGGCGCTTAAGAAGTGCTGCCCATTCATTGCAATGGGCGGGGGCGTTTTAGGAGCGCTGTTTACATCGCTCCCAAACCGCCCCAAAAATTCTGCCTGCAGGACTTTTTCTACCGTCCCGCAAGGGAACCGCCCCAGTGTGAAAACACTCTGGCTTTCACACTCGGGGTGGTTCCCTTCACAAAGGGAAGATGAAGTCTGGGTCATTTATTTGTTACTGTGGGGGGGGTTTATATATGTATAATGTGTGTGTGTATATATATATATATATATATATATATATATATATATATATTGATTTCCATATAGTCTTGAAATCTCCTTAAGTAAAACTAACATAAAAAATTACACATTTTAACTGTATCGTTATTTTTATCTTATATTGTGCAGATGTAAATCAACAGGTTGTGAATCACCAGCCAGGTAGGTGATGAGAATCCGTAGACAATAACACATGCATGCATTGTATGTATTGTGCATACATTGTGAATGCCTACATACAGTGGTGTGAAAAAGTGTTTGCCCCCTTCCTCATTTCCTGTTCCTTTGCATGTTTGTCACACTTAAGTGTTTCGGAACATCAAACCAATTTAAACAATAGTCAAGGACAACACAAGTAAACACAAAATGCAATTTGTAAATGAAGGTGTTTATTATTAAAGGTGAAAAAAAATCCAAACCATCATGGCCTTGTGTGAAAAAGTGATTGCCCCCCTTGTTAAAACCTACTATAACTGTGGTTGTCCACACCTGAGTTCAATTTCTCTAGCCACACCCAGGCCTGATTATTGCCACACCTGTTCACAATCAAGGCATCACTTAAATAGGAGCTGCTTGACACAGTAAGGTCCACCAGAAGATCCTTAAAAGCTACACATCATGCCGAGACCCAAAGAAATTCAGGAACAATTGAGAAAGAAAGTAATTGAGATCTATCAGTCTGGAAAGGGTTATAAAGCCATTTCCAAAGCTTTGGAAATCCAGCGAACCACAGTGAGAGCCATTATCCACAAATGGCGAAGACATGGAACAGTGGTGAACCTTCCCAGGAGTGGCCGGCCGCCCAAAATTACCCCAAGAGTGCAGCGACGACTCATCCAAGAGGTCACAAAAGACCCCACAACAACGTCCAAGGAACTGCAGGCCTCACTTGCCTCAGTTAAGGTCAGCGTTCATGCCTCCACCATCAGGAAAAGACTGGGCAAAAATGGCCTGCATGGCAGAGTTCCAAGGAGAAAACCACTGCTGAGCAAAAAGAACATCAAAGCTCGTCTCAATTTCTCCACAACACATCTTGATGATCCCCAAGACTTTTGGGACAACATTCTGTGGACTGATGAGACAAAAGTGGAACTCTTTGGAAGGTGTGTGTCCAAGTATATCTGGCGTAGAAGGAACACTGCATTTCATAAAAAGAACATTATACCAACAGTAAAATATGGTGATGGTAGTGTGATGGTCTGGGGCTGTTTTGCTGCTTCAGGACCTGGAAGACTTGCCGTGATAAAAGCAACTATGAATTCTGCTGTCTACCAAGAGATCCTGAAGGAGAATGTCCGACCATCTGTTCGTGTACTCAAGCTGAAACGAACTTGGGTTCTGCAGCAGGACAATGATCCTAAACACACCAGCAAGTCCACCACCGAATGGCTGAAGAAAAACAAAATGAAGACTTTGGAGTGGCCTAGCCAAAGTCCTGACCTGAATCCTATTGAGATGTTGTGGTATGACCTTAAAAAGGCCGTTCATGCTCGAAAACCCTCTAATGTAACTGAATTAGGACAATTCTGCAAAGATGAGTGGGCCAAAATTCCTCCAGGACGCTGTAAAAGCCTCATTGCACGTTATCGCAAACGCTTGGTTGCAGTTGTTGCTGCTAAGGGTGGCCCAACCAGTTATTAGGTTTAGGGGGCAATCACTTTTTCACACAGGGCCATGATGGTTTGGATTTTTTTTCACCTTTAATAATAAACACCTTCATTTACAAATTGCATTTTGTGTTTACTTGTGTTGTCCTTGACTATTGTTTAAATTGGTTTGATGTTCCGAAACACTTAAGTGTGACAAACATGCAAAGGAACAGGAAATGCGGAAGGGGGCAAACACTTTTTCACACCACTGTATGTATGCAACATAATTTATAATTTCACTATGATTTGAATTGTATGCATGGATGTAGGAAGACAAATTTGTATCATATATTCACCTTAAAGTGGTCAGATAGATCCAAAGACTTAAAGAAAAATGATATTTGTATTTTAGACACACCACCCCTTACCCAGTGCTTACATTCAGTGCTTAACATACACATAGAAACCACACATAGTAAATTCAAAGTATGTAAGTTTATTTATTTAACTTATTTATTACAGGTACTTATATATAGCTGTCAATTTATGCAGCGTTTTACATAAATATTGCACATTCAAATCAGTCCCTGCCCTCAGGGAGCTTCCAATCTAGAGGGCCCTAACTCACATTCATACATACACATGTTGGCGCTAATTTATACAGGAGCCAATTAACTTACATTGGACAAGTGCACATTTTGGGCATAAAGTAAATACTGTGAGGAAACAGCGATCACAGATCAATTAGCTTCAGTATAAATCACACAAATAGGAAACATAAGGTGAATACAAAGACACTGAATTTCAAAAGAGACAACTTCCCTAAACTATGAACCTTGCTAGAAAATATAAATTGGGATAAAATCTTAGGTACAAAGAACACGGGGGAGAGATGGGTTTGCTTTAAGAGCATATTAAATAAGTGCACTAGCCAGTGCATCCCATTGGGAAATAAATTTAAAAGAGCGAACAGAAGTCCTGGATGGCTTAATTCCAATGTAAAAATGAATATAAAAGCAAAGAAGAAGGCCTTCAAAAAATACAAGCCTGAGGGATCATCATCAGCATTCAGACTTTACAAAGAATGCAACAAGAAATGTAAGGATGCAATTAGAGAGGCTAAGTTAGAGCACAAAAGATATAGTGGATTAGAGCAAAAAAAAAAAACCCCAAGAAATGATTTTAGTATATAAACAGTAAAAGAGGGAGGACAGGCCATATTGGCCCCATAAAGAATGAGGAAAGGAATCTGGTTACAAAGGATGGTGAGATGGCGAAGGTGTTGAATTTATTCTTCTCCTCAGTCTTCACGAGGGAATGGGGGGGCTTCAGTAACCAAAACTGCGTGCGCCGGGTGGAAACTCACAAAGGCATAAGAAAAGGGGGTGCGAGGCAGAAGGCGGAGCAGAGCCGAGAGGTAATGCTGGCTTAGAACGCCATTCTCAGCAGGACAACAGAGCCATATAGCGACGGACCCTCCGCACATATATCATACCAAACGGTAGATAAATACATGAGGCAGAAAATTAACAAGAAAGCGCTGCCTCACACATACAGCAGTATGGCACTGAAACCCTCCCCCTTTGAGGGGAGGCACAGTGAGGAGAACAAACAGACAGCCCCTTCTGCTGCTTTATATAAAGATGTTCTCTCATTAAAGGCACATAGTCTCTCTAACCAAATACTTGAGAAAAATATGTCAGTTATGGAGAATTTAGAACTTTCCACACAAAAAGACTTATCTCCTCCTGTAACGCTAAAACAAATAGAAAATCTGCTTCAAAAATCACTAAAATCCACTGCAGATAGCATCACCACAAACCTTACTAAAGAAATTAGAGAACTTGGTCAGCGTACATCAGCACTGGAAATTAGAGCAGACGATCTGGAAAATTATACATCTAACATTGCCTCAGAAATTGATTTTCTTAAAATGACATATTACAATCCAAATTGGAGGATTTCGAAAATCGTGCAAGACGCTCCAATATACGTATTAGAGGAATACCTGAATCTGTGACTGATTTAAACGGTGCTATTACTGCACTTTTTCAAGAATTACAACCAGCTATCCCACTAGAGCGTCTTGAAATGGACCGGGTTCATAGAGCCCTAGCACCAAAGAAAACAGATGGTCCTCCCCGTGACATTTGCATTTCTACCGCACTAAGGAACTACTGCTAAATACAGCTAGAAATAAAGATCCCCTAATTTTCCAGGGTCTTAAATATCAATTATTCACAGACCTCTCACAAATTACAATCAGTAAAAGAAGAACCCTGAAACCACTAATGCAAATATTACAGCAAAATGACATAATCTACCAATAGGGCTTTCCTTTCTCAGTGCGTTTTACTTTCCAAAGTCGCAAATATATGTGCCGAACAGCTAAGGACCTGCAAACTACTTTACAGAAACTAGGGATGATAAACACATCAAGAGATGCTGTGGACACTCGCCAAAAATCATCCTCATATGCTGATAATCCCTCCTCTGCTTCCAGAAGAGAAGAAGACTACAATCCACAGAAAAGAAGTCGCATACAATCTCCACCTCCAGATCTGGCTGACACTATGGACTGATAAACACCTGTACTGAGGCTACTATCTTGCCTTTTCAACAGAATGGCTACTGCCGAGTTTTTTCTCTGACTTCCAATTAATATTTTTATCATAATCTTATTTAAGAAATGTTCCTAATAATTTAGGCACCCTATTATAACTGTTTTTTCTCTCTTTTCTCTTCTTTGTCTCTGAGGTTGCCTTAATCTTACATTTTTATTTTTAGCTTGAAAAATGAAATTATATGATTGGCTCTTGGTGTTCTGCAGGGAAGTTCCTTGCACCCTCTCTTGCTACCCTCAGCAGCTCGGTGTACACCAGTTGACAGTGGCTCATGTACCCTTGGAGGGAGAGTTTTTCTCCTCCCAACGGACACATTAAGAACATAGATATGTTAAGATATATTTCAATATTGTATATTAATTGTATTTTCTTTTTCAGTCATTATCTCCTTTCCCCTCCCTTCCTCCACCCCTATACTCTGGAGACAAATAATTTCTTATATGACACACGTTCTAACATAAACACCAACATATATTCACTTTTACCAATGCCATGGCCCCATTAAACATCATATCATTAAATACTCAGGGACTAAACATTCCACACAAACACACTAAAGCCTTCCGCACATTTTCATCCAAGAAAGCACATATAGTTTGCCTCCAAGAGACTCATTTTGCACAATCACAATCCACTCCCAAATTTTTCAGTAAAGACTAACCCCAAGTATACACAGCTTCAGCCTCTTCTAAAAAACAAGGCGTGCTTATAGCTTTCCATTGCAATATACCATTTTCACTAATGAAGGAAATCAAGGATCCAGAAGGTCGTTACTTGATTCTTAAAGGACACCTACTTGATACCGCTATCACCATTACATCATACTACGCTCCTAACAAAAATCTTATTTCTTTTCTTTCTCATTTATTTCAAACTATAGAACACCACAAAATAGGTACTACAATTCTATGTGGAGATTCTAATCAGACCATATTTCCATTTTTGGATAAATCACCAATCCCACAGTCACATACAGCAGACAAACAACTCTTATCAAAACTAATTACAAAACATAACCTAGTAGATACTTGGAGAGAATTGAATCCAACCAAGAGACAATACACACATTACTCATTCCCTCATCGCTCATTTTCTAGGTTAGACCATATATTTATGTCCATAGGGCTAATTCCAGAAATAATATCTACAAAAATTATTCCCATCCCATGGTCCGACCATAGTTCATTTTACATTACTGTTGCCTCTATAATTCCAAAAAAAAATGGATATTAAGAGATTTCCTACTCAAAAATCCAGCTCATAAAAATAATATTGAAATTGCGCTCAAAGATTATATAAAATATAACTCCACACCTGACGTCTCTCCGACTACATTATGGGAAGCACACAAACCTGTTCTCCGTGGCATATGTCTACAGCAAGCAAACATATTCAACAGAGAGCGGAAAATCCTTTGTCAGACTTTAGAAACAAATTTCAATAAATGTCACACAGCATTCCAAAATAACCCTTCTTCTTTATCTAAAATAAATCTTGACAAAGCTAAATTGGAATTTGATCTATTCCTTACTGAAGCAGCTGATAAAACCATCAAGAGATCACAACACAATTTCTATATCAATGCGAATAAACCTCACACACTATTAGCCAGGGCATTAAAATCCTGCCAGAACCCAACGAAACCGATACGTCTGAAAATCTCTAGGGGGTATACACAAATAATCCTTTAAAAATATTACAAAAATTCAAACACACAATTAAAAAATGAATAATCCTCTAATAATGAGTTGGACCCTTCTAGAGCGAATGATTTTTTTCTCTCATATATCTCTACCGACACATCTAAAACACAAATGGAAATGATGGAGGAACCAGTGTCAATTATAGAGGTATCTGAAGTTATCAAAAATCTGAAACTAAATAAAAGCCAGGTCCTGATGGTTTTTCTGCGCTGTATTACAAAACGTTTGTAGACACCCTATCTCCAGTCTTGACAAACACTTTTAATTCCCTTTTGGAAGGTCATTCTTTTAGAAGAGAAACCCTGACTGCAATTATCTGTATGCTCCCTAAACCTCACACAGACGATTCAATATGGTCTAATTATCGCCCTATTTCGTTACTAAATTTGGACATAAAAATTTTAGCCCAAATTCTAGCTAACAGATTAAATACTATTATAGGCAATCTTATACATCGTGATCAAGTGGGCTTCATTCCATTACGTCAAGCAGGAGATAATATTAGACGTGCAACACTCCTGTCACATGCCGCTAAAAAAAGACGTATTTACACTTGTTTTCTTTCTTTAGATATTATGAAAGCTTTTGACACAGTATCATGGTCATATATGAACTATACCCTTTCCAAATGGGGATTCGGCCCTCATTTTTTACGATGGATCTCTAATTTGTATCAAGATCCCAAAGCTTATATCAGAAATGCAGGGTACAAATCGGACGAGTTTAATATACTGAGGGGGACTCGTCAAGGATGTCCACTTTCGCCATTATTATTTGCTTTACTCATTGAACCTTTAGCACAAAGAATTAGGATGGAACCCACTATAACAGGTATTGAAATGGGTGGCTTTCATCATAAGCTCTGTTTATTCGCAGACGATATTCTCCTTTTTCTATCTTCTCCACATGTTTCGGCCCCAAATCTTATGGTTGTACTACAAGAATTCTCATTTATTTTGGGCCTTAAGGTCAATATTCAAAAATCTTCAGCATTAAACATTTCACTTGTCGAGAAAGATAAACAATCTTTACAAAATTCACAACCCTTTAAGTGGGTAGATCATAGCCTCCCATATCTGGGTGTGCAGTTTACTCCTAACCCCTCTGATTTATTTGCAGCTAATTACCCAGCTCTATTAAAAAATATTACAAGATCGTTATCTAATTGGTCATCAATGCCGATAGCATGGTTTGGGAAAATCAATATCATAAAAATGTCTGTTCTTCTAAAATTTTTATATTTATTCAGAACTCTCCCAATTCATATTCCTGCATATTTTCTTAGGCTGATTCAACAAAAAGTAACAAAATTTACTTGGGGGAAAATAAAACCCAGACTTCACAAAAAAACACTTGTTCTCCACAAAGCTTTGGGTGGTTTGGGATTTCCAGACTTTAACATATATTATAAGGCAGCTCAATTATCTCAATTAACAAAATATCACTCTTCTACAGAGATTCCTTTATGGGTCCTCATTGAAGCTGTAGACTGTGATCCTCTTCCTATAAACAATATATTATGGTTACAACCTGCGGATCGTAAGTCTATAAATAACCCCATTTCTAAGCACTCTCTATCTATATGGGATAGGTATAGAAATTCACATGGTCTGCAATCTCCTCAAAATCCGCTATTATCTTTTCACAAGAATACGACTTTTTGCCCAGCCTGGAAACATCCCAAAACCTTTAAAGCCTGGTCTAAGGCTGGTATCACTTGTCTATATAATTTTACTTCAACTACATCAATAAAATCTTTTACAGGTCTATGTGAGTTATATAAGTTTCCACAATCAGAAATATTCAGATATCTCCAAATCAAAATTTTTTATACTCCTCTTGTCAATTTAAATGTAAACTTACATAATATTTCTCAATTTGAAATATTTTGTCTCAAGGAACCACATGCCAAAGGTTGTATTACATCATTGTATACACAATTGATATCTAATTCTAATACTGTTATACCTAAATATGTGGCCAAGTGGGAAAAAGATTTGGACTGTACGATCGAGGTCTTGGTCCAACATATGGTCTTTCACAAAATCTTCCTCTATAAATATATTGGCGTCTGAATCATCATATAAAGTTCCCACACACTGGTATTTGGTTCCTGCGAGAATCCCCAAATTCTCAACAGACAACACTGGCCTCTGCTTTCGTGGCTGTCCAGAAAAAGGTACCTATATACATACCTGGTGGCATTGCCCAATTGTACAATCATTTTGGAAAAAGATCTTTTTGATAATTACAAAATTTTTCCAGACCCAATTAAAGCTCTCCTTAATTTAAAACCAGCCTTTCTGAATCAGAAACAATTCAAATGAGTTCTTACACTCTTGATAGCCGCAAAGCAGACTATAGCCAATGTGTGGAAAACAGATGTGGTGAATATTGCAGAAACCAAACGTAGACTGAATCAATCTTTCATCCATGCTAAAATTGACGCTATAGATAAAAACCAGATGACAAAGTTTGATATCATATGGAAACCCTGGATTAAATATTATACATCAGATAATATTGATAACCGAGTTTTATTGTTATGGTGATTAAGATTTTTTATAGAATTACAACATTAGCTGATATATAAAACCTCCTCCGGAGAATTATTCCCTCCCCTTCCCCTCCTATATACCTTTTATGTTCTTCCCTTACTATATAATACTTACTATAAACATAGTTTAGAAGTTATGGTCAAAACTTTAAAATCATATATTTTCTTTTAGACATATTTATATTTTCTTGGGATTAAAATGTTTAAAACTCAGTTATAAGAATGTTTTCAAATTCTAAAATATATAAGGCCATTTATTGTCATTCCCACGAGAATATCTTGAAATTCTTCTTTGCTTTGTATCATCCGTACTTCAATATGTCTACTTTTTATTTCTGGTATCAAATAATTTGTCTTATATTCTGTACATGTAATTTATTTTAACATAAAATAAAAACTTTTGAACGAGAAGAAAAGGGGGTGCAAAAATATATATAAAAAGGCATAACGTGAAGGTTGCAAAAAGGAAATCCCAGGTTAGCACGGACAATACTGAGAGTCAAAGCAAACAACTTATATATCATAATAAGCAGCAGACATGAATGACAATCACTATATAACTTATACAGTAAAATTAAATCAATTATATATACAAATACACATGTTATTTACTCTCCACTATATTCTATACCTATATTGCATCATAAACAGATGTATCAGTGTTGCCAACCTACCAAATAGAAATTTATTGACACGGCACCCAAAATTTACTGGCACAGCCAAGTTTTTACTGGTATTTCCAAAAGTTAAGACATTGCAGTATTAATTGAAAATTTCAGTATTTAGGTTATAAACAAGTACAATATGTGATTAGCAATGTTATTTAAGGTAGATATTAGGGCAAAATACATATTTCTTTGGCAGGCTCTGGACCAGAACCACGCAAGCCGAGCGTCACAGACATATTTTTTGCTGGCAAGCTTTTCCTGTCACTGGCATTTACCGGCAGGAAAAAGTGCCCATTTTTTACTGGCTTCTAGTAAAAATACTGACAGTTGGCAACACTCAGATGCATCACTGTGCAAATATGTAATCAATAGAAAAGAATATAAAATAATTTTAGGCTAGTAACCATAGAATAGATAGACAGGGCAAAAGAAAGAGTTATGTCAGCACCATTCACAAGATTCACAAGATCATGAATGGTGCTATTTTGAAATCAATAAGATTATCTCAAATTAAATGCTTTTATTAAGCACTTCAGCTCTGGAAGGTTTTGCCCCCTTCCTGACCAGGCCATTTTTTGGGATATGCCACTGCGTTGCTTTAACTGACAATTGCGCGGTCGTGCGACGCTGTACCCAAACAAAATGTATGTCCTTTTTCCCCCACAAATATAGCTTTGTGTTGGTGGTATGTGATCACCTCTGCGGTTTTTATTTTTTGCTCTATAAACAAAAAAAACGACTATTTTGAAAAAAACTCAACATTTTGTACTTTTTGCTATAATAAATATCCAAAATAATAAATAAAAATAGTTTCTTCATCAGTTTAGGCTATGTATTCTTCTACATATTTTTGTTAAAAAAATTGCAATAAGCGTATATTGATATTGAGTGGTTTGCGCAAAAGTTATAGCGTCTACAAAATAGGGGATAGATTTATGGAATTTTTATTATTATTTTTTTTTACTAGTAATGGCGGTGATCTGCAACATTGCGATGGACACATCAGACACTTTTGAAACTTTTTTGGGACCAGTGACATTTATACAGCGATTAAAGCTAAAAATAGCCACTGATTACTAGGGGGCGATCAAGGGGTTAATTGTGTTCCCTATGTGTGTTTCTAACTGTGGGGCTGACTAGAGGAGGACAGATCGTTGTTCCTACTTAGTAGGAACACACAATGTTTTGGAGGCCCGTTTGGGGTGTTTTTCCTCTGCTAGTTGCATTCCAGTTCTCCTGGGGCTGCTGCCTCTGGGAGGCAGCTAGAAAGAAACAAGAGTTGCAGTCTGGGCCTCAGCAGGAGCTGGGCAGAGGGCATATAGAAGACTACTAAGGGATTTTTTGCTGGAGGGTACTGTTCTGAAGTCCTGGATCTGGAGAAGTATTTATTATTCCTCACTGAGGATCTACCTTTGGAAGCTGGGTGGTAACCAGCTCCTAGGATATTGTGAGTTTGAGCTGGTTTGGACTTTTATGTGAGGCTGCTATTATAAAGATTTGTGCTAGAAGTTTGTCCTCCTATTGATCATTTTGGAGTATCCTAAAACCCACGAACCCGATTTCTGTTGTAACGTAATTAGCAGTAAATTCTAAAAAGACATCTCCTAGACTGAGCATGTGTTGTCTATGTGCATGGAAATATGTTATGGATGGCAGCCTCTGTACTACCGAGAGATACCTGGGTCATATACTCAGCGGCCCCTCCGGGGGTGAGCTCTATATTTAACATTTTCTTCATTAACTTTAATGCTATTACAAGGGAGATAACAATCCTCGCATGCAATAGCATTAGCGGGTGACAGGTCCTCTTTATCCAGACATCAGGGCTATATTAGACCTCCAATGTCTCCCCTGCCCTTCACTCCATTGGTAGGGTGGGGGGATGCACCTTTAGAGCCCCGTAAATGTGATGTAGATCTGTTCGGGTCACTTTTACCTTGGTAGACAGGGTTTTTTTTTAATTATCTTTGGATAGAGTCAGAAACGTTTAGAACACCTTAGGCCCCTTTCACACGGGACGGATTAGTAATGATCCGCTTGCTCAGCGGGGATTGCTCCGTTGTCCCCGCTGAGCCAGCGGATAACAGGGCGGTCCTGGCACACTGTGCAGGGACCTCCCTGTCAGCTCTCCGTTCTCCTCTGTGGGGGATCGGATAAACACGGACCATCTGTCCGTGTTCATCCGACCTGCTCTGCAGACGTATAGAAAAATAGGATTTTCCTCCGTCTGCAGAATCGGACAATAGCAGAGGCGGACGATATCAAGTGTCAGCGGATGTTCATCCGCAGACACCCGCTATCCCATAGGAATGCAAGTATGTCCTTATTTCTTCCACAAACGGATGGCAGAAATACGGACATAATGTCCGCATGTGTGAAAGGGGCCTTAAAGGTATAGGCTGCTATCCATATCCAATATTGCCAATCAAAATTAACCTTATACAGCACAGAGTTTGTGAATAGTCAATAGTGTTACCAATAAAAACATTAAGACCCCTTTCAAACTGGGGCTGCCCGTGCATTGACGGTAAAGCGGCACTTGTTTTAGCGGTGCTTTACCTCTGTTTTAGCGGAGCTTTTTGAGCGCTAGCAGGGCGCTTTTAACCCCAAAGAATGAGTTACACGTTACGGTGCTTTCCGAATCGCTTTTCTGCCACTTAAGACGTGCTGCCCATTCATTGCAATGAGTGGGGGCATTTTGGGAGCGCTGTTTACATCGCTCCCAAACCGCCCCAAAAATGCTGCCTGCAGGACTTTTTCTAACGTCCCGCAAGGGAACCACCCCAATGTGAAAGCACTCTGGCTTTCACACTCGGGGTGATTCCCTTCACAAAAGGAAGATGAAGTCTGGGTCATTTATTTGTTACTGTAGGGGGGGAGGGGGTTTATATATGTATAGTGTGTATATATATATATATATATATATATATATATTTCCATATAGTCTAGAAATCTCCTTAAGTAAAACTAACATAAAAGATGACACATTTTAACTGTATCATTATTTTTATCTTATATTGTGCAGATGTAAATCAACAGGTTGTGAATCACCAGCCAGGTAGGTGATGAAAATCGGTAGACAATAACACATGCATGCATTGTATGTATTGTGCATACATTGTGAATGTCTACATATGTATGCAACATCATTTATAATTTCAAACTTGGGCTGCCCTTTCAAACTGGGGGTAAAGCAGCACTTGTTTTAGCAGTGCTTTACCGCTGTTTCAGCTGAGCTTTTCGAATGCTAGCAGGGCGCTTTTAACCCCAAAGAATGAGTTAAAAATGCTGGCGTTACGTGGTACGGTGCTTTCCGAAGAGCTTTCCTGGCGCTTAAGAAGTGCTGCCCATTCATTGCAATGGGCGGGGGCGTTTTGGGAGCGATGTTTACATCGCTCCCAAACTGCCCCCAAAAATCCTGCCTGCAGGACTTTTTCTAACGTCCCGCAAGGGAACCACCCCAGTGTGAAAGCACTCTGGCTTTGACACTCAGATGGCATGGGAGGCAGTTTTCAGGCACTTTACAGGCACCATTTCTGCCTCAGTGTGAAAGGGGTATAAAATGTATCGCTGGCCAGCGTAGCTATGAGAAAAATATTAAATAACTTTATTTTAAAACTTTATAGTAAAAGGACAAAAAAAATCAACTGCTGTTTCTAAAGTGGTCCTGCATGTCTCTGGAAAGTTTGTGGATTTGTTGCCCTTTCTTGTCCTTGCCTGCATCGCCACCTGCTGGTAATGTTTATTATTATGCCAATACTATAGTTTTTCCTGGTTAGGTTTCACTTGGTTAGCACTGTAAATACACAGCAGTGTGATACCAGGCCTGTTATTGTATAAAAGGAAGATGAAGTCTGGGTCATTTATTTGTTACTGTGGGGGGGGGGGGGGTTATATATGTATAGTGTGTATATATATATATTGATTTCCATATAGTCTAGAAATCTCCTTAAGTAAAACTAACATAAAAGATGACACATTTTAACTGTATCATGATTTTTATCTTATATTGTGCAGATGTAAATCAACAGGTTGTGAATCACCAGCCAGGTAGGTGATGAGAATCAGTAGACACTAACACATGCATGCATTGTATGTATTGTGCATACATTGTGAATGCCTACCTATGTATGCAACAAAATTTATAATTTCACTATAATTTGAGTTGTATGCATGGATGTAGGAAGACAAATTTGTATCATATTGTGAGGGGGTTCGCTCGGTAGCGGGTGTGTGTGACCCCCTGGATGGGTTCACAACACAAAGTCAGGCACAGCAGACAGCGGTGTAGGTGCAAAAAACAAAAGATCTGGTTTATTTAGGCTACATGCAGTGATACATATAACAGCCAAACAAAATAAAACAAGAAAATAAATCCTGGTCAGCTTGACCTCTAACTACACACGTAGACGCCCTGTCTAACAACTGGGTGCAGCCTTGTGCTGCCCCAGTCCCTTTCTCTATTGTAGGGGTTTGCCACACAGGCGTTAACTCACCGCACAGAACAGATCTCAGACTCCCCAGTCTACACACACAAAACTGGTTCCAGGATGGAGCATCTCCCTATGCATGCTGGGGTTTTTTGTAGAGGTCTTAATGAGCCCACTTACTACAGCTGGGCTCATTAACTCTTCCCCTCTAATTGTAAAAGTCTGCATAAAGCCTGAATCTAGGACACACATATTTCCCATCCTGAATACAACCAGGTGATTTTACCTGCGTGCTGCCACACATATATTCACCTTAAAGTGGTCAGATAGATCCAAAGACATAAAGAACAATGATATTTGTATTTTAGACACACCACCCCTTACCCAGTGCTTACATTCAGTGCTTAACATACACATAGCAAACCACACATAGTAAATTCTAAGTATGTAGGTTTATTTATTTAACTTATTAATTACAGGTACTTATATAGAGCTGTCAATTTACGCAGTACTTTACATAAATATTGCACATTCAAATCAGTCCCTGCCCTCATGGAGCTTCCAATCTAGGGGGCCCTAACTCACATTCATACATACACATGCTAGCGGTAATTTATACAGGAGCCAATTAACTTACTTTGGACAAGTGCACATTTTGGGCATAAAGTAAATACTGTGAGGAAACAGCGATCACAGGTCAATTAGCTTCAGTATAAATCACACAAATAGGAAACATAAGGGGAATACAAAGACACTGAATTTCAAAAGAGACAACTTCCCTAAACTATGAACCTTGCTAGAAAATATAAATTGGGATAAAATCTTAGGAACAAAGAACACGGAGGAGAGATGGGTTTGCTTTAAGAGCATATTAAATAAGTGCACTAGCCAGTGCATCCCATTGGGAAATAAATTTAAAAGAGCAAACAGAAGTCCCGGATGACTTAATTCCAATGTAAAAATTTATATAAAAGCAAAGTAGAAGGCCTTCAAAAAATATAAGCCTGAGGGATCATCATCAGCATTCAGACTTTACAAAGAATGCAACAAGAAATGTAAGGATGCAATTAGAGCGGCTAAGATAGAGCACAAAAGATATAGTGTGGAAGAGCAAAAAAAAAACCCCCAAGAAATTCTTTAAGTATATAAACAGTAGGACTTCCGGCCGGATGTGATCGCGGCGGCACTCATCTCTCCACGGCTCCGCTACTCCTGACCCGCATCCGAGCACCTGGAGCTTTACTCGTTCATGCGGCCACTACTGCTGTACAGGGGAAGGTGCGCTGCACACACTTATGCCATTCTCGGCGAAAAAGAACACACGATCCATCCGAAATACACCACGAGGCTCTGCCTCCGCCATCTTGTTTCCCCCACTGCCTGCACAGCGCGCCATGGCTGCTGCTGCTGGGATGGAGCAGGTGAGAGGGGCTGAGGGCTTGGATCCTGTGGCAGAGCAGACGACAGGGGTGAACCCAGAGGCTATCACTCGCCTGATTCTAGAGGCGATCAGTGCTAGCAGGGCTGAGTTGGTGGGTCGCATCAATCACCTCTCCTCTGAGTGTAATCTAATAAGGCATGACTTGGACAAGTTCAGGGGCCGCCTGACTGCAGTGGAATCGCGTGTGTCAGAGGTGGAAGACCTGTCTCATGAACATAGTGCCAAACTATTATGAGATTGTGCCTAATTATAAAAGAAAGGTATATGGTATCCTCATCCTTGTATATTGAAGATTTTTTTGGGGGAAAAAGAGCAAAGGAATTCATACATGGAACATCATAACCATGGTTCGCCTTAAAGTCACCCAATAGAATGATGGACTGTCTTGATACCAAGTTTATATAAAAAATACAACTATTTATTATTACTTATAAAAGAGTTTTGTTACAAAAAGAAGGGAAAATTTATACATACAAAAGTAAATACATATTATGACTATAACATAGACAAAATTTGTTACGACAATATTTTGTGTCCAATACGGTCTTTGGTTTCTCTACTAGTTTCGCGACTACTCTGTCGCTTCTTCAGGAGACCTTTTTTGTCTAGAACGAAATTTATCACATATTACTTAACAAACAACAATATTTATTTCAAAGTATTTGATGTATTGTTTGTAGTCAGTTTAATAAGAGAAGGAAAGAGATATGAATACGAAGCATGTAGCTCACCACCATGCAGATATCGGAGGACAACTGGAGTTCGGGTAGTCCTTACCAAGTTAGGCAATTGACCACCCTTTGGGGCGGACACGGGAGGTTCAAAATCAGCTACAAAACAATAGTAGGAAATTTTTAAATAATAGATATATATATGTAAACGACTTGCACAGCTTCAGCGTGGACATTTGTGTCACAGTTTGGGTATAAAGATTACATACCAATATAGCCAGGAGCTTTGAAAGAAGCAGCATGGGTAAAAGTGAAGCAGTGCGGCAGTTCCGATGGACATTGAAGTCCGGGTACACTTGTCGGTGTGCCAGGAAAGCCCAGAAGGATATATCTATTGGATCTAATGCACGGTGGACATTGTGTCTATGTCAAAGGGAGAGTCCAAATCTTTGCCCAAACTGTCGTCGGTGTGCGGTGTTGACCTAGTAAAAATTTTGTTCAGTCAACCGAGTGTATAAATTTAATTCTGGGATACATAATGTATAGGGGAATTCATACCGATCGACAGCGTCTCTCCTGCACCTCCTTCGTCTGAACGACGGTTTTGGCCTGAAAGCTCCCCGTTCTTCGTTTCGCACGCTGTAAAGGAGCGCCATAATTGTGCGCCTTTAACCTCCAACCCGGCGGCGTCACGAACACTGCGCGGGCGCCGGGCTATGACGTCGCCGGGTCCGCCGCTCCTACTGCGCATGCGCCAATACGTGGCGACGCATATCAGCCATAGTCACCTAGGAAACCATCGGTGACTACTTGCTGAGGCGGACCTGTTGCCACCCACTATGTGGGGGCCTATCAGGACCGCCGGAGAGGCGCATGCCCGCCCCTGGGAGTCTCCTCCCATACTCCATACTAGGTCCTACAACAGCATGATTAGAGCAATACATGCCTCGTTTTACACTGTGAATAGACATTAGGAAAAAGGGGGGTAAACAAAAAAGCATTACAACTATTACAATGGCAGCATTTTGTTACATATTGTTATATATGCAATTCTCACCAATACGTTAACTTAGTCTGTGGAAAGATAATGCGAAATCATAATTAGATAAATGACTGAATTAAAGTATTAAAACAAAACAAAATAGACACCTTTGTCCACATAGTGCCCTGATGACCAGACACCGGAAATTTGTGGTGGTGTCAGAGGAAAAAACAGTGGGTCAGGCCGTCAAGATACCATACAGACTGAGGGACTGGGGTAAACAAGAAGAAACAGCTGATAAATAAAAGTATAGATTTTTCATTTGAGAAAATACTTATATGTTTTTGTTTCGTTCAAGCCTGGCGGGACCAGAGCGTCTAAACGTTCTATCCATAGGGTTTCTCGTTTTAAAATCTCTCTGTCCCAGTCCCCCCCACGGGTGTCTTCGCGAACTACTTCGAGGACAAAGAATTTAACCACTTGGGGCTGATACCGATGATGAATGCCTATGTGGCGACCCACTGCAGTGAGCTTACCGCCCGATGAGTAGTAAAGGTGGTCTCCTATACGTTGGCGAAATTCCCTAATAGTTTTACCTACGTAAAACGCTCCGCAAACACATATCATTAAATAGACAACACCTTTTGTGTCACAACTGGCATAGAAAGATGGAAGAAAAACTTCTCCATTTGGGAGATTATAGGTGGTTCCCTCTGATATCCACGGACATCGAGGGCAGCTCCCACAAGGGTGAGTGCCACGAGGACCTTGCCGATTTAATTCAGAAATTTGATAGTGGCTTCTGGTAAGTTTGTCACCAAGGGTAGCTGCTCGTTTGAAAACCAATTCAGGAGTTTGTCTAATATATTTATTTAAAGTATGATGGTCTGTTAGAAGATGCCAATGTTGTGATAGAATGTTTCTAAGGATATTTTGGTGTGCAGAGTATTTTGTGATGATCTTAACTGTGGGGGGGTGGGCTGGTCTGGAGGGGCCGTAGAGTAGAGATTCTCGCGTGCGCCCATAGGCTTTATTGAATGCTTTTCTCAAATTTGATCGTGAGTAACCTCTATTAAGGAGGCGCTCCTGTAAATTCTTTGCTTGAATCAGAAATTTCTGGTCTGTGGTGCAGTTTCTTCTTGTGCGTAGGTATTGGGCGTATGGTATGCTGCGTATTAGGGGGCGGGGATGCGAGCTTTTGGCATGTAGTAAGGTATTTCCAGATGATGGCTTACGGTAAAGATCAGTAATTAATTTTCCCGAATGGTCTTTAATGATGTTGAGATCCAAAAAGGCAATTTGGGTTAAATTATATGTATATGTGAATTTAAGGTTGAACGTATTTACGTTTAATATTTTAACAAATTCTTCTAAAGCCTGGACAGTACCTGTCCAAACAATCAGAAGGTCATCTATGAATCTATACCAAAGAAGAATGCAATCAAGATACATCTGTAAAGATTCATTGGTGAATACAAATCGCTCCCAACCCCCCAAATATAGATTTGCATAGGAGGGTGCGCAAGCTGTCCCCATCGCCACGCCCTGAGTTTGTAAATAAATTTGGTCCATAAATGTAAAGAAGTTTTTACTTAGGATGAAATCTAAAAGTTGCAATATGAAGTCATTTAGAGGCCAGGTTGTATGGTCTTGTTTTTTGAGGAAAGTGCTGGCCGTCCGGACGCCCTGCTCGTGGGGGATGCTAGAGTACAGAGCCTCAACATCTAAAGCCACGAGGAGGGCGTCCGGAGGGACCTGCACATCCTCAAGATGTCGCAGAAGATCAGTAGTGTCTTTTATGTATGAGGGTAGACTTGTGACGCGAGGAATCAAATATGAGTCAACTAACCTACTTGCGTTCTCTGTTAAGGAGCCCATTCCCGAGACTATTGGACGCCCGGAGGATTTTTTTCGTCCTTATGTATTTTTGGGAGTGCATAAAATGTCGGCATCCGAGGTTTTGCTGTATTTATATATTTCAGGGTTTCACCATCTATCAGCCCTTTTTCGTAAGCCCCCATGACTAGGGATCTAAACTCTGTTGTAAAGGTTTCTACTTTTGAGAGATCTAATGGAGTATACCATGCCCGATTCCTTAAAATTTTTTGGCACATTAGTTGGTATTGCTGGTGAGTCATTATGACTAGGTTGCCCCCTTTGTCCGATTTTTTGATAACAATATCAGGATTTTTTTGTAGCTTTAAAAGTGCCCGTTTTTGTTTATAGTTTAAATTGACATAGGTATTAGGCCAATCCTGTTTTTTCAATGATTTAATTACTACAGTCAAAAAGTCCCAAATAGTGGGACATGTCATAAGGTCAGGGAATGCTCGCAAGCTTAATTTAAAGGTATTTTTTTGTGGCTGAGTGCTTTTCATTGAAGGTTGGGGCTCAGGTGCCGGGGTCGATAGAACCTCTGGGGTTGCCTCAACTTCAACCTGTCCCTCATCATATAGTAGCATGAGGTCGCGTAGAGCCCTGAATTCTTGCATGGAATAGTCCTTAGTTCTCTCTGCTAGTTCTTTTTCTAGATTTAGATTTCGTCTGTCTTTATCATACATAAATTTGTAAGTTAAATTGCGGGCAAAGAGGTATATGTCTTTGATTGTTTCATAAACATTTATGGGCTCAGAAGGACTGAACCCAAGTCCCAATTGAAGAACTGATTGTTCATCATACGTCAGGGGGTAGGGAGTAAGGTTAACAATGTTTAGGTTGTCCATCTGAGGATTGATCTTAGCAAAATTTGCATCTAATGGGGTAGAGGGATCCTTAGCATAAATGCGTCTAGACTCCCTCGTCGGTGTGGATCGGGGGTGGCCGGTGGAAAAAAACCACTGGGATTTGAAAGTGGAGCCTGTGTATTGGCATGTAATATTTTCGGGATAATGTTGTGCAAGGTCGAAATTTGTGTACTAGTGCTTTGACCTTGTGAGTCTGAGTGTGCTGGTGAGGTGGTTTTAGCGGTTTTACCCGTTTTCTTGCCTTTTTTGGAGTCCTCCGCTGGGTGGTCTCCACCAGTAAGTGATCTTTTACGGGGGGGACCCGGTGCGCGTGAATTCACATAGGTGACCTGTGAAGAAAGGGATGAGATTGAGGAATCAGATTCAGTGTAGTCTGTAGTAACAAGTGCTTCTTTAGGTGCTCGTGTACGTGGAAATTTTCTTCTTATCAATTTGTTACCCCATTTGTAGGCATAGCCTTCAGAAAAGGCAAGTTTGTCTTGGACAAATTTGCCTTGTTTTTTGACAATGATTTCTTTGTTTAGTATTTCTATGCGCTCCCTGACCTCTTTCCATTTTTCCCTAAAAATGGGAGATTCCATAGTTTTAGAAAATTGATCATTAAGACGTTCGATCTCCCCATCTAAAGAGGCCATATCTGCATGGTATTGTATTGTTAATTTAGTCATTAATTCCAAACTACATTTGGTTAATATATTCTCCCAATCCTTTTTAAATTCAAGAGAGGGATCTTTGATAGTTGGAAAAATTTGAATCCGAAGGCCTAGTGGGCAAATTTCTTCCCTAATATATTGTTCGAAATACTGTGTATGCCAATGCAGATGTGACTTTTTCTTAAGCAGACCAAACATCCTTTCTAAGGCCGCGTACACACGCGGGGACTGTTCGCTGAAACTGTCCGCTGAAACCAAGTTTC
The DNA here is from genome assembly GCF_037356315.1 of Lithobates pipiens. Taxonomy (NCBI): domain Eukaryota; kingdom Metazoa; phylum Chordata; class Amphibia; order Anura; family Ranidae; genus Lithobates; species Lithobates pipiens. The sequence goes on from NW_027507903.1 coordinate 557,214,009, forward strand.
AGCGGACAGTCCGCTCGTGTGTGGGCTTTCAGCGGACAGTTTCAGCGAACAGTCCGCTGAACAAGGTTTTTCGGAAATTCCGAAAAACTGTCCGCTGAAACCTTGTTTCAGCGAACAGTCCCCTCGTGTGTAGGCTTGTTCGTCAAACTAAGTTCCGCGCATGCTCAGAAAGGATTTACACGCCGAAAGTTATAATGCAGTGTATAGGACGTCGTATTTTTCGTCCCGTCGTACGTGCCGTTCACGTCATCGCGCACGGTTTCAGCAAACTGTTCGTCCGTCGTGTGTGGCCATGTCCGTCCATGCTAATTTTGAGCGGACTGTTTGCCGAAACTGTTTGACGGACAAAGTTGGGCGAACAGTCCCCGCGTGTGTACGCGGCCTAAGAATATTTTAGTTTCATCCTCAATTTTGTAATTTGTTAAACAACCTGTTTTAATGGACAGCATAAAATCCGACCAATCAGACCCTAACATGTCCATCACTCTGCTGGTTCTGTGAGCTCAAGACCGAACCGTCAGCCCTGACACCACCACAAGGAAAGCAAATAGAAAGGGGAGGAAAAGAAGAGAAAGAAAAGGAAAAAAAAGGGGGAAGAGGGGAAAAAAGGAAAGGGAAAAAGGAAAAAGAAAAACAGGAGGGGACAGAAGGGAAATATCTATTAAGTGATATCACGTATTGGTGAATTTTAAACATATGTGAGAGTTTATATCTCATTGATTGCCAATTGATTACTATAACCATACATATGAGGCACCAAAAAAATGCCGGAAAAACCGGACAAAAAATCGGACAAAGAAAATTGTCCTGGGTGTGTTATCCACCCTACGCAAATAATTATGAGATTGTGCCTAATTATAAAAGAAAGGTATATGGTATCCTCATCCTTGTATATTGAAGATTTTTTGGGGGGAAAAAGACCAAAGGAATTCATACATGGAACATCATAACCATGGTTCGCCTTAAAGTCACCCAATAGAATGATGGACTGTCTTGATACCAAGTTTATATAAAAAATACAACTATTTATTATTACTTATAAAAGAGTTTTGTTACAAAAAGAAGGGAAAATTTATACATACAAAAGTAAATACATATTATGACTATAACATAGACAAAATTTGTTACGACAATATTTTGTGTCCAATACGGTCTTTGGTTTCTCTACTAGTTTCGCGACTACTCTGTCGCTTCTTCAGGAGACCTTTTTTGTCTAGAACGAATTTTGTTGTGTTTGTTTTTTGTTTGAATTTTGTTTTGTTTTGTCTATGTTATAGTCATAATATGTATTTACTTTTGTATGTATAAATTTTCCCTTCTTTTTGTAACAAAACTCTTTTATAAGTAATAATAAATATTTGTATTTTTTATATAAACTTGGTATCAAGACAGTCCATCATTCTATTGGGTGACTTTAAGGCGAACCATGGTTATGATGTTCCATGTATGAATTCCTTTGGTCTTTTTCCCCCAAAAAAATCTTCAATAGTGCCAAACTAGCTGAACTCCGTGACCAAGTCAAGGACTTACAACATAGAGCCATTGATGCCGAGGACCGTCAAAGACGGAACAACATCCGGGTAGTGGGGCTCCCGGAGGGGGCTGAGGGGGACCGTCCCGCTAACTTTGCAGAGCAATTTTTCATCCGGTTACTAGCCATGGAGGATGTACCACCTACATATGTGGTTGAAAGAGCACATAGAGTGCCCACCGGCAGCAGGCCGCCAGGTGCTCATCCTCGGCCCTTCTTAGTTCGGTTCCTAAACTATCGTGACCGGGACATGATTTTGACCCAAGCCAGGAAGATTCCGGAACTCAGACATGATAACGCGCGGGTGATGTTGTTCCCTGACTTCTCGGCGGCGACTCAACAGAAGAGACGCTCCTTTACTGAAGTCCATAGGCGCTTGAGGGAGAAGGAGGTTAAATACAGCATGCTTTACCCCAGCATGCTTTACCCCGAGACACTGCCGGGCCGGGAGATGTTCATCCGTATTCTGGTGGCGTCTGCCTTTTTGGTGGTGGGGAGATGAAGGGAAATGACAAAGGAAGTATCCTTGGAGCACAGCCTCAATGACTGCATAAGTTGGTCACCAATGGGAACTGCCATTTATTTTGCTGACCCTTCATGGATGTAATTGCATGGGTGGCATATTGGACCCCTGAGGAGAGGACCCCGTTTCTCTTCCTTTTACCCTGTTGTTTTTTCGCCTTTTTTACTTTTCTTATTTTTGATCCCGGGCCTACCTTATGTCCTATTTTTGGCTGTTCTGAGGGCCTTCTATGCAAATTTATTTTTTTCAGTTTTTTTTTTCTCTTGCACCCCTACTGTGGTTTTATTTTCCTTATCGTGCAACCAGGTTGTACAGTGGTAGCTCCATCACCCGTGTAGGAGCTTATGGTGGAGGTATGGAACTTTAAATGGTGTTGCCGGACTTTCGATCACTGTGGCGGGAATTCCCCGCAAGTGTTTTGCTTTTGTTTTTTTGGTTTAGGGACGAAGCTATATGCCAGGTTAGTTCTGGTTGTTACTGGTATAAAAGCAGGGGAGGGGGGACCTGCAGTCACATCTCGTTGTGGGGTTATATATGTATATATCTCTGGTTTGTTTTAGTAAATATACCCAGATCTTACTGCGCAGGTTAATGCAACTTAAAGGGTACCTCAGCATAATTCTGAGGAAAGACTTAGGGGGTGGATGGGAGAGAGGTGGGGGCTCGAACCGGATGGTTGCAGGGCCCTCACGGCTCCCTGTCCCTCAATGTGTATTTAACTTACTATGTGATGGCGAATGAGGTTAAAATCGTTTCTTGGAATGTCAGGGGCCTGAATCATAAGCTTAAACGGGCCTCTGTTTTCCAATATCTCAAGCAGACGCGTCCGCATATCGTCTTCCTACAGGAGACACACCTGGATGGCAGTAAAATACTTTCATTACGCAAACCCTGGATCCAAAAAGCCTTCCATGCTACCTATTCCACGTTTGCGAGAGGAGTCTCTATCCTAATAAGCAGAGCAATTTCTTGCTTGGTCCATCAGGTGTTCTCTGACCCGGGAGGCAGATATGTGGCGATAGTGGCAGATGTATTTCATAAGAGCATTGTGTTGGTAAATGTCTATGGTGCCCCCTCCTTTCCAGACTAAATTGTTGTTCGACCTACTGCTTAAACTTGCACCATTTTTCCACCTTCTTCTGGTTCTGATGGGAGATTTCAACGCCATTTTAGATGCGGCGTTGGACACTTCCAATCCGAACAGTAGTGGTTCCGCAGAACTTCTTAGTTGGAGTTCCTTGGCGGAGCTTACTGAACTCTGGAGATGGAAGCATCTGACTGAAAGGTGTTTTTCACATGTCTCGCTGACGCACAAGTCCTCAGCCAGGATTGACTTAGCATTTGGAAATATTAGATTGTTACCCAATGTGAAGGCTGTCGCCTACCTAGCGGGGGGGCTGTCTGATCATAACCCCTTGGCGGTCACCCTGTCGCTTGCTTCAGGTACCGGGCAGGGAGGATGGCGACTTCAGCCGGGGTGGCTGCGAAATGATCATGTATCGGTAAGACTGACAGAGGCACTGCAAATGTACTGGTCTTCTAATGACAATACTGCAGACCCCCAGGTGGTTTGGGATGCCTTTAAGGCGGTGACACGGGGGGAATGTATCTCAGCCATTAAAGAGGTGAAGTCTCAGGACAGGGTGGAGGCAGAGTATTTGCAACAACAGGAACGGGAGACGGCGAGGGCTCATGCTGACGCCCCCACGAGGGCCTCGTATGAGGCCTTGCTGGAAGCTAGGCGCACTCTTTCCACCAACTTTACTGGACAGGCCCGTGCGGAGCTGACACAAAGGGCTCAAACTAATTTTGCTGAAGGGGACAAAAACGGGAAGCTCCTGGCTATGCTGGTGGCAGACTTTCACTCTCCCACTTGCATACCGGTGATTCAGGATCAGGGGGGGACCTAGTAGATGAGCCTGGATGCATACTACATGCTTTTGTGCAATATTACAGGTCCCTATAATCTCCCATTCCCGCATATGACTGTTCGGCCCTGAAATCCTTCCTGTCGGAGCTGCCGCTACCAAGAATTTCAGAGGAGGACTGCTGTACGTTGGATAGTAAAATTACTAAAAGGGAGATAGAACAGGCAATATTTACTTTTCCCCCAAACAAAGCCCCGGGGCCGGATGGTCTACCGGCGGAATTTTATAAGGCCAATGTGGAAATTTTAGCCCCCAGACTGAATTTGCTCCTGGAATACTGCCATGCGCACAGTGCCCTACCGGCCTCTATGTTAGAGGCCTACATGGTTCTTCTGTTAAAACCAGGAAAGGACCCAAGGGAGTGGGCCTCCTACCGACCCATAGCATTATTGAATATGGCTCTTAAGATTTTGACGAAGATTCTGGCCCTCAGACTGGCCGGGGTACTCCCATCTATTATAAATATAGACCAAACGGGTTTTATGTCTGGGAAGTCGACGGATACGAATTTAAGGAGGTTGTTCACACACTTACAACTTAAGCAAGATGCCGACAGTAATAGAATTGTAGTTTCCATTGACTTTGAAAAAGCCTTCGACTCGGTTGACTGGAACTATTTGGCGACGGTCTTGGAGTTGATGGGCTTTGGACTGTGGTTTAGGAAATGGATATCTATGCTCTATGAAAAACCGAGGGCAGCAATTAGGTTGAGCACGTCCACCTCCGAGTTTTTTGACATAGGTAGAGGGACTCGTCAGGGGTGCCCGCTCTCCCCCTTTCTGTTCTCCTTGGCTCTGGAACCACTGGTAGATCGGATAGGGGCATAAAGTCCATCCTGGTGGGTACCATAGATGAAACCCTGGCGCTATACGCAGATGATATGTTGCTGTTTCTGGATGACCCGGGGGTTTCCTTGAGGAAGGCCTTAGTGACTATTGATTATTTTGCCACTTTTTCAGGTTTAAAGGTGAACTGGGGCAAGTCCTCTATTCTACCGATAGACTCCCAGGCTAGAGCTATGGCTGACCCTCAACTACCGTTGCAATGGGTTTCCTCTTTAAAATATCTAGGGGTCTGGGTAACAGCGGAGGTAAAGGATTATGTAACCCTTAACTTACTCCCGTTGGTACTGTTATTGAAACAAAAAGTACAAACATGGTCGAAGCTACCGCTATCCTTAATGGGTAGAATTAGCTTATTGAAAATGAAATTCCTCCCAGTTGTATTGTATTTCCTGCGCCATGCGCCTGTCTGGATACCGAAATCCTTTTTTAAGCAGCTTGACAGTGTGGTCTCCTCTTTTCTGTGGACGCCCAGACCCCCTAGGATTGGGCTTCAGGTGCTGAAGGAGCCAGGTGATAGGGGGGGCTTGGCACTACCGGACTGGCAAAAATATTACTTAGCCGGGCAATTGGTCTTCGTCCGCAGATGGTTAATCGCAGATGACGGGGACGCAGTCACGGTCCTAGAGGCCGCGCATCTGGGGTCATATGACAGTCTCCGGTTTGCGCTATTTAGAGGACTGGGGTCTGACCTCCCGCTAACATTGACCATGAGGGCCACTATTAAGGCATGGGAGATGGCGGTGGGGGTGGCATGCCCCAGTTATAGGGGAGTGTCACCCTCAACCCCCATATGGATGAACCTGACTCTGCCTCACTTTTAATAATTTACCTGACCCTGTGTTATGGACATTGAAGGGAATTAAGAAGCTAGGGGACATAATGTCCTGGGGCGAGCTACAGTCTTTTTCACAGCTGCAATCCCGACATGATCTTCCAAATAATTACTAATTTAGGTTTCTGCAGCTGAGACACGCTTTTCAGGTGCAGTTTCACGAGCGGAGGGTGGAATCCCTACCCTCGGCTCTCGAGACCTTGCTGTCTGGTGATGACCTGGTGAAACCTTTGTCCGCGACCTATAAAGAACTGTTTAAGCTAACTCCTAAGGCTATTGTCCCGTGTAGGGAGCGATGGGTACGGGAAGTTCCGGAGGTGCAGGGGGAGGACTGGGACGACCTATGGACCCGACCTTTCAAACACCTAGTATCCGCGAGAGACAGGTTGATTAAATTCAAATTTCTGCATAGGAGTTACTACACTCCGGCTAGACTGGGCAGGATTTTCCCCTCGGCCTCGATGGAGTGCTGGCATTGTCCTCACATACAGAGATTTTGGACTGATGTAGTTACATGTGTTTCGGAGCTGATTTCAGTTCCGGTACCGATGACCATCAAAGTGTGCCTCTTGGGACTAGTGGATGACGTAGTACCTGCACGGGCCATGCGTACGATGCTGACTATCCTTTGTTTCTATGGGAGGAAAGCTATCCTGCTGGCCTGGAAGAAGTCGGAGGCTCAGAGCGTTACAGCCTGGAAGGGTCTGGTGAATTCAATGTTACCTTACTATAAAGCTACTTATGAGAGTAGAGGCTGTGGGAAAAAGTTTGACAAAGTATGGCACTCCTGGTGTAACTCCAGGGATACGGTGGGGTGAGGGGGGGGGGTCTTGAAGGTACAGGGCACAGAGTTTTGATTGTACCACATTGCCATACTTATGAATCGCATCACCTGAGGCATCTTGGGATTCTCAGCAATGCATGAGGCTCTGGGTAATAGATTTGGAAACATGTGACTCCGAATATGACAGGTTGGGATGGCTCCCATAATGAGATGTGACTGGTAGAGGTGGGTGGGGGGGGGGGAGGGGCTGTTGTAGTTAGATGGTCTCTGTTAGATAGACTGGTTGTGGACAGTGTTATGGACGGACACGTCCACTGTTGTATGTTTTTGTTTCTGGAAAATTAATAAAAAGATTTTTAAAAAAAGTATATAAACAGTAAAAGAGGGAGGACGGGCCATATTGGCCCCATAAAGAATGAGGAAGGGAATCTGGTTACAAAGGATGGTGAAATGGCGAAGGTGTTGAATTTATTCTTCTCCTCAGTCTTCACAAGGGAATGGGGGGACTTCAGTAACCAAAACTGCGTGCTGGGTGGAAACTCACAAAGGCATAAGAAAAGGGGGTGCAAAAAAATATATAAAAAGGCATAACGTGAAGGTTGCAAAAAGGAAATCCCAGGTTAGCATGGACAATACTGAGAGTCAAAGCAAACAACTTATATATCATAATAAGCAGCAGACATGAATGACAATCACTATATAACTTATACAGTAAAATTAAATCAATTACATATACAAATACACGTTATTTACTTCCCACTATATTCTATACCTATATTGCATCATAAACAGGTGTATCAATGTTGCCAACCTACCAGATAGAAATTTAATGACACGGCACCCAAAATTTACTGGCACAGCCAAGTTTTTACTGGTATTTCCAAAAGTTAAGATATTGCAGTATTAATTGCAAATTTCAGTATTTAGGCTATAAACAACTACAATATTTGATTAGCAATGTTATTTAGGGTAGCTATAAGGGCAAAATACATATTTCTTCGGCACACTCTGGACCAGAACCACGCAAGCCGAGCGTCACAGACATATTTTTTGCTGGCAAGCTTTTCCTGTCACTTGCGTTTACTGGCAAGAAAAAGTGCCCAATTTTTCACTGGCTGCCAGTAAAAATACTGACAGTTGGCAACACTCAGATGCATCACTGTGCAAATAGGTAATCAATAGAAAAGTATATAAAATAATGTTAGGTTAGTAACCATAGAATAGACATGGCAAAAGAAAGAGTTATGTCAGCGCCATTCACAAGATTCACAAGATCATGAATGGTGATATTTTGAAATCAAGAAGATTATATCAAATGAAATGCTTTTATTAAGCATTTCAGCTCCAGAAGGATTTGCCCCCTTCCTGACCAGGCCATTTTTTGGGATACGGCACTGCGTTGCTTTAACTGACAATTGCGCGGTCGTGCGATGCTGTACCCAAACAAAATGTATGTCCTTTTTCCCCCACAAATATAGCTTTGTTTTGGTGGTATGTGATCACCTCTGCGGTTTTTATTTTTTGCTCTATAAACAAAAATAAACTTAAACTTTTTGCTATAATAAATATCCCCAAAAAATAGTTTCTTCATCAGTTTAGGCTATGTATTCTTCTACATATTTTTGTTAAAAAAAATTGCAATAAGCGTATATTGATATTGAGTGGTTTACACAAAAGTTATAGCATCTACAAAACAGGGGATAGATTTATGGAATTTTTATTATTGTTTTTTTTACTAGTAATGGCGGTGATCTGTAACATTGCGACGGACACATCAGACACCTTTGACACTTTTTTGGGACCAGTGACATTTATACAGCGATTAAAGCTAGAAATAGCCACTGATTACTTGGGGGCGATCAAGGGGTTAATTGTGTTCCCTATGTGTGTTTCTAACTGTGAGGCTGACTAGAGGAGGAGACAGATCGTTGTTCCTACTAAGTAGGAACACACAATGTTTTGGAGGCCCGTTTAGGGTGTTTTTCCTCTGCTAGTTGGGTTCCAGTTCTCCTGGGGCTGCTGCCTCTGGGAGGAAGCTAGAAAGAAACAAGAGTTGCAGTCTGGGCCTCAGCAGGAGCTGGGCTGAGGGCATATAGAAGCCTACTAAGGGATTTTTTGCTGGAGGGCACTGTTCTGAAGTCCTGGATCTGGAGAAGTATCTATTATTCCTCACTGAGGAACTACCTTTGGAAGCTGGGTGGTAAACAGCTCCTAGGATATTGTGAGTTAGAGCTGGTTTGGACTTTTATGTGAGGCTGCTATTATAAAGATTTGTGCTAGACGTTTGTCCTCCTATTGATCATTTTGGAGTATCCTAAAACCCACAAACCCCATTTCTGTTGTAACGTAATTAGCAGTAAATTCTAAAAAGACATCTCCTAGACTGAGCATGTGTTGTCTATGTGCATGGAAATATGTTATGGATGGCAGTCTCTGTACTAACCAGAGATACCTGGGTCATATACTCAGCGGCCCCTCTGGGGGTGAGCTCTATATTTAACATTTTCTTCATTAACTTTACTGCTATTACAAGGGAGATAACAATCCTCGCATGCAATAGCATTAGCGGGTGACAGGTCCTCTTTATCCAGACATCAGGGCTATATTAGACCTCCAATGTCTCCCCTGCCCTCCACTTCATTGGTGGGGTGGGGGTGCACCTTTAGAGCCCCGTAAATGTGATATAGATCTGTTCGGATCACTTTTACCTTGGTAGACAGGGGGTTAAAGTAGAACATTTTTATTATCTTTGGATAGAGTGGGAAACGTTTAGAACACCTTAAAGGTATAGGCTGCTATCCATATCCAATATTGCCAATCACAAATTAACCTTATACAGCACAGAGTTTGTGAATAGTCAATAGTGTTACCAATAAAAACATTAAGACTCCTTTCAAACTGGGGCTGCCCGTGCATTGACGGTAAAGAGGCACTTGTTTTAGCGGTGCTTTACCGCTGTTTTAGCGGAGCTTTTTGAGCGCTAGCAGGGAGCTTTTAACCCCAAAGAATGAATTAAAAATGCTGGAGTTACGCGTTTCGGCGCTTTCCGAATCGCTTTTCTGCCACTTAAGAAGTGCTGCCCATTCATTGCAATGGGTGGGGGCGTTTTGGGAGCGCTGTTTACATCGCTCCCAAACAGCCCCAAAAAGGCTGCCTACAGGACTTTTTCTAACGTCCTGCAAGGGAACCACTCCAGTGTGAAAGCACTCTGGCTTAGACACTCGAACAGCATGGGAGGCAGTTTTCAGGCACTTTACAGGCACCATTTCTGCCTCAGTGTGAAAGGGGTATAAAATGTAGCACTGGCCAACATAGCTATGAGAAAAATATTAAATAACTTTATTTTAAAACTTTATAGTAAAAGAACAAAAAAAATCAACTGCTGTTTCTAAAGTGGTCCTGCATGTCTCTGGAATGTTTGTGGATTTGTTGCCCCTTCTTGTTCTTGCCTGCATCGCCAAATGCTGGTAATGTTTAATATTGTGCCAATACTATAGTTTTTCCTGGTTAGGTTTCACTTGGTTAGCACTGTAAATACACAGCAGTGTGATACCAGGCCTGTTATTGTATAAAAGGAAGATGAAGTCTGGGTCATTTATTTGTTACTGTAGGGGGGGTGGGGGTTTATATATGTATAGTGTGTGTATATATATATATATATATATATATATATATATATATATATATATATATATATATATATTGATTTCCATATAGTCTAGAAATCTCCTTAAGTAAAACTAACATAAAAGATGACACATTTTAACTGTATCATTATTTTTATCTTATATTGTGCAGATATAAATCAACAGGTTGTGAATCACCAGCCAGGTAGGTGATGAGAATCGCGGAGACAATAACACATGCATGCATTGTATGTATTGTGCATACATTGTGAATGTCTACATATGTATGCAACATAATTTATAATTTCACTATGATTTGAGTTGTATGCATGGATGTAGGAAGACAAATTTGTATCATATATTCACCTTAAAGTGGTCAGATAGATCCAAAGACATAAAGAACAATGATATTTGTATTTTAGACACACCACCCCTTACCCAGTGCTTACATTCAGTGCTTAACATACACATAGCAAACCACACATAGTTAAATTCAAAGTTTAAGTAAGTAAGTTTATTTATTCAACTTATTTATTACAGGTACTTATATAGAGCTGTCAATTTACGCAATGCTTTACATAAATATTGCACATTCAAATCAGTCCCTGCCCTCAGGGAGCTTCCAATCTAGGGGGCCCTAACTCACATTCATACATACACATGCTAGCGCTAATTTATACAGGAGCCAATTAACTTACGTTGCACATTTTGGGCATAGAGGAAATACTGTGAGGAAACAGCGATCACAGGTCAATTAGCTTCAGTATAAATCACACAAATAGGAAACATAAGGGGAATACAAAGTCACGCAATTTCAAAAGAGACAACTTCCCTAAACTATGAACCTTGCTAGAAAATATAAATTGGAATAAAATCTTGGGGGCGTGGCCTGGACGCTGAGGAGAATGGCAGCCTAACTTGTGAGCTCCTGCTGCAACGGAGGGAAAACAGCAGATACCGGAGGTAAACTCGAACCCACGGTCTACAAACCGACATGGGAACATCCTCCCGTAGATCCTCTTCGTCCCGATCCAGGTCTCCTCGAGATTTGTCACACGGAACGAGTCAAAACGTCCCTGAGATGTTCCACTCTCAGGCCAGCAATATGGCGTCCACACGAGGCCCGCCATCACCTCAAATCACCTCACAATCCTCACGGTCTCCCTCAGCTACTGGTGAGATTATACTCGAACCGCAACACCACCCCAGTCTTACCGATCTTAGATCGGTTGCGGATGATATTAAGCAAACATTAACGGCGGCTATTTCGGAGCTCCGCATAGACATTCAAACGATAGCGAACAGAGTACAAGATGTTGAACACAGAACTGCACAACATTCCACGGTACTTCGTCGGTCCTGCCAGGTTATAGATACTCATACCCTGCAACTTAGAGATCTGAATCGCCACATGGAGGACCTTGATAACCGCGGTAGACGACATAACCTTCGTCTCCGCGGACTCCCTGAATCGGTCGAAGCCGATCGTTTGAGACCTGAGGTAACGGGCCTGTTCAACGCTATCCTGGATCGGGATCCGCTCACCCCTATAGGATTGGAGCGCATTCATCGCGCCCTACGCCCACGAGGCAAGGAGACGGACCCCCCCAGGGATGTGGTCTGTTGTGTGATAGACTATCAGCTTAAGGAAGATATTCTCAGACAAGCGCGGGTGAAACACCCGCTGACGTACAACGATACAGAAGTTCGTTTGTTTCAAGACCTATCCTCCATAACGCTTCAACGTCGCAAGGAACTCCGCCCACTTCTGGAGGTTTTGCGCGCCAAGGGCATACAGTACAGATGGAAGTATCCGTTCGCATTATCTGCTTCTGCGCAAGGCCGTTCGGCTTTGCTGAGAGTCCCGGAGGACCTCCGACGCTTCTGTGCCACCCTAGAGATTCCCTTCACGGATGTACCGGATTGGTACGCGGAATTTCGTCCACAATCCGGGAGACGTCACCAGCAAGAATACGAACCGATGGAAGTTCAAGAACATCGCAACCGCAGACAACGTTCGCCTTCACCTGATCAACCTCACGGCTTCCGTAACGATCCTACCCACAACTCCAGTCCGATGAAAGCGCCGACCACGAGAAGAGCTCGTCGGGATCGTTGATCAGAAATGCAGTGGTATTAACCCTTTCTTGGAGTTGCTAAATGGGATTCTTCTGTTGATATACTGACACCTCTTTCCCATCGTATTTCTTTTTTCTTTTTATTGGCTCGGGTTTTTTTTTGGGCCACATTAGGTCTCGGGGACTTATTACTAGCAAACTTGCTCCCCTTTTTTTTTTTTTTTTTTTTTTTTTTTTTTTTGTAAATCTCAAGCTGCTCAGAGATTGTTATTCTGTAGCCTAATCTGGGATTTTTATCAACGTACTCATTACAAACCTTTATGTTGGGATGAAAATTTTTCTTTCTTAAAGTATGCTATTCCTTTCATAGGTGTAATTCACATGGACCCAATGCAACGTCTCATGGGCATTTTCCTTAGCTAGAGAATACACATAACTTACTAACCAGGCTTTGTATGTTACCCCAGACCTGTCTTGGGTACTCAGTGAGCTGCTCAATTAAGTGGGGGACCATTTGTTTTCATTCTATCCCCTTCACTAATATGCGCTGTGGTCCTTGTGGAATACCCCTCCCCCCAGTTTTTAACTGTTACCGAAACTGAGGGAAACTATGATTCCTGTTTTTCATGATTTATGTTGTGCTCAGAAGCCCCTCTTTACATTGGGTCCTCTACTGCCAGGAAACAAAGAGATCTATTTAATTTTTTTGAGGATCACCCAGATGCTTACTGGATACCCGGGGTAAGGGGTGACTTAATAAGCATAAATGAATCCATCTGTGTCCTATCTTAGATTACTGACATCATGGTTAGCATCTACCATTTTAAGAGTCTTGTGTTACGTCACCTCCTCTATTTCCCATTAGGATGTGGTCATTTTCACGCTCTCCCCTTATTCTTAATGGGGGGGTCACAAACATGCAATTTAAGTTTCGTACTGAGTCTGATGGATCTTGTCCCGTGTATTAATACCTTGATACACCAATCACAAGTCAAATGCCTTTTTTTTTTTTTTTTTTTGTTTTTGTTTTGAGCACGGTCTATCATTTCCCCTACAACTCTGATATTACAATCTCCATAGGAGTATTGCTAATGGTAGGTCCTTGACTCGTCCTCGAGACTATCCTAGTTCAATTTGGGAAAGAGCTAGTTTTGCTTTATTGCCACAAGATACCTGTTTAGTCTGACAAAAATACTTTAGTTTGAAATTGAAGTTTATTATCGGTTTAGTTCTGATGTTGCGTAACCCTTCTTCCATGTTTTGCTCCATTTCATGGGTTTTTATTTCTATCTCTCAATACCTCTTCGCCTTGACAATGTTTTATGCATGATTGCGTCAATTAGAGTTTCCAGATAAACTTTACTAGGCCTCAGGTCTGCATCCTTTATCCTCAATCCTGTTTTGCCTCTCCTACTCGTGCCTGCAGACGAAGTGTCTTTTATACTAACTAGATCCATTAGCCGATATACACTCCTTTTTTTTTTTTTTTTTTTTTTTTTGGGTGTTTCCTCTAACTGTTTTGACAAGAATCTAGACTGTCGTTAGGCAGCTTACATCTTTCACACCTCCATTTTCAGCATTCATACCCTTCCCTCCGTTCAGCTGTCAGCATTTCTTAATCTTGTATTTACTCTCCTCAATAACCCAGACGACGTTTCACACAGAGATATTCTGTTCAACCATACCACATTTACTTCCATTACTTCTTGGAATATCTCACACCTGTCTAGGTTTAGTCCTTTGCATTATAATTGCTGCATCGGACACAGTGAGCTGGTTCTCGCTACAAACCTCCGAGAAATCGATTACCTCACTAGTCTCGACTGCACTTCTATATAATCTACGGCTGTAAGATCTTTCGAGACTAGTACTCCCCCCCCTTCTTTTGACCCTTTTACCCCCCGGATTCCTTTGTCCCCTTTTTCTCCTAGTGTTTTTCTTTCACAACGTAGTATAAACTCCTTTGGCTAGTCTTTTCGTCGACCCCTGTCATTATATTTCTAGGGTGTTCTATCGCGTCTCTCGCACATCTGAAGATAGAATGGACTCCCCTTCATACAAGACACATTCCAGGGCGCTCTCGCTGAGACTGGTCTCCATTAATGTCAAAGGTCTTAACTTACCGGAAAAGAGATCCCAGTTCCTGCGAGAATGCCATAAATTGAAAGCGAATATAATATTTGCACAGGAAACACATTTTCTGACAGACAAAATTCCTAAGCTGTCGGATAAAAATTTTCCCACGGTCTTTCATTCGACGAATAGCCACTCCAAAACAAAAGGTGTGTCGACCCTTATCTCTAAAAGCACACCCTTTCAACTAATAGATTCACTAAGCGACACTGAAGGGAGATACTTATTTCTTAAAGGGACCATTCACTCCAAACCAATCACAATTGCTAATATATATTCTCCCAACACAAAACAAGTTACTTTTTTTCGTTCTATCTGTGATCTTTTGTCTTCCTTCTCATCGGGCATCCTCATTCTCGGGGGGGATTTCAACGTCCCCCTGAACCCTATCTTAGATTCCTCCTCTGGTTCCTCAGCCTTGCCATACAAAGCTTTGAAACAAATAAAATTGCAACTCCAAAACATCCTGCTACATGATTCCTGGAGAACGCTGAATCCACAGGGAAAAGATTATACATATTTCTCCCCTACTCATCAAAAATACTCCCGAATTGACTATTTTTTTATTTCACAACCTGACCTACCCCTCTTGACTAAGGCCACAATAGAACCTATGACATTTTCTGACCATCATCCAATATCCATTCTTCTGGAATTTCCCGAAACTGTAACCAAATCTAAAACGTGGAGACTTAATTCTGCCTTGCTCAAAGACCCAATCAACGTGGCAAGCATAAAAACTCGTCTTACAGACTATTTCAGACTTAATGAAATCCCTGACACCTCCACACTATTCCAATGGGAAGCCCATAAAGCTGTAATCCGAGGGGAATTTATCAAATTATCCTCTCTTCTTAAAAGAGAACGCCAGGCCAAAATAGCAACACTTATGTCCCAAATTCGCGTGTTGGAAGCCACGCACAAACAAACACTTGCAATACAGACCTATCAATCCCTGACACAAATCAGGAAACAATTATTAGAAGAACTTAACCTGAAGATCAGGAGACAATATGTCTTAAGAAATAAACTCTTTTATGAAAAGGGTAATAAAGTTGGCTCTCTTCTGGCTAGAGCAGTGCAAAGTAAGAAACTCAACTCAACTGTACATCATATTACTGATAACCAGGGTAAAGCTTACAACTCAAATGAAGATATAGCCCAAAAATTCGAAGAATATTACCAAACGCTTTATAACATTCCCTCTAGGCCCACTAAGCCCAGTAGTTTGGAGGTGAGACAGCATAAGATTAACGAATTTCTCTCCAAATTTGGCCCTAAGCGTATTTCTCAGGAAAATGCCCAAAAGCTGAATACTCCCTTATCCGAAGAAGAATTCGATAAAGCAATCAAAGAGATGAAAGTAGGGAAGGCACCTGGCCCAGACGGTCTTCCTTTGACATATTACAAAACATTTACAGACATACTTAGACCCGCTTTCTCCTAGCATATAAATCCTTCGCCTCCACTTCCCATGCCCCCCCTCATATGCTTGAAGCACACATCACAGTAATACCGAAAGAGGACAAAGATCCTTCCCTGGTCACGAATTACCGCCCCATTTCACTCATTAATGTGGATGTCAAGATTTATGCTAAAATTCTAGCGAATCGCTTGTTGCCGCTTCTCCCGTCTTTGATCTCTTTAGATCAAGTAGGATTTATCCCAGGACGGGAAGGTAGAGATAACACTATTAAAGCGCTTAACATCCACCATTGGCTGACTTCAACCAAAAAACAAGGATTCTTCCTTTCCCTGGACGCCGAGAAGGCGTTTGACAGGGTGGCCTGGGATTACATGGACTCGGTCCTCAAAGCAATAGGACTGCCGGGCTTATTTATCTCATATATTCGGGCTCTGTACTCCCAACCGACCGCCAGAGTGCGGGTCAATGGCCACCTGTCAAACGCCTTCCGGCTTCACAATGGTACGAGACAGGGTTGTCCCCTCTCACCTTTACTTTTTGTCCTCACTCTCGAACCCCTTCTCAATAAACTAAAATTGAATCCAGATATTAATGGCGTTTCCATCAATACCCGCATTTATAAATTAGCAGCTTTTGCGGATGACATTCTTCTTTTCTTAACCAACCCGCATATCTCCATCCCCAATCTTCTTTCCGACTTGGAGATGTTCCAATCCATCTCCAATCTTAAAATAAATTACTCCAAATCCATTGCCCTGAATGTAACTCTCCCCGCAGAGATGGTAACGCAATGTAAAGCAAATTTCCCCTTTAATTGGGCTGAACACTCAATCACTTATTTGGGAATTAAAATACCGACGTTCCTCTCCAACCTCTTTAAGGAAAACTTTCTCCCAACTTTGCAAAACACCAAATCAGACCTTAAGAATTGGAGAGCTCTACAAGTGTCCTGGTTCGGTAGAGCCGCACTCCTTAAAATGACTATTCTTCCATGCTTCCTTTACTTATTACAAACGATTCCGATCAATATTCCCTCGTCCTTTTTCCATTCTTTCCGTCAAGTATGTTCCGCTTTTATATGGCAAAATAAAAGGCCAAGAATAAGTTTTACACGCCTTACCCTTCCAAAAACCAAAGGTGGAATTGCTCTTCCTGACCTACGTCGATACTATTGGGCCACACATCTAGCCAGGATTGTGGACTGGAATGTTCACCAAAATGTAAAAGATTGGGTACCACTAGAACACTTTGTCTCTACACAAAATCTTCGATCACTGCCCTGGATAAATCCACGCCATATATCGATACAGTACAAGCAACATCCGCTGATTGGGCCCACACTGTCTGTTATCCACAAGGCATTGAAAAAACTATATCCGCACCCATGGCTGAGTCCTCTTACCCCACTGAGAAACAATCCCGATTTTCCACCAGGCAAGAGTCCTATTTATCTGGCCAACTCCTGGCCCCACACAGATCTTACTGCTAGGCAATTCTTCGACAGGAGAAGGAATTTCAGATCATTGGCTGATTTGAATACCACGGCTTCCCCTACCCACATCTCCGACTGGACGTATAGACAACTACAACACTTCTTGACTGGACGACATAATATAGACTATTGGACAAGAGATCTGAACACCCTAGAAAGCCTTTGTACACAACACGAACCACAAAGACATCTCATCTCCATCCTGTACACATATCTCTTCATGGGCGATTCAGCGTTCTCCAGCAAGCCTTACTCCTCATGGGAGCAAGATCTAGCTATCAAACTTTCTGACTCTGAGTGGGAAACCATTTGTACTTATATTCTCAAAGGATCCCTTAATGTAGCGGTTCAGGAAGGAGGATACAAAATTCTATCCAAATGGTATAGAACCCCTTCCCTGCTTCACAAATTCTCAGATAATAATTCCAACTTATGCTGGCGCTGTGGCAAGGCGGAAGGGACCATGCTTCACATTTGGTGGTCGTGTTCCGCCCTTCAGAATTTCTGGAGATCTGTCCATGACACCATATTGGCTGTAACATCCCAAACCAATAATTTTTCCCCTGCTTCCTACCTACTTCACTACACCAAAATCCCCAGGACACGCTACTTTAAATCACTCAATATGATCATGATTAACACGGCGCAACAATGCATCCCAAGTCATTGGCGATCCTCTACAGTACCAACCATAGCGGAATGGTTCCGTAGATTAAATAACACCGAAACCATTGAAGAACTAATTAGCATATCCAATGACACAGTCACAAAATTTTCAGAAATATGGCAGGACTGGCGCCGTTTCAAACTTACTGACGCTTACTCCTCACAATTTGGTTAAATAATTCTCATACACTAGATTATACCCTTTTCAGTGTTACCCCTACCCTCTAAATTTTATCTTTTCCATCCTTCCTTTCCCCCATAATATGTATTTCTGCTTGATCTGTTTTCCCATTCGATGGCTCAGAATATCTTAGTTTTCCCTCCTTTCTAGTTAATGCACCCTTAAGGTTGGTTCTAGATTCAACTATATCAGTAACTAAGATCTTTAATGTGATTCTTTCCACGGTTGGAAATTGGTTAAATTCTGGAGTAAGATGTTGAACTATTAACTGTTTATCTACGCTTTAATGCCTTATTGTGTCATGTATATTCTGATGCTATACTTACTCCATTGTTTGTATTTCTCTGTATGACTACTTAACCTTAATAAAAAATTTTGTGGAAAAAAAAAAAAAAAAAATCTTAGGAACAAATAACACTAACATAAAAGATGACACATTTTAACTGTATTATTATTTTTATCTTATATTGTGCAGATATAAATCAGGTTGTGAATCACCAGCCAGGTAGGTGATGAGAATCGCCGAGACAATAACACATGCATGCATTGTATGTATTGTGCATACATTGTGAATGTCTACCTATGTATGCAACATAATTTATAATTTCACTATGATTTGAGTTGTATGCATGGATGTAGGAAGACAAATTTGTATCATATATTCACCTTAAAGTGGTCAGATAGATCCAAAGACATAAAGAACAATGATATTTGTATTTTAGACACACCACCCCTTACCCAATGCTTACATTCAGTGCTTAAGCATACACATAGCAAACCACACATAGTAAATTCAAAGTATCTAAGTTTATTTATTTAACTTATTTATTACAGGTACTTATATAGAGCTGTCAATTTACGCAGTGCTTTACATAAATATTGCACATTCAAATTAGTCCCTGCCCTCAGGGAGCTTCCAATCTAGGGGGCCCTAACACACATTCATACATACACATGCTGGCGCTAATTTATACAGGAGCCAATTAACTTACATTGGACAAGTGCACATTTTGGGCATAAAGTAAATACTGTGAGGAAACAGCGATCACAGGTCAATTAGCTTCAGTATAAATCACACAAATAGGAAACATAAGGGGAATACAAAGTCACGCAATTTCAAAAGAGACAACTTCCCTAAACTATGAACCTTGCTAAAAAATATAAATTGGAATAAAATCTTAGGAACAAATAACACAGAGGAGAGATGGGTTTGCTTTAAGAGCATATTAAATAAGTGCACTAGCAAGTGCATCCCATTGGGAAATAAATGTAAAAGAGCGAACAGAAGTCCTGGATGGCTTAATTCCAATGTAAAAATGCATATAAAAGCAAAGGAGAAGGCCTTCAAAAAATACAAGCCTGAGGGATCATCATCAGCATTCAGACTTTACAAAGAATGCAACAAGAAATGTAAGGATGCAATTAGAGCGGCTAAGATAGAGCATGAAAGATATAGTGGAGGAAAGCAAAAAAAAAAAAAAACCCCAAGAAATTCTTTAAGTATATAAACAGTAAAAGAGGGAGGACAGGCCATATTGGCCCCATAAAGAATGAGGAAGGGAATCTGGTTACAAAGGATGGTGAGATGGCGAAGGTGTTGAATTTATTCTTCTCCTCAGTCTTCATGAGGGAATGGGGGACTTCAGTAACCAAAACTGCAGGCCGGGTGGAAACTCACAAAGGCATAAGAAAAGAGGGTGGAAAAATATGTATAAAAAGGCATAACGCGAAGGTCGCAAAAAGGAAATCCCAGGTTAGCACAGACAATACTGAGAGTCAAAGCAAACAACTTATATATCATAATAAGCAGCAGACATGAATGACAATCACTATATAACTTTTAGGCCGCGTACACACGCGGGGACTGTTCGCCCAACTTTGTCCGTCAAACAGTTTCGGCAAACAGTCCGCTCAAAATTAGCATGGACGGACATGCCCACACACGACGAACGAACAGTTTGCTGAAACCGTGCGCGATGACGTGAACGGCACGTACGATGGGACGAAACATACGACGTCCTATACACTGCATTATAACTTTCGGCGTGTAAATCCTTTCTGAGCATGCGCGGAACTTAGTTTGACGAACAAGCCTACACACGGGCGGACTGTTCGCTCAAACAAGGTTTCAGCGGACAGTTTTACGGAATTTCCGAAAAACCTTGTTCGTCAAACTGTCCGCTGAAACTGTCCGCTGAAAACCCACACACGAGCGGACTGTCCGCCCAAACACTGTTCAGCGGACAAAGTTGGGCGAACAGTCCGCGCGTGTGTACGCGGCCTTACAGTAAAATGAAATCAATTACATATACAAATACACTTTATTTACTCTCCACTATATTCTATACCTATATTGCATCATAAACAGATGTATCAGTGTTGCCAACCTACCAGATAGAAATTTATTGACACGGCACCCAAAATTTACTGGCATAGCCAAGTTTTTACATTGAAGTATTAATTGCAAATTTCAGTATTTAGGCTATAAACAAGTACAATATGTGCTTAGCAATGTTATTTATGGTAGATATTAGACATGTGCAGAGTAAAATATTTTGTTTCGGAATTTCGTTTTCGTCCGAAAAATTTATTTATTTAGTTACTCCTGAAATTCGTTTTTATTTATATCGTTTTTCGTTCAAAAATTGCATTCGTCTGAAAATCCACATGAATTACGGTCGAATCTGTCTTTGAAGGCTTATAGTGTCTGTTGAATGTATAAAGAAGATTCGACGGTGCTAGTATATAGCATACTTCGTGTGAAATTTAGAACCCTATTAAAGTCTATGGGACTCCAACGTTCAAAATCTAAAGTGCTAATTTTAAAGGCTAATATGCAAGTTACTGTCCTAAAAAGTGTTTGGGGACCTGGGTCCTGCCCCAGGGGACATGTATCAATGCAAAAAAAGTTTTAAAAACGGCAGTTTTTTCGGGAGCAGTGATTTTAATAATGTTTAAAGTGAAACAATAAAAGTGTAATATTCCTTATAATTTCATGGGGGGGGGGGGGGGGTGTCTATAGTATGCCTGTGAAGGGGCGCATGTTTCTGGTGCTTAGAACTGTCCCTGCACAAAGTGTCATTTATGCAGGAAAAAAAGTCCTTTAAAATCACTCGCAGCTATTATGAATTGTCGGCTCCGTAATACAGAGAATACTCATTGAAAGTCATTGATAAAAAAAAAAAAAAAAAAAAAGCGTGGGGTTCCCTCAAATTCAATTACCAGGCCCTTCAGGTCTGGTATGGATATTAAGGGGAACCCCGCGTCAAATTTTTTAAAAATTGACATGGGAGTCCCCCTTAAAAATCCATACCAGACCCTTTATCCGAGCACGCAACCTGGCAGGCTGCAGGAAAAGAGGGGGGGACGAGAGAGCGCCCCCCCTCCCTCCTGAACCATACCAGGCCACATGCCCTCAACATTGGTAGGATGCTTTGGGGGTCTGTGACCCCTCAAAGCACATTGTCCCCATGTTGATGAGGAGAAGGGCCTCATCCCCACAACCGTGGCCGATGGTTGTGGGGGTCTGCGGGCGGGGGGCTTATCAGAATCTGGAAGCCCCCTTTAACAAGGGGACCCCCAGATCCCCCCTTGTTTGAAATGGTAAGGGGGTACAAAAGTACCCCTACCATTTCACAAAGAAAGTGTAAAAAATTGTTAAATAAGACAAACACACTTTTGAAAAATTCCTTTATTAAAAATAAAAAAAAATAAAAAAATATTCCAACGGTGGTAATCCACTCTTGCTATCCAGCGACGGAGGATCATCTCTCCGGGGTCCAGCGATGGTTGATCTGAATCAGCGCAGCGAATCCATCCATCTTCTGTCTCCACTGAGGAGACACTGCGGGGATTCCTGCGGCCTGACGTTTGTTATATGCGGGGGGCGGGGCCACCCATCACTGTCCCGCCCCCCCTCTGACGCAAGGGGAAACCCGGGTTTCCCCGTGATGTATGGGTGACCCCGCCCCCACTGATGTAACCTGCCTGTGTTACATCAGAGGGGGCGGGGTCACCCATACGTCACGGGGAAACCCGGGTTTCCCCTTGCGTCAGAGGGGGCGGGGTCAGGTGACGGGTGGCCCCGCCCTCCGCATATAACAAACGTCGGGCCGCCGGAATCCCCGCAGTGTCTCCTCCATGGAGACAGAAGATGGATGGATTCGCTGCGCTGCTCTGGATCAGATCATCCATCGCTGGACCCCGGAGATCCGTCGCTGGATAGCAAGAGTGGAGATTAGCACCGCTGGAATCTTTTTTAATCTTATTTAACTATTTTTTACACTTTCTTTGTGAAATGGTAGGGGTACTTTTATACCCCCTTACCATTTCAAACAGGGGGGGGCAGGATCTGGGGGGTCCCCTTGTTAAAGTGGGCTTCCAGATTCTGATAAGCCCCCCGCCCGCAGACCCCACAACCACTGGCCACGGTTGTGGGGATGAGGCCCTTCTCCTCATCAACATGGGGACAAGGTGCTTTGAGCGGTCACAGACCCCCAAAGCATCCTCCCAATGTTGAGGGCATGTGGCCTGGTACGGTTCAGGAGGGAGGGGGGGCCGCTCTCTCGTCCCCCCCTCTTTTCCTGCGGCCTGCCAGGTTGCGTGCTCGGATAAAGGGTCTGGTGTGAATTTTTAGGGGGACCCCACGTCAATTTTTTTAAAATTTGACGCGGGGTTCCCCTTAATATCCATACCAGACCTGAAGGGCCTGGTAATTGAATTTGGGGGACTCCCACACTTTTTTTTATTATTTATTTATTTTTATTTTTATCAATGACTTTCAATGAGTTTTCTCTGTATTACGGAGCTGACAATTCATAATAGCTGCGAGTGATTTTAAAGGACTTTTTTTCCTGCATAAATGACACTTTGTGCAGGGACAATTCTAAGCACCAGAAACATGCGCCCCTTCACAGGCATACTATAGACACCCCCCATGAAATTTAAAGGAATATTACACTTTTATTGTTTCACTTTAATCATTATTAAAATCACTGCTCCCGAAAAAACGTCCGTTTTTAAAACTTTTTTTGCATTGATACATGTCCCCTGGGGCAGGACCCAGGTCCCCAAACACTTTTTAGGACAGTAACTTGCAGAATCTTTTCTCTCTGTCAAATCTTTTTTCTCTGTCGAATATTTTCTCTATATAATCTTGGACTAATAGAGGTAAGGTTAGGCACATTCGACCACAGGTTCTATAGACACAGATTGTTATTGTCAGAGTCACGTCGAATCTCCTATTCTATATCGAACTGTTGTAACAACTAAAACGAAAATAAAGCATTTATTTATGTGGGTTCTTTCGTTTTTCAGATTCTGTGCTTTTGTTATCCTTTGTCAAAACGAAAATAGCTGAAATTCGGACAAAAATGCATTCGGACGAAAACGAATGCACATGTCTAGTAGATATTAGGTCAAAATACACATTTCTTAGGCACGCTCTGGACCAGAACCACGCAAGCCGAGCGTCACAGACATATTTTTTGCTGGCAAGCTTTTCCTGTCACTGGCATTTACTGGCAGGAAAAAGTGCCCACTCTTTCACTGGCTGCCAGTAAAAATACTGACAGTTGGCAACACTCAGATGCATCACTGTGTAAATATGTAATCAATAGAAAAGTATATATAATAATGTTAGGCTAGTTACCATAGAATAGATAGACAGGGCAAAAGAAAGAGTTACGTCAGCACCATTCACAAGATTCACAAGATCATGAATGCTGCTATTTTGAAATCAAGAAGATTATCTCAAATGAAATGCTTTTATTCAGCTCCGGAAGAATTTGCCCCCTTCCTGACCAGGCCATTTTTTGGGATACGCACTGCGTCGCTTTAACTGACAATTGAGTGGTCGTGTGACGCTGTACCCAAACAAAATGTATGTCCTTTTTCCCCCACAAATATAGCTTTGTTTTGGTGGTATGTGATCACCTCTGCGATATTTATTTTTTGCGCTATAAACAAAAAAAAACAACTATTTTGAAAAAAACTAAATATTTTGTACTTTTTGCTATAATAAATATCCCAAAAAATAATTGTTTCTTCATCAGTTTAGGCTATGTATTCTTCTACATATTTTTGTTAAAAAATTGCAATAAGCGTATATTGATATTGAGTGGTTTGCGCAAAAGTTATAGCGTCTACAAAATAGGGGATAGATTTATGGAATTTTTATTATTATTTTTTTTACTAGTAATGGCGGTGATCTGAAACATTGCGACGGACACATCAGACACTTTTGACACTTTTTTGGGACCAGTGACATTTATACAGCGATTAAAGCTAAAAATAGCCACTGATTACTAGGGGACGATCAAGGAGTTAATTGTGTTCCCTATGTGTGTTTCTAACTGTGGGGCTGACTAGAGGAGGAGACAGATCGTTGTTCCTACTTAGTAGGAAGACACGATTTGTCTCCTCTCCCCTGACAGAACCGGGATTTGTGTGTTTACTGTCAGAAACCATGAATCAGACTGAGACAGAAGTACAATCAAATCACACTTGTTTATTAATAAAAATAAAAAGGAAAATAGAAAAAGCGTAGTCAAGCATAGCCAGAGTCCAGTAACTAGATGGGGTAGTCAGCCAGTCCAAAGTTCATTAACCAGATCGGGTAGTCAGCCAGTCCAAAGTTCATTAACCAGATCAGGTAATCAGCCAAGCCTGAAGTCAGGGATCCAAGGAGAGCAACTGCAAGCAGGATAAGGAGCCAGGAAGGATGTCAAGTAAGCCAGTCTTGAAACAAACTGCAGGAGATGGTTCCTTGTGATGTAACCAACGCGAAGGCAGAGGAGAAGTGAGCTGGAAGGCTTTAAATAGGCAGGTCAGACGAGCATCATTGGGAACAGCTGGTAACTGTGGAGAGAGAAGAGAGATGGCAATTAGCCAACAGCTGAGCGGCCAGCCCAGATGAGGGAGGGCTAAGTCAGCCCTGACAGTACCCCCTCCTCAATGACCCCTCTCCCTCGGAGGGCCACCGAGCTTGAGGGGAAACCGTCTATGGAACTTGCGGAGGAGGACAGGGGCATGTACATCAGAGGATGAAACCCAGGAGCGTTCCTCTGGACCGTACCCCTTCCAATGCACCAGGTACTGTATGCGCCCACGGAACCTTTGGGAGTCAACAATGGATTGTACCTCATACTCCTCATGGTTCTCAACCTGAATAGGGTGAGGATGTGGCACCAAGGTGGTAAATCGGTTACAGACCAACAGTTTCAATAAGGAGACATGAAACACATTTGAGATGCGCATACTCGGAGGAAGGTCCAACCCGTAAGCTACTGGGTTAATCCTGCGAAGGATACGGAAAGGCCCAATAAACCGAGGTGCAAACTTCAGTGAGGGAACACGAAGCCGGAGGTTGCGAGATGACAGCCAGACCCTGTCCCCAACCTGGTAGGAAGGCGTCTGCGGTCAGCATGGAGTCTGTACCTATCATTAGCATGACACAAAGCCTCCTGGACTTGTATCCAAGTGGAACGAAGACCACGGAGATGCTCCTCTAACGCAGGAATACTCTGTGGAACAAACGAGTCAGGCAACATGGAAGGTTGGAAACCATAATTCGCCATAAATGGAAACATCGGGAGGCAGGATTCAAGGCACTGTTGTGAGCAAACTCTGCCCAAGGTAATAGGTCAGACCAGTTGTTATGATGGTCAGAAATATAGCAACGTAGGAATTGCTCCAAGGACTGATTGGCTCGTTCTACGGCCCCATTAGACTGCGGGTGATACTCAGAAGAGAACGTAAGCTGGATTCCCAATTGTGCACAAAAGGCTCGCCAGAACCGGGAGACAAACTGACTGCCCCTGTCCGAGACAATCACCTTGGGTAGCCCATGTAAGCGAAAGATCTCCTGAGCAAAAATGGAAGCCAGTTCCTTAGAGGTGGGCAACTTCTTAAGTGGAATACAATGACACATCTTTGAGAACCGGTCAACCACCATAAGGATAACAGTGTTGCCTTGGGAGTTGGGCAATTCCACAATGAAATCCATAGACAGGTGAGTCCAGGGCCTCTCTCCATTGGGTATGGGTTGTAGGTGGCCCATTGGAAGGTGTCGTGGAGTCTTACTCTGAGCACACACGGGACAGGCAGCTACAAAGGCAGTAACATCAGCCCATAGACTACGCCACCAGAATTGTTGGGAGATGGCCCAAATGAGTTGATTCTTCCCAGGATGGCCAGCTGCCTTGGGAGAATGGTAAGTCTCGAGCACTGCAGTACGGAGAGTCTCTGGGACAAAGCAGCGGTCACAATGTTTATCAGGAGGAGCATGGACCTGAGCAGCAAGAATTTTGTCACCCAAAGGAGAAGTAAGACTGGTGCGAACCGTAGCCAAGATAAAATCAGGAGGAATCATAGGAACCGGAGCCGACTCCGGCTTGGAAGTGGAGGAAAATTGTCGTGACAAGGCATCAGCCCTTACATTCTTAGTACCGGGTAAGAATGAGACAATGTAATTAAAGCTCGACAAGAAAAGAGCCCATCGCACCCTTCTGGGAGAGAGTCGCTTAGCCTCAGACAAAAATGTAAGATTCTTATGGTCAGTAAGAATAATGCCGCATACACACGACCGGACTTTTCGAGGGACTAGGTCAGACGGACTTTCGGCGGAGTTCTGACGGAGTTCTGACAGAGTTCTGACGGACTTTCCGAATGAACGAACTTGGCCACACACAATCACACCAAAGTCCGACGGATTCGAACGTGATGACGTACGACCGGACTATAATAAGGAAGTTCATAGCCAGTAGCCAATAGCTGCCCTTGCGTCGGTTTTTGTCCGTCGGACTAGCATACACACGAGCGGATTTCTCGGTAGGAGTCTCAAAGGCCTTAATGGACTCCGGAGACCAACTCTGTGGGTTACCGTCCTTTCTGGTCATTTCAGTCAGAGGCTTGACCAGAGACGAGAAGTTACAAATAAACTTCCAATAGTAGTTGGCAAAGCCTAGGAAACGCTGCAGAGAACATAAACCCACGGGTCGAGGCCACTGTAGGACTGCCGAAAGTTTCTCTGGGTCCATCGAAAGACCAGCAGTGACATAGCCCAGGAATGTAACCTGTTCACGATGGAACTCGCACTTCTCCAGTTTACAATAGAGATTGTTCTCTCTTAGTTTCTGAAGCACATGACAGACATCTGTGTGGTGGCTCTCCAGGGACTTGGAAAATATGAGGATATCATCGAGATAAACCACCACACACAATTGCAACAAATCTCGGAGGACATCGTTAATAAATTCCTGGAAAACTGCCGGGGCGTTACAAAGGCCAAAAGGCATTACCAGGTATTCATAATGGCCTGTTCTGGTATTAAACGCAGTTTTCTACTCGTCACACTCCTTAATGCGCACAAGATTGTATGCCCCTCTCAAGTCAAGCTTCGTGAAAACTGTTGCTCCCTTGAGGCGGTCAAATAACTTTGTAATCAATGGAATCGGGTAGGCATTCTTAATCGTGACACGATTGAGACCCCTATAATCTATACAAGGTCTCAGTTCACCGCTCTTCTTTTTCACAAAGAAGAAACCAGCACCAGCAGGAGACGAGGATTTGCGGATGAAACCTCGAGAAAGTGCGTCAGCAACATACTCCTCCATGGCCTTATCCTCCAAGACCGACAAAGGATAAACCCGGCCACGAGGAGGTATGGCACCAGGTTGAAGGTCAATTGCGCAATCGTAAGACCGGTGTGAAAGCAATCTACTGGCTTGACCTTTATCAAAGACATCGCCAAAATCGCGGTACTCCTCCGCTAGGGAGGGGAGTGAAGCGGTGCACAGGACCTTGGATACCTTCAGGATGCAGGTCTCACTGCATTGTGGTGACCAGGAGAGAACCTCAGCACGGAGCCAATCAAAAGAGGGGTTGTGCCTCTGTAACCAAGGATAACCAATAACCAGCGGAAACCTGGGTGAGGAAATAACTTAGAATTGGATTATCTCATGGTGAAGAGCCCCTACGGCCATGGACAATGGAACCGTCTCATGAGTCACATGGGCAGGCTGTAAAGGTCTCCCGTCAAGAGCCTCAATGGCAAGTGGAATGTCAAGCAGCTGCAGCGGAATCGAGTGCTGCAAAACAAATGCAGCATCAATGAACAGGCCTGCAGCCCCAGAGTCGATTAGAGCCTGTATCTCGATGGCTGACTCAGCCCAAGAAAGGGTGACCAAAACCAGGGGCTTATCCTTCTGGATAACTGAGGACGAAACAACGCCACCTAAGGTCTGTCCATGAGAGGACCTCAAGGTTCGGGCGTTCCCTGTATGGTTAGGACAAGACTTCAAAAAGTGACCTGCCTGGTCACAATAAAGGCACAATCTCTCCCTCCTCCTAAAGGCTCTCTCATCCACAGAGAGACGCGTGAAGCCCAGATGCATGGGTTCATCTTCACTGACCAACTCGGTACCAGGAGGCATGGGAGGTGAGGGAGGCACGGGTGGGACTACAAACCTCGGAGGCAAACGTACAGGAGGCTTCCGCAAGCGCTCCTTAAGAGAAAGTCTTTCTTTGAGTCTGGAGTCAATGAGGATGGCAAACGAGATTAAGCTCTCCAGCTCAGTGGTTATATCTCGGGCTGCTATCTCATCCTTGATGGAATCCGAGAGACCATGAGAAAAAGCAGCCACGAGGGCCTCATTGTTCCAAGCAACCTCTGCTGCCAGAGTACGGAATTCAATGGCATAGTCGGCAACAGTTCTCGTACTCTGTTTGATGGACATGAGGCACTTGGCAGCAGAAGCGGAGCATGCGGGAACATCAAAAACCCTTTTAAAGGAGGCCACAAACTGAGGGTAACTCAAGACAACAGCTTTTTGCGTCTCCCATAGAGGGTTAGCCCAGGCCAAGGCTCTCTCAGAAAGCAAAGATATCGCGAAACCTACTTTGCTTCTGTCCGTGGGAAACGCCTGGGGCAGCATTTCGAAGTATATCTCAACCTGATTGAGAAACCCTCTGCATTGAACTGGATTGTCCCTAAATCGCTGGGGAAGTGGAGCAGAACCAGATATACCTCTTATAGAGGTAATACTCGAGGGACAGCCTGTGACTCAGGTTGTACCGGAGCAGCCACCGTGGGGGATTCAAGGTGAGCCGTGCGATTCAGGAACATTTGTAACTCCAAGGCAAACTGATCCATGCGGTGATCTTGCTCAACCAATCAGGAAAAAATATTAACAACAAGTGGATTGACTGTATCTTCTGAATTCATGGCCTTCGCGTATTGTCAGAAACCATGAATCAGACTGAGACAGAAGTACAATCAAATCACACTTGTTTATTAATAAAAATAAAAAGGAAAATAGAAAAAGCGTAGTCAAGCATAGCCAGAGTCCAGAAACCAGATTGGGTAGTCAGCCAGTCCAAAGTTCATTAACCAGATCGGGTAGTCAGCCAGTCCAAAGTTCATTAACCAGATCGGGTAATCAGCCAGGCCTGAAGTCAGGGATCCAAGGAGAGCAACTGCAAGCAGGATAAGGAGCCAGGAGGGATGTCAAGCAAGCCAGTCTTGAAACAAACTGCAGGAGATGGTTCCTTGTGATGTAATCAACGTGAAGGCAGAGGAGAAGTGAACTGGAAGGCTTTAAATAGGCAGGTCAGACGAGCATCAATGGAAAAAGCTGGTAAATGTGAAGAGAGAAGAGAGCTGGCAATTAGCAGACAGCTGAGCGGCCAGCCCAGAGGAGGAAGGGCTAAGCCAGCCCTGACAGTCACGAGAGATTGCGGGTGCCCGGCGGTCATCGGCTCCAGAGACACGCTGCAGGCGCGCGTGCCTGCTACAGCATCTTAAAAAACCGACGACAGCTATGACGGCTCGCGCAGCTGTGCCAACCTGCCGCAGTATAACTGTGGCGGCTGGTCGGGAACGGATTAATGTATTATCTTTCTTTTTCCCAACAACCTGAGGCAAATTCCTCCAAAAATGGTTTTAAATTTGTGGCTGCCCCGGGGAGATGTATTGTAAATTGGTAAATCCAGCGTAAATCGCATTGAAGCAATTTCTTGTTCCAGTCTCCCCCCCCCCCCCCCCCCCGTGGGGGTGCATTCTGTCCAGGATGAGGACCTGAGTCGGGGGAAACCTGCCATTGTGCAAGAGGGTGAAATAATGTTCCCAAGGCAGATCTGGATACTGAGTATATGACGATATGCTCGTTTCCAAAATTCCCAAATGGTCTTTTACCCACATAGAAGCAACCGCACATACAGGTCAGAAGATAGACAATGCCGGCTGTATGCATTCAGGGCTGTAGTTCGGCCCCACCCTTCTCTCTCCTGATTTGCTAACTGACCTTGATTGACAGCAGCGGCAGCCAATGGCCAATCAGGAGGGAGAGTCCCGGTCGGTCGGGGGACTCGTGGACATCGCTGGATAGAGATCAGGCTCAGGTAAGTATTAGGGGGGCTGCTACACACAGAAGTTATTTTATCCTAATGCATAGAAAGCATTAAGATAAAAAAAAACCTTCTGCCTTTACAACCCCTTTAAAGTGTATGTTACCCAGATATTTCATATTACTGATATGTCTGTTGTACCAGGTACTTCCATGAACATGGAAGAGCATCAACACCCTAGGACAGGACGTGTGTTAGGACTATAGAATACCTCCTTCTCTTCATAACATGAGTAAAGGTGTTCTGTAGTCTACAGAGAGAGCCTGGAATAATGCTATAACTGATAAGAGGGAGCACCGTCATGGAGAGCAGAAAAATATCAGCTGACAAGGTTCTGGTAGGATCAACAGGTATATTTGCACTTATTTAGCAGAAGTAAAACACTTTTAATGATAAATTTAACATACCAATATGCTGCTATATATAGCCAACCCTCAAGACACCATTCCTGTCATGCTCCGAATAATTGGCGAATTTGGTAAACTCTCGGGCCTTAGAATTAATTGGACGAAATCTATTATTTTCTCAGTAGACCACAACCTACCATTTGATCTTTCCTTAGGCTGCCCACTACAAATGACCTCTAGAATTAAATATTTAGGAATCACGATACAATTACCAATGTCCACCTATATTGCAAATAATCTGGTGCCCTGTATGGACTCCTTTAAAAGCAAGATAACGAGTTGGGTAAACCTACCATTGACACTGATGGGCAGGGTAAATTTATTTTTAAATTCCTGTATATTCTTGCAAATAGCCCGGTATAAGTCCCTAAAAAAATATTTCAAGAAATTGACTATTAACAACCTTTTTATGGTTTACTAAACACCCTAGAATAGCTTTAAAAACACTGAAGTTACCCACAGCTCAGGGAGGATTGGTCAAAAGTAAGACTTTACTATTTTGCTTTGCAACTAGTCATCATACACTGGTGGCTGTTCCCACAGATAGAAAATGCAGCTGTAGTGGCGAAAGTCCTTAGTAATTTAATATTTTGTAGAACAACTAGGGATATAGAGGGCACAAATATACTGAAGGTCTCAGTTGATATTTATAACCAATGCCTCCAGTTGGTCCCAGAGGATACACCATCAACGTCCCCCAAACACCCTATATGGGGTAACCCCACTTTCTCTCACTTTTTAGATCTACCTGACACTTCCTTATGGGCTGCAAAAAGGTTAAAATATATACACCAGCTACATGACCAGGGGAAATGTAAATCCTTTTCAATAATAAGACAGGAACTTGGAGTCCCAGTGACGTGGCACTTCAGGTACCTACAATTAAAACATGCAGTGATGCCCCAACTGGGTCTACAAGATGTCTCTCTCCAAAATTCTACACTGGAGGGGGCATTAATACAACCTGAACACTCGGGATTGATTTCTATGTATTACAAACTGTTAGGGCAACATGGCTCGACTCAACTACAAACGTTGAAAAATCACTGGCTCTCTGATATACCAGATATGACGGAAGCTAACTGGGAAGAACTCCTTGATACGTACTTTGTCACCACTATATCGGCTAGGGATAGAATGATACAGTTGCGTATCTTTCATAGAATTTACTACACCCCTCTACGGCTCTTTCGTATGCAAAAAAATAAACAGCTCTACTTGTCATAAATGTAATAAATACACAGGTGACTTGCTCCACATGCTTTGGGACTGTGAAAAGATACAACCATTTTGGTCACAGGTGACTCAATTTATTGCGACTAATTTTGACTTAGCTAATATTTGCAGCCCAAAGTGGTGTATATTGGCGGTCTTTGAGGAAGTGGACATAGGCACATACCCAAAAAATGTTTACGTCTTTTATTATACTATGCCAGAAAAACGGTGGTTATGCAATGGATACACTCCACACAAATATCGCTAAATCTATGGAAGAAAATAATTAACCAGGTATTTCCAGTTTACAAACTAACATATGAAGCCAGAGGGTGTGCAGGTAAATTCATGAAAATATGGGGGAAGTGGACTGACCTTATGGAAACATGTGAATACCCTGACGAGGACCGTAGTTCTTGAGAAGTTGCATTAAAATCAACATCAAAAGAGGAGGAGATGGTTCTCCTGGGGCGGATGACTGGACCGAGGTCTTTCTCATACAATGACATCGTGATTTGGGGAATATGGCGGTTTAGGCTTTTAATACCTACTATCCAATACGGAATGTGCAGCAGTATAACCAATTAAAGTTGTTTAAGTGTAATAACATATAAAACCTTTCTTCATCACGAAATTGATATCATAGATTCACCTTTTGAAGTATAGAGGGAAATGTAGAGGAGAAAATATACTATATATGAACCCATGTAATAAGTTGCTGATGATCTGACAAGTGTATAAGAAAATGTTTATGTCATATGATTGTAAATGAAATTTTTATATGATGAAGAATAATAAAAACAGTATTAAAAAAAAATAAAAAAAATTACCATACCAAAATAAGAGAAGTTCATACATGTAGCCCACTTTTGGAGGGGTTATGAGAAATGCCCCTACCCAAACAGGTAGATAGTTTTTTTTCTTAATACAACTAACAAAAACATGGCTTGGAGGCACAGATAAAGGCATTTGATCGGAAAGATAAAGGGTTCTTATTGGGAGCATAGTAAGAAACTATAGTGACTTTATCATCTAACAAGAGACCAGAGAGTATAAGGCATTGACCTTCAGGATCTTTGAGTTCTTTCCGTAGGGTAAATGGAGTAGTATGATGGAAAGCAATCAATGCTCCCCTTTACTTGCAGTGTTCGCTGATGCAGTGAAAACCTGTGGGTATTTTCAACCAAAATATTTAGGTGAGTCTAGAAAAGGATCGGAAGGCTTTGGTGTGTTTAGGAGGAGAGTTGAGACCCAGAACATTAAGCGTCAAAAGGTTTAGGGAAGTAATTTCAAAAAGCGTTAAGGACAGAGAATCTGATAATTGGGTAGCAAATAATAGGATTAAATTAGATATTTATATATATTTAAAAAAAGAAAAAAAAAGGGGGGGGGGATTTAAGCTCCTAAGTGGAGCAAGTATCCAAAGGGTAGTATAAAAACACTAACCAGAGGATACAAAAAAGTCAAATTTGTGTCCAAACACCTGAGTTGGGCACTCGAGGGACCCTTTGGAGGCGCAGTGGCTGTCTCCGGGACTAAGAACCAAATAACTAGGAGGTAAACTGACTATATAGAGAACCCAATCAGTCATTTTAGTTATTGTTAAACATCCTAATAGAGAAAATATAATGTATGAATCTTGAGGATGTTATCAAAAAGGATATAGTGTATTAGGTGTGAAAGGGGTAAGCCCTTAATAGAATATATCACCTATACAGGGTTCATCAGTTTATCGATATTTCAGTCCATTAGATCTCCTTTAATGGGCGGTGAAGCAATGCGACTTCTCTTGGAGAGGGTTTGATGATCAGGGGAGTCTTGTAAATTCTGAGGAGGACCATAGGGCTTTCGGCGTCTGGGGTCTTCTATTGGTGCTCCAGGTGTTGACAGGCGAAAATATTGTATGATGTTTATTAGGTCATCAGTTGTTTTGCAGGCATATGAAGTTCTTTCATAAGAAAAGCGGACAACAAAGAGAAACCCCCATCTATAAGATATGCAGTGATGCTGGATTCTATTACAAGGGAGATAACAATCCTCCCATGTAATAGCATTAGCGGGTGACAGGTCCTCTTTATCCAGACATCAGGGCTATATTAGACCTCCGATGTCTCCCCTGCCCGCCACTTCATTGGTGGGGTGGGGGGTGCACATTTAGAGCCCCGTAAATGTGATGTAGATCTGTTCGGATCACTTTTACCTTGGTAGACAAGGTTTAAAGTATAATTGTTTTTATTATCTTTGGATAGAGTGGCAAACGTTTAGAACAGGCATGTCCAAAGTCCGGCCCGCAGGCCAATCGTGGCCCGCGGTCTGGTTTTGAATGGCCCGCCTGGTAATCTAAACATATATATCTTTTGTGGCCCCCGACGATCTCCCAGCGCCGGGGGCCACAAAAGATATATAGTCTGGCTGCATTGGAGATAGGAGGCTGTACGAGCGCTGTGCACACAGGAGTATTTCCTGTTTACACTGCAGCCTCTGTAATAGGAAGTCCCATCCCCGCCATTGGACGACTGTTCTGTCCATCAAAGGAGGCGGGGCTTTCTCTTAAAGAGGCCGCTGTGAAAACAGGAGATTCTCCTGTTCTTTGGCGCTCGTCCAGCCCCCTCCATGTCCCCTCCAAGGCTGCACTGATGGCAATGGTAAGTACATTCCTGGCTAATAGTGAGTGAAATCCTGGCATTGGTGGCTGCATTCCTGGCAATAGTAAGTGAAATCCTGGCAATGGTGGGTGCATTTCTGGCAATAGTATGTGAAATCCTGGCAATGGTGGCTGCATTCCTGGCAATAGTATGTGAAATCCTGGCTAATGGTGGCTGCATTCCTGGCAATAGTATGTGAAATCCTGGCAATGGTGGCTGCATTCCTGGCAATAGTGAGTGAAATCCTGGCAATGGTGGCTGCATTCCTGGCAATAGTATGTGAAATCCTGGCAATGGTGGCTGCATTTCTGGCAATAGTATGTGAAATCCTGGCTAATGGTGGCTGCATTCCTGGCAATAGTGAGTGAAATCCTGGCAATGGTGGCTGCATTCCTGGCAATAGTGAGTGAAATCCTGGCAATGGTGGCTGCATTCCTGGCAATAGTGAGTGAAATCCTGGCAATGGTGGCTGTATTCCTGGCAATAGTGAGTGAAATCCTGGCAATGGTGGGTGCATTCCTGGCAATAGTAAGTGAAATCCTGGCAATGGTGGCTGCATTCCTGACAATAGTATGTGAAATCCTGGCAATGGTGGCTGCATTCCTGGCAGTAGTGAGTGAAATCCTGGCAATGGTGGCTGCATTCCTGGCAATAGTATGTGAAATCCTGGCAATGGTGGCTGCATTCCTGGCAATAGTATGTGAAATCCTGGCAATGGGGGCTGCATTCCTGGCAATAGTATGTGAAATCCTGGCAATGGTGGCTGCATTCCTGGCTAATAGTGAGTGAAATCCTGGCAATGGTGGGTGCATTCCTGGCAATAGTAAGTGAAATCCTGGCAATGGTGGCTGCATTCCTGACAATAGTATGTGAAATCCTGGCAATGGTGGCTGCATTCCTGGCAGTAGTGAGTGAAATCCTGGCAATGGTGGCTGCATTCCTGGCAGTAGTGAGTGAAATCCTGGCAATGGTGGCTGCATTCCTGGCAATAGTATGTGAAATCCTGGCAATGGTGGCTGCATTCCTGGCAATAGTATGTGAAATCCTGGCAATGGTGGCTGCATTCCTGGCTAATAGTGAGTGAAATCCTGGCAATGGTGGCTGCATTCCTGGCAATAGTGAGTGAAATCCTGGCTAATGGTGGCTGCATTTCTGGCAATAGTATGTGAAATCCTGGCAATGGTGGCTGCATTCCTGGCAATAGTATGTGAAATCCTGGCAATGGTGGCTGCATTCCTGGCAATAGTATGTGAAATCCTGGCAATGGTGGCTGCATTTCTGGCAATAGTATGTGAAATCCTGGCAATGGTGGCTGCATTCCTGGCAATAGTGAGTGAAATCCTGGCAATGGTGGCTGCATTCCTGGCAATAGTATGTGAAATCCTGGCAATGGTGGGTGCATTCCTGGCAATAGTAAGTGAAATCCTGGCAATAGTGGCTGCATTCCTGGCTAATAGTGAGTGAAATCCTGGCAATGGTGGCTGCATTCCTGGCAATAGTGAGTGAAATCCTGGCAATGGTGGCTGCATTCCTGGCAATAGTGAGTGAAATCCTGGCAATGGTGGCTGCATTCCTGGCAATAGTATGTGAAATCCTGGCAATGGTGCTGCATTCCTGGCTAATAGTGAGTGAAATCCTGGCAATGGTGGCTGCATTCCTGGCAATAGTGAGTGAAATCCTGGCTAATGGTGGCTGCATTCCTGGCAATAGTGAGTGAAATCCTGGCAATGGTGGCTGCATTCCTGGCAATAGTGAGTGAAATCCTGGCTAATGGTGGCTGCATTCCTGGCTAATGGTGGCTGCATTCCTGGCTAATAGTGAGTGAAATCCTGGCAATGGTGGCTGCATTCCTGGCTAATGGTGGCTGCATTTCTGGCTAATGGTGGCTGCATTCCTGGCTAATGGTGGCTGAAATCCTGGCTAATGGTGGCTGAAATCCTGGCTAATGGTGGCTGCATTCCTGGCTAATAGTGAGTGAAATCCTGGCAATGGTGGCTGCATTCCTGGCTAATGGTGGCTGCATTTCTGGCTAATGGTGGCTGCATTCCTGGCTAATGGTGGCTGAAATCCTGGCTAATGGTGGCTGAAATCCTGGCTAATGGTGGCTGCATTCCTGGCTAATGGTGGCTGAAATCCTGGCTAATGGTGGCTGCATTCCTGGCTAATGGTGGGTGCATTCCTGGCAATGGTGGCTGCATTCCTGGCAATGGTGGGAGTGCAGATGGGCACTGACCCTTATTTTGCTTCAGAGTTTTTTATTTACAATTTTAAGTTTTTTTTTCCTGAAACTTCCCTCTTATTCGCCAATAAATACGGTATATCCAAATAACACGCCCGAGCTCATCTCTTCAACACACACAGCCACAAAGGCAAGAGAATTCTTGTTGGGCCGTGTATAAGTGTTCGAACGAACACACTTAGACCGATTTTTAATGGTTCAAAGGATGTCAGGCAAAATGGTCGGCCCTCGTGCATGTTCACTTCATCAAATCTGGCCCTCTTTGAAAAAAGTTTGGACACCCCTGGTTTAGAACACCTTAAAGGTATAAGCTGCTATCCATATCCAATATTGCCAATCACAAATTAACCTTATACAGCACAGAGTTTGTGAATAGTCAATAGTGTTACCAATAAAAACATTAAGACCCCTTTCAAACTGGGGCTGCCCGTGCATTGGCAGTAAAGCTGCGATTGTTTTAGCTGTGCTTTAGCGCTGTTTTAGTGGAGCTTTTTGGGTGCTAGCAGGGCGCTTTTAACCCCAAAGAATGAGTTAAAAACACTGGAGTTACACGTTACGGCGCTTCCGAATCGCTTTTCTGGCGCTTAAGAAGTGCTGCCCATTCATTGCAATGGGCGGGCGCATTTTGGGAGCGCTGTTTACAGCACTCCCAAACCGCCCCAAAAATGCTGCTTGCAGGACTTTTTCTAACGTCCCGCAAGGGAACCACCACAGTGTGAAAGCACTCTGGCTTTTACACTCGGACGGCATGGGAGGCAGTTTTCAGGCACTTTACAGGCACCATTTCTAGTGCTAAAACGCCTGAAAACTGCCTCAGTGTGAAAGGGGTATAAAATGTAGCACTGGCCAGCATAGCTATGAGAAAAATACTAAATAACTTTATTTTAAAACTTTATAGTAAAAGGAAAAAAAATAAAAAATCAACTGCTGTTTCTAAAGTGGTCCTGCATGTCTGGAATGTTTGTGGATTTGTTGCCCCTTCTTGTCCTTGCCTGCATCGCCACCTGCTGGTAATGTTTAATATTATGCCAATAATATCGTTTTTCCTGGTTAGGTTTCACTTGGTTAGCACTGTAAATACACAGCAGTGTGATGCCAGGCCTGTTATTGTATAAAAGGAAGATGAAGTCTGGGTATTTTATTTGTTACTGTAGGGGGGGTGGGGGTTTATATATGTATAGTTTGTATATATATATATATATATATATATATATATATATATATATATATATATATATATTTTGATTTCCATATAGTCTAGAAATCTCCTTAAGTAAAACTAACATAAAAGATGACACATTTTAACTGTATTATTATTTTTATCTTATATTGTGCAGATATAAATCAACAGGTTGTGAATCACCAGCCAGGTAGGTGATGAGAATCGCCGAGACAATAACACATGCATGCATTGTATGTATTGTGCATACATTGTGAATGTCTACCTATGTATGCAACATAATTTATAATTTCACTATGATTTGAGTTGTATGTATGGATGTAGGAAGACAAATTTGTATCATATATTCACCTTAAAGTGGTCAGATAGATCCAAAGACATAAAGAACAATGATATTTGTATTTTAGACACACCACCCCTTACCCAGTGCTTACATTCAGTGCTTAAGCATACACATAGCAAACCACACATAGTAAATTCAAAGTATGTAAGTTTATTTATTTAACTTATTTATTACAGGTACTTATACAGAGCTGTCAATTTACGCAGTGCTTTACATAAATATTGCACATTCAAATCAGTCCCTGCCCTCAGGGAGCTTCCAATCTAGGGGGCCCTAACTCACATTCATACATGCACATGCTGGCGCTAATTTATACAGGAGACAATTAACTTACATTGGACAAGTGCACATTTTGGGCATAAAGTAAATACTGTGAGGAAACAGCGATCACAGGTCAATTAGTTTCAGTATAAATCACACAAATAGGAAACATAAGGGGAATACAAAGTCACGCAATTTCAAAAGAGACAACTTCCCTAAACTATGAACCTTGCTAGAAAATATAAATTGGAATAAAATCTTAGGACCAAAGAACACAGAGGAGAGATGGGTTTGCTTTAAGAGCATATTAAATAAGTGAACTAGCCAGTGCATCCCATTGGGAAATAAATTTAAAAGAACGAACAGAAGTCCTGGATGGCTCAACTCCAATGTAAAAATGCATATAAAAGCAAAGGAGAAGGCCTTCAAAAAATACAAGCCTGAGGGATCATCATTGGCATTCAGACTTTACAAAGAATGCAACAAGAAATGTAAGGATGCAATTAGAGCGGCTAAAGCCCCGTACACACGAGCGGACTTTTCGACATCCAAACTCCGACGGACTGAGTCCGGCGGACTATCCGCTTGTGTGTGGGCTGCAACGGACTTTAGCTTCGCTAAAGTCTGACGGACTTTAGAAATGAAGCATGCTTTAAATTTTCCCGACGGAACTCCGCCGGACCCGGTCCCCTTCGAAAAATTCGCTCGTGTGTGTGCTACTCCGACGGACTAAAACCGACGCTAGGGCAGCTATTGGCTACTGTCTATGAACTTCCTACGTCGAATCCAGTCGTACGTCATCACGTTTGACTCCGTCGGAGTTTGGTGTGATGGTGTGTGGTCAAGTCCGTTCGGTCGAAAAGTCCGCCAGAACTCCGTCGGAACTCCGTCGGAACTCCGGCGGAACTCCTTTGGAGGTCTGTCAGACTTAATCCCTCTCGTGTGTACGGGGCATAAGATAGAACACAAAAGATATAGTAGGGGAGGAGAGCAAAAAAAAAAAAATCCCAAGAAATTCTTTAAGTATATAAACAGTAAAAGAGGGAGGACAGGCCATATTGGCCCCATAAAGAATGAGGAAGGGAATCTGGTTACAAAGGATGGTGAGATGGCGAAGGTGTTGAATTTATTCTTCTCCTCAATCTTCACGAGGGAAGGGGGGGGGCTTCAGTAACCAAAACTGCGCACGCCGGGTGGAAACTCACAAAGGGATAAGAAAAGGGGGTGCAAAAATATATATAAAAAGGCATAACACGAAGGTTGCAAAAAGGAAATCCCAGGTTAGCATGGACAATACTGAGAGTGAAAGCAAACAACTTATATATCATAATAAGCAGCAGACATGAATGACAATCGCTATATAACTTATACAGTAAAATTAAATCAATTATATATACAAATACACATGTTATTTACTCTCCACTATATTCTATACCTATATTGCATCGTAAACAGATGTATCAGTGTTGTCAATCTACCAGACAGAAATTTACTGACACGGCACCCAAGATTTACTGGCACAGCCAAGTTTTTACTCGTATTTCCAAAAGTTAAGACATTGCAGTATTAATTGCAAATTTCAGTATTTAGACTATAAACAAGTACAATGTGTAATTAGCAATGTTATTTAACCGGTTCCCGACCAGCGCACGACGATGTACGTCGACAGAATGGTACGGGCAGGCATATTGGCGTACAGTTACGTCCAATATTCAATGCCGCCCTGCCATCGGGAGCACGCCGCCGGCGGCGCGGTCCCGCGCTGGTCGGGACCCCCATGAGTCCGGTCGCGGGACCCACGGACTCGATCGCCGCAGGCATCCCCGTGATCGTCTCACGGGACGGCTGAATGGAGGAAATGCCGTGTAAACAACATTTCTCCATTCTGCCTAGCAACTAGTGACGCTGATCTCTGCTCCATGTGATTGGAGCAGAGATCAGTGTTCACTAAATGAAAGCCCAACCCCCCCACAGTTAGTAACACACCCCTAGGAACACTTAACCCCTACACTGCCACCCACTGGTTAACCCCTTCACTGCCAGTGTCATTTACACAAGAATCACTGCATTTATATAGCAGTGATTACTGTATAAATGACAATGGTCCCAAAAATGTGTCAAAAATGTCCGATGGGTCCCCCACAATGTCGCAGTCACAATAAAAATTGCTGATCGCCGCCATTACTAGTAAAAAAAAAAATAATAAAAAATTATTAATAAAAATGCTATAAAACTATCCCTATTTTGTAAACGCTATAACTTTTGCGCAAACCAATCAATAATCGCTTATTGCGATTTTTTTTACCAAAAATATGTAGAAGAATACGTATCGACCTAAACTGAGGGAAAAAAATGTTTTTTTTATATATTTTTGGGGGATATTTATTATAACAAAAAGTAAAAAAGAATGCGTTTTTTTCAAAATTGTCGCTCTATTTTTGTTTATAGCGCAAAAAAATAAAAACCGCAGGGCTGATCAAATACCACCAAAAGAAAGCTCTAATTGTGGGAAAAAGTGGTCTCGTCTTTGACCAGAAAAATGGTCCAGGGCTAAAGTGGTTAAAGTGTATGTTACCCAGATATTTCAAATTACTGATATGTCTGTTGTACCAGGTACTTCCAGCATCAACACCCTAGGACAGGACGTGTGTTAGGACTATAGAATACCTCCTTCTCTTCATAACATGAGTAAAGGTGTTCTGTAGTCTACAGAGAGAGCCTGGAACAATGCTATAACTGATAAGAGGGAGCACGGACAGAGAGAGCAGAAAGTTATCAGCTGACAAGGTTCTGGTAGGATCAACAGGTATATTTGTACTTATTTAGCAGAAGTAACAAAACACTTTTAATGATAAATTT
Source organism: Lithobates pipiens (assembly GCF_037356315.1). Lineage (NCBI taxonomy): Eukaryota > Metazoa > Chordata > Amphibia > Anura > Ranidae > Lithobates > Lithobates pipiens. Next base: position 557,255,608 of record NW_027507903.1, read on the forward strand.
AACATACCAAAATAAGAGAATTTCATACATGTAGCCCACTTTTGGAGGGGTTATGAGAAATGGCCCTACCCGAACAGGATAGTGGGCTAAATCTATAGGTAAATAAAAGAACCAGAACCTTTGCTATGTGGAAGAGTGGGTTTGATAATACATTTAACAAAAACATGGCTTGGGTGCACAGATAAAGGCATTGGATAATAAACTTGGCAGTGTCTCCACCCAAGACAGGGCCTCTGTGAACAGAAAATATCCTTCCAGGAAAATTCAACAGTAATCTATTCAAAATATTCGGGAGCAAAATAATTGGGAGTCTGTGATAATTAATGAACAGCTATTTAAAAATTCAGACAGTGGAGATGAGCAGATCCCTACACACACTTTACAAGTTTTCCATTTATTTTGCAGAAACACAAACGCCAGTGTCAGCAGTACCGATAGGCGGAGTGACAACAACAGGATCAGAAGGTAAGGATTATTGTTTTACAGATCAATTGTAAATAACTGGGAGTTTTTAAGTATAATGCCCTATACATACGGTCGAACATTCTAAAGACAAAATCCATCTGATTTTTTCCCACGGATTTTGGCCCAAACTTGTCTTGCATACACACGGTCGCACAAAGTTGTCGGAAAATCCTATCATTCAGAATGAGGTGACGTACAACACGTACGACGGGACTATAAAGAGACCAGTAGTTAATAGCTTTCATCTCGTAATTTATTCTGAGCATGCGTGGCACTTTGTGTGTCGGAATTGTCTACACACGACTGGAATTTAAACGATCAGATTTTATTGTCGGAAAATTTTAGATCCAGATCTCAAACTTTGTGTGTCGGAATTTCCGACAACGCAGTCCGAGCGCACATTTTCAGTCGGAAAGTCCAACCGTGCGTACAAGGCATAATAGTGGCCATAAATGGATATACACTATATTCCCAAAAGTATTGGAATACCCTCTTCTACACGCATATGAACTTTAATGGCATCCCAGTCTTAGCCTGTAAGGTTCAATATTGAGTTGGCCCACCCTTTGCAGCTATAACAACTTCATCTCTTCTGGGAAGACTGTCCACAAGGTTTAGGAGTGTGTCTATGGGAATGTTTGACCATTCTTCCACAAGCGCCTTTGTGAGGTCAGGCACTGATATTTGACGAGAAGGCCTGGCTCACAGTCTCCGATCAAATTCATCCCAAAGGTGTTCTATTGAGTTGAGGTTCGGACTCTGTGCAGACCACTCAAGTTCCTCCACCCCAAACAGTCAGCCAGCATGCAACGAGGCACTTTCCTCTACCAATAGCCAGGGCTGTAACAATGCCTGTGCCCTTACTTGTCAGGGTTTCCTCCCACCGTCCAATATGCCTCCCTATTGGACCAGTGTGAAACATTCGGACAAGCTAAGCTGCACTTGAGCACCATGAGCAGACCTCACTAATAGATCCTGCTCCCTGGTAGGCAGATAGCATTCTAAATATACCTAGTGATCCTCTTGTTAGGCAGAAAGACCCAAAACTATACTCTTTTCTAACACCTACCTAGGAGGGTGATACACAATTGTTAATTGTTGAAAACCAAAAAGGAGGTATAAAGATTTGTAAACCCCTAATTACATAAACCAGTCACCATGATGCCATTAAGTCTGGGACTGATGCTAATAGTTTGATTCACATAGATACAATAAAAGTATGAATTGTGGCCAGGTCACACATGAAAAATGTTGTCAAAGGCCTGTTCTGAGATGGTTGTGAACCAGGCCATCTATGTCACTGGAATAATCATTTCTAAATATGGTACAAATGTATCTAAATGCCAGGGGCACAAGGGAGTTTAGAAATGTAAAACAGAACGAAAAAATATATTCTGGTTTACATTTGTTAAAAAAATGTCATTCAAATGTCTGCTTTGCTTGTAGCCACATGTTTTTAACCACAGGGACCTATGATCCTATTCATCCATGATACGCTATACCACTGCAATAAAGAGGATCTCAAAAAGGTGGCATGAGGTCTTTGAGCTAGATCATTTAAAATTAATTCTAGATGTGGACTTTCACAGCATATTTTGTTCCAAATAGAACCTGCAATTACTTATGGGGAAGGGGCCTTGATTTTTTAGGTGCACCTTGTTTTTTTGGTGAAAGGTCATTGTTACATGACAATACCCACAAATCACCACAGAGAACTTTGTGCCCTGCCATTTAACTTCCATACAGAGCATTTAAAGAAGACTGGGATTTCAAGATGTGCTGTTCAAACTCTTTTGAAGAAGCACAAAGAAACGGGCAACACTGAGGACCGTAGATGCAGTGGTCAGCCAAGGAAACGTAATGCAGCAGATGAAAGACACATCATGCCTACTTCCCTTCAACATTGGAAGATGTGCAGCAGTGCCATCAGTAGGGATGGCCTTGGGGTTCGCCCGGGGGTCGATTCGCAGCAAATTTTGCGCGTTAGCGATTCGCCAAAGCGGCGGACTTCTGGCGCTGTTTGCGCGGCGGACATATGCGTTTACATTGTGAAAGAACTTTGACCCATGATGACACATCCATCATGGGGTACAGGGCAGCCAATTGAGACATTTCAGCACATGGACAATTGGACATTCCCCCTACCTTATAAATAGACCTGATCTGGCGGCCATTTTACATTCTGTCTTTTGTCAGTGTAGGGGGAGGTTGCTGTGTGGAGCAGGGACACAAATCACTAGCTATTAGGTCCACAAAAGTCCTTTTAAGGACTGGTGTACAGTATATAGGGTTCTGGTGCACTGCTGCTGACTGCTGTGCTACTGATTGCTGAGTGCACTGCTGACCAATTCTGCAGCTGCCTTTTGTCAGTGTAGGGACAGGATGCTGTGTGGAGCAGGGACAGTCAGTTTAAATACTAGCTATTACTATTAGGTCCACAAAAGTCCTTTTAAGGACTGGTATAGGTGTACAGTATATAGGGTTCTGGTGCACTGCTGCTGACTGCTGTACTGCTGATTACTGAGTGCACTGCTGACCGATTCTGCAGCTGTCTTTTGTCAGTGTAGGGGGAGGTTGCTGTGTGGAGCAGGGACACAAATCACTAGCTATTAGGTCCACAAAAGTCCTTTTAAGGACTGGTGTACAGTATATAGGGTTCTGGTGCACTGCTGCTGACTGCTGTGCTGCTGATTGCTGAGTGCACTGCTGACCAATTCTGCAGCTGCCTTTTGTCAGTGTAGGGACAGGATGCTGTGTGGAGCAGGGACAGTCAGTTTAATCACTAGCTATTACTATTAGGTCCACAAAGGTCCTTTTAAGGACTGGTATACTGGTATAGGTGTACAGTATATAGGGTTGTACACGTATAATATACTTTATTTCAAATATAGAAAGCCTATTATACTTGCCTGCTGAGCTGAGTGCTGACTGATTCTGCAGCTGTCTTTTATCAGTGTAGGGACTGAGGGACAGTCTGCAAATTACTAGCTACTAGGTCCACAAAGGTCCTTTTAAGGACTGGTATAGGTGTACTATTTGGTGTGCAGTATATAGTATAAAATACTTGCACATATAGAAAGCATAGTATAGTGCATTTCCACTGTGCAGCATTGTGACTGCTGAGCGGTTCTGCAGCGATACTACAAAGAGTGACAAAAGCAATAAAAAAAAAGTATTATTAATGGTGTGATAGATCAGTGGCCCCAAAAAACGACAGATTGAAGCGGGGTGTTAGACACCTTCTTCCACATACATACTGCACTTCTCTAGAGACAGGGTCATTTAAAAAATGACAGGCAGAGGAAGAGGCAGGCCCTTCCGCAGGGGTGATAAGGGTAGGGCAGGAGCAACAGACTTGAGCCAAAGTGGCAAATTGCAGAAGGTGCGTGCGATTACGTCAAAGGACGCACCAGACTTGGTTGAGTGGCTCACTCAGCCTTACTCTTCTGCACCCTCCTCATCCTCTCGATCTGCACCCTCTTCACTCTCTGCTGTGTGCACCCCCAAAGACACTACTACCAACACCACCACCACCATATACCTTCCACTTGAGTCACAGGAATTATTTTCCGATCCATCACAAGACATTTCTGATGCGCAGCCACTCTTGGCATTGGATCAGGAAGAGGAGGTAGCAAGAACCGCCACTCAGCAGTCTGACGACAGTGCCCAGATCAGCCCAAGGAGGAGGTTGGTCCCCGGTGTTGCTGCCTACTCCGAGATCTCTAATTATAGCGGTGGGGAAGGTGACGTCGATGATGACGTGTCTAGTGATGTCACATGGGTGTCCACAAGAGAGGAAGAGGAGGGGAGTTCAGAGGGAGATATGGACCAGCAGATAGGGAGGAGAAGCAGGCGGAACTTAGATTGCACAGGAGAGACAAAGCAGACTACTAATGTATCAGGAGCGAGGCATCAACCATGTACGGTCACATCTGGCGCTCCCAGGATGCCGGCACATGGCTCCGCAGTGTGGGCTTTTTTTAACGTGTCCACTGCTGACAATAGTGTTGCCATCTGCAATCTTTGCAGTCAAAGCATAAGTCGCGGTAAGCCCAACACTCACCTAGGAATGACCGCTTTAAGAAGGCACATGAGCTGCCATCACCGAGCCCAGTGGGAGCAACAGAACCCACAAAGCCACACTCCGGGCTCCCACTGTCCAGCCTCATCTTCCACTTCTCCGTCTCCTCTCCCTCTCTCCTCACAATTGTCCTCCACTCCACCTTCCATTATGTTTTCTGCAAAAAGGCAGGCTTCTGTGGGCCAAATGTTCGAGCCTAAAAAAATGATGACGCCGGATAACCCTCTTGCCCAACGGTTGACGGCTGGCTTGTCAGAACTGATAGCCTGCCAACTACTGCCATATAAACTGGTGGACTCGGAGGCCTTTCGAAAATTTGTGGCCATTGGAACACCACAATAGAAGGTCCCAGGAAGGAAGTATTTCTCACAGAAGGGCATCCCAGAGCTATATGGCCATATTCAGCGGCAAGTGAATCTATCTCTGGCACGCAGTGTCGGTGCCAAGATACATCTGACCACAGACACGTGGTCTAGCAAACACGGGCAGGGAAGGTATATAACTTTTACAGCCCACTGGGTGAACCTTCTGACGGCCGTCAAGCATGTAACCCGTGGCACCCACGGATTGCATGCAGGCCCTCCTCTTCTTCTCCTCCTCCTACTCCATCCTCCTCCCTCTTCTCCTCAGCTGACTCCTCCTTTTCCGCTGCTAGCGTCTCTTCCGCTGCACCGCCCAAGATCCCCAGAACCAATTCGACATGCCAGGTGAGACGTTGCCATCCTGTGCTGCATCTGTTGTGCCTGGAAGCCAAGAGCCACACTGGCCCTGCACTCCTTTCAGCTTTGTGTTCACAGGCAGATCAGTGGCTAACACCGCTCAATTTGACAGTTGGTAAAGTGGTGTGTGACAATGGTGCCAATCTGCTTAGCGCATTGAAAGAGGGCAAAATTACACACGTGCCATGCATGGCACACGTCTTAAACTTGGTCGTGCTGCGATTCGTTGTCCAATACCCTGGGGTCCAGGACATTTTGCGGCAGGCAAGGAAAATCTCGGCCCATTTCAGAAGATCTTACACGGCCATGGCTTGCCTTGCTGACATTCAGTGGCGACACAATCTGCTGGTCAGATGTCTTATTTGCGATTGCCCGACACGATGGAACTCAACCTTCTATATGCTTGATAGGCTGATCCAGCAGAAACGTGCAGTTAACGACTACCTGTACGAACTCTGCGGCAGAACAGGTTCTGGGGAGCTTGTTTTTTTTTCACCGCGCCAGTGGCTGCTCATGCGCGACGCATGCAGACTTCTGCGGCCATTTGATGAGATCGCTAAACTGGCCAGTCGAAGCCATGGCGCCATCAGTGACATCGTACCTTATGCCTTCTTTATAGAGCATGCATTGAATCGTGTCATTGATCAAGCCGTGGAGGAGCAGGAAGATGAGGAAGTCGCAATGCTGGATGAATTCCCAGGGGGGGATACTCTATCTGAGACAAGTCAGCAACAGGAGTCTGAAGAGGAGTCAGAGGAGGATGGTGCTGGGGCGGATGAGGAGGAGCAAGAAGAGCATGCTTTAAAACTTTCTGGGATCCCTGTTGTTGTACGTGGATGGGGAGAGGAGAATGAGGAGGATGACATTATCCTGGATGATGAGCAGGAGCCAGGCCACCACACCGCTTCCAGTTTAGTGCAAATGGGGGCCTTCATGCTCCAGTGTTTCAACAGGGACCCCCATATAAAAAGCATAAAGGTCAAGGACCAGTACTGGGTGGCAATGTACTTAGACCCCCGGTACAAACACAAAATGGCGGAAATGTTACCACTGTCACAGAGGGCTATCAGAATGGAGCACTTCCAGACCTTGCTTCAAGAAATACTACATTCTGCTTTTGCGTGCGCTGGCAGAGGAGGAATTCCTACTCCCAGAGAAAGAGTTGTGGGTACCAATCCAACAGCGCCTGCAAGAAGAGGGTGGTTTGAAGATGTGTTGGGGACTTCTGATATGAGGTCATTCTTTCAGCCAATCAATCGACAGGTCTCATCCGGATCCAGCATCAGGAAATGCCTAGACCGACAGGTGTCCGACTACATCGGGTTAACGGCCGATGTGGAAGCTCTGAGGTCTGATGAACCCCTGGACTACTGGGTGGGCAGGCTTGACCTCTGGCCAGAGCTTGCCCAATTTGCAATGGAACTGTTAGCTTGCCCCTTGTCCAGTGTCTTGTCCGAAAGGGCGTTCAGCGCAGCAGAGGGGATCGTGACCGATAAGCGCACTCGCCTAGCTCACAACAGTGTTGACCACCTCACATTTATAAAAATGAATGAGGCATGGATCTCGGAGGAATGCAACACATGTGACCAGTAGACCATGTATATGCATAAATCTATAAACAATTTATTTAATCGAGCACACGGACCTTTTTTCTACCTTTGGCTCACTTCCTTGTACAAAAAAAGCACACTGTACTATATGCCCATACCCTCCTATTTGAAGAGGTTGAGCGGTGTCATATTTTTGGGTCCCGCAGCGAGTTGCTGGTATCAGTGTTGCTGTCAGTGCTCTCTATCTCTGTGCTGGTGTCAGTGCTCTCTATCTATCTCGGTGCTGGTGTGGTGACAGTACTCTCTATCACGGTGCTGGTGTGATCTCAGTGCTCTCTATCATGGTGCTGGTGTCAGTGCTCTCTATCATGGTGCTGGTGTGGTGTCAGTGCTCTCTATCTCGGTGCTGGTGTCAGTGCTCTCTATCTCAGTGCTGGTGTCAGTGCTCTCTATCATGGTGCTGGTGTCAGTGCTCTCTATCACGGTGCTGGTGTCAGTGCTCTCTATCTCGGTGCTGGTGTCAGTGCTCTCTACCACGGTGCTGGTGTCAGTGCTCTCTATCATGGTGCTGGTGTGGTGTCAGTGCTCTCTATCTTGGTGCTGGTGTCAGTGCTCTCTATCTTGGTGCTGGTGTCAGTGCTCTCTATCTCAGTGCTGGTGTCAGTGCTCTCTATCTCGGTCTATAATGGTGCTGGTGTCAGTGCTCTCTATCACGGTGCTGGTGTCGGTGCTCTCAATCTCTGTGCTGGTGTCAGTGCTCTCTATCACAGTGCTGGTGTCAGTGCTCTCTATCACGGTGCTGGTGTCCATGCTCTCTATCTCGGTACTGGTGTCAGTGCTCTCTATCTCGGTACTGGTGTCAGTGCTCTCTATCTCGGTGCTGGTGTCAGTGCTGTCTATCACGGTGCTGGTGTCAGTGCTCAGTCTCTATCGCGGTGCTGGTTTCAGACAGTGAGGGAGATGCAGTGCCAGCACCATGGCTGAGGATCAGCACTGAACTGGCACCTCCGGACCACCGCAGTAGAGCCCTGCATAGGTGGGGGTAACGGCCGGGCAGAGGGAGGGGCTCAAGCACAGGTTGGCACACTGGGACACTGGCACAGGACTGCACTGCCCTGACTGTGGCACTGATCATTTCCTGCACCCCGTTCATAGCCTGCCCTGACCTTGCCTCTCCTCCATGGCCTTCATGCGCTCCAGAATTGGCAAAATTTCACAGATAAAAAAAGAATGCTTGTCGATTTTGATCCTAGATTCACTTAATACTTTTGTTATGTCAGTGTCCATGTTGTGGGACTAGGTGTGCACAGCTAGTAAGTATTTTGTGGCTGAAAATATGACCTGTAGGTTTCTAAGGTTTGCCTGCCATTAAAGTCAATGGGGCCCACCGCAAACTTTGCGGTTCGCAAACTTTTGGCCGCGTTCGCTAGCCTAGCACCTGGCACTAGCCATCAGCACAGAATGGACAGAAACCTGTGGGATTCAGGAACACCCTTCTACTGCATGGAGAAGTTTGACCAGAAGTGGTCTTAATAGAAGAATGGCAGACAAAAAGCCATACTTCCGATGTGGAAAGACTCGACTATGCATAATTCATAGGAACTGGGGTGCATAAAAATTTCAGAAGGTGCCCTGGATTGAATAGCCAAAATGTAAAACATTTGGCTGTAGCAGGAGGCAGGTCGTTCGTCTAAGGGTTGTAGAGCGGAAGAATAATGAGTGTCTGCAGCCAACAGTGAAGCATGGTGGAGGTTCCTTGCAGGTTTGGGGCTGCATTTCTTGCAAATGGAGTTGGAGATTTGATCAGGATCAATGGTGTCCTCAATGCTGAAAAATACTGGCAGATAATTATACATAATGAGATACCATCAGGGATGGGTGTGATTGGCCCCAAATGTATTCTTCAGCAGTACAACAGCCCCAAACATACAGCTAATGTCATTTAGAACTATCTTCAATGTAAAGAAGAACAGGAGTTCTAGAAGTGATGGTTTGGCCCCCACAGAGCCCCGATCTGAACATCATCAAGCCTGTCTGGGATTATATGAAGAGACGGAAGGATTTGATACAATCTACATCCACAGAAGATCTGTGGTTAGTTCTCTAAGGCCGCGTACACACGCGGGGACTGTTCGCTCAACTTTGTCCGTCAAACTGTTTCAGCGGACAGTCCGCTCAAAATTAGCATGGACGGACTTGCCCACACACGACGAACGAACAGTCCGCTGAAACCGTGCGCGATGACGTGAACGGCACGTACGACGGGACGAAAAATACGACGTCCTATACACTGCAATGCAAACTTCGGCGTGTAAATCCTTTCTGAGCATGCGCGGAACTTAGTTTGACGAACAAGCCTACACACGAGGGGACTGTTCGCTGAAACTTTGTTTCAGCGGACAGTTTTTCGGAATTTCCGAAAAACTTTGTTCAGCAGACTGTCCGCTGAAACTGTCCGCTGAAAGCCCACACACGAGCGGACTGTCCGCCGAAACACTGTTCAGCGGACAAAGTTGAGCGAACAGTCCCCGCGTGTGTACGCGGCCTAAGCTGTTTGGAACAACCTAACTGCCAAGTTCCTTCAAAAACTTTGATTTCTCCTCTGTTCATTTACTTTACATTTTATTAGTAAATTGGGAGTAATATGGCACAAAAGTATAATTGGGAAGGACTCAATAAATAGGGGCAGAAAGTTCATGAGAGACGAGTCCTCTTCGCAACTTCTTAGAATGTAAAGTCCATGGTGTCATAAATGCAGTATATTTTGCGTAGCACCTCTAAGGCCGCGTACACACGGGCGGACTGTTCGCCCAACTTTGTCCGCTGAACAGTGTTTGGGCGGACAGTCCGCTCGTGTGTGGGCTTTCAGCGGACAGTTTCAGCGGACAGTTGGACGGACAAGGTTTTTCGGAAATTCCGAAAAACTGTCCGCTGAAACCTTGTTTGAGCGAACAGTCCGCCCGTGTGTAGGCTTGTTCGTCAAACAAAGTTGCGCGCATGCTCAGAAAGGATTTTCACGCCGAAAGCTATAATGCAGTGTATAGGACGTCGTATTTTTCGTCCCGTCGTACGTGCCGTTCACGTCATCGCGCACGGTTTCAGCAAACTGTTCGTCCGTCGTGTGTGGCCATGTCCGTCCATGCTAAGTTTGAGCGGACTGTTTGCCGAAACTGTTGGACGGACAAAGTTGGGCGAACAGTCCGCGCGTGTGTACGCGGCCTAAGAGACTGAGGGATTCTCTAAAATTGCAAGCGAACACAGTAGAGTGTGCAGACTAAGTGTAGTAGATGTTATAAAAATGATTAAAACAAAGACAAATAGCAACTCACATAAAGATTCATGTAAAATGCTTGTTATCACAGTCCAGAAGGGGCATCAGTGAATAGGTCGAGTAGAAACACTGGCAGGAAGGAAACCTGTAGTAACTGGGAAGACAACAAAAGGACGCCGAATTAAGTGCAGTGGGTAAGGGAAGTAAATTCACACAAAGCAAATGACAACTTACTTGGATAGTGTACAGATCGCTTGTATGTCGTCTTATGAAAGTTTATCCCGGGTCAGTCTGCCTTTGTATTTTATGGAATTATGTATTAATTTAATACAAATCTCCATTAATTGGTCTTTTAATTCAGTTTAAGTTTAGCTTTGCAGTTGGAAAATAGAATTAGTTTAGCAAGCGATCTGTTTCTCTGGACTAAATGCCATTTTACTCTGATTTTACAGCTCTTGGTTGCTCTGTGTGTTGTGGAATGTGTGAAACATGTCACTGCTGCGCAGGCTGCTTAGACGTGTAAGTATATTCGTTATTTAACTATTGGGCATCAGTATGTTTGTGAGAATGATCTTTAGAATGACACATAGTAAAAGTGTTAATTTGGAAGCTGGCCTCATATTATTTGGTCAAGTATAATATTTCACTAAATTGATTGGGAAGAGACAGTATTATCTGATAAGAGTTTGAGGTGCACTTGCAATCTGGATGCAGGTGCCAATGTATTTTTAATTGCATCCCAAATGCAGTACATACTGCAGTATCATGCAGTTTTAGTAGTGCAAGCACTGCTTTTTGCATGGTCTGGTGCTTTTTGCAGCCCATTCATATGAACACAGGAATGTGCGGGTTTCAACTCACATGTTCCTGTGCTATCCGGTGTGAACCGGCCCTACCGTAATTGTTACATGAATAAAAATATGGATAAAAATGTATTGGCTGACTATGCAACAAGAACTCTCATCTACATATCCACTTTGTTACATACAAGATATATATAGCAGTTGTGTCTGGACTTGTCCAAGCAGGTTATCAAATCCAAAAACTTTCAAAAAGATCTTCCTCAGGGTAAATTCATATCTATATGTGCACACATGGAAGAAGTGCCAGACCAAAAGATAAGAGTCCAAATTAATTTATAGGTATTGTGCTAAAAGACAATCAGTTTCAGGGGGTCATAGTTCCTTTGACCCCCAAAACACATTGGCGGTCTTTTAGCACAAAAACAATAAATTAATTTGGTCTCTTCTCTTTTAATATGGAGCTCCTATCATGTATGCACATTGTTTTCTTCTAACCGGCTGGGGTACCCAATGGAAGTGTAGCTTTGTCTGCCTAACCTGAGCCAGTGGGCACTTCAAATGTTTTTGCCCTCTCACCACTTTGTTAATATGTCCTATTAATTTGTCTTGTTTAAACTCATATCAAAGTCCCAGCAACTCTTGGATGCCTTTTTATTTTTCATTGATATCTATATGACATACAATGGACACCATGAATATTCTCAAAATTGGCTATATTATACTATCTTGGTGTCATTCTGTGAATGACATACATACAAGCTTATGAGAGTTTTATACTTATCAAATCAGCCAAAGATAAATAAAATCTATCCAACCTGTTGACCCAGAAGATGCTCGGAGAGATGCGTGAGAGATTAAATTCTTGGCGGGACCCAGAGACATGCTCATGCACATGATTCCTGCTAAATAATATATATAATAGTAGTAACCCATATCACAGCGATAGGGAAAAACCCAGAAAAGGGACAAAGCCACCAATTGCATGTTGATATATAACTCACCCTCTATAGTAAAAAATATAATGAATACTACTAAAACCAAAGTGCATTGCCAGTCAATCAGTTGTGTATGTGCAATATGGAAGGAAAATATAAGTGGATAAAGGGAATACCACCCTTAAATAACAATAAAATAAAACAGTAATTTTAAAAAAATCAAAAACGTTAAAAATTAAGCTTATCAGAGATGTGGAAGAGGTGGCCCAGAATTCCAGCCGACCGTACCAATCCCTCTGTGGACAATGTTGGTATCTGCAGTCTGGTGCCCACCTCTTAAATACTGAAAAGGAAATAGGAGGGAGGAGGCCATTGTGTGTCATCCAAGGGGGAGATAAAGATTTCCCAACCTCATGACATGCATGTGATCATACATTCTACCCCAGCATTCCCTCCTCGTCTTGCCTACCTAGAAGCAACCACACTCATAAGTCATCAGATAAATTACACTTAGGCCCCTTTCACATGAGGTAGGTCCATTTGATGGACTCCACTTGCTCAGCGGGGATCGCTCCATCACTGATCCCCACTGAGCAGGCGGATGACGGGTCTGTCTTCAATCACTGAGCTGAGTGGAGACAGAAAGAGTCCTGCTCTCCTCTAGGTGGAGATCGGATAAAAACAGACCTCCTGTCTGCTTTTCATCCGATCCACCAGAGGTATGAAAAATAGGACCACCATCCATCTGGATTTGGAGGAGAGGAATAGCAGCGGGACATGCGTCTGCTCACATCCGCCGCTCCATATGGGTGAATGGAGGGTCCAATCAGGTCCACCTGAAAAACTGACAGGCGGACCTGATTGGACAGACTGTGTGAAAGGGGCCTTATGGTGTTAGTTTCACATCTGTTCACCCACTATGGACTATGGATATAACTTTGTCATTACTAAAGATAACAAGGTGATATATATATATATATATTGTTTTTTTAAGGACAAACACGGCTTCCCTTAATGATATTGTCTTGCAACAATTTTCCCCCCACAATTCTTAGACAATAAAATGCAAAAAAACTAAACAAAACCCTCTTTTTTTTAAGTGTTTAAAAATAAATGTTATTCTGTAATTTGTGCTGTTTAAAATAAAACTATAATTTTAATTCAGGTACAAAGCAAATTTATATACAATTTTTTTTTTTTCATTTTGAAAGCTTATATGCAAGTAATTGACCATAAAAGTGGTATTGGGGGCCGGATACTCCTCTGAGGGACATGTATCAATAAAAACATTCTTTTTAAAAGGATTTTAAAGCCCCGTACACACGAGAGGACTTATGTCCGACAGACTTCCGAAGGAGTTCTGCCGGAGTTCCGACAGAGTTCTGACGGACTTTTCGGCTGAGCGGACTTGGCCACACACAATCACACTAAACTCCGACGGATTCGAACGTGATGACGTACGACTGGATTCGAATAAGGAAGTTCATAGCCAGTAGCCAATAGCTGCCCTAGCGTCGGTTTTAGTCCGTCGGAGTAGCATACACACGAGCAAATTTTTCGAAGGGACCGGGTCCGGCGTAGTTCCGTCGGGAAAATTTGAAGCATGTTCCATATTCTAAAGTCCTTCAGACTTTGGTGAATCAAAACTCCGTTGCAGCCCACACACGATCGAATAGTCTGACGGAATCAGTCCGTCGGACTTTGGATGTTGAAAAGTCCGCTCGTGTGTACGGGGCTTTAAGGAGCAGTGATTTTAATTATGCTTACAATGCAACAATAAAAATGAAACATTCCTTTAAATATAGTGCATGGGGAGGTCCCCCTAGTCTGCCTGTAAAGTGGCACATCTGTAGCATGCATAAAACATGCTGCAGCAAAAATTTAATTTCTAAAGAAAAAAAAAAAAAAGTCAATTCACATTTAAAATGGCTTGCGGTTATAATTGCCTGACTATTTAAAAAAAAAAACAGTGTGGGTTCCCTTCGGGTCTGGTATGGATTTGGAGCAGAATCCCATGCCAGAATAAAAAAAAACGGCGACCCCCAAAATTCGTACCAGACCCTTATCCAGGCATGCAGCCTGGCAGGTTAGGAAGAGGGGAGGGACAAGCGAGCCCCCCACTCCTGAACCATACCAGGTCACATGCCCTCTCCATGAGAGGTGGGTGGGAGAGGTGGGCAGGACCCTCCACCCCAAAGTACCTTGTCCCCATGTTGATGCTTCATCCCCACAGCCATGGCCAGTGGTTGTGGGGGTCTGCAGGTGGGGGGCTTATTGGAATCTGGAAACCCAGAGATCTTGTTCCCCATTTTTGTGAATGCATATTAGGTACACAGTACCCCTACTCATTCACCTAAAAAGTGTAGAAAAGTAATGAACACAAGTTTTTGACAATTCCTTTATTAAAGAATAAAAAAATGGTGTCCCTCGATGTAAATCCATCATCAATCACACCATCTCCCACCCCAAAGCACCCACCCCCCCCTCCATGTTGGGGACATGTGGCCTGGTATGGATTAGGAGGGGGGTGCTTGCTCATTCCCCCCTTTTCCTGACCTCCCGGGCTGCATGCCCATATAAGGGTCTGGAATGGATTTTGTGGGCGGTCCCACGCTGTTTTTAAAAAAAATGTTGGTGTGGGGTTCCCCTCCAAATCCATACCAGACCTGAAGGGAGAAAGATGAGGGGCAGATGATCATGTACCATCGGGAGAGGATGTAGAGGTAGACCTGATCATTGATGGACAAGTGAAGAGCGATAAAGCAGGGAAAAGTCAGATATGTATTGGCAGGAGTCATGTATACATTGTCAGTTATCCTTCTTGGAAGGAGAGGGCTGGTACCCTTTCTTTTCAAGTCATGGTGCAACTCCAGCCATGACAAACATACAATAAAACATCAGAATTGGTTAAATGGTTGGGACTTACAGGAAAGGAGCAGGGCTGTAGAGCCCCTGCATGTTCATGAAATATCAGGTGTCATTTAACATCTGTGTGGGGGTTTGTCTCCACTATCAGTCAAGGGGACAGTGATGACAGTGTTTATTAAATACATACCACAGAAAGTATAATGCTTTGGAAATTGGAGAGAATAGGTTGCCCAATACACTGAACTGGTGTTCAGAAATATATACAGAAGTTCAGTACCCAAAATAAAATGATAAAAAGGAAAGCAGAGCCAGAACCTGGTGAAAAACAAAGAGGAGAAGAAAGAACTCAACGTTTCGGAGGTGTATAAACCTCTTTCTCAAGGACCTTCTGTCTAATTTGTGAACCATCTGAACACAGGCTGCTTAAATGCAAAGGCTGCTGCTAGCAGCTACTTCCCACAGTCGGCCAATGTTTGGAATAAAAGTTAACTTTGGTTTCTAATATTTCACTTTGGCACTTTGATTTCAATTCAGATATTGGGGTTGATTTACTAAAACGGGAGAGTGCAAAATCTTGTGCAGCTCTGAATAGAAACCAATCAGCTTCCATTTTTTTGGGTTTTTTTTGTGACAGCTTAACCACTTGCCTACTGGGCACTTTCACCCCCCCCCCCCCCTTCCTGCCCAGGCCAATTTTCATTGTTCAACGCTGTTGCATTTTGAATAATAATTGCGCAGTCATGTGACACTGCCCAAACGAAAATTTTATAATTTTTCTTCTTCTCTGATGTGTGCTAATGAGGCTGCACTGATGGGCACTGATGTGCTGAACTGATGGGCTTGGATAGGCTGCACTGATGGTAACTGATAGGCTGCATTGATGAGCTGACACTGATAGGCACAGATGAGAAGGCACTGATGAGGCTGCACTGATATGTGGCACTGATAGGCAGCAATGATGGGCACTGATAGGCGGCAATGATGGGCACTGATAGGCAGCACTGATGGGCACTGATAGGCATAACTGATGGCCACTGACAGGCAGCACTGATGAGCACTGATAGGTGGCACTGATAGGCATAACTGATGGGCATTTACAGGCAGTATTGATATGGTCTGACAGGCAGCCCTGGTGGGCACTGATTGGCAGCACTGGTGGGCACTGTTGGGGCTGCACTGATAATCAGAACACTGATGACCAGTGGGGGGAGGCCCTGACATATATACAGGTGTGTGTGTGTGTGTGTGTGTGTGGGGGGGGGGGCTGACATATATACAGGTGTATGTGTGAGGAGACTGACATATATACAAGTGTGTGTGTGGGGGGGCTGACATATATGCAGGTGTGTATGTGGGGGGGCGCTGACATATATACAGGTGTGTGGGGGCTGACATATATACAGGTGCGTGTGGGGGGTGGGGCGCTGAAATATATACAGGTGAGTGGGGGGCTGACATATATACAGGATTGAGGGGAGGGGGAGGGGACTGAGTGCATACAGGTGAGGCTGACATATGTACAGGTGTGTGTGTGTGGGGGGCTGACATATATACAGGATTGCGGGGGGAGGGGGGCTGAGTGCATACAGGTGAGGTTGACATATATACAGGTGTGTGTGGGGGGGAATATATACAGGTGTGTGGGGGGCTGACATATATACAGGTGTGTGGGGGGTGGGGCACTGAAATATATACAGGTGTGTGGGAGGCTGACATATATACAGGATTACAGGAGGAGGGGGGCTGAGTGTGTACATGTGGTGCGGCCAGTGTGTGGATTCAGTAGGATGTCCCATGGGCAAGCTCTGGGGAATTTTGGTGGTCAGGCTCAAAGGGGGGCCCAGGCCTAAAGCTGTGTAAGGGGCCCAAAAAATTCTGATGGCTGCCCTGTGCCCAATCATGCTGAGGTGTGGAGCAGCCAATCCTGGGAGAGCTGTAGAAGAAAGGAGGGGGGATGTAAAGTACACAGAATGCCTCTCTCACACTGGTGCATGAGATAAGGAAATTGCCTGTTAGTCACAGCAAGGGGGAAGAACAGACACTATTTCTATGTGTGTCTGTATTTATCTTACTGAAGAAAGATAAGAGGATTGCTTAGAGCTGAATTAACTCTTCGTGGCAAGACTGGCACAGATGAAATTACATCCTCTGCTGTAACAGATATGAGTCTTAATTAAAAAAATATTCTTTGGGTTTACATCCACTTTAAGGTTCCAGCACCATCAATCTACTACTCCAAAAACAGAATGTAGACAGTGAAAGTGGGAAGCTGGCAGAAAATAGTGCTACTTTCAATACCTTCTTCCTTTACAGCATTATATTTTACACATGTGTGCTATTATGTCATTTTAAATTATCTGTATATAAAAATAATTCCCATAAACCGAGGGTTTCTGGAAATATTCCCTAATTATTGTATCTTCCCTTTTTGATCTCTTTATAGAGTGCTTCACTGTTTTTCAGAATGAAATAGAAAAAAATCCTCTTCTTGCCTGAAACTGCATCCTGCATCCTTTTTCACGCAGTGAGAAAAAAATGTACTGAGATTAAAAAAAAAATGAAATCATTAAAGGTCAACAGAAAGTAGAAAATTTGTGCTAGACTCAAGAATGACAAAGTACCCCCTGCTTAGAATGAGTGCTAATCATTTGTTTTTCCCCAAAGCTGACATGGAGCATCGAAACTATCACTTTTTTGGACCTCTTTGGCCTTCTAAAACACAATGCAGTCCATCCTCAGAATTCCCTGAATTATAAAACAATGGACTAACATGGCTGAGCTGTGTCATACCCAAGAAAGATGAGTGGTGGCAATATTATAAGCCTGTGTCCACATGGGTGTTTTTCGTTCACTGCTATCCCTTTTTAAGGCCCAATATACACATACCCCTACCCCTTCCCCAACCGCTGATGTGCTTCAAGGCTACTGCCAGTCCTTAAGGCGCCCCAACGGGTCATGTTTTCAGACTTGCCATTATTTTGCACAGGTGATTTGATCAGTAATTACCCCAGCTGTTTTGTCTGAGGGAAATCCTAAAAACATGACCTGTTGGGGAGCCTTGAGGACTGGAATTGAGAAACACTGGTCTAGATAGTCAAAACAATTCTACTCATCTAATCCGAATCATGTACATTTTTTTTCTAGCACTTCCCCTCTAGGGGTTGCTAAGTATAGTCTTCCCTGGGCCTCCCTCTGATTATCCTGCAGCTAGACACTTGAGTATTTTCACACTATCACCTACACACTCTTCTGCTCGTTATCCAATGTTCAGTCTAGGGTATTTTTTATTTATTTTTGGTATTTATTGGTAGAACTTGGATAGGAGAAGGGATTAGTGGGATACTCCAACTTAAGCTGTACACAGACGAGGACAACTCTCACTTGACCCCATTAAATTGAATGAGGTAGCAAATTCCCTGCTGGAACACACTATAGCTGTGTGGGAGAATAAGTCCCTTGCTTGCTCTGGCAGCAGACTCAATGCACCACTTTTCTTCAGGACACTCACCAGTATCCCCTTTGGCTGACACCCATCCACTGACTTCACTAGCCTGAAGGCATGGTCCTCACAGAACAGGCCCCCTAGACACAGGTCTGTACTCACAGTAGCCAGGAACAGATCCTTCTAGACACGTCTCCCTCCTAGTCAGCTGTACAGGACATCTGAGTTGCAGCTTCTGCAGTTCCGGCCCTCAGGGCAACCACCTGAGGCCATGTGGCAGCCTGCACAGAAGAGGGACAGCAGCCCCCTCCCTCTGGGACCACTCTCTCCAGCCTAAGATGCTGAGAACATGTGCCCTAGACATATATACAATCACCCAGTATACCTTGAGGCACCTTCTTGTGCCAATGGCCATGGCTGTAACTACGCCTATGCTCCCATTTGTCAGGTTTCCTCCCACTGTCCAATATGCCCCATCCTATTGGACCAGTGTGAAAACGGCAGATAACATGAGCAGCATCTGAGCATACTGAGCCGACCCTATCAATGGATGACTACTCCCTGGTAGGCAGAGAGCATCTAAATTTACCTAATAGCCCCCCTGTTAGGCAGGAAAACCCAAAAACTATACTCTCTCTAGCACCTACCCAAGACAAAACATTTTTGACCAACTTTGCCACTAGGAAAGATGATATGATGTACAAGCCATATTTGCCTTTCATGTTAAGTACTTTTTTTTTGTTTCACTCTAACACTACGTATTTGTATTTTTCATTATTGTAAAGGGAATTGTTATAATCCTGTAAAAATATTTCAAATTTACCAACATTATACCTAATGTTTTGTTAATCTTACGATTAAAAAATGTCTAGCATGCATATTGTCATGATTCTCCATTTTAAAGTTACAAAATTCAGCATTTAAATATTCAACATTTGTTTTAGGATTAAATTATGTATGAATAAAATGGAATCAAAACATAACATTTTGTCAGTTTGTTTATTTTCTTTCTTTATTTCTCTCTCTACAACTTTAACACCTACACACCATGAAGAATAGGGTCACCTGCTTTTCCATCATCTGTCAATTAATGGTGGCAATGATACCCATTGCTGTGCCACACTACTTGAATGAAAAGTCTAAACATCTAAACATATTAAAAACTGTACATTTATCCATAATTGCTAAACCAGTTTTACCTTAATACCCCATGAGTACACATAGTTACATCATTTAAAAGGTTGAAAGAAGACATAGGTCCATCCATTTCAACCTAAGTGTGTGTGATATTTTTATTGTTTACATATCCATGTAGCCCTGGACATTCTGCTCCTGAGGAAGACATTTTTAAAGTTTTATTTTAAGTTTTGACACTCTCAGCTAGTAACATTTCTTGGGGGATGGAGTTTCACATGTAAACTGCTCTAACAGTAAAGAACCCTTTCCACAATCTAAACTTAAACCTCCTTTTTTTCTAACTTCAAATTGTGGCCGTGTCCTCTTCTCAGTAGAGGTCCCTAACCTCGACCTGTTAGTAACCAGGTAACACAGCAGGAGGTGAGCATTGACCAAGTGATAGTCCTGTCTAGAATGTGGCCATACCACTTAGCAGCCTGTGTGTACTCTCCTGCCTGCCCGCGGATCTCATCCTATCAGCAGGGTAGGGAAGAGGAGGAGATGCAGATCTGGACAGAGAGCTGCAGTCTTTTCATATTAACTAGCGGGTAATCACCCTCTTGTTAACATAGGCTGGGAAGTTCCCACCCTCTGTCCGAATCTGCAGCTTTTCCCGCCCTCGGGAGAGGACATGCCAGACTGATAAATGCCTCTGTCCTGCTGAAGGTAGGACTGTGCAAGGGACGCAGAGATTGAAAGGGGCTCTGTGATGTAAGAGGAAAGGGTAGGCTATGACTGCCTGGGGCAGTGTGATGGGGGGGGGGGGGGGCGGGGCTGTCATTGCAAGGGGCACTGTGATGTAAAGGTAACTGCACTGTATAGGGGCACTGCAATGTCAAGGGTGGCTGTGATGTGAAGGGGTACTGAGGACACTGTGAGATTGCTTTAACTCCCTCACCTCCAGAAGATTTACCCACCTTCATAACCAGGCCATTATTTGCAATACGGCACTGCATTACTTTAACTGACAGTTGTGCGGTCATGCAACGCTGTACCCAAATAACATTTTAGCCCTTTATTCCCCACAAATAGAGCTTTCTTTTGGTGGTATTTTATCACCTCTGCGTTTTCTTTTTTCTTTGCGTTATAAACAAAAAAAGACCAACAATTTTGAAAAAAAAAAAAACTATATTTTTTACTTTCTGCTATAAAACATATCTAATCTATCTAAAAATGTTTAAAATCAAATTTTTTCATTAGTTTCAGCCAATATGTACCTGCTACATTTTTTTTTGTAAAAAAAATCCCAATAAGCATATATTGATTGGTTTGTGCAAAAGTTATAACGTCTACAAACTATGGGATATTTTTTTATTTTTCATTTTTTTACTAGTAATGGCATTGATCAATGAGTTATAGTGGGACTGCGATATTTTGGCAGACAAGCCGGACACCTGACACTTTTAACACTTTTTAAGGACCAGTAACAATAATACAGTGATCAGTGCTAACAAATATGCACTGTCACAGTAGTAATGACACTGGCTGGGAAGGGGATTAACATCAGGGGCGATCAAAGGATTAACTGTGTGCCTAGCCTGTGGTTATTCACTGTGTGAGAGGTGATTTGACTAGGGGAAGGCAAAGATCTGTGTTCCTGCTTTGCAGACCCACAGTATATGTACGGCAGGCAGTCGGCAAGTGATTAACAGGCAAACTGGTGTAAAGGGGGAATGTTGACACCTATATAAATGGGGTGGCTCTGCTGTAAAGGGGGATTATGACGTGAAGGGAGACTGAGGACCGACTACCCCACCCCTCCCCCCAGTATTTGGCTGCATTAAACCTTCCCATTAACTCTGACCAGCTTCTCTGTCCCTGCTGAACAAGGCATCTCCACAACATGATGCTGCCACCACCATGTTTCACAGTGGGGATGGTGTGTTCAGGGTGATGTGCATTGTTAGTTTTCTGCCACACATAGCATTTTGCTTTTAGGCCAAAAAGTTCAATTTTGGTCTCATCTGACCAGAGCACCTTCTTCCACATGTTTGCTGTGTCCCCCACATGGCTTCTTGCAAACTGCAAATGGGACTTCTTATGGCTTTTTTTCAACAATGGCTTTCTTCTTGCCACTCTTCCATAAAGGCAAGATTTATGGAGTGCAAGACGAATAGTTGTCCTGTGGACAGATTTTCCCATCTGAGCTGTGGATCTCTTCAGCTCTTCCAGAGTTACCATGGGCTTCTTGGCTGCTTCTCTGATGAATGCTCTCTTGCCCGGCCTGTCAGTTTAGGTGGACGGCCATGTCTTGGTAGGTTTGCAGTTGTTCCGTACACTTTCCATTTTCAGATGATGGATTGAACAGTGCACCGTGAGATGTTCAAAACTTGGGATATTTTTTATAACCTAACCCTGGCTTTAAACTTCTCCACAACTTTATCCCTGACCTGTCTGGTGTGTTCCTTGGCCTTCATGGTGCTGTTTGTTCACTTAGAGCCTCTAAGAAACCTCTGAGGGCTTCACAGAACAGTTGTATTTATACTGAGATTAAATTACACACAGGAAAACTCTATTTACTAATTAGGTGACTTCTGAAGACAATTGGCTCCACCAGATTTTAGTTAAGGGTTTCAGAGTAAAGGGGGTTGAATACAAATGCACACCACACTTTTCAGATATTTATTTGTAAAAAAACATTGAAAACCATTTCTCATATTCCTTCCACTTCACAATTATGTACCACTTTGTGTTGGTCTATCACATAAAATCTCAATAAAATACATTTACATTTTTGGTTGTAACATGAAAAAGTGTGGAAAATGTCAGGGGGTGTGAATACTTTTTCAACGCACTGTAGACAAATAAATATTAGTATCCAGATGCTACTGAACACTGTTATGTGTTCCCACATCCAACAGCCAGAATATTTTGACAAAGTGCAGCACGCCCAATCTACTGCTAATACCATAAGCCATTAAACATGATTTAGTAATTTTTGCACATATCATAATATAGTACCCAGTGGCAGGGCCGCTGATAGAAATCACGGGGCCCCGTACAGCCTACCTGACGGGGCCCCCCTTCAGCTCCACCCTGGCCGCGCCCCTAGTCCCTCCTCCAGCCCCACCCCTGGCCCCACCCATTGCCCCTCCCCAGACCATGCATAGTGAAATGTAATGTTAGTTCAACATCTTTAGGCTGGGTTCACACTGCTGCGGCTACGAGAACCGGATGTGATTCGCACCGCACTGCAGTGCAAATCACATGCGATCTCTGTGCGATGCGAGTTCAGCCATACAGATAGTATACAGATAGTATGGCTGAATTCGCATCGCACCCGGCCCAAACTCGCACATGACCCTTTTTTTGGTCCGCAGCAGAATCGGATCGCATGGGTGTTCACACCATGCGATCCGATTCCTGTCCGAGTTTGCAGGGTCCTGTGCGAGTTTGGGGCCGGGTGCGATGCGAATTCAGCCATACTATCTGTATGGCTGAACTCGCATCGCACAGAGATCGCATGTGATTTGCACTGCAGCCGCTCCAGTGTGAACCCAGCCTAAAAAAAAATGGGTATTCTTTTGTGTTTACATGTGCTAGAATTCATTAAAGTGCAATTATTAAAATTATGTTTCAAAAGTACAAAATTGCTTACGATTTTTAAAATGTAATCATTAAGTATGACACAAGTATGTAATCATTAAGTATGACACAAAAGCAGGTCAGTCCAGTTTTGTGTCATCTTTTATGCCTCAAGATCAAGAATACACACCTCACCTTGTCCCCAACTTCCAGATAAGATCTCACCTCGATCGCCCGGCCACTGCTCTCTCTGCTTCTTGTTAGTCATGTGTAGAGAGAGAGAGGATTGGGCATATCACTCCGCAGCATAACCTTTCTATGCTAATGCTGTGCGGTGTGCGGTGTGCAGAGGATGTATTCCTCCGCGGCCGAAAAAGAAGAAAGAGTCCCCCCCACTACAGGCAGCCGCATACACAGAGCGTAGAACACATATTGGAAAAAAAAAAAAAACTGTACCGACCGTGGGGTGGGGGGGGGGGACGGGGTTAGGGAGGGTGGGGGGGATTGGTGGAGGGGATTATGGCTGGATGTTATCTGCTGATAGCGCGCGTTATTTATGGCAATCCATGATCGTGGAGGAGGAACT
Source organism: Lithobates pipiens (assembly GCF_037356315.1). NCBI lineage: Eukaryota > Metazoa > Chordata > Amphibia > Anura > Ranidae > Lithobates > Lithobates pipiens. Next base: position 557,279,032 of record NW_027507903.1, read on the forward strand.
TTTTTTTTTTTTTTGGCAGTTAGGTTGCCCGGGCCCCCCTGCTGGTCAGGCCCGGTACAGCAGGGCCAGATGTACTGGCCTATCAGCGGCCCTGCCCAGTGGACTCCTGCTGGTGTCAATCACAGCCAGTGAGGATGGAGCAGGGGGTGAGGCCGAGCCACGCTCAGTGTTTCTATGAACTCACAGTGCCAATTTAGGAGCTAACCTACCTAAGTGCCTCCATAGCAAGTGGCAAGTGTTATTTAAAAAAAAAAAAAAATTATAGCTTTACAATCACTTTAAGTCAACACAGTCTCTTATTTTTATTTACTTAATCTATAATAGCCCCATTATACTTTATTGTCTTCCCAGGCCAGTCAGTGAATTACAGTCATTTTAGTACTTTGAGATTGGCAGTGGTACCTGTATCGGAACTATGATCTTTAATTTGTAGTATAAAGTATTATATTACATATTTTAATGAACTGCACTAGCATATTGCCACATTTTATATACCTTCTGAATAATAATTCAACACTTTTTGTGAAGTGGCATTTATTATTTAAATTACCTCTCAGTTGTTGTTTTATAAAAAAAAATAATAATAATTTTTTTTTAACATTTTCTTTTTCCAAATTGTCAACCTGTTATATAATGAATTCATAAGCCTTAATGCTTCTTTCTTTTCTCCGGATCGAAATATAAAGAAAATACTAAAGATGGTATTTTGAACATCCCTAATTACGAGATTAGAGGTAGATTATTATTGTTGAAATATTATTTTATGAAAATTATGGCTTTTATGGGAGTCATTAGATACAATAAAATGACTATTAGATACGTGTCCTTTTTTTTCCTGAATAGAACTCTGACTTAAGATAACATACTCTCCTCTCCAGATGTGTACTTACCTGCATCCCACACCTGCCACCTGCCATATTTACACTAAAATATTCTTCCACTGCCCACACCTAAAAGGCAATTCCCATAGATTTAGAAGAGAGGAGAAGGGTAACAGAGACACAATGGCACAGGAGAGGAAAAACTTAAACAAAGACGATGACCCAGGATGCATTTCTAAAGAATTGCCAGAGCTATTTATCCCATTAAACTGCATGCACATTCATTCTGTGCGAATGTGGGCAATATTGAATGTTATTAGGTTATTTTCTCTCCAGGTTGAAAGTTCTTAAAATATGAGCCGTTTGATTGAGGTTAGACAAGGAGGTCAAAAATGTATATTCTTAAATGACTTTTATTTCAATTGGTTGTAAACCTCAGGTATGAAATAGGAACGAAGCACCTCCCTCTCAATCTTTTCTCAATCCAAAGCACTGATGTCGCGTACACACGATCGGAATTCTGGCCAGAAAAAGACAGATGAGAGCTTTTCAATCCGAAAATACGACCATGTGTATGCTCCATCGGAATTTAGCTTTCCGAATTTCCGCCAGCCAAAAATTGATAGCATGTTCTCAATTTTCCCAAACAGAAAAACTTTCTGTCGGTAATTCCGATCTTGTGTATGCAATTCGGACAGGCCAAAAATCACGCATGCTCAGATTCAACTACGAGACAGAAGCCATTGGCTATTGAACTTCCCTTTTCTAGTCCCGTCGTACGTGTTGTATGTCACAGTGTTATAAACGATCGGAATTTGATGTGACCGTGTGTAGGCAAGACAGCTTGAGCCTAATTCCGTCGGGAAAACCATCAGAACTTTTTCCGACGAGAATTCCGATCGTGTGTATGTGGCATAAGCGTAATTTGAGCCTTGACGAAGCCTGCAATCACTAAGCGGGCAAAACATGTTGACAGATAGCTTCCATGTTATGGAGTCCTGGACACTCTTACTACTGGTGGCGGATAGCCAAGTTTCTAAGTGGGCCAACGTCCCACGCATGTGCAGGCTTACAGGTTGAACCTGGATGGACACTGGCGGTCTACCTTGGAGTGTGCTTTAACGATCAGTGACAGAATGTAAGACGCTAACCTCCATTCAGGGCGGGTGTTAGAATATTTTGCTACCTAGGTGAGACCCGCTACTTGTCCATAACCCCCCCCCAAAAAAAATTCAATAATTTTAGCACCAGAACTCCTGCTATAACACTAAACTAATGACCTCTAGGGGCTTTGCGTGTGTGCACCCATGAAATAGCAAAAACTTCAGTACCTTATATTTTTTCATAGGTAATGCTTTAAAAGCCCCTACAGGTCATCAGGTTAGTGTTATGCAGTAGTTCTAATGCTAGAATGATTGCCCTCACTTCAGCATGCTCATGATTCATAACATGTGTAGTGCAATCACAGGCACCAAAGCACATGCATTTTTGTGTGTGTGTGTGTGTCACGTACCTTAAGGCAGAGCCCGGAGTGCAGGGAGTGGCTTCTCGTAGACCTCTGACTCGAGAGACCCTGGTAGTGATGACAGGGGCTCGGGAGCACAGAGGGGCACAAGTGCCTGACTGGATGGTAGATGTAAGAAGCAGCAGACCGTTGATGGTGGAGGTGTATTGTAGTCCAGTAGCGGAATGCAGGCAAAGGTAAGGTTCAGCAGACAGCAGAAGGATTCCTGTAGTCCGGCAACGGGATGCAAGTGATCGCAGGGTACAGCGAACAACGGGAGGGGTTCTGTAGTCTGACAGCAGATGCAGGTGCAAACGGGATACTGCGGGAAGTGGGAAGAGTCCAGTAGTCCGCTGCAAGAGGTAGGAGACGACAGGGCACAGAGAGAGTAACAGCTGGGTATGGTGGTTGCCCGGGAGGTGTCCTGTAGTACAGCAGCGGCAAAACAGGCAACTGACAGATAATGGGTAGTATAACAGTCCAGGTCAGGCACAGGCGAGCAGATCAGGTACAGAAGCGTAATCCAAAAGAGAAGTCGGGTACAAAGCCAAAGTCGGGGGCAGGCAGCAAACAGCGAAGTCAGGAACAAGCCGGGTTCAATACGGATCAGGATACGGACTCAGATTCAGGTTCAGATACAGGATACCAGGATACACGGGAACGCTGTTGATCAGGCAGCAAGGCAGTGAAGCAAGGATCCACTTTAAATAGCGCTATTGGCGCCAATTGCGTCAAACGGGCACGCGCCGATCGCGGTAACGCTCTTGAAACTGCACAGAAGATCTTCTGCGACTTACGCCGCTCGGACGCCTGTGAAAAGGATCTTCCTGACAGTGTGTGTGTGTGTGTGTGTGTAGGGGGCTCTAAAATGTTTTTTATGCGTCTTTTTAAATGTTTAAAACTTTTTTTATATTTTTATTCTTTATTTTTATTTTTTGTGAGGCCTAAGGGCAAAACCTAGACATGAGGCCCCACTCACCTTCATAATGGGAAAAATAATTAAAGCGATAAAAAAACTTAACTGTATAAATTGCAAATATTAAGAGGTTTAAGAGGCTGGTGTCCGTGTCCTCTATCTCGGTGCTGGTGTCAGTGCTCTCTATCTCAGTGCTGGTGTCCGTGTCCTCTATCTCAACTCTGGTGTCAGTGCTCTCTATCTTGGTGTTGGTGTCAGTGTTCTCTATCTGGGTACTTCTGTCAGTGTTCTCTATCTTGGTGCTGGTGTCAGTGTTCACTATCTTGGTGCTGTGTCAGTGTTCTCTATCTTGGTGCTGGTGTCAGTGTTCTCTATCTTGGTGCTGGTGTCGGTGTTCTCTATCTCGGTGCTGGTGTCAGTGAGGGAGGTAGCAGCAGAGAAGCCAATCAGTAGGCAGCGCTAGCGCAGGATGTAGAGCGCGCGGCTCACCATGGCTGAGGATCAGTATTGGACTGGGCTGGGACCTCTCGACCCTGCAGTGGAGCCCTGTGGAGGTAAGGAGAGGGAGGGGTCAGGGGCTGTCAATCACAGGTTGGCACACTGGCACAGGACTGAGCAGCCCTGACTGTGGCACTGATAACCAGGAGGAAGGGAGTGGGGGGGGGGGGTTAGCGGTGGATATAAAGGCCAGTGGCTGTGGCTAAGGGTGACTGGAGGAGTAGGGATGGGGGGGCTGGCTCTCATGCTGGTGGTCGTTGGCTGCAGAAGGGGTTGTGACATGGTAGCTGTGCTCTGCTTCTCCCTGCAGGCTGCAGCTGGAGCCCCGAATCTCCCCTCTTTGATTGACACATCCAGAGAGGGGCGGCCCGGACACCTCTTCAGCTCTTCTCTCCTACTGCCCCCTTCCATCGGCTCCATACAGCCCTGGCGAGGCTTCCTCCTCAGTGGGACCCTCCTCTTCCCCTCTGCTTACCAGTCAGATTCTGGATGCCTCCTCTGGGTGTGCGGGGATCGTTCAGCGCAGCATTCCAGTGAGGCGGTGACGGGGGGGAGATCTGCGTCTCCGGAGCAGCGGGAACATTTATTTGAATTATTTTGCTTCAGCTGCTGGAATGCTTCCCGTCTCCTCCCCCGGACAACAAAGTGCTGGGCCCGCCTCCTCCCCAAGACACAGCCACAGCTCCACCCTCTCTCTCCACGGAGCTCACAGACATTAACCCTCTGCTCGCCGGAGCGCATCACTGACGCAGCAGCATTGTTGTCAGTAAAGGTGGCTCTTAATTTAGGCAAATTAGGTGTTCACGAGGCCCCTGTGAGTGGGAGGCCTTAGGCTACCGCCTAATCTGCCTAATTAGAGAGCTGCCTCTGACCTCAGTCCCCATGAGTGTTTCCTCTGCTAGAGCAGTACAGCACCCTCTATATGAAACAGCCTCCCAGCAGACCCCACAAGACCTCCACCAGGACCAGCATTGGTGGTGCCCCATCTCAGTCCCCCTCCCAACCAATGAGGAGGGTAGATTCCCTCTGGAGAGGAAGAGACACAAGGGGGCACCCCAGAAACATAGGCGTGGTTAAGGGGTGTCTATTGAGGCTGGGGCCCATAGCCCCGAGTCCAGGGTCAGCCCTACTGTGAGAGTTGCAGGCTACCAGACACAGCACTTCCCACACAGCCGCGGCACTCTCACTAAGTCTGCACTCCATGCTTCAGTGACACAGCCAGAGCCTGGAGATCAGTGTGAGAGTCAGTCTCCTCCCTTGCTCTGCCCATATCATGGAGCCGGGAGGAACTTTCTCTTCTGAGCTGGTAAGTGCAGACCATGGGTGAGGGGGAAGGGGGAAACTATATACCCAGCCTATCTTCTGTATATACCAGCCTCTCTGTATGCTCAGCCTATCTTCTGTATACCCAGCCTCTCTATATATACCCAGCCTATCTTCTGTATACCCAGCCTCTCTGTATATACCTAGCCTATCTTCTGTATACCCAGCCTCTCTGTATATACCAGCCTCTCTGTATACCCAGCCTCTCTGTATATACCCAGCCTATCTTCTGCATATCCAGCCTCTCTGTATATACCCAGCCTATCTTCTCTATACCCGGCCTCTCTGTATATACCAGCCTCTCTGTATATACCCAGAAACTATTTATTAGAGTTGCACCAATACTGGTATCGGTATCGGTGCTGAAATGGATACTTTCAGGCTTGGTTCTTTGAGCTGTCAGTGTTAAAGAAGCCCAGTAATTGAAGCTGTCAAAAAAAAAAAAGCAACCGGCAATGTTTATTAACAACATTGCTCAGCTGCTGAAACACTAAAATAAAACGAAACATTGTTTCTTTTTGTATATTTCTGTTTCTTCATCTGCAGATTAAAGGGATGAACAAATATTCCTCTGTTCAACCCCTTAATAACCCTTAATTTACTTTAATCAGCCTTAATTAACTCCCTATTCTCCTCCATTTAATTATTATTTCCTGCTTTTTTTCTTTTGTTCACGTCTATTTTATAAATGAAAAACAATTACAACTTTTTTTTGTTTGCTTTGTTAGTGAATATTTTTACACATATATATTAACATATATTTACACATTTGACATTGAAAAAGTTCTAAATTAAAAACAAAAATGTATTTCATTTGTAAATAACTTTTCAATGCTTTTTACCATTGCTGACAGCTAAAAAAGTTAAAACAAAACAGTTGCGGTAGGTATCGGTAATCAGTATAGGCGAGTAATAAAACAAAATGGTATTGGTGCATCCCTACTATTTATAATGTTTGGCTCACACTGAAATGGCTAAAAGTCTGGCAATCGGCCAACTTTTGGTCTGAAATTGTATTTGGACTGAACCTCAAACTCATCTCTACTCAGGACATTAGTTAATTTAAAGCATAGGTCAATACAAAACTTCTGATTTCCTATTTTACTTATGAATTCATTTTCTTCTCATCTTATAAATATAATGCATACGTTCTACTTTCACTTTGTCACTGGGGAAATCTGCCTCTTTCTGGTATTTCCCCAGTGAGATCCCACCACCACAGATTTGTGTTTCTCTATTGAGATCCCATCCCTAGGACACAGAATGTTTTTTCTCCAGTGAGATGCTAGCCCCAGGATGCTGATTGGTCTTTGTACAGTGAGACACAGTGAAATACCAGGCCCAGGAGACCGATTAGTCTTTCTCCAGTGAGATCCCACCCTCAGGACACAGAGCGGTCTTTCTTCAGTGAGGTCCCACCAACGGCACACACACATTGGTCTTTCTCATGTATCCCTTATCCAGTACACACAATTTCCAGTCTCCTCACTGTGCAATCGCACAATCCCACCACACAAATTTTACATTAAACACTGTCCATGGCATTCTCATAGACATTGCCTACTCCACGAAGACACACATTCTGAAAGTTCATGGTCAATGTCAGTTCAGCAGCAGTCTGTGCCGTCCCCTTCCCACCCTCAACCATCCCCTCTGCAGAGGTCAATTTTCTCATTGCTTCTGTATTTGCAGTGTGTATGTAGTGCAGGATTATGTGTGGGTGTTAGGACACACATTCGTCCTTACTCTGTATCCTGCCCCCAGCACACACACCCCACTTCCTAGTATCCATCACAGCATTTCCAGTACACAGAGCAATCTATCCCATTTTTAAACCGACAAAGTAATTTCACTCCTCTTCTGTGCATACTGCCCACTGTCACCCCAGACCCTTGGTGAATTCCATCCCTTATAGCCAGTACCTACACATCCATAGGAATTGTTCCAGTGACATTGACTTAAAAACTGAAGCAGACGCTCTGCGTGACAGACTCCTTGGTAGAGGCTATTCAAAAACCTGTCTCAAGAAAGCCTTCAAATGCGCTACTACTTCTACTAGACAGACTCCAAAAAAGCCCAAAAAGATACCCATATCATTACTCGATACTCTGGACAGCACTCACAGGTGAGGAGAATTATGGACAAATATTGGCACCTTTTAAACCTGCTATTACATTTAGAAGGGCCAAATCATTAGGGTACCATCTAGTCCATAGCAAATTTTCAGCTGGTGGTAAGAGAGATCCATGTAAATATCTTGGAAATTTCCGTTGTGGTGGGTGTAATTATTGCCAATTAATGCGAACAGAACGACCAGCTTGATTACCTAATGGTGCCATTTTTAAGCACCGCCACTACGCTAACTGCAAAATGACAGGTGTCATATATCTCCTCACCTGTGAGTGTGGCTGTTTTTATGTGGGTAAAATCATACAGTAGTTTTCGAAATGCGAATACAGACACATTCTTATTAGAATTAAAAAAAGGGCCCACACTAAATATAGCTATACATATACCCCTTTGGGACAGTGGTGGGATTGCCTTCCTAGCAGTAGCAGGTTATGCCAACTAACATTTCCAACATTTAGTATATATAGCATTGGCCAATACTAGAGTCCAATACCTTTATATCTCAACCATGTACATCCTCTGTTTTTCTCTCTTTCTCTACTCACTGCATTTTATTTACATACTCTTTTGTTATAAATTGGCTTATGTGTTTTCTCTCCCAGCCATCTCTGTCCAGGGCTGTCTCCTTTCACATTCTCCAACGCGATGCAGGCCCTTCCTGATGCCCACCTGGCACGCGTAGGGCACCCATGCCTTGGCAGAGGGTGGCAGCTGTTGTCATCTCAGGAGGTTCTCTGGCCAGGCAGCGATCTCTCCTACCCCTGGTTGCATGGCAATCGTGGGGTGATATGGTAGCATTGCCGTGGTTCCGCCTCTACATGCGTCAGCTGGCGCGTGACACGGGACGCTGCCCGCCATGCTCCCAGGGACCCGGTGGAACGCACTCCAGTCCAGAATGGCAATGCACGCTGTTATTCGGCGTGTCCCTGTATGAAAAGTTTGGGGGGGACTGGAGGTCACAAACCTTGGGACTTTTTAGGTGTCTATTGTATTTTCATATATAAAGACAATTACCATAGTTTTGTTTAAGAAATTACATATATACATTTTTATTACAAAATTCATTAAAAACAACATCACAAGAGACAATTTGAAATTTACATAATCAAATGTTGTACTTCAAAGCTTTACACATAGACCATTAATACCACTCTTCCTTCCTTAATGTTGAATCCCCAAAAACCCCCACACTATATGCCCTTCCAAAAATCCACACGGATTCCAAGAACCCTCCAGGACTGCCTATAGTGTCGGGTAACAGATGTATAACTGAAAGGGCTAGTCAGTTAATTGACAATTTCCTTCGACCTTATGTTGAGGGACTGTAGTCATATCTCCAAGATACTAATGACCTTCTTAGAGCAGTAGATGGGGTCGCAATGCCAAAGGGAGCATGGTTGGTGGCTCTAGACGTGGAGGCCCTCTACAACTCCATCCCCCACAACAAGGGGGTGGAGGTTGTGGAGGGCTTCATTATGGAAAATGATAGGGCGCCAAGGCCGTATAATAAATTCATCTTGAACCTTTTGTATTTCATTTTAACGAATAATATTTTTCTGTTCAATCACTCCCACTACCTTCAGATGCAGGGGGTAGCCATGAGGACGAAGTGTGCCCCCATGTATGCCAATTTGTATCTGGGGGGTGAGAGCACAGTTTATTTGCAAGGGAAGATTTACAAATTTTTCTTGACTATATACCACTTTGGAGAACATACTTCGATGATGTTTTTTTTATTTGGACTGGGAGTAGAGAGGATTTAACATTTTTCTTTAATAAATTAATACCCAATCAATACAATCTTTCATTTACAATGGAAGCAAATCAACACAGATTGGCTTTTTTAAATATTGAAATTTTTGTAGATCAAGATGGCCTAGTTGGAACTAATCTATTCCGTAAACCATCTGCAAGTAACTCTGTGTTACACGCAACTAGTTCTCATCCTATTCCCCTTATAACCAATATTCTGTATGGACAATATCTTAGATTGGGAAGAAATTGCAGTGAAAATGCCCATTTTGAGAAAGAAGCTAAATCCCTAAAGAATCGTCTGCGATTAAGGGGCTATAGCAACAAATGTCTAAAAAAGGCATATATGAGAGCGAAAAGACAGGATAGAATCTCTCTAATCGATGGAAAAAATGTTAGAGAGCCTAGCACCAGCTTGAGGGTCATTACTAAGTTTTCTGGACAACACAAACAAATGCGAGATATAATAAAAAAAGCATTGGTACCTATTGATGGGCGACCCCTGTGTCTCCAAACACTTTAAGAACTATCCAGAAATCACATTTAGAAGATCAAGATCTATAAAAGACAAAATTGTACGCAGTCACTATACTTCTTCCTCAAATAAAGTGGCTAATACAAAGGGAACTAGATCATGCCATAAGTGTGGGTTCTGTAGATACCTCCATGCTTCCAGAGAAGTGATCCTCCCTAACAAACGACTGTATGCCCCAAAATTGTTGACAACATGGCAGTCCGTTGGGGTGACTTGATGACGTGTGGATGTAACGCTTTCTCTATAGGAAAGACAAAACGTTGATTTTTTCACCGCATCAGGGACCATGTGTCCTTGGTGTAGAAGAAAAAGATGGGGATGGCAATTAGTCGTCACATGGGTTTATGCCATGCTTTTGATGACAAAATTATGCATTTTTTTGCTCTTGAGCATGTCCCTCCCAATGAAAGAGGAGGGGACTATGACAAAGTCCTTTTACAACGTGAAGCAAAATGGATCTCAGATCAAAATGCTTTAAAATCCCCAGGCCTAAATGATACTTTAAGCTTTAAGCCCTTTCTGTGAAAGAAAAAAAACATTTTTTTTGTGTTTTTTACAATATACATAACACATTTATAAAAATGTATTAATTAATTAATTAATTAATTAATTTTTTTTTGTGAAATATGTGAAATATATAATACGCACCAGAGTAATTATACAAGGATTGTACTGAATCAGGAATATGCACGATCTAGAGCTGCCACAGAACAAAATTTGATTTAATTGAAAAATTATATTTTTGATAATTAATATACAGATTTTATTTAAACCTGGACGTATTCATTTTTTGATACAGTTCAAGTAATATATTTGCTATAATGTGTATATTCGTAACAGAGTACACACTTATAACGATGGGTTTCCCTGTATGATGTTCTATATTACATCTTTTTCTCCCCTTTTTGATATGTATGGACACAAAGGGCACACAAGGTCCGGGATTTAATCAATGTCCCGTTCCTTTTTGTTGCCCTTATTGATGGAATCCCTGGATTGCACCTGCAGGTAAAAGGCTGTTTAAATTTTTCTTTTTCCAGTCCCTTAGTTAATGAGGTTTGGTGTAAAAATTAAACAAACCTCTTAACCACCCGCCCTCCACTAACACTTAGGGCAAAGAAATATCCAAGATGGTCGCCTGTGACTTGACGCTGGTTGCGCCGTCCAGGCTGGCCATCCGTCGTAGAGTAAAAACAGGGCATCCCTTAGAAAATATGGCCACCGGAGGTTTGTTTGCGGTTGCATCATTCCTCCCGTTATTTGCCGTATAGACAGCCACGCATGTGCGCTTGGGGCTCCTTCTAGAATGTCCACGGCATGGCGATGACGTCAAACACCGCCATGCCGCATGGGGCTATAAAGCCGAAGTATTCTCCGGCACAATCTGACCGGTATTTTTTTTAAAACAGAGGGGGTTTTCTCTTCCCGGCCAGAATCTTTTTGCTAAATGATCATGGTAAGCATCTATTCATTCATTAGTGATTGATTAAATCATAAAAATTATATAGTATATAGCTCTCGTAAATCTATTGTCCGATATATACCATATTGACAGCGCTAAAACAACAAAACAATCAATCTTAAGAGGGTGATAGTCCCATGGTTATAAAAAGCACCACAGTAATGTCCTTAAAAAGTCCCACGCATCTAAGGATGGGATTTCAGTTGAAACAATCAAATGATGAGAAACAGAAAGAAAAGTCCATCTCCAAGATAAGATAACCAGTGCAAAAAGAGCTTGACAGCCGGTGACACCCCTTATGGTAACACACTCACCAGAACCCAAAGGGTTAACAGGCACTTCGTTATGAGTAATCTTTCTCTGGTGTTCCTCTGTCATCAATGATCAAAGAAGGTTCTCAACCTCAGATTCTTTAATATCGCATCAATCACAGATATTTCAGGACTTTTTATACTAAATGATGGGTTCCCTTAGCTTTCCAATTTTGGCCTTTTGGTCCTCTTGCAGTTTGATTGTGGTGTGAAGTCACACCACAATCAAACTGCAAGAGGACCAAAAGGCCAAAATTGGAAAGCTAAGGGAACCCATCATTTAGTATAAAAAGTCCTGAAATATCTGTGATTGATGCGATATTAAAGAATCTGAGGTTGAGAACCTTCTTTGATCATTGATGACAGAGGAACACCAGAGAAAGATTACTCATAACGAAGTGCCTGTTAACCCTTTGGGTTCTGGTGAGTGTGTTACCATAAGGGGTGTCACCGGCTGTCAAGCTCTTTTTGCACTGGTTATCTTATCTTGGAGATGGACTTTTCTTTCTGTTTCTCATCATTTGATTGTTTCAACTGAAATCCCATCCATAGATGCGTGGGACTTTTTAAGGACATTACTGTGGTGCTTTTTATAACCATGGGACTATCACCCTCTTAAGATTGATTGTTTTGTTGTTTTAGCGCTGTCAATATGGTATATATCGGACAATAGATTTACGAGAGCTATATACTATATAATTTTTATGATTTATTTATCTTTTGTATGATAGCAGCTTGCAAATTATATCATCCTTGACTCTGTGGGCGCTGGGATCAGTGGGGAATATTCTTAACATTTTATGTTCAGGTTGTTTGCCAGTGATATTAGTACTTATTAGTGATTGATTGCTTTGAAAAGGAATAGTTAGAAACAGACATTTTGTTGCACATGTATTTATTATTTATTTTTTATTATTATTCCTTATTCATAGAAACTGCTTACTGATTCAGGAAAAATTTGATTGTCTGTAGCTACAATAGCTCTGCACCTTGAGTCCCCTGATCAAACACTGCTTGAGAGGCTGTCTCTTTCCGCATCCCCTAGAGGAAGCGATGTGACCTTTTATGATTGAATTGATTTAACTTCAGGACAAAATAAACGGTAATTTATTAACTTAACTCCATGGTAGTAAGATAGTGATAGAATTTATTAGTATTAACCATATGCATTTTTTTTAATCATTTTTTTAGCTTTCCGGGCCTTAGAAAAGTATTAGATATAGTTCCCATCTACATATCTACTTAAAGGGGAAGACATAGGGGTTTGACCTATCATCAATCTTGGAACTTGTCTTCAATGCTTAAATCATATATATAAATTTTTGTTCTGGTAAGACTCTTTTTGTTTTGTTTTCATTTTATTTTATTTATTCTAGATGCACATTTTCCAGGATTCATATCCATTCAAATATGATTAGTGTTTTAAAAAAAAAAAACTTCCCTTGTACAATATTTATATGTAGATATTGTTCTTCTTTTTTGTATATATATATATATGTGTGTGTGTGTGTGTGTGTGTGTGTGTGTGTGTAAAAAAAGTATTGAATTATGCATGAGTATTTACAGTGTCTCTTGTTGCTTATAGTTTTATAGCCACTACGCAACTTCTCCTGAGGAAGCTCCGGAGAGCGAAACATGTTGAGATAAGAGTGGTATTAATGGTCTATTTGTAAAGCTTTGAAGTGCAACATTTGATTAAGCAAATTTCAAATTGTCTCTTGTGGTGTTGTTTTTAATGAATTTTGTAATACAAGTTTATATATGTAATTTCTTAACCATAAACTATGGTAATTGTCTTTATATATGAAAATACAATAGACACCTAAAAAGTCCTAAGGTTTGTGACCTTCAGTCCCCCCCAAATTTTTCAGTTCATAAATTGGGATGTGGTGTTTTTATTTTTGGCCCCTCCTTTTCGCTTTTGGTTGTACGTGTCCCTGTATGGTTTTGAGGGGGCTACATAAGAAGCCTGTCCAGCACCACACCGCATAGCGCTCTCACACCATCTTATGGGCTGTATCTATACACTATCCTCAAGGGATGTTTGTATTCATAAATTCCACCAATGAGTAATTTTGGGAGATTTTTTTCTATTGTTTGCCCATACTTTTCTCTTGTTTTGACAAGGGACCTTTAAGAATATTTCCCTATAGGTGCTTATATTTGGCCCCACTACATGCTCTTCAGTAACGGGATATATATACTGTATGCATATACTTTCTGTGGAATTGCAATATTCTGCACTTAGGAATTGTAGCACCCTGGGGTTTAGTCAGGGAGCTCCTCACAAATTTACTTGCCAAGAGTAGTCATCTTGGTCGATTGATAAAGATCTATTGATTTCTCTCTAAGTTTGACCTTGTTGCACTTTTCTCTTCTGTCAGTGGTCGGAGGTAGAAGGGAAACTGTCACCGCAAAGGGACTGTCATGTACCTTGTTGGAGACTGAATTGACGAGGTTGGCCTCTCTTGTATCTCCCGCCCGGGTCCCACTGGAAGTGGAACAGAGGGAACCAAAGGCCAGGAGGAACATGAGTGCCCGCAACTGTGGACCCGGAGCCTTGCAGCAGAGGAAGCGATCTTGGACAGGCAGGAGAACTGTTAAGTCAGGAAGGGTCATCTTGCACCAAAGATCAGCTGGGATTAAAGAGGAATTCCGCTGGAACAGTGGCACTGGAACATTAAGTGATGTTAAGTTCCAGGTAGACTTGCAGCAGGCGATCATAGTGGGTTGCAGGACCGTAATAGCAGGCACTTGCAGGCAGAGCAGAAGCAAGAGCCAGGTCTTGAGGGAAGCCGGGTTCAGTAACTGGCGGACAGCGAGGTACAAGGCAGCAGGCAGAAGTGAGGTCACGAGGATAGCTGGGTCTGGTAACAGGTGGACGGTGCGGTGCGGTACCAAGCAGCTGACAGAAGCAGAGTCCAGTGGATAGCCAGGATCAGAAACCGGTAGTCAAAGTAAGAGCAGGATCCAGGAGCAGGGTCAAGGCAGGCCAGGTTTGTCAATGGGTATCAGGCAGGGAACAGAAGAATTCAGGTATCAGGACAAGCTGAAGATCAGTCAGCAACCATCTGGGATCAGAGCACTTCTTTAAATTGGCATTGTGTGCATGCTCCTGCGCGCACATGTAGTCCAACGAGCGCGCGTTTGTGCATTGATGCGCACAGACATCTGTGGAAGCCTGCATGCACATGCATGTGTGCACGCATGTGTGCGAGTGCGCACACAACGGGCACTAACAGTTCTCTTACAGGGACCAACCACCTTTACCAGGGACCACAGTGGGTAACTGAAGAAAGTACCGGAACCATATTCTCACCGAACGTGCACGGTAGAGAATCGGGAAAATTTAGGCGGTGATCAATTCAGGGACCCAACCTGTGGAGGAGATGCTTGCAGGGCAGCCTTGTGAGTCAAGCCAGGGACCTTGCTGGTTAGCAGGGGTGAAGCTCGAGAAGTATCTGGAGTGCCAAGCTAGGGACCCAGCAGAGAAGCATGAGTGATGCCTGAGGGAGATACCACTGCCAACCTTGGAGGAGCTCAAGGGATTCAAATCAGAGGGTCTAGTGAAAGCTTTGAAGAACTACAAGAGGCAGTTGTAGTAGGGCTAAAAGAATTGTTACGTTTGAGTTAGGAACTGTTAAAGAACTGTTGCCATAGGAGACAGCATTCCTGCATGTGAAGAAGTGGCACCCTGCTGGGGCCTTTCCCTGCACAGCTGTCCTCCTATTGAAATCTTGGAGTCTGCCAATTTAATCTATAAATACTTAAGGGTGTCCTGGCCCTAACCCTCTTTCCCCCCAAAATACAAAAAGGACTGTCAAAAGAAATAAAACCTCTTTTACATCCAAGAAGTGTCTTGCACCCAAACACTTTCAGCATCTTTGCACGCACTATGCTTCACAACCCACTACATATTGAAGTCTGTCTGCTATCTTTGGCCTTGGAGGTCCTCATTAGACTGGACAAGGCCGGAGACCTTGCTACACTATAATCTTTTGTTTCAGCATTGGTTCTATATGCTTTCCTATATAGCGAGGTACATATATATGTATTTACTATTGGCATTTCGGAACAGGACAAAAGTCTATCGGAGAGGCTGTCTGGTTCGGTCGGTATGTTTTAGTTACCATTACTTATCCTTGTTATGGTTAGACCATTTGCTGTGAGTAAAGTTGGTAGTATTTAACATATAGTATCTGCCTTGACTATACACATATTCTCATATTCTAATTTTTCGCTTAACAGCCAGATTGGATACAATCAAATAAATCCCCTTTCCACACATCTTGCGTTGCTGGGTGCGTTCCAGGTAGTCTGGTCTCGCTGGGTCTCTGTTGGTTGAGCCTGCTGCTGCGGTGGGGAGATTTGACAGGTGAGCAGCCCCTGGATGGATTCTGTGGTTTTTAAAATTTGCTGTGGCTGCTATGTTATTTTGCTTTTGATCAACAACATGTAAGTTTGTCTTGTTACAAGTACCACAATAAGGAATGGTTCCTGTTCATATGTCTATATGATATTATGTTATATTCATATGATGTACACTGTATCTTATAAATCTTATCTGTATTGTAGTGTGAATATTCTCATCTACTAAAGTGCCCTGAAGAAGGAAGCAATTCTGAAACGTGTTGGGTGTGGTTCCAGGACAGTCTCTGCATCACGGTGGTCCAGGACCTTCAGCAGCCTACAGTCACCATTGTGTTGTTGACTGTACAGCCACATTTTTCTTTGCCTGCTTTATCTCAATTATTTTTTTACCATTTGTTCTAACAAATTTATATATTTTTCTACAAGTTTTCTACATATTGTATTTCTTGGTATTGTCATACAACGACCAACCCTCTAAAGTCGCGCAAGGGGGAACCCTGCATTTTTACTGTCATGCCCTTGGCACTCTTCTCCTGTACATATGGTCACCAACTATACCCTCCCTATACCTTTCCTGCATATATTCCTGCTGTCATACCCAAAACCCTCTTGTGCACATAATGCCCCCTGTCACACCCTCCACACTTCTCTTCTGCACATATTGCTGCCCACTGTCATAAACTCTGCACTCTTCTCCTGCACTAACCACCCCTCCCCCCATACCTTTTGCACTCCTTTCTTTCACTCCTGCACATATTGAACCTCATCATACCCTCCCATACGTTTCTGCCAATACTTCTCACACTCCTTTTGTGCACAAACTGCTCCCATCCCCCACCCGCACCCTCTGCATTCCACTTCTACAAGTATTGCCCCACATAATACCCTCCCTGCAATTTTACTTCACACATTTCTGCTGTTATACCCTCCGCACTCCTCACCTACAAATACTGCCCAACCCTGTACACCTCTCTTCTGCATACTGCCTGCTGTGTCATAACTTTCAATGCTTCTCTCCTGCATATATTGTCTCCTATCATACCATCCACACTACTCGTCTGCTTGTACTGCCCACCTCCATCTGCTGCATTAACTACCCATTAAGACACTGCTTTATTTGGCATATCTCTATCCTTTCGTGTTCTGGAATGGGCACACATTTGCTAGCTTAACATCTTCAATACTGGGCACTTTTACCCCTTCCGGACAGTTTTCAGCTTTCAGCGCTGTCACACTTTGAATGAATTGCGCGGTCATGCAACACTGTACCCATATGAAATTTTGATGAGTTTTTTCACACAAATAGAGCTTTCTTTTGGTGTTATTTAATTACAACTGGGTTTTTTATTTTTTACAAACATTTTTTAAAAAGACTGAAACTGTTAAGAAAAAAAAGTTTTTATTGTAATTTTGTAAATAAGTAATTTTATTTTTTCACTGTTGTGCGCCGATGAGGCTGCACTGATGGGCAATGATAGGCTGCACTGATGAGGAGGCACTGAAGGGCACTGATGAGAAGGTAGTAATATATAGCACTAATATGCAGCACTGATGGGCGGCAACTGATGGGCACTATTTGGCATTACTGCTGGACACTGACTGGCATCACTGCTGGGCATTGTTGGAGCTGCACTGATCAGTGCCTTGATTACCTGTACATATCTCCCCTGTGAGGAAATGGTGCTGTCCTCACATGCTGTCAGTGTGAGGCAAGGAGAGCCAATAACTGTAATTTCCTTGTTTCCATATGATCAGCTGTGATTGAACACAGCTAAACACATGGGTAAAGAGCCTCATCATCAGCTCTTTACCGAGATCAGGGTTGCAGCGTGTCCCAGGGACACAGCACACCACTGATCGCTGTTCAAGCGCCCACTCCATGCACGAGAGCGTGGTGAATAGGAATGAGCCGAACACCCCTCCGTTCAGTTCGCACCAGAACATTCCAACAGGCAAAAAATTTGTTTGAACACGCAAACACCGTTAAATTCTATGGGACACGAACATGAATAATCCAAAGTGCCAATTTTAAAGGCTTATATGCATGGTATTGTTATAAAAAGTGTTTGAGGACCTGGGTCCTGCCCCAGGGGAAATGTATCAATGCAAAAAAAAGTTTTAAAAACTGTTGTTTTTTCGGGAGCAGTGATTTTAATAATGGTTAAAAAGAAACAATAAAAGTGTAATATTCCTTTAAATTAAATACCTGGGTGGTGTCTACAGTATGCCTGTAAAGAGGCGCATGTTTCCCATGTTTACAACAATCTGACAGCAAAATGACATTTCTAAAGGAAAAAAAGTAATTTAACACTACTAGCGGCTATAATGATTTGTCAGTCCGCAATACACATAAATGTTCATTGATAAAAAACAGCATGGGGATTTCCACACAGGGGAACCCCGAACCAAAATTTAAAAAAAAAATGCATGGGGGTCCCCTCAAATTCCATACCAGGCCTTTCAGGTCTGGTGTGGATATTAAGGGGAACCCCATGCCAATTTTTTTTTTTTAAATGGTGTGGGGGGCCTCCTCAAAATCCATACCAGGCCCTTCAGTTCTGGTATGAATTTTAAGGGGAACCCTGCACCAAAATGTAAAATAAAAATAGCGTGGTGTCCCCCCAAAAATCCATACCAGACCCTTATCTGAGCATGCAACCTGGCAGGCCGCAGGAAAAGAGGGGGGATGAGAGAGCGCCCCCCCGAACCGTACCAGGCCACATGCCCTCAACATTGGGAGGGAGCTTTGGGATAGCCCCTCAAAGCACCTTGTCCCCATGTTGATGGGGAGAAGGGCCTCATCCCCACAACCCTTGCCCGAGGGTTGTGGGGGTCTGCGGGCAGGGGGCTTATCGGAATCTGGAAGCCACCTTTAACAAGGGGACCCCCAGATCCCACTCCCCGTGTGAATTGGTATTTGTACCCCTACCATTTCACAAAAAAAGTGACAAAAAGGTTAAAAAAGACAAGAGACAGTTTTTGACAAGTCCTTTATTAAATTCTTCTTCTTTGCGCTTCTTCTTTCATCTTCTTTCTTCTGATCTTCCTTCGGTGTTGTTCTTCTTCTCCATCTTCTTCTTCATCTTCTTCATCTTCTTCTTCATCTTCTTCTTCTTCCTTCGCTCTTCTCGTCCCGCATATTACCCCGGCTTCTTCTCCACGCCGTTTGCACGATCCGCCTCTGTGGGAGTCTTCAGCAGTGTGACTTCATGTCACGGAGCTACAGAATGCTGTGATCACTGAGAGTGATCGCTGTCATGTGAGTTGAAGCCCCCCCACAGTTAGAATCACTCCCTAGGACACTTTTGACCTCTGCCAGTGTCATTTACAGTAATCGGTGCATTTTTATAGCACTTATCGCTGTATAAATGACAATGGTCCCAAAATAGTGTCAAAAGTGTCCGATGTGTCTGCCATAATGTCGCAGTCCCGATAAAAATCGCAGATCACCGCCATTACTAATAACAAAAAAAATTAATAATAAAAATGGCAAAAACTATCCCCTATTTTGTAGATGCTATAACTTTTGCGTAAACCAATCAATATACGCTTATTGCAAGTTTTTTTTACCAAAAATATGTAGAAGAATACATATCGGCTAAACTGAGGGAAAAAAAATGTTTTTTTTTCATATATTTTTGGGGGGATATTTATTATAGTAAAAAAGGAAAAAATATTGTGTTTTTTTTCAAAATTGTCGCTCTTTTTTTATTTATACCACAAAAAATAAAAACCACAGAGGGGATCAAATACCACAAACATAAAGCTCTATTTGTGGGGAAAAAAGGACCCCAATTTTGTTTGGGTGCAATGTCGAACGACCACGCAATTGTCAGTTAAATCGAAGCAGTGCCTAATCGCAAAAAGTGCTCTGGTTGGGAAGGGGGTAAAATCTTCCTGGGCTGAAGCGGCTAAACCACTGAAATTAAAAATACACAAAGCATATCCTTCTATAGCATACTACCCTCAATCCAAAGCATTTAGTGTGGTTCCTATGTGCTCTCTCTTCCCTCTGCTATCTGCACTAATCACTTCTGTCAGGTTTTGCCATGACCACAGAATCCTGGGGAAAGGTGTTTGACAGCCTCAGCTGTGCATGTTTCCCTATTGGACTGCATAGAGGGGAGGTGTCCATTCCCTCCCCCCAGGTGCTATATTACACTCAGCTCCCTGCTCTGTTGTGTCAGATGCCCACCCCCCCGCCTTCTAAAGCTAAGAAATGCTGTATAAATTGTGGACTTTGAACAGATGTAGAGGAGGGAGCCTTGCAGATAAACAGGTACACTTATGTAGGAGGATTTGATTAATCTCTGTTAGGGATGAGCTTGGTGTTCGAGTCGAATGCATGTTTGACTCGAACACCGGCTGTTCGCAGTTTACCGGGGGCGTGTAATTACAATTTTTGATGCAATGCTTTGCAGCAGGGCTCATTCCTGCACTACAACTAGAGTATATGGGAGAGGTTGCAGTGTATAGGCCCAATTTTTCAACCCCTGTTTAACAGGGGCATGTAATACAATTTTTGATGCAATGCTTTGCAGCAGGGCTCATTCCTGCCCTCCATCTAGAGTATCTGGGAGAGGTTGCAGTGTCGTGGCACCAGCAAGCAGTGCCTAAGGCCCCAATTTCTCAGCCCCTGTTTAACAGGGGCATGTAATTACAATTCTTTATATAATATTTCACAGCAGGGCCTTTTCCTGTGCCCACCGAGAGTAACTGTGAGAACTTATAGTGTTGTGGCACCAGCACCACCACCACAACCACCAAAGGCCCAATTTTTCTACCACTGTTCAACAATGGCATGTAATTACAATTCTTGATATAATCGTTCACAGCAGGGCGCTCCAGCACCCACCAAGAGTCACTTTGAGGGCTTACACCTTGTTCTGCCATTTCTGCAGAGCATACAAGACCCAAAGGGGCTGGTAATGGGCAGGGGGGGGCTACCCATGCCATTTTTCTCAATGATTTTCATCCATATTGCCGGAACCAGATATTACATTAAAACCGCAAGCAGTTTTAAATGACTTTTTTTCCATTAAATGTCATTTTGTGCAAGGACTGTTCTAAACATGGGAAACACGTGCCACTTCACAGGCATACTATAGACACCCCCCAGGCATGATTAGCATTAAAGGAATATTTCACTTTTTTTCCACTTTAATCGTCATTAAAATCAGTGCTCCCGAAAAAACTGCAGTTTTTAAAAACATTTTAGGCATTGACCCATGACCCCTGGGGCAGAAGCCAGGTCCCCAAACCCTTTTTAGGACAATTACTTGCATATTAGCCATTAAAATTAGCACTTTTTATTTCGAACGTTTGAGTCCCATAGACTTCAATGGGGTTCTAAAGTTTGCACAAATTTTGGGTCCGTTCGAAAGTTCTGGTGCGAACTGAACGGGGGGGGGGGGGGGCTCATCCCTAATCTCTGTGTATAACCTGAAAATAGTCACTTTAGTATCTGTAAAGGTTTACATTACAACCACTCTAAGTTAATAATTAAAGTTTAGGCTCCCAATAATAAACTTATGACACTTTCGTTGGCTAGAAAGACTATAAAACTGTACACCCAGCAGAAGCTGTAGATTATAGACGATCATACAACATTCCTGAAAGGTGAGTCAATGGTTGGCTTATTTCATTTAAATAATGAAATATTCATTGGTCGGGTGGGTAACTATCTTCTTTTGAATTTTGGTGTTTTGTTAATGTAGTGTTACCCCCACAGAGGCCGCTGGTTATAGCTGGTTCTTCCCAAATTGTATAGAGGCTGCCCGCCACCGCATGCACCAATCCATATAGTCTGGCTCTGATAACTCAGTCTAGGGGATGACCTTCTAAAAATGTATTGCTTGACAAACTTTAAACAGGAGAGGGGGAAACAATCAAACTAAATTTGTCTAACATCCTACGCTAGGAGGGCGCTTCATTTATATATTTTTTTACCTGACACTTTGTGTATCTTTCAGCACCTTATTTATTTTTTTACTATTTTAATATTTTAAAAGGTTAGTTGACCCAAAATCAATTTTTGGAGGTTGGTGAACTCATTCAATTTTTTTTCTCTGAAGTATCACTATTTACTGCATGTTGCAACACATCTCTTGCTGACACCAAGGCAAAAAAGCATCCAGTGTCTATATCAGTCAACCACCCAGGAATGTCAGTCCTGTTATGCCCTGTACACTCGGTTGGACTTTCCGACGGAAAATGTGCGATCGGATCTTGTTGTCGGAAAATTCGATCGTGTGTGGGCTCCATCTGACTTTTTCCGTCAGAATTTCCGACACACGAAGTTTGAGAGCAGGATCTAACATTTTCCGACAACAAAATCCGATTTAAATTCCGATCGTGTGTAGACAATTCAGGCGGACAAAGTGCCACACATGCTCAAAATAGATTACGAGACGAAAGCTACTTGCCTCTTTATTGTCCCATTGTACGTGTTCTACGTCACCGCGTTCTGAACAATTGGATTTTCTGACAATTTTGTGCAACCGTGTGTATGTAAGACAAGTTTGGGCCAAAATCCGTCTGAAAAAATAAGACGGATTTTGTAGTCGGAATGTCCGACCGTGTGTATGGGGCATTGAAATGTCTATTGGGTCTCTTCATTATGACATAAGCACAGGATTTAAACCATTGCCATGTTCTATACACCTTTTTAAAACATTTGGAGAGTGTTTTATATGGTTAGGTGATTATTGCTGTATAAGCCATAAAAAGTCAGGCGCTACACCCCAACAATTATGAATAAATAACTTCAAAAAACAAGTACATAAAAAGCAAGTGAAATAAATCCAAATCACTTCAATTCAAACTAAAAGTTCAAAAATGAAACACCGTGCAGATGTATTATACTTGTGACTCTTGCTTGTTCTTCCTATCTTGGTGCAAACACCAAGTGCTTTGGATTTATTTCATTTGTTTTTATGTACTTTTTTTTGAGGATATTTGTTAAGAATTTTTGGGGTGTAGCGCCTGAATTTTTATGGTTTATACAGTTTATACGCGTGGATTGCACACTTAAATGGGGAGGCACATCATATGTCACATTTCAGATTCGCTTTTGATTATTTATAAGTGGATACGGGTAGGCTTCTCCTATCCTTTTAAAGCTGGGTTCACACCGATGCAGCCGAGGCTTGCATCAGGGGGTCCGTGCGACCCTGTTCACTGATTCAGGTGCGAATCAGATCCAAATTTTTCCTGAATTTGCATCTGAAATGGAGCCAAAGATGCACAGGACCCTTTTCCAATGCAGACCGTGGTCACCCTGGAGCTATGTAAACCAGTTCAATTGAGAGACGGTCACACTCTCCTGTCATGCGAATTTGATGCAGCGAAATCTGCATCCAATTTGCATCACTGTGAACCAGCCTTAAATTTTGCGTGTGATTTTTGCTGCCTGTGAAGATTTCTTTTTACTTTCTGTCCTGGAAACCCACCAAGAAGTGAAAGGAAAACCCTCAGAATTTAAGGTAAATCCCCTTGTAGAAAGTTGACACCAAAACAGGTATCCTCACTGAAAAAAGTTCTCTTACTTCCTGTTCTGGAGACAACTGCAAAACTTTGATTTTCCCATCATTTGCAGTTACCCGGACATGTAATAAAAATAGTCAAGAGCACCTTTTCTGTCATCAATTATATATCTGAATGTGCATATCAACAAAAGAACTAATGTTCAAAAATATCTATATGACTCCACACTGCATAGCAAACAAAATATACAAAAGGTTTTAGTTGGTAAACTATAAAATGGTCTACAGTGAGGGAAATAATTATTTGATCCCCTGCAGATTTTTTAAGTTTGCCCACTTACAAAGAAATGAAGGGTCTATAATTTTTATCATAGGTGAACTTTAAATGATAGAGACAAAATATCAGCCAAAAATACAGAAAAAAACATGATACAAAGGTTATAAATTGAGTTGCAGTTCAGTGAGTAAAGTAAGTATTTGATCCCCTACCAACCAACAATAATTCTGGCTCCCACAGACTGGCTACAGTATGTGCTCATGTGGTACAATAGTCTTGTTAATTTAAGGAGGTGCTTCTAACAAATACCCATTATGTGTATAAAAGACACCTGTCCACAGAATCTCTTCCATTCAAAACTTACTATCATGGGCAAGACCAAAGAGCTGTCAAAGGACATCAGGGACAAGATTGTAGACCTGCACAAGGCTACATGACCATCAAATGGAAGAAATACAATATAACCATCATTGCCCTCGGTCTGGAGCTCCATGCAAGATTGTGCCTCACAGGGTAAGGATGATCATGAGAAAAGTGAAGGCTCAGCCCAGAACTGCACAGGAGGAGCTTGTGAATGATCTCAAGGCAGATGAGACCACAGTCACCAAGCAAACCATTGGTAACACAATACGTCGCCATGGATTGAAATCCTGCAGCGCCCCAATATCCGTCTCCTCAAGAAGGCACATGTACAGGCCCATCTGAAGTTAGCCAGTGAACATTTAAATGATTCAGAGAAGGATTGGGAGAAAGTGCTGCGGTCGGTTGAGACCAAAATTAAGCTCTTTGGCATTAACTCAAAAAAATCCTATGACCCTAAGAACACCATCCCTACAGTCAAACAAAGAGGTGGAAACATTATGCAATGGGCAGGGCCATGTATTGCAAAATCTTGGATGAAAACCTTCTTCCCTTCAGCCAAAATACTGAAGATGGGTTGTGGATGGGTCTTTCAGCATGACAATGACCCAAAACATACCACCAAGGTACATTAAGGTCATGGAGTTGCTTAGCCAGTCTTCAGACCTTAATCTTATAGAACATTTATGGAGGGAGCTGAAACTTCAAGTTGCCAAGTGACAGCCAACAACTCTAAGCCCTTGTACACACGGTCAGAGATTCCGACTGAATGTTTCCTATCGGACAGTCGGATATTCCGACTGTGTGTGGTTTGCATCGGACTGTTTCTGTCGGAATATCCGACGGACCAACTTTTCCAACTTGCCGGTAAATTTTTCGACAAAATGCTCCGATCGGACATACTCCGATCATGTGTAGCCTACTCCGACGGACAAGGTGCCACGCATGCTCAGATCAAATTCCTAGACCAAAGCTATTGGCTACTAGCCTGAACGTAGTCCCGTCCTAATGAAATAACGTCATCACGTTATGTACAATAGGATTTTCCGACAACTTAGTCCGACCGTGTGTATGCAACATCACTTCCGGACCTCCTCCGGAATGAACCTGTCGGAATTACTCCGACGGATTTGGTTGTCGGAATCTCCGACCATGTGTACAAGGGATTAAGGATTTAGAGAAGATCTGTAAAGAAGAGTGGACCAAAATCCCTCCTAAGATGTGTGCAAACCTGGTAACCAACTACAAGAAACACCCTACGACTGTGCTTGCCAATAAGGGTTTCTCCACCAAGTACTAAGTCATGTTTTGCTTGGGGATCAAATACTTATTTTACTCATTAAACTGCAACTCAATTTATAACATTTGTATTGTATTTTTTTTCTGGATTTTTGGTTGATATTCTATCTCTATCATTTAAAATATACCTATGATAAAATATATAGACCCTTCATTTATTTGTAAGTGGGCAAACTTACAAAATCTGCAGGGGATTAAATAATTATTTTCCCCACTGTATATCTTGTTGGAAATTTTCCTCTTGCACCATTGTGTACAGTGCAATAAATGTTCCATCCATAGGTATAACTGAGACCATTCTTTCCCATTAATAAGTTCTTTCTCCCACTTATCCACATAAATATTCCCAAGACTGGGTGAGAATTTATCTCACGCTGTTGCTCTGATATTTTATAAATATACCCCGAGAAATTGTGTTCCCGTTGTTCTATGAGTATGTCACTATACTAACAGAATTCCAAATGGGGTCTGTTTTGTGGGAGGATAGAAAAGATGTAAATAGGATGGAGAGGAGGAAATGTAAAGCACCTAATATCATAAGCAGAAGTGGAACTATATGCTGGAAAATTTGAACCCCAAAGGGTTAAATGTCAATATACTGTAGATCTAAACTGTTTTATTAATAATAACTAGGAAGGTACAGTGCGTTTATGTATGTATAAATTGTTTTATTAATTCAGGTTAAATAATATCAGTATTATACATTTTGTATATTATAATTTATTCACATATAAGGAGTTTCATTTTTGTTTATGCTTTTTTATTTATATGTATCTATTAATTATTGCATTCATTGTTCATTAGTGTACTGTATATACTGTATTTTTTTTGTAAGTGTATTTATGATTAGTATTATGCTGCATTTGCTATACCGCATACATTGAGGTCAGGACCCTGTGCATGTCAGTCAAGTTCCTCCACCCCAAACTTGCTCATCCATGTCTTTATGGCCCTTGCTTTGTGCACTGGTGTGCAGTCATGTTGGAACAGGAAGGGGCCATCCCCCAAACTGTCCCCACAAAGTTGGGAGCATGAAATTGTCCAAAATGTTTTGGTATGTTGACGCATTAAGAGTTCCCTTTACTGGAACTAATGGGCCAAGCCCAACCCCTGGAAAACAACTCCACACCATAATCCCCCTTCACCAAATGCTTTAGATCAGCGCACAAAGCAAGGTCCATAAATAAATAAATGAGTTTGGGGTGGAGGAACTTAACTGGCCTGCACCTCAACCCGATAGAACACCTTTGGGATTAATTAGAGCTGAGATTGCGAGCCAGGCTTTCTCATCCACATCAGTGCCTGACCTCACAAATGTGCTTCTGGAAGAATTCTCATAGACACACTCCTAAACCTTGTGGACAGCCTTTCCAGAAGTGTTGAAGCTGTTATAGCTGCAAAGGGCGGGCCAACTCAATATTGAACCCTACAGACTAAGACGGGGATACCATTAAAGTGCATGTGTGTGTGTGTAAAGGCAAGCGTCCCATACTTTTTACAATATAGTGCATATATACCCTTTAATCATTCCAAAAGAAGGTGTTTGATTCTTATTCAGGACGCATCACTTTTGGAGATGTACCCTCTAAAATGCAATGTGGTAACCAAATGGAGAAATCTGCACAATTCTGGCTAAATTCTAGTTCCTGCAATTTGCATATCACTAATTGGTAATGATCTGACTATGACCCTGAAAGAATAGTATAGTCTTCAGAATGTAAAGTCAGTTAAATGCTCTTTTTTCCCATGCTGTCCTTGGTCTAATTCAATGTAAAAACTTAAAATAAACATCTGGCTGAACACTAGGGTATCTATTTATTTTCAAGATTCACACAGCTTCCAACAGAATTCAATGCAACCCAGTTAAAAAATATATTGTCTTAGCTGTTTTCTGTGCACACTACAATTCAGATTGGTGATGACCTACAGGGAAGTGCCAGGTATATGATCCCTAAAGCCCCATACACACTATCAGATTATCTGCTGAGTTGTTCCTTCAGATTTACCAAAACCATGTAGTAGAAGGGCCTGCCTGATTGCATACACATTGAAACTCCTAAGGTTTGTCCTCATATTATATGGTTTTGGTAAATCTGAAGGAAAAACTCAGCAGATAATCTGATAGTGTGTATGGGGCTTTACTATTTCTCCACCCCGAGTTTTGATCCATGAATACTGTGAATTACTCCATTATTGTGGTCTGAGCATACTTATCCGTTAGAATTTCAATTTTACTTTAGTTTTTCTTTGTAATTTTGTTCTCCCACTGTTCTTTTATTTGTTATGCCCTGCAAGTCTGGGTATGCCCAGTAGGCTCTGTATTCTATACTTTAAATTCTTCAAATCAGAATAAAAAGAATTAAAAAAAAAGTATGACTATTTTGTGAAAGTGTTGTGAATCTTGTATGAAAACATTTATACAGTGCATTGCAAAAGTATCCCCCCCCCCCCCCCCCCTTGGCATTTTCTCATGTTTTGCTGCCTCACGACCTGGAATTAACATGGATTGTTTGAGGATTTGCATTATTTAATTTACAGAACATGCCCACAACTTTTTTTTTCTTTTTATTGTGAAGTAAACAGACACTTATGGATTCTCTTATGTGATGGGAATCTGCTTTAGTTTTTTCTTTTTTTCACTTTTCTTTTTCACCCATAATTCTTTAATTTTTTTGATCAATAATATTTTAGCACTGCATCCACTGTCTGTTTATATATCTTGTTTGAATTTTGTGTACTGGACTTTTTTTGATTCTGGCTGCTTTGTTTGACACTATCACTCATTTGTTTTGTTTTTTTGGTGACATTTTTGGATTTTAATTTTCACTGGTTCTAGCGCAGCGTTAGCCTTATTCCACGTACACACGACCGGACTTTCTGGCAGAAAAGGTCAGACGGAATCATTTCTTCATCATTGGGCTTCATCAGACTTTTTCTTCAAAAATTCTGACGGACCTAGAAATAGAAAATTTCCTATCAGGAAAACCGCTTGTCTGTATGCTATTCCGACGGACCAAATACAACGCAAGTCCGGTCGCGTGTATGCGGCATTAGGGCTCTTTTTGTCTTGTGTTTATGTAATGACAGATCATGTGACTTTTAGATTGCACACAAGTGGACATCATTTCACTAATTATGTGACTTCTGAAGGTAATTGGTTACACCAGAGCTTTTATGGGCTTTATAACAAAGGGGGTGAATACATGCCCACATGCCAATTATCCGTTTTTTATTTCTGAAAAATATTTTTATGTATATATTTTTCTAATTTTACTTCAGCAACTTAGACTATTGTGTTCTGATCCAACACATATAATTCAGATTAAAAAAACATTGAACTAAAGGCTGTAATGTAACAAAACAGGTAAATAGCCAAGGGGGTGAATACTTTTGCAAGGCACTGTAAATAGAAGTTCTCTGTTGCAGGGTATTATAATTATACCTAAATATGCTTATTGACTGCAGATTACAAAGGAAAGCAGATATACCATGTCAAAGAAGAAAACAACAGATAAAGAACATAGCAGCGAGGCAACGGACAATGGTAAACAATTAACAAACTTACTCTTGGATTAAAATGACAAAAGCAGCACTTTACAATATATATGGAGGCAATACAGTAACAATACAATTCAATACAAGAGGGTTAGGAGGGCCCTACTCCTGCAAGCTTACAATCTAATAGAAAGGGGCTGGTGAAACAAAAGGCAATAACTGAGGGATAAACTGATGGGAGAAATAGAAGATTTGTTTATTAGCTGAAGGCAGGATAGGCCTCCATGAAGAGATGAGTTTTCAGGGATTGCCTAAAAGTGGACAGAGTAGGAGATAGCCAGACAGATTGGGGTAGGGAGTTCCAGAGGATGAGGGAGGCTCTGGAGAAATCCTGAAGACAGGCATGGGGGGGGAGAAGACAAGGGAGCTAGAGAGCTCTTGAGAAGAGCAGAGAGGATGGTTTGGGTGATATTTGGAGACAAGATTGCTTTGTATGTTATTGTTAGTATTTTGAATTAGTATTTTGGATTTTATTATTCTGGCAATGGAAGCCAGTGAATAGATTGGCAGCAGCATTAATGATAGACAGAAGAGGGGATAGCTTGCAGAGAGGTAGGCCAATGAGGAGGGAGCTACAATAGTCAAGACGAGAGATAATAAGTTGCTTAGTGGTTTCAATGGTTAAAAAGGAGCATATTTTGGAGACGTTACAGAGGTAGAAATATAGCCACGATATGTATAAATCATAGGTGTGCACAGCCTATTGCATTAGGGTGTGTACCCCAAAGCTCAAACACACATGCCTTTCTCTGCAGCCTCCGCTGCACTGAACAGTAAGGCCGCGTACACACGGGCGGACTGTTGGCTCAACTTTGTCCGCTGAACAGTGTTTCAGCGGACAGTCCGCTCGTGTGTGGGGCTTCAGCGGACAGTTTCAGCGGACAGTTTGACGAACAAAGTTTTTCGGAAATTCCGAAAAACTGTCCGCTGAAACTTGGTTTGAGCGAACAGTCCGCCCGTGTGTAGGCTACTTTCGAAATGAGCAAACTGTTCCCGCTCGGAGGGAAGTCTGCTCATTTCGAGCGCGTGTGCAGGTAGGCGGGGCCCGCGACGGAGACGTCGCGGGCTCCGCCGCCTGGAATGGACTTAAAGGGGAACCCCAACGCCGAAAAAAATCGGCGTGGGGGTCCCCCCAAAGTCCACAACAGACCCTTGTCCGAGCACGCTACCCGGCCGGCCAGGAAAGGGGGGCGAGCGAGCGCGCCCCCCCTCCTGAGCCGTACCAGGCCGCGTGCCCTCAACATGGGGGGTGCCTTGGGGAAGGGGGGGGCCGCGCGGCCCCCCCACCCCAAAGCACCTTGTCCCCATGTTGATGAGGACAAGGGCCTCTTCCCGACAACCCTGGCCGTTGGTTGTCGGGGTCTGCGGGCGGGGGGCTTATCGGAATCCGGGAGCCCCCTTCAATAAGGGGGCCCCCGGATACCGGCCCCCCACCCTATGTGAATGAGTATGGGGTACAATGTACCCCTACCCATTCACCTGTAAAATAAAAGTACCCAAAAAAAAACACAACACACGAGATAAAATATTTTATTGCACAGCTCCGGGGGTCTTCCGTCTTCGGGGGTCTTCTCGCCGGACTCCTCCGCTATCTTCTTGTAGCTCTTTTGCTAGCGGAGGAGTCCGGCTTTCTTCCTCCCCGCCGCCGGCCTCTTCTCCCGACTTCGGGGGTCTTGTCCCCCTCTTTGGTTCTTCTGCCGGGCCACCGCGCCTTCTTATAGCTCTTTTGCAGGCGGTGGCCCGGTCTTCTGTCGCCGCCTTCCGTTCTTCTGTCGCTGCCTTCAGTTCTTCTGCCGGGCCACCGCGCCTTCTTATAGCTCTTTTGCAGGCGGTGGCCCGGTCTTCTGTCGCCGCTGTCGCCGCTGTCGCCGCCGCCTTCCGTTCTTGTTCTTCTTCTTGTTCTTCTTGTTCTTCTCCAGGAGATGTTGACACGTCGCTCTCTCCGGCCGGAATGCCAGAGCCGCGCTGTGCGGCCACTTATATAGTGACAATGGGGCGGTGTCACATGGTATATGTCACATGGGTTGGTCACATGGGTTGATGTCACATGGGGACTATGACATCGTAAGGGGGCGGGGTCACCATGTGACCAACCCATGTGACATATACCATGTGACACCGCCCCATTGTCACTATATAAGTGGCCGCACAGCGCGGCTCTGGCATTCCGGCCGTAGAGAGCGACGTGTCAACATCTCCTGGAGAAGAACAAGAAGAACAAGAAGAAGAACAAGAACGGAAGGCGGCGGCGACAGCGGCGACAGAAGACCGGCAGAAGAACCGAAGAGGGGGACAAGACCCCCGAAGACGGAAGACCCCCGGAGCTGTGCAATAAAATATTTTATCTCGTGTGTTGTGTTTTTTTTTGGGTACTTTTATTTTACAGGTGAATGGGTAGGGGTACATTGTACCCCATACTCATTCACATAGGGTGGGGGGCCGTTATCCGGGGGCCCCCTTATTAAAGGGGGCTCCCGGATTCCGATAAGCCCCCCGCCCGCAGACCCCGACAACCAACGGCCAGGGTTGTCGGGAAGAGGCCCTTGTCCTCATCAACATGGGGACAAGGTGCTTTGGGGTGGGGGGGCCGCGCGGCCCCCCCTTCCCCAAGGCACCCCCCATGTTGAGGGCACGCGGCCTGGTACGGCTCAGGAGGGGGGGCGCGCTCGCTCGCCCCCCTTTCCTGGCCGGCCGGGTAGCGTGCTCGGACAAGGGTCTGTTGTGGACTTTGGGGGGACCCCCACGCCGATTTTTTTCGGCGTTGGGGTTCCCCTTTAAGTCCATTCCAGGCGGCGGAGACGTCGCGGGCCCCGCCTACCTTGACACGCGCTCGAAATGAGCGGACTGTTGCCTCGTGTGTGGGCGAGTCCGCTCATTTCAAAAGTTGCGCGGACTTAGTACGACGAACAAAGTTTGCCGTATTTGTCCGCTCAAAAAGTGCAGTGTGTGGGCGTGTTCGTTCATTCAAAAGTTTGAGCGGACTGTTTGACGAACTTAGTTTCGGCAGACAGTCCCCGCGTGTGTACGCGGCCTAAATGAATGGGAAGTGCTCTGTGCTGAGTGGCTTCCTGTTCATTCACATACTGATACTGAATCATAGTAAACACTTACTTAGTAAGTAAAACACATTACTATGCTTCAGCTATGAATGAACACAGTGAGTGTTCACTGTGTTCATTTAGAAAAGGAAGGGGATGCTAAATTACATATTTACTAGCCCCTTCCCCTGCTCTCCAACCTGAAACATTGTCGCAGCAGCCGGGTGAAGAGGAGAGCAGGGAAGCCAACAGCACTTTGGGGGGCGCAACACAGGGGGAAGCCCAAGCGGTAGTGGAAATCTTCACCGCCGCACCTGGCACACCCCCTGTGCATGCCTATGGTATAAATATAGCCACAATATAGGGGTCAGGAGGGTGAAAAATTACTCTCCCCTACTTTACCCTTCCAGCAAAGATCCCCACTCTTTCCCCTCCAAAAAAATTACAGCACTAATCTGCATGTTCACCGCTCCCAGTACAAATCCCCATACCCTACCCCCCCAGCACAAATCCCCATACCCTACCCCCCAGCACAAATCCCCACCCCCTACCCCGCCAGCACAAATCACCATTTCCTTACCAGCAAAAATTCTCTCCTTCGCAAAGCAAATCCTTCACCACCCCCCTAACCCCCCTCCCCCAGCACAAATACTTCCCCCCTTTTCCCATCTTGCAAAAATTCTGTCCCTGCCAACACAAATCCTCTTCCCTTCCCAACACAATTCCCCCCCCATGCTAAATTCCCCTTCTAGGAAACAAATCTTCTTCACTCCAGTCCCCCCTCCCATCACAAATCCCCCCAGCACAATCCTTCCTCCTAACCCCCCCAGCAAAAATACTCCCCCCATTTCCCTAGCAGCACAAATCCTCTCCCTCCCAATGCAAATCCTTCACCACCACCCTAACCCCCCCCCCCCCAGTACAAATACATCCACAAAATCTGTCCTCTCCAACATAAATCCTCTTCCCTTCTCAACACAAATCCTCCCGCACCCTAAATTCCCCCTCTAGTACAAATAGTCTTCCCCTCCAGTTCTCTCCCCCCCCAACACCACCACCCCAGCACAATCCTTCCTCCTAAATCCCCTCTCCCAGTAATAATTCCCCCCAAATATTCCTTTTAGTACAAATGCTCTTCTCCCCCCAAATCTCCAATCTCCCCCCCCCCCCCAAGCACAATTATTCCCTCTCCAAATCACTCCTCTCATAAATTTTTGTTAATGTTCCCCTCCAGTCACTATATCCCCAGTTGAAATTCTCTATCTCTCTTTAACCACCAGACCTCCTATCAGTGTGACTCACTGCAGGACGTCCCATCTCCCTGCAGCTCCTTCTCTTTTTGTATATGATACATATCAAGGAAGTAGAAACCGCTATAGGTACAAGGCTAGAAAACAAGACAAGGGTAGAAAACCTCTCCTCCAGTTTAGAAGCCCACGTGCTGGCAATGCATATAGTGAGCTAGATATGATTAAGCACTGTTTGTAGTGTAAAACGCGTAAGCTCTTTTGTCCGTTCTGCTGTGGCATGTATCTTTGATTACTTTTTTTTAATAAAAGGCAAAGATTTCTTTGGAGTGCGGCTGTCCAGAACTTCTTCCGATTTTTGATTGACATATCAAGGAAGTGTTGGCTCTGGCTCTGACATGTATTATTGTGATAGGCAGCCAGCAGCATGAATGGAGCTGCAGGGTGGAAAAAGCGGGTATAGCAAGGATCTGTTGATGGGAGCCTGCAAAGCCCTTTAATTATATTAGAAGGTAATGTTGGTAGCTATGGCGCTCCTACTGACAATAGATGGTGTGTGAATAATTCTCTCAGAACCCCCAAAAAAACAAAAAACTTATAGATATATTTTAAGGATATAAAGTGATAAGTGCCTAGTACAAATCCACAGTGTTAAATCAAACTCCACCATACCATATAAGCATAACAATATTGACAATAATTTTATAATAATATGTGATTCAGTGTTTAATGTCCATAAAACCACATTGTTAGAAAAAACTTCCAAACAGTAATAAAGTGGCTAGTGCTCAGTGCTTCTTAGATTCTGAAAAAAACTGTGCGATTTTTGTGCAGGAATCAAATTTCGCACTCACCAGCTCCCCTGCAGGGGTTACAGCGCCTCCACAGTGTGAGCCCCTATGTCGCTATATAATGCTGGTCCAATTGCATCTTACTTGTCATCACCACAATTCATTTATTTGGATGAAAAAAGTAAAATATCCATAGTGTGATATTGTAACAAAATCCAATTTATTTAATCCAAAGAAAATTATTCACAAAATTTCAGAGAAACAAGCACTGTATATCATGAGATACATTCACTGCCACCACCTCGAGAGAGAGTCTGTGTACGTCCTATGGCCATTCCCTACGCGTTTCGTCGTCAGATGTCATCTGGAGCTGCCATTTTGGTACACCTCTCTCTTCATATCGGGTGTAGACATTAAACACTGAATCACATATTATTATAAAATCTGGCATATAAGACAGAGTGTTTACCTTTTTGCACTTTGGCACTAGCACTTTTATTTTATAACTTGTTTTAACAAATGTTGGCTATGAATATTATTGTCAATATTGTTATGCTTATATGGTATGGTGGAGTTTGATTTAACACTGTGGATTTGTATTAGGCACTTATCACTTTATATCTTTAAAATATATATATAAGTTTTTTGTTTTTTTTTGGGTTCTGAGAGAATTATTCACACACCATCTATTGTCAGGAGGAGCGCCATAGCTACCAACATGGGCCTTCACTGGGCTGAACCCCCTGATGAGGTAGTTCAACACCCAGAAGGACCAGCTGTTGTCGCCCTGACTCCTTTTCAGTCTGACTGGACTGTGAGTAGAATGCAAAGGCCTTTTAGGCCAGGCTAAGTGTCCTCTGACGTGAGTACTAGTGTACCTGGGAACGAGAGTCTCATAAGGAAGTGTGCCCAGCTGGTCAGAGCTATAGTGGGAGATAGAGAGACTAATATACTACAGAAAAACATCTTGTCAATCTTGGTGACAGAAGTGGAAGGCTGTGGATCTACAACATAGTATACAGGGAGCTTGGTCCCAACACTGTGGTGCTCCCAAGGAGAGAGGAGATGCAAAAGGGAAAATGGCTTATATATGCTGGCGTTTTGCACCCAAATGAATGCTCCAGAAGATGCTCTTGCGTATGGTGGTGTGCCCAAGAATTCTGTTAGTAGGTCAATGACTAAGCTCTGGGGGCAGAGTGAAGCGCATTGAGGCGTGGCCTATTTGGGGCAAGGCTGAAGTTGTCACTCTGACATTCTGATACTACTGCAGAACAGGATGGATGTGGGATTACCTTCTTCCATTCCCTCATATCAATGTAATGTTAGATGTCATCATGGCCATCTTTGCAAGCTATGGCGAAGTGTGGAAAACCTATTTCTTGGGTGGACATGATTCCTTTATTCAAATATTAAGGCCTATGGCTAGGGATGTCGTGAATGGGCCTATGGCTAGGATTTTGGTACAATATAGAGAAGGTTTTCATCTACCAGCAGTGGGTTATTGTCCTATCTAAGAAGATGCTAGATGGGGCTGTAGCAATTTGACGCCAACACACAGCCAATTGTACAGTCCCTTACACACAGAGATAGTAATCTATAGATAAATCATTTTAAAACTGGTTTCAAACTGAGCCAATGACTCAATTCTTTGGAAAAGAAAGGTTTTAACATGTAGATGATTTGATATTTTTTATTTTTAGGGTATTTAAAAAAGATCTGTTTTACTGAAAGACTCCTAACCTTTGTCTCCTTGAGGTGAAGCAAAGGATAACGGAATTCATGATCCACAACAAATTAGAAGCCATGTTGCTTGACCTAATTCCTTTGACCTAATTGGGCAAAACTGTGGATGGAAAATGACTTGCCACCAGACCAGTCACTTTTAGAACCCTGTGATTCAAAATTATAAGCCTATAAATGTGTTAACACCACTACAAAATATTTAAATAAAACTAAACACTGCTTTTCAAACTATAAACCCAAAAGTGTAATGGTACCACTGCAGGGTATGCCTGTCAACCAGGTCACCAACCTCCGCACTGTTACTAAATATTTAAGAAAATATATATTATACTACAAAATATATATAAAACTTATCCTAATCAAACCACAAATGGCTAAAGTGCTCAAATATCCCAAAATTATATAGGATTGCTGTGAGTATCTTTAAAAATTATCCACAGGAAACAATTCCAACAATGTGACAAAAAATGCTTTTTGTAAACCACATACAATATAGACATATAGACATACAATATAGACCAAACTAGAGCATAATGTAACATTAATATCACAAATGCATTAGTTCCTCCTGCATAGTGCATAAATACATATAGTGCATAAATATAAGCAATCCCTTCAGTGCCAGCAAATTTCTCAATGGTGCTTCTGTCTCAACTTAAAGTGCTTAATACAAACACCGACCCAGTGCTTCCACCACCACCGAATAGAATGGCCACTCACCAGACCTAGTCTGTGTTTTCGCATTTGGTTCATTTAAGGATAACCATTCCTTCACTGATCACATCAATAGTTTCTCCTCACGGAAAGTAAAACCTCTCGTACTAGTTGACTCAAAGAGATATACAAAGGACCATCATAGTGTAGCAAGCAAATGCAAATTTATTAAAAATTTGTTTAAAATCAATCAGGTGTGCACTCACATAAGCCAGTGCCTCGGCCGGCACCCAGCTTGTCCAGCAATGTACGTGGAAATGGGAAACAAGTCTACCTCTCCCTCCGTTCACAGCCTTCAGTGGTGAGCCGTGGTTCTCCAGGAGCATATCCCAGCCTTTCTTCCAAATTAGATGGGGTTCAGATGGCCGCTACGCGTTTCGCAAATCGGTATTGCGTCCCTGATGACGCAATAGAAAGACAATAGTGAATATTCATTTTCTATTGTCACGAAACTGTGTGGGCGCAGGGTGCAGTGCTCTGTGCCCGAGCCCACCCTTTTTTTAAGCCAATTAGAGCCTCAGGCTCTAATCATGTGCTTCAAAAATAATAAAAAAAAACCATTGAAATCCCTGTATGTAGATTATTGGCTGGGCACATAGATTAGGGGGGCGGCACTCCTGCGCACCTTATGGACGGGCCGCCACTGATGGCACTACTACTTGAATGGCAAACTATAATTTTACATGCAGTTTTCTATACCTAATGAAATACATTGAACAATGACAAAAGATCTGTTTTAACTGTTACTTTTTCATATTTACCAGAAAATGATGAAAATAAATGCTGCAATTGCTGCTGTGCGATGGAAAGATTCTGTAAGTTTAACACCGACCAAACACAATAGAGAAATGATTTGTTATGTAAAGTCAAAAGTATAAGAAACAGAAGTTGCTCTTTAAGTTCCAAAAAGTCCAGTATATATCAGAGAGATATAGTATGAGAGAAGAGACAAAGACCTGTTACTCATGGAAGGGTTGTCTTAGAGTCCAGCATCACATGTCAGAGGGATGCGAGTAGTAATAAAAAATGTATAATAACCTTACACTTCTCCAGGCTTCCCTTCAATCGGAAAAGAAAACAAATAAGGCCCACTTGCCTACATGTGGAATTGTTCCTGTCCACCCACAGATAAAAAAACAGTAATCCTACTAACACTCCCAATATAGCCTTATCTAGCAGAGGCAGGGCTAGCACTTAAAGGGTTTTGGTTAGGTTAGTCCAGTGGTGGCCACCATAGGAGAAGGCAACTAGAGAAGCACAGTTAGATTCCTGAAGGCAGGTTTTAGCAACATGTAAGGCCTGGTTCACGCTATTATGGGTGGCTGCGGGTGTGGGAATTGCATCTGTTCCTGCACCCACAACCACCCACAGCCAAAATGCGCTGCTCTTTAAAAATTCATGGGGCTACCATTCATTCTTAATGACAATCCCACGCATCTAAAAATGCAAGGCATTTGCGTACGCAGGAACCACCAGAAAATCAGATGGAGCAAAAGCACTATACGGTTTCCAGGTGGCTGCATTTTCAAAATGGTGCAAAAACCTTTTTCCTAATTGAAACGCAGACACAGCAGCCCATTAAAATGAATTTGTGCTGCTGTGCCCACACAAAGGATAGAACCCTCCAATAATCTATCCAAAAAAAAGTTCTGCATTTAGTTACACTTTAAACAGATATTATCTATTCATGGCAGATGCTTTGCCCTTTTGACATATTGTCTTTCCCCTCAAAGGCTGTTCTTAATTCATAGGGATTTGGGGTGCGGGTCTTACTTTAAAAAGGTATGAATATGTGATATACTTTTAAAAAACAAATGTTATACAAATTATTAGGGGAACTATTTAGCTGTGCAACGGACCTGGCTGAAGCCGCTGGAGTGGAAATTCCAGAAGAATTGGAAACAGTTAAAGGAGTAGCAGAGGCAGCCCAAGAAGTACTGGAAGAACTTCCTGTTGACGACATGTAAGTCATACTATATGCCCAAATTATATAATTCTTTATTACCTGTTAAAAGGAAAGGGCCTCTATTCTTAAAGCGGTTGTATACCCACACTTTTTTTTTTAAACAAAAAAACCTGCAAGGCAAAGGCACTGCATACTAGCTCATTATGAAATACTCACCTTAGAACGAGGCCTCGACATCTGATCCTGGTCCACGCCGAGGGTGCTGACATGTTCTGCCAGACCCTCAGCCGGGCCTTCACAGAGCATGCACCGTTGCGTCAGTGGCTGCATGCAAAGTAAATATCTCCTAAACCGTACAGGTTTAGGAGATATTAATTTTACCTACAGGTAAACGTTATTTTAGGCTTACCTGTAGGTAAAAGTAAAAAAAAAAAAAGGTATACAACCGCTTTAATAACAACAATTTTATTGTATATTTGAAATGTAAATGCCTGTTGAACTATTCCAGTGATTCTGTTGCTGAGTTTACAAAAATGTCAACAAGCAGGTCCTAGAAAAGAAGAAAGCATATGCTCGTCTGTCCAGCTGCCTGATCCTTGGCTTTTCATTTTTTTCAAGACATAAGGCCATCAGAAGAATTTCCACATTCAACATTTCTGGCAATATGGGGTGTCAGCACTCCCTGCCGTATGCTGTAGTTCCTTTCACTTACCCCTATATCACTACACTTGATTTATTTTGGGATTTTGGGATGTATTTTGGGAAAGGGACCACAGAGTGCAGTAGGGAACCAGGCATTTGACAGTTCTGGAAGTATGCCTGATGTAAAGGAGCTTTTTGAGTGAGTGAAGATTGGAGGAATATGCCTCTGGGAAGGTGAGTATAAACTCTCTACTTTTGCAGGTCCTTCTTTTTTACAGTTTTTGTACATTTTCCCACTCAGTGACAGACCTAAAGTACCGTAGGTTGTAAAGGCTCAAAGTTTTTTAAACCTTCTGTTTGCAGCAGCCCCCCTAATACTCACCTGAGCCCCATCTCAATCCAGAAATGTGAACGAGAGCAGTGGCTCTCCTGTGTCTCTTCCTCCTCATTGGCTGAGACATTGGCTCCCGCTGCTGTCATTTATAGGCAGTGAACCAATGAGAAAAGAGCATGGTGAGGTTGATGCCTCGCTCTGTGTGTAATTGGACACACAGTGCAGCGGCTCAAGAGCAAGCCTGCTAAGGTGCTCCCATAGCAAGCTGCTTGCTATGGGAGCACTTGGCAGGAGGGAGGGGCCAGGAGCACCGGCAGGGGAACCCAAGGAGAGTTGGATTGGGGCTGCTCTGTGCAAAACCACTATACAGAATTGGTATAACATGTTCGGTATTTTCTTTT
Source organism: Lithobates pipiens (assembly GCF_037356315.1). NCBI lineage: Eukaryota > Metazoa > Chordata > Amphibia > Anura > Ranidae > Lithobates > Lithobates pipiens. Next base: position 557,318,446 of record NW_027507903.1, read on the forward strand.
TAATCTGCCTTTAATATAATTTTAAAGCGGTTATATGCTCAAAAAAATAAAAAATACACCTTGTAAGACAAAAGCATTATGAGCTAGTATGCATTGCATACTAGCTCATTATGAAATACTTACCTTGGAACGAACCCCCCACAGCGTCGCCCAGGCACTGCTGAGGAGGCCGACATGTTCCCCCAGGGTTACCTCCAGGTTTGTGAGCTCCGGTGATGTGAGTGGCCGGAGCCATGATGACGTCACTCTCACGCATGCGTGCAGGAGCCTACGGTTACGGCAAGAAGCTCTAAAGTTCAGAACGCTATATTCTGGAGCTTCGAGCGCATCCACCGCTGACGTCAGTGGCTGCATGCAGGGTGCATATCTCCTAAACGGTGATTGTTTAGGAGATATTTATTTTACCTACAGGTAAGCCTTATTATAGGATTATAGGTAAAAAAAAATCACAAAGCGGTATATAGAACCGCTTTAAGCTGGGTATTTGCGTATCCAAATTCTCTCTCTCAAACTACATCTCCCATGTTTCATTGCTGCCAACATTCAAGTCTCTTGAGCTCCTTCAGCTCGTCAGGAGTGTTAACCCATTCAGCCTGAAGTCCAGATGAGACACAGAAACCTGCAGCTCTCTGTCTCTAGCCAAGCACCTGGCTACAAATACAATATGTAGGTGGAGTGCAGCGTGGTGTGGCGACAAATTTCACACTCAAAAATCTGGTGCAATATAAAACTTTTATTGAAGTAATGTAGCAACAGTTCACAAAAGACCAAGTGAGAGGGCTTATAAAGATAAAATCGAACATAGGGCCTACCTTCCAGGTTATGGAATTAAAACATTTGTTAATTGTAATTGTAACCCTGTAATAGGGTTAGTCCACTAGCGGTGAAGTTGCACCATTCTAGTGGGAACAGCCCCCGAGTGCACCCAATTAAAAACACTTATAAAAAATTTACAACATTGTCCCACTATGGCACCAAACTAGACATGCTAGGTATAGATTATATAATTGTTTAAGTCATCCAAGCAGTTCCAGTCTCTCCCAGTGGGTGCACTGGGGGGGGGGGGGGCCTGTTCCCACTAGAATGGTGCAACTTCACCCCTAGTGGACTGACCCTATTACTGATTTTTCAATAAAGATTTTTCAATTATTTTTGATACAGCGTGGTTGATCCTCATAACTGCTATCCTTTGGTAGTGGTTAGCACCCTCACCGAGCAGAAAACAAGGGCCGCTAGTTCGAACCCAGACCAAGACACCACCTGCCTTGAGTCTGCATGCTCTCCCTGTACCTGCATGGGGTATTTATAAATAATAATAGGACATTTTAAATATACAGATAATGCCTATATCTCAGAAAATGCAAAAAAACAGATGAAAACAGCTAAGGTATATAATATTACTGTACGAACTTCAAGTTCCTCATTCAACCCATTGGGAGAAAGAGTATTGCGCTTATATATCCACATGGTTTCACGTTGGCATAGACGCAGAAATCTTTCGCTCTCCGTCATGCCACCCGAAGGTATGAATTCAACGGCTAGGACAGTCAGGTCCGCAAAGTTCATGCCATGATGAGTAGCAAAATGACGGGGCACACTATGCTCTCTGAAACCTTTTTTAATGAACATGCAGTGTTCCCCAACCCTGATACGTAAGGTCTGGATGGTACGACCAACATATGAAAGGTTGCATGGACACCACAGGACATAAAAACAAATTGGGTCAAACACATGATGAAGTGTCTAATGGAATATGTATTACCAGAACTATCCAAAAAGGAGGACCAACAACCTTGTTCCTTGCATTGAAATATTCCAACCCTATTGTCAAAATAGCACCTGATGTCCATGGTTCTGACGGAATTGTTTTTTTTAGGTATGGTTGGAGTAATGCAATTTCTGAGAGTGCGAGCTCTCCAAAAGATGAACTGGGGGGTGGGTGGTAAATGCAGACCTAACCTGGGGTCTGAACAAAGAATAAGCCAATGCTTACGGATAATATTGGCCTGCTTTATAACTGCCATTGCTTTATAATTGCCATTAAAACCTGTGATGAACCTGGCTCCTGAGTTATGAGGGGCTGCAATGGCTCTGTCGGCAGTCTGTTTGGTAAGACAGGATTCAAATGCTTCCTGCAAAAGATCATCCGGGTAGACTTTCTCTCTAAAATTGTTGGTAAATAACCTACTCTGGGCAATGTAATCGGTATCCTTTGTGCAATTCCTACGTAACCTCAGGAACTGCCCTTTTGGAATGTTCTTCTTCCAAAGAGGGTGATGGCAACTCCCAAAGTGTAAGTAGGAATTACCACCAACTGGTTTTGAATGGTTGATGGTAGATAACCTTGCACACGGCTGGATTATCTATGTGAGATCTCTCCCCTTAAAGCTGATCTCCCTGAATATATATCAATACACAGTATCTCACAAAAGTGAGTACACCCCTCACATTTTTGTAAATATTTTATTATATCTTTTCATGTGACAACACTGAAGAAATTACGCTTTGCTACAATGTAAAGTAGTGAGTGTACAGCTTGTATAACAGAGTCAATTTGCTCTGTTATACATGCGCCGTAGACAGCTGTCACTGTCTTTTAGTAAATATCTCCTAAACCGTGTAGATTTAAGAGATATTTCTTGGACATACAGGTAAGCCTTAATCTAGGCTTACCTGTAGGTCAAAGTGGTTTGTAAGGGTTTACAACCACTTTAAGACCATAGATGCTCTTCTGAAGTTTGCACACAAGGTTGTCTCCTTACTCAAACCCTGGTGGTTGTTCCATGTAGAGGTCTTCCTTAATCTCTCCATATAGGAAAGTGGTTTTGACGTCTAGGTGTTTGACTTGTATACCCTTCCCAGCTGCAATGCTGAGAAGCACTCTGATGGTGGAGTGTTTTACCACGTGTTATGGCAATTTCTACCTACATCACTTATACGCTTAATGATACATAAAATAAGTGATTACAACCTTTTATCTATATAAGAATCAACCAATGCTGTTGTGGCTATTACAAATAAAATCAATAACAAATGTTAGCTATGCAAAAAGAATAACAATCTAATTTATTTCAATTTACTATTATACAGAATAGGAACTTGTATCAACTTATAACCAAATATAATATAGATGGTAAGACCTTAAAAGCAATGATGTTGCCAAAGATATACAAAGTAATGATAAAAAAAGAAGAATGATATTGCAATGTAACTACAAACACAATCAAAGTATTAAGGCAAAGTTCAGGACATAAGAAGTTACATAAAACAAGAGAAACAAGAGAATAAGGCTGATGCTTTACGCAGACCTTGTGATCTACTGTCTGGAAACTGAACAAGGGTGCACACACCGCTTCAGGCAAAAAAAATGGACACACCCGGTCCAAGGTGCTAGGTAGAGAGGGAATATTAAATCAAAGCTCACATTGATTCCCTTCTTTTTGAGCCCAGGCAGTCAGTAGATCACAAAGAGAATAAAATTTTGATTGCACAATTGAATCCAAAAGATGCTGTGGAGATTTCTTTATTGTCATGAGCCAGACAAAATTGCAATGATGATCAGTTAATGCATTTCACACAAAAAGAACCATGCTTGTTTGCAACTAAACTGATCATCATTGCAATTTTGTCTGACGGTAGGGATAGCGGACGCTGTATGCTGTTGCCAGGTCGCAGTCCCTTTGTTTCACCACACCTGCTCACGGGGCTCAGGTTAAAGCAGTAGGCAGACTGGGTGATGTAGGAAATGGAAGATAGAAATCAAAAGAACAACTTAGAGAAACAAGGAAAGGAAAGAAAAAAAGGTGGGTAATGAAAAGGACCAAGAAGAATAGTAAAAATAATAACGAAAAGAGAAAAAAAAAATACAAATTTAATGCTGCTCCAACCAAGATTTTCATTTTACACATTCCACTTTAGACTGCTGAAGAGCACTGAATCTGTATTCAAAAAAACGAATACCGTATATACTCGAGTATAGGCCGACCCGAATATAAGCCGAGGCCCCCAATTTACCCCCAAAAAAACTGGCAAACTTATTGACTCGTGTATAAGCCGAGGGTAAGACATGCCTGTCCATCCCTGTGTGTGTGTCCGTCCATCCCTGTGTGTCCGTCCATCCCTGTGTGTCCGTCCATCCCTGTGTGTCCGTCCATCCCTGTGTGTGTGTGTCTCCATCCATCCATCCATCCCTGTGTGTGTGTGTGTATCCGTGTGTGTGTGTGTGTGTGTGTGTGTGTGTGTGTGTGTGTGTGTGTGTGTGTGTGTGTGTGTGTGTCCAGCCTACCTGTGTCCTGAGCCTTTGTCCCGAGCCTCCGTCCCGTGCCGAGCCTCCTTGCCTCCGTGCCTCGCCGCCGTGCCTCGCCGCCGTGCCTCGCCGCCGTGCCTTGCCTCCGGTCCCGTCCCGTCCCGTCCCGTGCCGTGCCGTCCTGTGCCTTGCCTCCGTCCCGTGCCCTCTTCGTTCGTCGGCGGCCATTGTAAAATTCAAAAGCTGCGCCGCCGCCTTCGCCTGTGATAGGCGGAACACTGAATTTCCCAGCAGCCTGTGTTCCGCCTATCACAGACGTCGTATCATCCTCGTCCGTAGTACGAGGATGATACGAAGTCCGTGATAGGCGGAACACAGGCTGCTGGGAAATTCAGTGTTCCGCCTATCACAGGCGAAGGGGGAGCCGGAGGCGCGGCTTTTGAATCAGAATGGCCGCTGTCTGTCTGCTCGACACGCTGATCGAGCGGGCAGACAGCGATGACTCGAGTATAAGCCGAGGGGGGCACTTTCAGCCTCAAAAAAGAGGCTGAAAATCTCGGCTTATACTCGAGTATATACGGTACATCGTTGCCTTGAAAACTATTGGTGACTGCAACAAAAATATATATATATATATAGTTACTTAACAAAAAAGGCAACTCCTCTCCCGCACTAGTGATTAGCAGTATATTTGCAGGTCAGGTACACAGATCTTAAAAAAGGAGAGAGAGAAAAAAAAATGATTAAAAACTTTAAAAATTTAGGTAAACCTGACTGCACTTTATTACTCCAATTTTTAGAGGCTTGTCCCAAAAACAGCAAAAAACAAGAAAAATATAGTTCTAGGGTCTTTCTAGGGTGCACAGTCAGGGGTCTTTACCACAGGGCAAACGGGGAAGATGCCCAGGGCCCTTTCACTGTTTGGGGCCCAAAGCAGATCTGCTCCTTAAGCCCATGCGGTGCCCGCAAATCGGAGCTGAAAATTACCACTGTCTGTGGTAAAGACCGCATGTCTATTTGTCACAGAAAGTTATCAGCCGGTATCAGCAAGCACGCACACAGTACTGGGCATCAGTGCCAGTGCTGCATTTGTTTTGATGAAGGAGTGGGCCACGGGTGGGCAGGGCCTTGAGCCCCCTGACGCTCTGCCCCCCCCCCCTCATGCTATGCTGCCTGCAAGTGTGTATGTGATCGGACTCGGAGGAGTGGCTGCGGAGGCCTCGGTAGGCATGAATCTATCTATGGACACAGCTGCCACCCCCTATTCAGGTGCCCGTCCCCTTTTTGGGTGCCTGAATTACAGTGGTGGTGGGGTGTTTTGAAGCACCTGTTTAGAGCCATAGGCTCTAATAAGCGTAAAAAAAAAAGTGACCTGCAAGCACCATGCTGGGCGCTCATAGGTCACTCAGCTGTGTTAGAAAAGCAAATGAATATTCGCTTTCCTAACACTAAACCGCCTCTCTTCCAATCAGGTGCTCGGGTCTGTTACCTGTCACCTGATTGGCTGAAACGACAGGCGCCACTATTGGACGCCTATCGGGATGAGAGGACGGGAGATGAAGACAGCAGGAGATGCACGAAGGGCCCCGCTTGTCGCCATCACCCGCTGCCCCACCACGACAGGGTAGGGGCAGCTGGACTAGACTCTGAATACCATGTTTAGTTTGGGGAATTAGGCACACCCTATTTGGGTTGGTTGTGCAGGGAAGGGGAGAAATGGCATATTCAGTTGTTTTTATAGTTTTAGCCTACTAAGGTATTGTAATCAATGCAATAACAGCAGAAACATGAGCTCTGTCTTACTAGATCAACTCCTCAGAGGTATTATGCATCCGTATGGTTCTTCTATTTCCCTCCTGGGTTCAATGTGCTAAGGTGGCCTGAAAGATTACTTGGTCCTTTAAAACTTTGACTCCCTTAATGATTTAATCCTGGAATGTCATGGGATTGAATCTGAAAATTAAAAGGTCTCTGTTCAATAACATGAAAACCTATCATCCATATATTTGTATCCTACAACAAAAATATCTAATAGGGAGCAGAGTACTCAGTCTTTAAAAGCCATGGGTGGGTCATTATTATCATGCCACCTACTCCTCTTTTGTTAGAGGTGTGAGTGTAATAGTCCACAAGGCCTTATAATTTACGCAGAGAGGGTAAATATGTTTTGATGCATGCGGTCTTTGATAATTTGACAATGGTGCTGGTAGGCCTGTATATCCTGCCACTGACCAGTGTCTTTTTTCTAACTAAGCTGACACACTTGTTTGCATCCTACTCTATGGATAATGTTATTCTTGTAGGAGGTTTCAATATAACTCCTTCTCTGCATCTGGATACATTTTCCCATGATATGAACATGGATTTAGCCTTATTTAAATGTGCACAGGTTTTTGGGTTCACAGATACATGGAGATGGAAACAGCCGCAGTTGAAATGCTATACTTTTCACTCCACTAACAATTCTACCATGTATCACATGGATCTCCTTTATGTATATATACAGTATGTTTTATGCTTCCTCAAGGAATCTCAGACAATGCCTTTATGCTGTTACATATACATACCACAGTGGCCCCTATAGATAGACTCTGAATGACCATGGCCATACAAGACTATTGGTTGGTTAATCAAAAAACATGACTGAATCAGCAGTCATCTGGGATGTCGGCATATCTCCATGGTCATTATCAACTCACTATTGGAAGAATCCATTAGGAATTCAAGTCTATCCTATCTGTGGCTGAAGCTAGAGCTAGTGAGTTGGAATCTTGCTATTCTGATACCAGGGGCATAGGGGTATATAGTGATATTCAGGTGGCTTATTGGGAGGTGATGCAATTCAAACAACAATGTTATACCAATCCTAGAGAATCTTTGAGCAAGGGAGAGAGGATGGGTAAGCTGTTGATGTGGGTTTCTAAAGAACAAACGACCTCAGCACACATAGCTAACATCAGGCATGAAGGAGGAAGACTGTGGGATACTCTAGTAACTTCTAGTAGTGAATTTGAGGACACTAAACTTCCTCTTATTAATGTGAGCAAGAGTCTTTGCCTACTGCAAATACAGTATTGAAGCTTTTCAATAACACATTAGTAGTAAATTCCCTTTAGGTAGAACTGACTGATTTACTAAAGTCTGTGCACTTTGCAAAGTTCAGATGCAGCCTGCAATACAGGCATACCCCACTTTTAAGTACACAATGGGGTTTATTTGCTAAAGCTGGAAAGTGCAAAATCAGGCTCACCTCTGCATAGAAACCAATGAGCTTCCAGGTTGTATTACCAAGGCGTAATTTAACAATCTGGGGTTAAAAGCTCATTGGTTTCTATGCAGAAGTGAGCCTGATTTTGCACTTTCCAGCTTTAGTAAATAAACCCCATTGTGTACTTAAAAGTGGGGTATGCCTGTATATGTGTCGTAATTGCCCCAAGAAGTTTGAAAAAAATCTGGTCGCATTGGGTAAAATTTAGAGACCTCACTCTTTAACAAGGTCTGGATCATGTATTCTTTTTCAAGAGTGCAATGGCTCCTTAATGCGGCGTTACGGAGGAGTCCTTCTAATCTGTAGAAGAGCCTGCTGACCCCTATTTCTCTCAACACTCCCAAACCCTGTTTTGGCTTTTTTCCCTTCTTTTCTTTTACCATTCCTGTTCCTTTTCCTCCCCCTTTTCTTGCCTTTGGCCTTGCTAGAACATGTGACTACTCCAGGAAGAGCCAATTGCCGAGCAGATCCCCCTCCCTCCTTGCATGTCAAAGCCTTCTCCTCTTCTGAGAGTGTCTAATTTATGTTTGTGCTGGCCCAGCTGCTCTACCCCTCACCTCCTTACAAAAACATTTATGTAAGGGGAATACTATGAAGTGCCACTTGGGTGACAGTTCTTAGTCCCCTGGGGCTGCTGAAATCCCATCCAAGATAGCCACACCCAACAGAAGCCTCAGAGCTTTTGGTTATACAAAGGGGGCTTTTACAGGTATATAACATACATATATTACATTAACTGTACATATAATCTTATGGGAAGATTGTTGTTAAAATGAATGGTCTGGCAACAGGGCCTTTTTAATGCCATTTACTGCAGCTGTTTCTACTTGCCTTCTCTTACCTTTCCTGTTACACCATAGCCCTCACTGGGAATTTCTGGCATTATTAATTAGACATATGCATTCGTTTTCGTCCGAATGCATTTTTGTCCGAATTTTGGGTATTTTCGTTATCTTTTCAACAAGCGATAACGAACGTGCCAAAAACCGAAAGATCCGACATAAACAAATGCTTTATTTTCATTTTCGTTGTGCCAACACTTCGATATAGATAGGAGATTCAACATGACGCTGACAATAGCAATCTGTGTCCTTCGAATCTGTGGTCGAATGTGCCTAACCTTAGCTCTGTTAGTTCAAGATTATTCTACAAAGAGAGAAAATATTCGACATAGAGAGAAAAGATTTGACATAGAGGGAAAAGATTCGACATTATAGAGACAATAGCAAAAAAAGGTTGACTCTATTAGTCCAAGATTATTCCATATAGAGAGAAAAGATTCGACATGAAGATTCGATGAAGCAGTCGCCGCAATGGACATTTATGGTCAAATGCTCCGCTCATAGGCTATAGAAGAATTCTAATGTTGGTTGACTAGTAATAATAATTAATAAATATAATTATTACTAGTGTCATACAACATTAGAATTCTACTATAGCTTGTAGGCGGAACATTCGACCTGAAATGTACGATTGCGGCGTCGTACAGTTTAGCTGCTCCGTCGAATCTTCTTAGAACATTTGACAGACACCATAAGCCTTCAATGACAGATTCAACCTTAATTATTTCGGATTTCCGGACGAATGCATTTTTTAAGGAAACAAAATAAATAAAAACAAATTTTGTTTACTAAATAAATGTATTTTTCGAAAGAAAAGGAAATTTCCAAAACAAAATATTTCATGTCTATTGTTTAGGTGATTTTTTTCTAATGTCTTTCAGCTTGGATGCTACGTCAGATTTTATTAAAGAACAGCAAAAAACAAAAGCGAACAACAAGAAACAACAGTCAGACAATCCCAAGCAATCCAAACAATAATCTAGCTTCAATAAATTTAAATGGCCCAAAGCTACCAGGTAAGAAAATCTCTCTATCTTTATTTTTCTTTTCAGGATGAAGCTAGGTGGAAGCTCTTTTTAACCAAATTTAAGAATTAAAGTGGTTGTAAACCCTTACAAACCACTTTGACCTACAGGTAAGCCTAGATTAAGGCTTACCTGTAGATCCAAGAAATATCTCCTAAATCTATACGGTTTAGGAGATATTTACCTGAAGACAGCCACCGCTGTCTACAGCGCATGCACCATAGACAGCGGTGAGCAGGCGCACTGGGTAAGCCGCAGATCACGGCGATATGCCACGAGTGTCGGCTCCCGTGCGCATGCGCGGGAGTGACGTCATCGCTGCTCCGGCGAATCACAGCGCCGGAGCAGCGAGACCCATGGAGACCCACCAAGAAGATGGACGCTCGAAACTACAGGGGACAGCAGTGACTTCGCTGGCTCCTGTGTCAGGTAAGTGACACATAATGGACTACTAAGCGATGCATAGTAGTCCATTATGCTTTACCTTTGCAGGGAATCAAAGAGGAAATAAACCCATCAGGGTTTACTTCCTCTTTAATAAAATGCCTCTAAATATCATTAATAGCATAAATTAGTTAGTGTAGTTTATGGAACTCTGTGCTTTTATCAGGGTAATGACTCCCTCTATTTTTCAGTCTTAAATAGCTATTGAAAAGGGTGCCCTCATGACACTGCCACTTTCTACAGTGCTGTGTAAACAGGCAGACCAAGAGGAGGGATAATTATTCAGCTGTATGTTTATTTTTCAGCTTCAGTTACTAAGCTTAGTAAACGTCAGGGCTTTTTATGGCAGACTTCCTCCAGCCCTACAGTTCTCATTGGCCCTCTTATGTCTCATCACCCCCCACCCTCCTGACAAACTCTCACGAGAGTGAGAGACAGAGCTGTGCATAGCCTAGGCTAATGAGTAGACAAGAAACAGGAAGTGGGCTGTATAAGGTATTTACTGGCAGAAAAAAAAGTTTTACTATCCAAAGTTAAAACAACGGCGGAGGATTTAATAGATGGAAAGATGAAAAAATTACTGAAGTTAAACTTTAAGGCAAAACTTTTAGTTTTGGATAGAGTGGAAATAGATTAGAACATTAATCATTTTTTTTTTTTTATTATTTATGTGCCCCTGTTAGCCCCTGTACACACGGTCGGACATTATGCCAACCAAATCCGTCGGATTTTGTCCGTCGGACTTTGCCCGTTGGATCTTGTCTGAAACTGTTGCATACACACGGTCGGACTAAGTTGTCGAAAAATCTGATCATTCAGAACGTGATGACGTAATTTAGTTACGATGGGACTAGTAGCCAATAGCTTTGATGTAGGAATTTGATCTGAGCATGCGTGGCACTTGGTCCGATCAAAATTCTCTACACATGATCGGATTAGGTCCGATCGAACCAGTTGGTCGGGAAATATTTCCAACATGTTGGAAAATTGGGTCCGACGGAGATTCGGATGGAATCAGTCCGATGCATACCACACACATTCGGATTATCCGACGACACGGTCCGATAAGACGCATTACGACGGATTCTCCGACCGTGTGTACAAGGCTTTAGGGAGATTCACCCTGATTTTGCCTGTTTACCATTATCATTGAAAGTAAAAGAAAATTTTAAGTTTTGAGTTGTGTTTATGGTGTTTATAGTAGGTGAGGTTGAAAAAAGACACAAGTATATCAAGTCCAACCTATGTGTGTGATTATATGTCAGTATTACATTGTATATCCCTGTATGTTGTGGTCGTTCAGGTGCTTATCTAATAGTTTTTTTAAACTATCAATGCCCCCCACTGAGACTGCCGCCTGTGGAAGGGAATTCCACATCCTTGCTGCTCATACAGTAAAGAACCCTCTACGTAGTTTAAGGTTAAACCACTTTTCATCTAATTTTAATGAGTGGCCACATGTCTTATTAAACTTCCTTTCACAGAAAAGTTTTATCCCTATTGTAGGGGCACTGGTACGGTATTTGTAAATTGAAATCATATCCCCTCTCAAGCATCTCTTCTCCAGAGAGAATAAGTTCAGTGCTCGTAACCTTTCTTCATAACTAATGTCTACCATTCCCTTTATTAGCTTTGTTGCCCTTCCCTGTACTCGCTCCATTTCCAGCACATCTTTCCTGAGGACTGGTGCCCAGAACTGGACAGCATACTCCAGGTGCGGCCGGATCAGATTCTTGTAGAGCGGGAGAATTATTGCTTTATCTCTGGCGTTAATCCCCTTGTTAATGCATGCAAATTTTCTGTTTGCTTTGTTAGCAGCAGCTTGGCAATGCATGCCATTACTGAGCCTATCATCTACTAGGACCTCTAGGTGCTTTTCCATCCTGGATTCCCCCAGAGGTTCTCCTCCCAATGAGTAGATGACATTCATATTTTTGACAACCAAATGCATTCTTTTACATTTTTCTACATTAATCCATTTGCCATGTAGTTGCCCACCCCATTAATTTGTTAAGATCTACTTGCAAGGTTTCCACATCCTGCGGAGAAGTTATTGCCCTGCTTAGCTTAGTATCGTCCGCAAATACAGAGATTGAACTATTCACCCCATCCTCCAGGTCATTTATTAACAAATTAAAGGGGTTGTAAATGTAAATGTTTTTTCACCTTAATGCATTCTATGCATTAAGGTGAAAAAACATCTGACAGTGCCTGCGCCCCCAGCCCCCCCCCGTTTTACTTACCTCACCCCTTGAAAGTCCCGCGCTCGTCCCCCGACGTCCTTTCCACCGTTCAGCCTGGCCGCTGATTGGTTGGAGTGGATGGATGGAAAGCAGCGCAGCCATTGGCTCGTGCTGCTGTCAATCACATCCACTGACGCGGAGCGCCGGGGGGCGGGGCCGTGTGATACAGCAAACGGCTATGGCCGTCGGCTGTATCACGGGAGCGCGCCCGCAGATGCTTCTCACCATGCGAGGGAGCTCGCATGAACGTGAGAAGCACCTGTGGGAGGAAGCCGAGACAGCCTCCGAGGGACCCCAGAAGAGCAGGTTCGGGGCCACTCTGTGCAAAACGAGCTACACAGTGGAGGTAAGTAAAACATGTTTGTTATTTAAAAAAGAAAAAAAAATCACTTTACAATCCCTTTAAATAGGATTGGTACCAGGACAGAACCTTGGGGGTTGAAATCAGGACACTAATAGAGGGGATGCTAGTTCTGATGAACCCGGTGACAAACTGGGATTTTCTGTCACTTCCTGTTTTGGCTATGGGACAAAAATTTAAGGGAAATCTCACCAATGGGCACGTACAGGCAAAATCACCTACCTGTACGTTGCCCTTTAAGAGGCGGTGGGGGCAGGCCCACGCGCCGCGGTGGCGTGCTTGCGCGCCAGCGGGAAGCTCCGTGAGTCTGGTCGCAGGTCCCGTGGAGAGGAAAAATGGGGAGATGCTGAAGTAAACAAGCGTCTCCCTGTTTTGCCTAGCAACAGTGTAACAGATCTCTGCTCCCTGTGATTGGAGCAGAGATCAGTGATCTGTAAAACACAGCCACGCCCCCCACAGTTTGCAACACGCCCCTAGGACACACTTAACCCCTACGCTGCCACCTAGTGGTTAACCCCTTCACTGAAAGTTTAATTTACACAGGAATCAGTGCATTTGTATAGCACTGATTGCTATATAAATGACAATGGTCCCAAAAATGTGGGCTGAAGTGGTTAAACATTTATCTTTTCTGCAGAAAATGTTGTTGACCTTGTGGCTAGTGCTTAGGCATTTATTTAAGTGATGTCTGGTGAAGCGCAGCATCAGAGTTGATTGCCCTTTATGTGAGATCTTCAGATATGTGTCAAGCACTGAATGAAACTTAAAGCGCAAGTTCACCTTCAGCACAGTGCTTATTGTTAATAGGGGCCCCTTATCTGGAACATAGGAAGTTTGGTGAACTAATCCTTTAACCACTTCCCGACCGGTGCATGCTGATGTACGTCGGCAGAATGGCACGGACAGGCATATTGGCGTACAGGTACGTCCAATTTTAAATATTGGCGTACAGGTACGTCCAATTTTAAATATGTGTCAAGCACTGAATGAAACTTAAAGCGTAAGTTCACCTTCAGCACAGTGCTTATTGTTAATAGAGGCCCCTTATCTGGAACATTGGAAATTTGGTGAACTAATCCTTTAACCACTTCCCGTGATTGGAGCAGAGATCAGTGTTCACTAAAAGAAAGCACAGCCCCCAGCAGTTAGTAACACACCCCTAGGAACACTTAACCCCTACACTGCCACCCACTGGTTAACCTTATTTACAAAGGAATCACTGCATTTGTATAGCAGTGATTGCTGTATAAATGACAATGGTCCCAAAAATGTGTCAAAAATGTCTGATGTGTCCGCTATAATGTCGCAGTCACAATAAAAATCGCTAATCGCTGCCATTACTAGTAAAAAAATAAATTATTAATAAAAATGCCATAAAACTATCACCTATTTTGTAAACGCTATAACTTTTGCGCAAACCAATCAATAATCGCTTATTGCGATTTTTTTACCAAAAATATGTAGAAGAATACGTATCGGCCTAAACTGAGGGAAAAAATGTTTTTTTATATATTTTTGGGGGATATTTATTATAACAAAAAATAAAAAATAATGCGTTTTTTTCAAAATTGTCGCTATGTTTTTGTTTATAGTGCAAAAAATAAAAACCGCAGGGATGATCAAATACCACCAAAAGAAAACTCTATTTGTGGGAAAAAAAGGACGTCAATTTTGTTTGGGAGCCACGTCGCAAGACCGCGCAATGGTCAGTTAAAGCGACGCAGTGCCGAATCACAAAAAGTGGTCTGGTCTTTGGCCAGCAAAATGGTCCGGGGATGAAGTGGTTAAAGTGATATTAAAAACATAGCTCTCAACTGTCCCTGATTTCGAGGGATTGTCCCTGATTTGGAGCAATGTCCCTCTGTCCCTCTTTTGTCCCTCATTTTGGTCTGATCTATATAGATGTATATAAAATGCACCTTTTATCTTTCAAAAAAGTGTTTCCCAGTGTTAAACCATTCGTCCAAATTCTAAATTGCTGCATTTGTAAATTTTAAAAGACAATATAAAGGAATAGTAGAGGTAAAAAAAAACCCTTGTGGATTTAATTAACCTTGTTTTGGTTAAAGTGGTTCTGCACCTTTAAAAAAAACATTAAAAGCCAGCAGCTACAAATATTGCAGCTGCTGACTTTTAATAAATTGACACTTACCTGTCCCAGGGTCCAGCGATGTCGGCGGCAGATGACAAGCGATCGATCATCTATCTGCTGCCCCCGCCACCATCCTCTGTCAGGGAATCGGGAAGTGAAGCATTGCGGCTTCACTGCCCGGTTCCCTGTGCATGCGCGAGTCGCGCTGCGCGTCTCTGCTGGTCCCCGCTGTGTCCTGGGAACTGTGTGTTTCCCAGAACACAACGGGTGGGTGGGTTATCTGCGGCGGTCTGCGGGGGTCTTGTCCCGGAAGTGGGTGCAGATACCTGGATTATCCAGGTAACTGCACCCCCCTCCCCCCTGAAAGGTGCCGATTGTGGCACCGGAGGGGGGAAGGGATCCGATGAGCAGAACTTCCACTTCAGGATGGAGGACCGCTTTAATTCTCCTTTAAGGGGGTGTAGCAGGAGGCGTGTCCTATGCCTACATATGTTTGCTAGTAGGTGTCCCTCATTTCCATTTCAAAATGTTGGGAGCCTGTCTGCAGGGAAACATAAGCAGGATGAGCTTCTGGTCCTCTGCTGCTGGTCGCAGCCTTTGAAATAGTGTAAGGGCCAGTTCACACCAGACGCAGTTCCGTTCAGTTCCGTGTGCTTTTTTTTCTGCACTAAAAATGCATGCACAGTGTTTTCCATGTATTCCAATGGCTCTAGTTCACACCATGCAGTCAGTTTCTAGTGCAGAAACTGACCAGAAACTGAATGCATGGTGTGAACTAGAGCCATTGGAATACATGGAAAACACTGTGTATGCATTTTGTGCAGGAAAAAAAGCGCACAAAACTGCACGGAATGGCATCTAGTGTGAACTGGCCCTAAAAAAAAAAAAAAGCTTTTGGAATATAGTAAAACTACATATATAAATACTATAAATAACCTGTTTTATATTGGCATACAAATATATATTTGAAATGAAATCTGTATTATTTTTTGCCAATAACATGGTGTGCATGGATTTCTGCCAGTCACTGTCTGTGTCATACCCCTCCAGCCTGTGCCTTAAAATAACAGAGAGGTGAAGCCTCCAATAATCTAATTGTAATATCCTGCTCCCATTGTTTTTAGCTGGTTAGTGGGCATGGAGGAGGAGGAGGGAAGGAGTGGGCTGTCATTTACCACTGTGTATATGCCCACATGTGTGGCTCTATAGTCACATGGGCTGCTCAGATGTAATAGGAAGGAAATGTTCAGCATAGAACCTCACTGAAAAACTGAGCATGTGCAGAGTTGCCACCACAGCTGCAAAACCCCTAGCTTAATTAGGAACATCAACAGAAAGGGGTGATAGAGAGCAGCAGGATCGACCAGGTTTTTTGCAGAATACAGAAAACGAATCTTATAGTGAATGAGTATGAACAGCATGTAATACACCATGTATTGGTAATTCTTTAGAATGTGGGTTTAGTGGTACTTTAACCACTTGCTTACTGGGCACTTAAACCCCCCTCCTGCCCAGACCAATTTTCAGCTTTCAGCGCTGATGCACTTTGAATGACAATTGCGCGGCCATACAATACTGTACCCAAATTAAAATTTTATCATTTTTTTTCCCACAAATAGAGCTTTCTTTTGATGGTATTTAATTACAGCTGGGAGTTTTATTTTTTGCTAAACAAAAAAAATGCAAAATAAAAAAAAAAAAAAAATCATGTATAATAGTTTGTTATAAAATTTTGCAAACAGGTCATTTTTCTCCTTCATTGAAATGCGCTGATGAGGCGGCACTGATAGGCTGCACTGGTGGGCACTGATAGGCTGCATTGGTGGGCACTGATAGGCTGCACTGGTGGGCACTGATAGGCACAGTTAAGGTGGCACTAATAGGCACAGATAAGGTGGCACCGATAGGCACAGATAAGACGGCACTGATGGGCAAAGATGGGCACAGATAAGATGGCACTGATGGGTGACACTGATGGGTGGCATGGATGGGTGGCACGGATGGGTGTCACTAAGGGGCACTGATAGGTACCACTGATAGATGGGACTGATGGGCACTGATAGGTGGCACTGATAGGTGGCTCTGATAGGTGGCACTGCTGGGCACTGATGGGCGGCACTGATGGGCCCTGTTAGATGACACTGATGGGCACGGATATGTAACACTGGGATGCAGCACTGTTGTTGAGGCAGATTGTGGGCACTGATGGGTGGCACTGTGGGCACTGATGGGTGGAACTGTGGGTACTGATGGGTGGCACTGTGGGCACTCATCAGTGGCACTGTGGGCACTGATGGGTGGCACTATGGGCACTGATGGGTGGCACTGATGGGGGGCACTTTTTTATTATTTGGGTGGCACTGGCAGGGGGCAGGTGGGCACTGATAAGCTGGCCGTGATCGGGACTTATGTCCCGATCAGGGCCGCCGGTGATCGGCTTTTTTTTTTCTCCTTGCGCTGTTAGCGCGAGGAGCAAAAATAGCCGATTACCGGCTCTGTTGTGTCACATGATCAGCTGTCATTGGCTGACAGCTGATCACGTGGTAAGGGGTCGGGATCGACCCCTTGCTCCGATCTGTGATCAGGCGAGTCTCATAGACTCGCTGATCACAGAGCGCCGCGCGCGCCCCTCAGGGGGCGCGCAGGCCGCTCATGCACGGGACGACGTCAATAGACGTAGTCTCGGCAAAGCAGGTCCGCGCTGTAGCCGTCATTCGGCTATAGCGCGGATCTCAAGCTGTTAAATCAGCAATTTCTTCAGGAAAGTTAATTATTTCAGCATTTATATTATTCTTTATTTATCCATTTGAGCAAAATTGTTAACATATTTTATTTATTTTAACAGTCATTACAGTAAGGCTGGGGTCACACTGCCACACGGAGCGGCTCACAGCAGGGGTCCGATGTGTCCCCGCTCACCATTTCAAGTCTGATTTCAGCCTGAATTTTTGGCTGAATTCAGACCTGAAACAGTCCAGAAGACGCACACAGGGCTCCTGTGCAATTCGCACCAGAGCCGCTCCAGAGATGTATGAACTGGCTCTGTAGAGAGCTGGTCACAATCTCCTGACATGCGAATTGGATGCTGAGAATCCCACATCTAATTCAAAATAGTATGAATCCAGCCTCACAGTTGTTTGAGCAACTTTCTGTTTAAAAAAAAAAAGTGCTTGAGGTCCTAATACTTTATAAGAACGGACAAGTCTGAAGCATATTTTTTTGCTAATAAATCCTATTTCCATCCATCCATCTTCATTTTTTCCAACTCCTTAACATGGTTACATATTTATTTTTAACCACTTCAACCCCGGAAGATTTTACCCCCTTCCTGACCAGAGCACTTTTTGCGATTCGGCACTGCGTCGCACCCAAACAAAATTGACGTTCTTTTTTCCCCACAAATAGAGCTTTCTTTTGGTGGTATTTGATCACCTCCGCGGTTTTTATTTTTTGCGCTATAAACAATTTGAAAAAAAAACGCAATATTTTTAACTTTTTGCTATAAGTAGCAAAAATATATATAAACATTTTTTTTTCCTCAGTTTAGGCCGATACGTATTCTTCTACATATTTTTTTTTAAATAAAAACAAAAAATATGATTTTTTTTTTTTTTTTACTAGTAATGGCGGCAATCTGCATTTTTTATCGGGACTGCGACATTATGACAGAAACGTCAGATGATTGTGACACATTTTTGGGACCATTAGCATTTTTACAGAGATCAGTGATATAAAAATGCACTGGCAGGAAAGGGGTTGACACTAGGGGGCGATCAAGGGGTTAATGTGTTCCCTAGTGTGTGTTCTAACTGAAGGGGGAAGGGGACTGTGTAGGTGAAGAGATAGATCGCTGTTCATACTCCATATGAACAGACAATCTCCGTAGATTTGGCGGGTAGGGGCGACGTACCTCTCTTTTCTCCTCCTTCCCTGTCTTCTCCCCCCCCCCCCTTTTTTTTTTTTCCTCTCTCACTTTTTCAAGGGAGGAGAGGGGAACAAAAGAAGGAAAGGGGTTGCTATGGGGAATTGATAATGTTTTTTGTTTGTCTATAAAATTGGCAGGAATACATTATGTTGTTTCTTTTCGTCGTTGTCCAATAGAATATGCTGTGGTTAGAAAGTGTTCTTTATATGTAATTATATGTAAACATTACTAATAACCTATGTTATGTATTCCTGCAAAGAAATAAAGAATAATAAAAAAAAAAGAACAGACTATCTGTCACTTCTCCCCTCAGAGAACCGGAACTTGTTTACACACACAGATCCCGGTTCTCCGTGTACCCCGAGTGATCGCTGAAGCCCGGCGGTGATTGCGGCCGCCGGGCACTCGCATTGGCCCCTAGTGGCCACAGGGCGAAGCGACGTTACATAATGTCGTTTCGCCCAGCCGTGCCATTCTGCCGTAGTACAACTGCGGTTGTTGGTCGGCAAGTGGTTAAATAACTCTTATATAACCAAACTTATATTTTATGTTTAATGCTTATTAAAGTCAAACATCTACGAAACGGAGCTAATGTATAAAAAAATTTATATGTATAAAAAATGATGCTGTTTTTTTAATATGTAATCTCTATTTATTAAACAGAACAGTCATGGGAAGACAAAAAATGGAAATACAGCCATCTAGACACATTTTGGACTCTACCGCTTGGACTCTTTATTAGCACAATAAAACGGCATGTTGCCAAATGTTTCGACTCCAGTTTTTCCTTTTTTTTTAAAGTTAGCATGTGATTTCTAAAAGGGATTTCCCTGACTGCATACAAACCTTTTTATCATACCGTACTTGGAAGGTAAACAAAAGCAAATACTCTTGCACATAAGTGTGATGCCCGGGTGATCTAATGTTCAAGGGATAATTTCTCAGGCCTTGCTGCCCTCCAGAAAATTTAGTGACTCTCATGTCCCTAAAGAATCTTTATTGCAGACCCAACTTTTTTCCTTCTTCATCACAACTTTGTATCCCACAAAACCTTTAAGCACTTGATTCCTGTTCACCTGATTGATGCCGCAATCAACTGTCCCTGCCACTTTGAGGCTCCCAAATAGTCCTCCTGTAAGCCTCTGGATAACGGAAATAAAATACTGTGGATAAAACATGGAATCCTTATCTCGTTCCTAGAACTTCTTTCTATTGGAATGAATTTATATACCTTTGGGTGGACTCCAGGGCCCAGGAAGAGCAATAACTCCAGGCCCCATCCTCTCTTTGCCTCTCTTTCCTACCCTTTTACACATTTCTTCCTCCCTGTTTTATTTATTTACGTTTACCTACTTCTTTCCCCCATACACTTCCCAGCTTCATTCCTCTTGCCACCTTCTAAATACAAAGAGAAATAAAGAAAAGAGGGCGCTTCGGCCTGGTGCATTATCCTTAATAAATTTATTGATAAAAACAGATTAAAAACTACTCACAAACATGTGAAGATAAATTTCTTTGTGAAATACTCCTAATGATGGCAATTGGTCTAAATATCGACAGCCTCCAGATAGTACAGGAGAGGACATCAGGACCACTGCTGTCTGACGCGTTTCAAAGGAAGAAGGTATCCTCTACTCTATCTGGAGACCATCGATACTTAGACTACGTGTAACCACACCAGCCCAGGGCCTCCACATCCAGCATCTTCACCTCCAAGATCGTCTGAGACCAGCCTTCCGGACAGCTGCTGCAATAATTAGTGTGCATAACCAAAGTATTTCTGCTCAGACTGTCAGAAACCATCTCAAGGAAGCGCATCTGCATGATCATTGTCCTCATCGGCGTCTCGACCTGACTGCAGTTTGTCGTCGTAACCGACTTGAGTGGGCAAATGCTCACATTCGATGGCATCTGGCACTTTGGAGAGGTGTTCTCTTCACGGATGAATCTCGGTTTTCACTGTACAGGGCAGATGGCAGGCAGCGTGTATGGTGTTGTGTGGGTGAGTGGTTTGCTGATGTCAACGTTGTGGATCAAGTGGCCCATGGTGGTGGTGGGGTTATGGTATGGGCAGGCATATGCTATGGACAACGAACACAGGGGCATTTTATTGATGGCATTCTGATTGCACATATATACCATGACGAGATCCTGAGGCCCATTCTTGTGCCATTCATCCGCGACTATCACCTTATGTTGCAGCATAATAATGCACGGCCCCATGTTGCAAGGACCTGTACACAATTCTTGGAAGCTGAAAATATCCCAGTTCTGGCATGGCCAGCATACTCACCGGACATGTCACCCATTGAGCATGTTTGGGATGCTCTGAATTGGCGTATAGGACAGAGTGTTCCAGTTCCTGTCAATATCCAGCAATTTTGCACAGCCATTGAAGAGGAATGGACCAACATTTCACAGGCCACAATCAACAACCTGATCAACTCTATGT
This sequence comes from Lithobates pipiens, assembly GCF_037356315.1. Lineage (NCBI taxonomy): Eukaryota > Metazoa > Chordata > Amphibia > Anura > Ranidae > Lithobates > Lithobates pipiens. The sequence continues at coordinate 557,339,344 of NW_027507903.1, forward strand.
GAAGGAGATGTGCTGCACTGCTTGAGGCAAGTGGTGGTCACACCAGATACTCACTGATTCTCGGACCCCCCCCCCCCCCCCAATATAGTAAAACTGCACATTTTAGAGTGGTCTTTTTTGTGGCCAGCCTAAGGCCCAAAGCATCTTGCCCTTGAGCCCCCCTGTTCTGCAAATAGTTGATAAGTCGATTCGAGAGGGCCCAAGAAAATGTTTGCCCAAGGTCCAATAAATATTAAAGATGGCCCTGCTGGTGACTGCCTTTTTTTTCCAATGTTTTCATATGTTCTTATCTGAATATATGAATATACGGCTTGGTGACACTGTTTTACAGAATTGCCATTTGTGCTCTTTCACAACATATCAGAAGTGCAACTATACTGAATGCATGATCCATCAGTTATTTCCATCTGGAACCCATATTTGCCTTTGATCTGTGGGTCCAGCTTGTGAAAACAACCATTGTTGTACTATTACTGATGGCCTGCAGTGTAAAGCATTCAGCTTCTGTTGGATGCACGGGATTCAAGCACATTGTCATACAAGTGTACATTTGTGTATTTGCAAGCAGTTACATCAAACATCACATTTGAAGTCGAAGATTTGAGCTAAACATTATATGTTCATGTTGTAAAGTGCTGAGCAAACTGTTGGCGCTATATAAAACCTGTATAATAATAAGAATGTTGGATGTCACATTGGACTTTTCTGTATTTGTCCATGATATATTGAACTATATTGAGGCTAAAGGTCTGTTTTATGGGGAGCTTCACTTGGTGTAATCGAAACTCTCCCTCCTGATCTCACATGTTGAGCACTTATTAACTTGATTTTCATTTAACGTATGTTTAATAAATCCTACAGAAATTCTAGCTTGGGATCATAAGTCACATTATCATCGATGTTATCTTCTAATCTCCTTTATGAGTATTGCTGTAGCAGCAAATCATCTTCAATAAAGTTCTACTATGAGTGATACTATGGTCATCAGGGATGATTGCTAGGATACACATGGGTTGATTTACTAAAACTGCAGAGTGCAAAGTCTGGTGCAGCTGTGTATGGTAGCCAATCAGTTTCTAACGTCACCTTGTTCAGTTAAGTTTTGCCCAAAAAAACTAGAAGCTGATTGGTTTCTATGTACACCTGCACCAAATTTTGCACTCTTGGTGGTTTTAGTAAATCAACCGAACTGTGTAACTGATGTGGTAAAAAAAAGACCTACTGGAAATATCTTCTCATTTTAACCACTTGCTTACTGGGCACTTAACCACTTGCCGACCGCCGCACGACGATATACGTCGGCAGAATGGCACGGGCAGGCATATGGGCGTATATATAAGTCCCTGCCTGCCCGCGGGTGGGGGGCCCGATCGGGCCCCCCCCTGGTGCCTGCGGCGGTCGGCATTCCTTCGAGAGCGATCCGGGATGAGGGGGCGGCCATTCATTCATGGCCACCCCCTCGCGATCGCTCTCGACGAATGGAAATCCTTCGTGACATCACTTCCTCTCCTGTAATGTAAACACAGGAGAGGAAGTGATGTATTCTCTCCTCCGTGTCGGTATTTTTCGTTCCGGCACCGAGGAGAGAGGTTCGGTGAGTTGCACCAACACACCACACATACAGTAGAACATGCCAGGCACACTCACACCCCCCCTTTACCCCCCGATCACCCCCCCAATTACCCCTGCCCCCCCAGTCACAGTGACACCAATTGCTTTTTATTTTTTTTTTGCATTGGTGTCATTTGTGACTGTAATAACTGTTAGGGCAGTTAGGGTTAGTCCCCTTTAGTTCTAAGGTACCCCCCTAACCCCCCCCCCAATAAAGGTTTAACCCCGTGATCACCCCCCGTCGCCAGTGTCACTAAGGCTGGGTTCACATTGCAGCGGTTTGAGAACGGATGTGATTCGCACCGCACTGCAGTGCAAATCACATCCGATCTCTGTGCGATTCGAGTTCAGCCATACAGATAGTATGGCTGAATTCGTGTCGCACCCGCCGCACCCGCCGCAAACTCGCACGGGACCCTTTTTTTGGTCCGCAGCAGAATCGGATCGCATGGGTGTTCACACCATGCGATCCGAGTTTGCAGATCGCACTGCGATATGCGAACTGATCTGGGGGTGTCATTAACATTTCACTGACACTCCCAGCAGTTCGCATAGGGCAGTGTGAACTGCCGCCGGGAGGCATGCGATGCGGGAACCCGCCGCGGATTCGTGGCGTTCCCGCATCGCTCCAGTGTGAACCCAGCCTAATAAGCGATCATTTTTCTGATCGCTGTATTAGTGTCACAGGTGACGCTAGTTAGGCAGGTAGGTATTTAGGTTCGCCGCAACTTTTTATAGCGCCAGGGACCCCCATATACTACCGCATAAAGCCCCCTGATTGCCCCCTAGTTAACCCTTTCACCAGTGATCACCATATAACTGTTACAGGTGACGCTGGTTGGTTAGTTATTTTTTTATAGTTTCAGGGCACCCGCCATTTATTACCTAATAAAGGTTTAACCCCCTGATCACCCGGCGGGTGTCATTTGTGACTGTAATAACTGTTAGGGCAGTTAGGGTTAGCCCCCTTTAGTTCTAAGGTACCCCCCTAACCCCCCCAATAAAGGTTTAACCCCGTGATCACCCCCGTCGCCAGTGTCACTAATGCTGGGTTCACATTGCAGCGGTTTGAGAACGGATGTGATTCGCACCGCACTGCAGTGCAAATCACATCCGATCTCTGTGCGATTCGAGTTCAGCCATACAGATAGTATGGCTGAATTCGTGTCGCACCCGCCGCACCCGCCGCAAACTCGCACGGGACCCTTTTTTTGGTCCACAGCAGAATCGGATCGCATGGGTGTTCACACCATGCGATCCGAGTTTGCAGATCGCACTGCGATATGCGAACTGATCTGGGGGTGTCATTAACATTTCACTGACACTCCCAGCAGTTCGCATAGGGCAGTGTGAACTGCCGCCGGGAGGCATGCGATGCGGGAACCCGCCGCGGATTCGTGGCGTTCCCGCATCGCTCCAGTGTGAACCCAGCCTAATAAGCGATCATTTTTCTGATCGCTGTATTAGTGTCACAGGTGACGCTAGTTAGGCAGGTAGGTATTTAGGTTCGCCGCAACTTTTTATAGCGCCAGGGACCCCCATATACTACCGCATAAAGCCCCCTGATTGCCCCCTAGTTAACCCTTTCACCAGTGATCACCATATAACTGTTACAGGTGACGCTGGTTGGTTAGTTATTTTTTTATAGTTTCAGGGCACCCGCCATTTATTACCTAATAAAGGTTTAACCCCCTGATCACCCGGCGGGTGTCATTTGTGACTGTAATAACTGTTAGGGCAGTTAGGGTTAGCCCCCTTTAGTTCCAAGGTACCCCCCTAACCCCCCCAATAAAGGTTTAACCCCCTGATCACCCCCGTCGCCAGTGTCACTAATGCTGGGTTCACATTGCAGCGGTTTGAGAACGGATGTGATTCGCACCGCACTGCAGTGCAAATCACATCCGATCTCTGTGCGATTCGAGTTCAGCCATACAGATAGTATGGCTGAATTCGTGTCGCACCCGCCGCACCCGCCGCAAACTCGCACGGGACCCTTTTTTTGGTCCGCAGCAGAATCGGATCGCATGGGTGTTCACACCATGCGATCCGAGTTTGCAGATCGCACTGCGATATGCGAACTGATCTGGGGGTGTCATTAACATTTCACTGACACTCCCAGCAGTTCGCATAGGGCAGTGTGAACTGCCGCCGGGAGGCATGCGATGCGGGAACCCGCCGCGGATTCGTGGCGTTCCCGCATCGCTCCAGTGTGAACCCAGCCTAATAAGCGATCATTTTTCTGATCGCTGTATTAGTGTCACAGGTGACGCTAGTTAGGCAGGTAGGTATTTAGGTTCGCCGCAACTTTTTATAGCGCCAGGGACCCCCATATACTACCGCATAAAGCCCCCTGATTGCCCCCTAGTTAACCCTTTCACCAGTGATCACCATATAACTGTTACAGGTGACGCTGGTTGGTTAGTTATTTTTTTATAGTTTCAGGGCACCCGCCATTTATTACCTAGTCTCACTAGTGTACCCCTAAATTTAGGGGTGTCTACTTTCCAAAATGGGGTCATTTGGGGGGGGTTTGTGCCATCTTGGCATTTTATGGCCTTCAAAACTGTAACGCCCTTAGAAAGCCTGAAGGCGGTGCTTGGTTTTGGGGCCCCGTACGCGGCTAGGCTCCCAAAAAGTCCCACATATGTGGTATCCCCGTACTCAGGAGAAGCAGCAGAATTTATTTTGGGGTGTCATTTCACATATGCCCATGGCATGCGTGAGCAATATATCATTTAGTGACAACTTTGTGAAAAAAATAAATAAAAAAAAAGTTTGTAATTTTCCCGCAACTTGTGGCAAAATATAAAATATTCCATGGACTCAACATGCCTCTCAGCAAATAGCTTGGGGTGTCTACTTTCTAAAATGGGGTCATTTGTGGGGGTTTTGTGCCATCTTGGCATTTTATGGCCTTCAAAACTGTAATAAGTAGTGAGGAGTGAAGTCAAATATTTACGCCCTTAGAAAACCTGAAGGCGGTTCTTGGCTTTCGGGGCCCCGTACGCGGATAGGCTCCCAAAAAATCCCACACATGTGGTATCTCCGTACTCAGGAGAAGCAGCAGAATTTATTTTGGGGTGTCATTTCACATATGCCCATGGCATGTGTGAGCAATATATCATTTAGTGACAACTTTGTGAAAAAAATAAAAATAAATTAAAGTTTGTAATTTTCCCGCAACTTGTGGCAAAATATAAAATATTCTATGGACTCAACATGCCTCTCAGCAAATAGCTTGGGGTGTCTACTTTCTAAAATGGGGTCATTTGTGGGGGTTTTGTGCCATCTTGGCATTTTATGGCCTTCAAAACTGTAATAGGTAGTGAGGAGTGAAGTCAAATATTTACGCCCTTAGAAAACCTGAAGGCGGTTCTTGGCTTTCGGGGCCCCGTACGCGGCTAGGCTCCCAAAAAATCCCACACATGTGGTATCTCCGTACTCAGGAGAAGCAGCAGAATTTATTTTGGGGTGTCATTTCACATATGCCCATGGCATGTGTGAGCAATATATCATTTAGTGACAACTGTGTGAAAAAAATAAATAAAATTAAAGTTTGTAATTTTCCCGCAACTTGTGGCAAAATATAAAATATTCTATGGACTCAACATGCCTCTCAGCAAATAGCTTGGGGTGTCTACTTTCTAAAATGGGGTCATTTGTGGGGGTTTTGTGCCATCTTGGCATTTTATGGCCTTCAAAACTGTAATAGGTAGTGAGGAGTGAAGTCAAATATTTACGCCCTTAGAAAACCTGAAGGCGGTTCTTGGCTTTCGGGGCCCCGTACGCGGCTAGGCTCCCAAAAAATCCCACACGTGTGGTATCCCCGTACTCAGGAGAAGCAGCAGAATTTATTTTGGGGTGTCATTTCACATATGCCCATGGCATGTGTGAGCAATATATCATTTAGTGACAACTTTGTGTAAAAAAAAAAAATATATATTTTTTTGTCATTATTCAATCGCTTGAGGCAAAAAAATAAAATATTCGATGGGCTCAACATGCCACTTATCAATTTCCTTAGGGGGTCTACTTTCCAAAATGGGGTCATTTGGGGGGGTTTTGTACTGCCCTGCCATTTTAGCACCTCAAGAACTGAGATAGGCAGTCGTAAACTAAAAGCTGCGTAAATTCCAGAAAACGTACCTTAGTTTGTAGATGTGACAACTTTTGCGCAAACCAATAAATATACAGTTATTGACTTTTTTTTTACCAAAGACATGTGGCTGAATACATTTTGGCCTAAATGTATGACTAAAATTGAATTTATTGGATTTTTCTAATAACAAAAAGTAGAAAATATCATTTTTTTTCAAAATTTGCGGTCTTTTTCCATTTATATCGCAAAAAATAAAAATCGCAGAGGCAATCAAATACCATCAAAAGAAAGCTCTATTTGTGGGAAGAAAAGGACGCAAATTTTGTTTGGGTACAACATTGCATGACCGCGCAATTACCAGTTAAAGCAGCGCAGTGCCAAATTGTAAAAAGACCTCTGGTCATTTACCAGCAAAATGGTCCGGTCTGAAAGTGGTTAAACACCCTTTCTGACCAGACCAATTTTCAGCTTTTGGTGCTCTCACATTTTGAATGACAATTACTCAGTCATGCAACACTGTACCCAAATGAATTTTGTGTCCTTTTTTTCCCACAAATAGAGCTTTCTTTTGGTGGTATTTGATCACCTCTGGGGTTTTTATTTTTTGCGCTATAAATGAAAAAAGACCGAAAATTTTGAAAAAAAAAACGCATATTTCTTTGTTTCTGTGACAGAATTATGCAAATTATTAATTTTTCTTTATAAATTTTGGCCACAATTTATACTGCTACATATCTTTGGTAAAAATAACCCAAATTAGTGGATATTATTTGGTCTTTGTGAAAGTTAGAGAGTCTACAAGCTGTGGTGCGAATCGCACAAAATTGATCACATCTGATGTACTGGTGGCCTATCTCGCTTCTTGTGACCCGAACAAGTCAGGAAAGTACAAATAGCCCCCAAATTACCCCTTTTTGGAAAGTAGACATTCCAAGGTATTTAGTAAGAGGCATGGTGAGCTTTTTGATGTTGTAATTTTTTTCCCACAATTCTTTGCAAAATTAAGATTTTTCATTTTTTTTATTTTTCTCCACAAAATTGTCATTGTAATAGGTTATTTCTCTCACATGGCATGTGTATACCACAAATGACACCCCCCAAAAAATTCTGCTACTCCTCCTGAGTATTACAATACCACATGTGTGGGACTTTTTCACAGCCTGGCCACATAGAGAGGCTCAACATGCAGGGAGCGCCATCACGTGTTCTAGGAGCATAAATTACACATCTAACTTGTTGACTACTTATTACACTTTTGAAATACCAGGACAATGACACGTGACACTGATGACAGATGGCACTCATACGTGGCAATGATGACACTTATACGTGGCACTGATGACACGTGGCACTGATGACAGATGGCACTAATATGTGGCACTGATGACAGATGACACTAATATGTGGCACTGATGACACGTGGCACTAATACGTGGAACTGATGACACGTGGCACTGATGACACGTGGCACTAATACGTGGAACTGATGACACGTGGCACTAATACGTGCCACTGATGACACGTGGCACTAATACGTGCCACTGATGACACGTGGCACTAATACGTGGCACTAATACGTGCCACCGATGACAGATGGCACTAATACATGGCACCGATGACGCGTGACACTGATGACAGATGGCACTGATAAGTGCCATTGATGACACGTGACACTGACAACAGATGGCACGTGATACTGACAGGTGGCACTGATGACAAATGGCACTGATACGTGGCACTGATGACAGATGGCACTAATACGTGGCACTGATGAAAGATGGCACTGGGGACAAATGGCACTGACAACAGGTGGCACTGGGGACAGATAGCACTGGGGGCAGGTGGCACTGGGGTGGGGTGGATTGCACTGGGGTGGATTGCACTGGGGTGGATGGCACTGGGGCGGATGGCACTGGGGCAGGATGGCACTGGGGCAGGATTGCACTGGGGGAGGATGGCACTGGGGGAGGATGGCACTTTTTTATTTACACTTTTTTTCTCTCTGTGCACTGACGGCTGCTGCAGCCGTTCATCTCTCCCCTCTCACACGCTGTCTGTGTGAGGAGGGAGAGCGGCGCTGAGAGATGATCTCATATGTTTACATATGAGATCATCTCCCATTGGACACGCCGATCACGCTGTAAACGGCCGCTGTGATTGGCCGTTTACAGCGATCTGTGTTTGCCTGTCCCCTGGGGACACGGCGAACACAGAACTTCCGCGATGCGCGCCCGCGGCGGCGCGCATTGCGGAAGTAAACAACAGGACGTCCAGGGACGGCCAATTGCAGGAAAGCGCCCGCTCTAAGACCGTAAATCGGCTATAGGGCGGGCGCGAGGTGGTTAAAACATGTTGATTCCCAAGAGAAAAATGTAAAAAGAAAAGTTTAGCTACCCTCATTTAAGCGGAACTAAACCGTATCTGATCACCTCAATCTAAAAATGCTATTAAATTCATTTTTAATATTCAGAGCAAAGGTACCCATCCATCCATCTCTCTCTGCATTAATTTGTTGAGAAATCGCATTGAAAACACTCCAATAGCATTTATATCGATTTATCAATAAAATAATACATGGAGACATGGATGGATGAGTCAAGTGTAAGAAAGAAATGGAAGGCGCGTGATCTGATACATTGATCAAAATGTTACAGTTTATTCATGAAAAAAAGGGGGGGGAGTGAATCCATACAAAAAGTATCTACGTGTTCAAAAAACCAGGTTACAAATATACACATTAAATGAGAAAAATAGACATGCCCATGCAAGGGCAAGTGCTTAAATTTTACTGATGTGTTTCAAGGAAAAAAAACTCTTCATCGGAGCCTTGTAGAACGACAAGAGAGGTCTGTATAGTGTTGTGGATCAACATACAGAGGAATGGCTAGTTGGGAGGAGTGACACATGTTAGATGATGAGTTCTCCTATGCTCCAAGTTTGTCCACATCAGGCTGATGTCTCACATGGATGGAGACAGCTGATATCCTCATTGCAACTCAAGACCACTTTCTGTTTGGAGCTACCAAGAATCCTTACAGAAGCAACTGCCTCCTGTTCCCAGTTCCCAAACAGATGTATGCAGGCTGCATCCTTCTTGTTAACCTGAATGCAGGCACAACCAACAGGTACACATTGAACATGTGTCACTCCTCCAAAACTAGCCACTCCCCTGTATGTTGATCCACAACACTATAGAGACCTCTCTTTTCGTTCTACAAGGCTCTGATGAAGAGGGGTTTTTCCTTGTAATGCGTCAGCCAAATTTCAGCACTTGCCCTTGCATGGGCATGTCTATTTTTCTAATTTAATGTGTATACGTGTAACCTGGTTTTATGAACACGTAGATACTTTTTGTATGGATTCACATCCCCCCCCTTTTTTTCATGAATAAACTGTAACATTTTGATCAATGCATCAGATCACGCGCCTTCCATCTCTTTCTTACACTTGGCTTACTTCAGACCACCCCTGGTCAGTTTAGGCAACAGGACTCACATGATTGTCTATTAATTTATCTCTTCCTTTGAAAGCACTACCATTTTATATCAACATCTTCACGAGTGCAGGAGAAAATTCTTCCTTTGTTTATATTGTCACATGGATGGATGAGTACCTTTACTCTGAATATTAAACATGCATTTCCTGATGAAACAAAAACATTGCCTTTGCATTTATCCCTCGCAGGTACTTCTGATTATGAAGTCCTAAGTGCTTTTTTTTAATTAGTCAGGTATGACATAACAAAAGTATTAAGTGAATCTGGGATCGACAACGACAAGCATTCTTTTTTTATCTGTGAAATTTTGACAATTCAGGAGCGCATGAAGGCCATGGAGGAGAGGCAAGGTGAGGCCAGGCTATGAAGGGGGTGCAGGAGATGATCAGTGCCACAGTCAGGGCAGCGCAGTCCTGTGCCAGTGTCCCAGTGTGCCAACCTGTGCTTGAGCCCCTCCCTATGCCTTGCCCTTACCCCCACCTATGCAGGGCTCCACTGCGGTGGTCCGGAGGTGCCAGTCCAGTGCTGATCCTCAGCCATGGTGCTGGCACTGCCTGCTGATTGGCTTCTCCACTGCTATCTCCCTCACTGTCTGAAACCAGCACCGCGATAGAGACTGAGCACTGACACCAGCACCGTGATAGAGAGCACTGAAACCAGCACCGTGATAGAGAGCACTGAGACCACACCAGCACCGAGATAGAGAGCACTGACACCACACCAGCACCGAGATAGAGAGCACTGACACCAGCACTGATACCAGCAACTCGCTGCGGGACCCAAAAATATGACACCGCTCAACCTCTTCAAACAGGAGGGTACGGGCATATAGTACGGTGTGCTTTTTTGTACAAGGAAGTGAGCCAAAGGTAGAAAAAAGGTCCGTGTGCTAGATTATATAAATTGTTTATAGAGTTATGCATATACATGGTCTACTGGTCACATGTGTTGAATTCCTCCAAGATCCATGCCTCATTCATTTTTATAAATGTGAGGTTGTCAACACTGTCGTGAGCTAGGCGAGTACACTTATCGGTCACGATCCCCCCTGCTGCGCTGAACGTCCTTTCGGACAGGACACTGGACAAGGGGCAAGCCAACAGTTCCATTGCAAATTGTGCAAGCTCTGGCCAGAGGTCAAACCTGCCCACTCAGTAGTCCAGGGGTTCATCACTTCTCAGAGCGTCCACATCGGGCGTTAACCCGATGTAGTTGGACACCTGTCGGTCTAGGCATTCCCTGATGCTGGATCCGGATGACACCTGTCGATGGGTCGGCTGAAAGAATGATCTCATATCATAAGTGACCAACACATCTTCAAACCGCCCTCTTCTTGCAGGCGCTGTTGGATTGGTACCCGCAACTCTTTCTCTGGGAGTGGGAATTACTCTGCCAGCGCACGCAAAAGCAGAATGCAGCATTTCTCTAAGCAAGGCCTGTAAGTGCTCCATTCTGACAGCCCTCTGTGATGGTGGTAACATTTCCGCCATTTTATGTTTGTACCGTGGGTCTAAGTACGTTGCCACCCAGTACTGGTCCTTGACCTTTATGCTTTTTATACGCGTGTCTCTGTTAAAACATTGGAGCATGAAGGCCCCCATTTGCACTAAACTGGAAGCGGTGTGGTGGCCTGGCTCCTGCTCATCATCCAGGATAATGTTGTCCTCCTCGTTCTCCTCTCCCCATCCATGGACAACAACAAAGATCCCAGAAAGGTTTAAAGCATGCTCTTCTTGCTCCTCCTCATCCGCCCCGGCACCATCCTCCTCTGACTTCTCTTCAGACTCCTGTTGTTGACTTGTCTCAGATAGAGTAGCCCCCCCTGGGAATTCATCCAGCATTGCGACTTCCTTATCTTCCTACTCCTGCTCCTCCATGGCTTGATCAATGACACGACGCAATGCACGCTCCATAAAGAAGGCATAAGGTACAATGTCACTGATGGCGCCATGGCTGCGACTGACCAGTTTGGTGATCTAATCAAAGGGGCGCAGAAGTCTGCATGCGTCGCACATGAGCAGCCACTGGTGTGGTGTAAAAAAACCAAGCTCCCCAGAACCTGTTCTGCCGCAGAGTTCGTACAGGTAGTCGTTAACTGCACGTTTCTGCTGGAGCAGCCTATCAAGCATATAGAAGGTTGAGTTCCATCACGTCGGGCAATTGCAAATAAGACGTCTGACCGGCAGATTGTGTCGCCGCTGAATGTCAGCAAGGCGAGCCATGGCCGTGTAAGATCTTCTGAAATGGGCTGAGATTTTCCTTTCCTGCCGGAAGATGTCCTGGATCCCAGGGAATTTGACAACGAATCGCTGCATGACCAGGTTTAAGACGCGTGCCATGCATGGCACGTGTGTAATTTTTCCCTGTTTCAATGCGCTAAGCAGATTGGCACCGTTGTGACACACCACTTTACCAACTGTCAAATTGAGTGGTGTTAGCCACTGATCTGCCTGTGAATGCAAAGCTGAAAGGAGTGCAGGGCCAGTGTGGCTCTTGGCTTCCAGGCACAACAGACGCAGCACAGCATGGCAACGTCTCACCTGGCATGTCGAATAGGTTCTGGGGATCTTGGGCGGCGCAGCGGAAGAGACGCTAGTAGCGGAAAAGGAGGAGTCAGCCGAAGAGGAGAGGGAGGATGGAGTAGGAGGAGGAGAAGAAGAGCCAGGCCTGCATGCAATCCGTGGCGGTAAAAACAAACTACACGGGTGCCACGGGTTACATGCTTGACGGCCGTCAGAAGGTTGACCCAGTGGGCAGTAAAAGTTATATACCTTCCCTGCCCGTGTTTGCTAGACCACGTGTCTGTGGTCAGATGTATCTTGGCACCGACACTGTGTGGCAGAGATACATTCACTTGCCGCTGAACATGGCCATATAGCTCTGGGATGCCCTTCTCTGAGAAATACTTCCTTCCTGGGACCTTCCATTGTGGTGTTCCAATGGCCAAAAATTTTCGAAAGGCCTCCGAGTCCACCAGTTTATATGGCAGTAGTTGGCCGTAGAGTTCATACAGGTAGACGTTAACTGCACGTTTCTGCTGGAGCAGCCTATCAAGCATATAGAAGGTTGAGTTCCATCGTGTCGGGCAATCGCAAATAAGACGCCTGACCGGCAGATTGTGTCGCTGCTGAATGTCAGCAAGGCGAGCCATGGCCGTGTAAGATCTTCTGAAATGGGCCGAGATTTTCCTTGCCTGCCGCAAGATGTCCTGGACCCCAGGGTATTTGACAACGAATCGCTGCACGACCAAGTTTAAGACGTGTGGCATACATGGCACGTGCGTCATTTTTCCCTGTTTCAATGCGCTAAGCAGATTGGCACCGTTGTCACACACCACTTTACCAACTGTTAAATTGAGCAGTGTTAGCCACTGATCTGCCTGTGAACGCAAAGCTGAAAGGAGTGCCGGGCCAGTGTGGCTCTTGGCTTCCAGGCACAACAGACGCAGCACGGCATGGTACCGTCTCACCTGGCATGTCGAATAGGTTCTGGGGAGCTTGGGCGGCGCAGCGGAAGAGACGCTAGCAGCGGAAAAGGAGGAGTCACCCGAGGAGGAGAGGGAGGAGGATGGAGGAGGAGGAGAAGAAGAGCCAGGCCTGCATGCAATCCGTGGCGGTAAAACCAAATCTACACGGGTGCCACGGGTTACATGCTTGACGGCCATCAGAAGGTTCACCCAGTGGGCAGTAAAAGTGATATACCTTCCCTGCCCGTGTTTGCTAGACCACGTGTCTGTGGTCAGATGTATCTTGGCACCGACACTGTGTGCCAGAGATACATTCACTTTCTGCTGAACATGGCCATATAGCTCTGGGATGCCCTTCTGTGAGAAATACTTCTTTCCTGGGACCTTCCATTGTGGTGTTCCAATGGCCACAAATTTGGCGGTTGGCGGGCTATCAGTTCTGACAAGCCAGCGGTCAACCATTGGGCAAGAGGGTTATCCGGCGTCATCATTTTTTTATGCTCGAACATTTGCCCCACGGAAGCCTGCCTTTTTCCAGAAAAACGTGAGGACGGCATGATGGAAGGTGGAGTGGAGGACAATTCTGAGGAGAGAGGAGAAGGAGAAGTAGAAGAGGCTGGATGGTGAGAGCCTGGAGTGTGGCTTTGTGGGTTCCGTTGCTCCCACTGGGCTCGGTGATGGCAGCTCATGTGCCTTCTTAAGGCGGTCGTCCCTAGGTGAGTGTTGGGCTTACCGCGACTTATGCGTTGACTGCAAAGGCTGCAGGTGGCAAGACTATTGTCAGCAGGGGACACGTTAAAAAAAGCCCACACTGCGGAGCCATGTGCCGGCATCCTGGGAGCACCAGATGTGACCGAACATGGTTGATGGCTCGCTACTGATACATTAGCAGTCTGGTTTGTCCCTCCTGTGCAATGTAAGTTTTGCCTGCTTCTCCTCCCTATCTGCTGGTCCATATCTCCCTCTTTGACGTAATCGAATGCACCTTCTGCAATTTGCCACTTTGGCTCAAGCCTGTTGCTCCTGCCCTACCCCTACCACCCCTGCGGAAGGGCCTGCCTCTTCCTCTGCCTGTCATTTTTTTAAATGACCCTGTGACAAAAGTCTCTAGAGAAGTGCAGTATATGTGGAAGAAGGTATATAACACCCCGCTTCAATCTGTCGTTTTGGGGGGCCACTGGTCTATCACACCAGTTATAATACTTTTTCTAATTGCGTTTGTCACTCTTTGTAGTATTGCTGCAGAACCGCTCAGCAGTCACAATGCTGCACAGTGATAATGCACTATACTATGTTTTCTATATTTGAAAGTAATTTATACGTGTATTACACTCTTATTTACTGCACACCAAATAATACACCTATATCAGTCCTTAAAAGGACCTTTGTGGACCTAATAGTAGCCAGCTAGTAGCTAGTGAATTGCAGACTGTGCCTGCTCCAAACACCAAACTGTCCCTATACTGAGAAACGACAGCTGCAGAATCAGCCAGCACTGCATGCAGTGCACTATAATATGCTTTCTATATTTGAAAGAAAGTATATTATACGTGTATTACAACCCTATATACTGTACACCTATACCAGTCCTTAAAAGGACCTTTGAGGACCTAGTAGCTAGTGAATTGCAGACTGTCCCTGCTCCAAACACCAAACTGTCCCAACACTGAGAAACGACAGCTGCAGAATCCGTCAGCAGCACTGCATGCAGTGCACTATAATATGCTTTCTATATTTGAAAGAAAGTATATTATACGTGTATTGCAACCCTATATACTGTACACTTATACCAGTCCTTAAAAGGACCTTTGTGGACCTAGTAGCTAGTGAATTGCAGACTGTCCCTGCTCCAAAAACCAAACTGTCCCTACACTGAGAAACGACAGCTGCAGAATCGGTCAGCACTGCATGCAGTGCACTATAATATGCTTTCTATATTTGAAAGAAAGTATATTATACGTGTATTACAACTCTATATACTGTACACCTATACCAATCCTTAAAAGGACCTTCGTGGACCTAGTAGTTAGTGAATTTCAGACTGTCCCTGCTCCAAACACCAAACTGTCCCTCCCTACACTGAGAAACGACAGCTGCAGAATTGGTCAGCACTGCATGCAGTGTACTATAATATGCTTTCTATATTTGAAAGAAAGTATACTATAAGTGTATTACAACCCTATATACTGCACACCTATACCAGTCCTTAAAAGGACCTTTCTTGACCGAGTAGCTAGTGAATTGCAGACTGTCCCTGCTCCAAACACCAAACTGTCCCTCCCTACACTGAGAAACGACAGCTGCAGAATCGGTCAGCACTGCATGCAGTGCACTATAATATGCTTTCTATATTTGAAAGAAAGTATATTAGAAGTATATTAGAACCCTATAGACTGTACACCTATACCAGTCCTTAACTAGATGCTGACCGCCGGCCGTCAAATGACGGGCAGGCGGCGCACCTATTGTGGCAGGAGGCCGTCATATGACGGCCTCCCGTTTAAACAGGGAATGTGCGCGATCGTGCGCGCGCATCCCTGTTTCTTCGGTGGCGGTGTGTCACAGAGACACCGCTCGCCACCGAAGGGGGTGAACAGCCTTTGGTTATGGCTGTTTACCACGTGATTAGCCGTGATGAAGTCACGGCCGATCACAGATGGTCACACCCCAACTGTGCACGACGCATGCGCGCGATCGTGAGCGCGCTGCGCGTGCACGTCGGTGGCGGCATGTTCCCCGGGAACACTGCTCGTCACCGACGCTGGTAAACAGCCATTGGCCGGCTGTTTACCTGTGTGATCGGCTGTGATCCTTTCACAGCCGATCACTAAAATGTAAACAAACCGCGGTAACGAGATGTTACTGGGTTGTTCTCCCCCTCACACACCGATCGTGTGTGAGGAGGAGATTGCGGTAACATCTCGTTACCGCATAGTGTACACCAATCACACTGATTGCCTACCTGCCCCCCCCCCCAATAAAGAGGACCTGTCACCACCCCTCATAGTACCTGTCAATCACAGTCCATCAGAGTACCTGTCACAGTCCATCAGAGTATTTGAGTACCTATCCCAGCCCATCAGAGTACCCGAGTACCTGTCCCAGCCCATCAGAGTACCCGAGTACCTGTCCCAGCCCATCAGAGTACCCAAGTACCTGTCACAGTTCATCTGAGTACCCGAGTACCTGTCCCAGCCCATCAGAGTACCCGAGTACCTGTCCCAGCCCATCAGAGTACCCGAGTACCTGTCCCAGCCCATCAGAGTACCCGAGTACCTGTCACGGCACATCAGAGTACCCGAGTACCTGTCCCAGCCCATCAGAGTACCCGAGTACCTGTCACGGCACATCAGAGTACCCTAGTACCTGTCACGGCACATCAGAGTGCCCGAGTACCTGTCACGGCACATCAGAGTACCCGAGTACCTGTCACAGCCCATCAGAGTACCCGAGTACCTGTCACAGCCCATCTGAGTACCTGAGTACCTGTCCTAGCCCATCTGAGTACCCAAGTACCTGTCACAGCCCATCAGAGTACCCGAGTACCTGTCACAGCCCATCTGAGTACCCGAGTACCTGTCACAGTCCATCTGTGTACCAGAGTACCTGTCACAGTTCATCTGAGTACCCGAGTACCTGTCACAGTCCATATGAGTACCTGTCACCACCCTTCAGAGTATCCAAATACCAGTCACCAAACCATCAAAGTACCTGTCACCAGGCCATCAGAGTACCCGAGTACCTGTCACCAGGCCATCAGAGTACCCGAGTACCTGTCACCAGGCCATCAGAGTACCCGAGTACCTATCTACAGCCCATCAGAGTACCCGAGTACCTATTTGCAGCCCATGTCTCATAGAATATACATTGGGGTGTTTGCTTTCCAAAATGGGGTCATTTTGTGGGTAATTTCACTGTCCTGGTGGTCCAGGACCTTCAAAAGTGTGATAGGTAGGAATGAAATGAGATGTGTCATTTATGCTCCTAGAACGCCTGAACGTACTACTTCAATGTTCGGCCTCTCTATGTGGCCAGGCTGTGTAAAAGTCCTACACATGTGGTATCGCCATACTCGGGAGGAGTAGCAGAATGTATTTTGGGGTGTAATTTTTGCTATATACATGCTATGTGTAATGCCGCGTACACACGACCAGACTTTTCAACATCAAAAGTCTGACGGAATGATTCCGGCAGACTATTCGAACGTGTGTGGGCTGCAGCGGACTTTTGATTTGCAAAAGTCTGACAGACTTTAGAAATGGAACATGTTTCAAATTTTTCCGACAGAACTCTGCCGGACCCAGTTCCTACTGAGAAATCCGCTCGTGTGTGTGCTAGTCTGACGGACTAAAACCGACGCTAGGGCAGCTATTGGCTACTGGCTATGAACTTCCTTATTCTAGTCCAGTCGTACGTCATCACGTTAGAATCCGTCGGACTTTGGTGTGATTGTGTGTGGCCAAGTCCGTTCATTCGGAAAGTCGGTCAGAACTCTGTCAGAACTCCATCAGAACTCCGTCGAAAGTCTGTCGGACTTAGTCCCTCGAAAAGTCTGGTCGTGTGTACGCGGCATTAGAAATATCTTATAAATTGACAATTTTGTGTAAAAAAAAAATGCGTTTTAATTTTTTCCCACATATTCCAAAAACTTCTGGAAAAAAATTAACCATTCAAAAGACTCATTATGCCTCACAGATTATACGTTGGGGTGTTTGCTTTGCAAAATGGGGTCATTTTATGGGAAATTCCATTGTCCTGGTACTCCAGGGCCTTCAAAAGTGTAATAGGTGGTTGAGAAATGAGATGCATCATTTTTGCTCGTAGAACGTCTGAAGGTACTACATAAATGTTGGTGCTCTGTATGTGGCCAGGCTGTGTAAAAGTCTCACACATGTGGTATCGCCGTACTCGGGAAGAGTAGCAGAATGTATTTCGGGGTGTAATTTGTTGTATGCATATGCTGTGTGTGAGAAATAACCTGATAATATGACAATTTTGTAAAAAAATAATAATAATAAAAAAAAAAATCTTCATTTTGCAAAGAATAGTGGGGAAAAAATGACAACTTAAAAAAACTCACCATGCTACTTGCTTAATACCTTGGAATGTCTACTTTGTAAAAAGGGGTCATTTGGGGGGTATTTGTACTTTCCTGACTTGTTAGTGTCTCAAGAAATGAGGTACACCTGATGTACTAAAGGCCTGATCAGATGTGATCAATTTTCAGTGATTGGCACCATAGTTTGTAGACTCTATAACTTTCACAAAGACCAAATAATGTATACTAATGTGGGTTATTTTTACCAAAGATATGTAGCAGTATAAATTTTGGCCAAAATTTATGAAGAAAAATTACTAATTAGCAAAAATTTAAAAAAGGCATTTTTTTCACAAAATTTACATTTTATTTTATTTATAGCACAAAAAATAAAAAACCCACTAGTGATTAAATACCACTAAAAGAAAGCTCTATTTGTGTGGAAAAAAGGACGCAAGTTTCATATGGATACAGTGTTGGATGACTGAGTAATTGTCATTCAAACTGTGAGTGCGCTGAAAGCTAAAAATTGGTCTGGTCAGGAAGGGGGTGTAACTGCACTGTATTGAGTTGGTTAAAAGGACTTTTGTGGACCTAATAGTAATAGCTAGTGATTAGACTAACTGTCCCTGCTCCACACAGCGTCCTTTCCTACACTGACAAAAGACAGAATGTAAAATGGCCACCAGATCAGGTCTATTTATAAGGTAGGGGGTATGTCCATGTGCTGAAATGTCTCAATTGGCTGTCCTGTATCCCATGATGGATGTGTCATGGGTCAAAGTTCTTCACAATGTAAACAAATATGTCCGCCGGGAACAGCACCAGAAGTCCGCTGGTTTTGCGAATCACGAACGAGCAAAGTTCGCCGCAAACCGCAAGGCCATCTCTAACTACCACACTTGCCAAAAGTGACTTAATGGGGTCACTATTAAATATTTCCTTATGGGGGCGTGGCCTGACGCGAATGGCGGCGGACGCTTGATTGAGGAGCTCCGATCGTCCACTGAGCTATCCGCCGCCATACTCTACATCCCTGGCAGATTGTGCCTCCTTGATCGCCTGGCCGAGACCGGGCTGTGCTTCCAAGTGCTCCGGGCCCTGTATCCATCGGCGCTGAGGCTCCTGGCCGCCCGGACCCGCCGCTCGAGTCCCCGCCGGCCGCCGTCATCTTGGGCCTGCCGGACCGCCGGAGAACACTGCCGCTGCACCGGAGGGAGAGGTAAGGGGCTTCCATCGAACCCCCACCGTCATCCCTTCGCCCAGGACCCATCTGAGGCGTTTTCGGGCTCCCGCGGACCCCGGGGAGCCCGCGGCCGGCTCCGGCCTAGTGCGGCCTACTAAGGCCTGAGAATCCCCGGAGTTTCCTGCAGCTGCGGCCCGGGGATTCGTTCCGAGGCCGCTCCGGCCTACGACAGCGGCTGAAATCTGCCTCCCTGCGCTGGCCTAACTGCTCCCCCACATCCCCCCCTTCTGGAGACTTGCTTCGCATGCCATTTCCCTGTAACTCTGCATCCCTATTGAACTGCTCCCTTTAACCTGCTTTACTGGCTCGCTGTAACAAGCATCCTGCCTCAAGTACCCCCTGCGGTCTCCTGTTCCCCCTGCTTGCGGACCTGTTCTGGCTTTCACCGCATATTCATTTATTCTACTGCAACGGGGGATTGACAAATTTCTTTTGCTCCTACTTAGATGACCTTTCCATCTGCTCAGATCGCAAGCCAGTATACCTCTCAGAATTACTACTGTGGATGCTACCTCGCATTGTCGCATGCCTATATAATCACGTCTCATCGTATGCAAGTCCCTCCTAACTGACTGACCTGTTCTTTCTTCTGTAAGGGCCTGGCCTGACGTATGGAGCGGTGAGTCATTTTTAGATTGTAAACCGGACCATACCCAGCTCCATGGGGAAAGACAAGCCCAAGGCGCACAGGGGCGGCAGTAGCCGTCACCCAGGAGGGGATTTGGATGACTACTTCGGCCATGGAAGGTTGTCTTCGCAGCACCGCCCAGCACCTAAAGAGCCGCCGGCTCCTCCGTCCCCAGCACGCTCTGAACTGACCCTGCAACCTCAAGTGCGTTCCCACAGCTTACTCTCACACCCCGAGGACATTGCCCTCTCCCCCAGGCTTACCAGAAGCCGCTCGAATGCCTCATTGGGATCGGGGGATGGGTGGGACATGGAATCGCAAATCAGATTCCTGCACAGCTACCTGAGGTCTCTTCCCACTAAAGATGACTTTGAACGCTGTGTGCATAGGATTGAGGAAACATATCGGAAGGAGATTTCGGACCTGAGAAAAGATGTGGGGGTACGCTTTGATGATGTGGACAACACGGTTGATGGCCTGCGGGACGCTATACAGTCACACGACCAGATCCTAAATGCCCACACTGTCCTGCTTCAACAACTCTCATATCAGCAGGATGACCTGGAAAACCGTAGTCGCCGCAACAACATACGCATACGGGGGATACCTGAATCGGTTGAACCCAAGAATCTACCTGCTGCGGTTACGGCCATCTTCAACCAGATACTCCAACGACCCAAAGATGACCCGATCGAACTGGACCGGGTGCACCGTACATCGGGTCCTCGCACCCCTGACCCCTCCTTTGTCCGTGACACTCTTTGCCGTATCCATTTTTACAAAGTAAAGGAGGACATTATGAGGGCCGCCAGCACACAACAGTCGATCCTATTCAACGACACGCCTATCATGCTCCTTCCTGATCTCTCCCGCCAAACCTTGGCGATGCGGAAATCCCTGAGGCCTCTCACGCAGCTCCTTCAAGCAAGACAAATTAAATACCAGTGGCGCTTTCCGTTCCACCTCCGAGTGCACCACGCGGGTAAAACTGCCTCATTCCGTACATTAGGGGACCTGCCTACATTCCTCAGTACACTTGAACTGCCTCAAGTTGCGCTGCCCGATTGGCCGTTTGCTCCGACCACACCTGGTCTACCCTACACTCCGCAGTGGCAGAAACAAGGTCGCAGGCGCACCCCTCGATCTCCGTTGCCTCAGGATCCTAACGGCTGATCCGTGCCTGCGGGCCCACCTGGACCAGTTCTCTTTTTTCACTTCTGGGGCCCTCCCCCATGATGTGCCTGGACCCTAACGGGTTGAATAGCTTTACTGTTGATTAACCCTTTTGTTTACAGGTTTTTTGTACCCCCCCTGGGTTGCCCTTGCCATACTTTCCAGTTGTTATTATGTCTCCTCTAGTTGTTTCTATTTCATGCCGGTTTACAAATGCATTTATGGATGACCGCTAGAATAATTTATGTTGATATGTCATTTGGTTCACTTTACAGGTCGCAACTGACTCCGGTTTACCCGTGGGGCCGGGGTGCGGGGAGCTGCCCGGCTTGGTGATTCCACTCCTCGCCCTCCCCCCCCCCCCTTCTCTTTTTTTTATTTTTTTTTATTACGGGTTCTTTATTTGTTAGTTTTTCCTTTTTTTGTGCTGTGCGCCCCACGGTGTTCCTATGATCGCTGTGGGGTGCACCGATTTGTGCCTTTTTGACAGGCTTTTTTCCTGTATGCTGCTTCCCTTTTGGAGCCACCCAGTGGCCTTTTTTGTTTTTGTTCTACTAAATGTTGTTCTGTACCAGACCTCACGGGCCTGTTTCCCACGACTGATGTTTACAGCTGTTGTATTATGTATACCCCTGTTTATTTTACCGGGAACGGGTAACCCTGCCTATATTTCTTACTGCTCCCTATGCGAGGTTGTTCTGCTGTTTTTTCTCTCTTTTCCTGCCTTTTTTCCTCTCTCTGTCTTCCCTCTGCTTGTACCCTCCCACCCTCTGCCCCTCCCCTTGCCCCCCTGGCCCGACCTCTTTTCCCGCTCCCACACCCCCCAGGGTTTGCCTATGATGCCGCCTTTTATATTGATTCTC
Source organism: Lithobates pipiens (assembly GCF_037356315.1). NCBI lineage: Eukaryota > Metazoa > Chordata > Amphibia > Anura > Ranidae > Lithobates > Lithobates pipiens. The sequence goes on from NW_027507903.1 coordinate 557,360,964, forward strand.
AGCTCCTCCCTACGACCCCCCCCCCCCCATGGCTAGTGACGGTTCCATAACCTTTGCTTCCTTTAATTGTAGGGGTTTCAACACGCCTGAGAAACGGAGCCAGACACTCTACCATTTTCACAAGAAGCGTGCGAAGATCCTGCTGCTTCAAGAAACGCACTTTCGCGCGGGAGCTATCCCAGCCCTACGCAATAGATATTACTCACAATGGTTTCATAGTGTTAATCCTCAGGCCAAGTCTAAGGGGGTGTCTGTTGCCTTTCATAAATCTTTCAACCCGGAGGTCCTAGACTCTCTCATAGATAACTCAGGTCGCTATATTTTCCTGAAATTGAAGCTAAATGATTTTCTTTTCACAGTGGCTAACATCTATGTGCCGAACGTGGGCCAGGCTCGGTTCCTCTCCCCGGTCCTCACCAGACTATCCTCCTTTGGAGGGTCAACTTTCATTATTGGAGGTGATCTAAACGTTGCCCTCTCCCCGTCCGCAGACACATCCTCGGGTAAGTCTTCTGTTCCTCGCTCTACTTTGGCACGCATTAAATCACTTCTACATTCATCCCATCTGGTGGATGCCTGGCGAATCCAGCATCCCACGGAAAGGGATTACAGCTACTTCTCCGTTGCACACAACTCTTATAGTAGATTGGACCACTTCCTCATATCACAATCCCTACTTGACACACCTCTCCATACTTCGATCGGTAATCTTCTGTGGTCCGACAATGCCCCCATCTACCTGACTCTGGTTCGCCCCCCTGCTATCCGTCGGGGAGCAAGCTGGAGACTTAACGACAATCTGCTACGGGACACCGTGTGTATGGCGGATGTCTCTAAGGCCATTAAGGACTTTGTAGGTGACCATTCCGCTGACACTACCTCCCCTATGAACCAGTGGGACACTCTCAAATGTGTGCTCCGGGGTACCCTTATACAACACGGTTTTTGCCTTAAAAAGGCCCAAGCCCATGACATACGCAGACTCCTTACTATCATTGCGGACCTCGAACCCCTCCACAAAAAGGATTTGGACCCTGCTGTTTTTGTTCAGCTTTCCAATGCCCGCAGAGACCTACTCCAGCTCCTGGACGCGCACTCCCTGATCGCCAGGGATAAAGCGCGGAACCACTTCTACTCTCTGGCAAACAAGTGTGGTAAGCACCTGGCTAGGATCATCCATCCTAGACCCCCGCGACATTCTATCCCCTTCCTTGTTCGACCAGACCAAACGAAAACGTTTAACACCTCTGGGATATCTGCATCCTTCAGGCAATACTACTCCCAGCTCTATAACCTCCCGCATGCAACCCCCCCAGTCAGGTCCCCTCCATCTTCTGACCCCACGCAGGCTTATATCCTAGAGACCGCTCTACCTACTGTTGACGCTGTGGACGCAGCGACCTTGGACGAGCCCCTGACTACCTTTGACTTTTTACAGGCTATTAAAGTCCTTAAAGTGGGGAAATGCCTGGGCCCTGACAGCTTTACACCCCGGTTCTACAAAACTTTTGCCCCCCAGCTTGCTCCCCTTCTGACGAAAGCCTTTAACTCGGTAGACGGTTTTAACCTCCCGTCAAAGGAATCTTTATCTGCTAACATTTCTATTATCCCTAAACCGGGCAAAGACCCGTCCCAATGCAGCAGCTATCGGCCCATCTCCCTGCTCAACATAGATATCAAGCTATTCGCAAAAGTCCTAGCCACCCGTCTGTCCCCTCTATTACCCAAGATTATTCATAATGATCAGGTGGGGTTTGTCCCTGGCAGGGAGGCAAGGGACAACACCACCAAGACGATACATCTCATATCCCTGATACAACGTAAAGGTCTGAAAGCTTGCCTCTTATCCTTCGATGCTGAAAAGGCCTTCGATAGGGTCAGTTGGAGGTTTCTACAGCTGTCTCTAGAACAACTTGGCCTCGGAGCTCCCTTCATATCAAAAGTAATGTCCCTATACTCCCGACCCTCAGCTACGGTCCTGGTTAACGGTACAACATCGGCTCCCTTTGACATTGCCAACGGTACTCGGCAGGGCTGCCCCCTGTTCCCCCTCCTCTTTGTCATCATCATTGCGCATTTGGCTTGTGCCATACGACAAAACCCCTCCATTCTTGGTATTCAAACTCCGTCTGCACATCACAAACTTTCCCTGTATGCTGATGACCTCCTAGTGTATATTCAGAATCCACACATCTCCATACCATCCCTACTCAGTGAATTTCAACGCTTTGGTATCTATAGTAACTTTAAGCTCAACATCTCTAAGACAGAAGCCCTCAACATATCCCTTACCCCCTCCACGCTGTCCCTTCTGAAATCCAACTTCTCATTTAAATGGCAGGCTAAGGGGATCTCGTACCTAGGGGTTGTTATGCCCTCCAACCTGGCTGATTTGTTTTCTCTGAATTATATCCCCCTGCTTAACCGTATACAGAAGGACCTCGAGGAGTGGGGGGGATCTCCCTTACCCTGGTTCGGACAGATTCATATCCTAAAGATGGACACTCTACCCAAGTTCCTGTATTTATTTTAAACAATACCCATCCACGTCCCCAAATCATTTTTTATCTCCCTACGCTCGCTGGCAATCAGATTCTTGTGGAACAGGGGCCTCCCCAGGGTTAAATTTAAACTACTAACGATCCCGAAGACTTTAGGAGGAACAGGCCTCCCTGACTTTGAGACTTACCATAAGACCGCTCATATGACTCGCATCATAGAATGGTTCTCTCGCCCTTCCTGCAAGGCCTCGGTGTCTGTTGAACAGGACCTTTCTCCTGTAGATCTCCGAGCCCTTCCATGGGGTTATAAACTGGACTACTCTCGTATGACCTCCTTGTCCCCTCTGACTTTGGCCTCCCTGACGATGTGGTACAGGACGGGGCTAAACTCCACTCTCTCCTCAGACCCGGGCCCCTTGACGTCCCTCTTTGACCATCCTGCTTTGCCGCAAAGTACAGGGGCAGCCTCCCTAGGACCCTTTAAGCGCACAGAATGGCCGCAGGCCCGTACATTTGTGCACCCCTCTCGGGGGACCCCGGTCTCCGTGACAGACTCCGGAGATTGGCTCACGGCCCTACATGTGTCCGCATTTGCCAAACGACTACACTCCTCCTCTCAATTACATCGCAAGCTTACCGATTTCGAGGAACTGTGCTCGCTTCCAGAAACTCCCAAACACTTACTATCCTCCTTATATAACCTACTACAGACGTTAGCACATGATCAACTCCCACATTACACCAGGCTGTGGTCTGCGGATTTGGGTGAGGACATCTCTGTGCCGGAATGGCATACCTCTTTTCATTTCACACATAAGTCAACAATCTCCTGCTACTCCCAAGAAAAGAACTACAAACTATTATCCAGGTGGTACAGGGACCCTGCTACTTTACACAGGATTTTCCCGTCTACCCCGGCCACCTGCTGGCGCTGTGAAGCTTCAGTCGGAACTTACATGCATGTCTGGTGGGACTGTGAGAGGATCCGCCCCTTCTGGACACAGGTTTTTGAATGTTATAATCTCTTGGCTGATATCCCGGTTCCTATCTCTCCAAAAATTGCATTACTCTCTATTCTGCCCGGGTCTATTAAATCGCAGAGACAAAGATTGCTCCGTTTCTTTCTGTCCTCCGCTAGGCAACTGATACCTGCTTATTGGAAGACGACGACCACCCCCCCCATTGTCACGGTGGGTATCGATTATGAATGACACCATGAGAATGGAGGAGATGTTGGCACTGGACAATGACACTTACGCCAAATTTATTTCTCAATGGTCGATCTGGCTCCGCTTCTCTTCTTCTGACACTTTAATGACCCAAATCTTGAACGCATGAAGACGCTGTGGGCTCTCCCTTACCCTACCCCCCCTACCCATATTCCTTCCCCCTCCTCCCCCTTTTTCCTCCTCTCCTCTTGCTATTTAGCTTTCCCCTATACCGCCTTGCTCCTTTTTACTTTGCTCCTCTCTCTTCTCTCTTCCTTTCTATCTTTTTTATGTTATTGTCTAAAAACTGCCTCATGTAGTAACCCATGAGTGTTTCTCACTACTGTGGCCTCAGGGATCGGAGCACAGGCCGTCTTCTCTACTCCCCAAGCTTCCCGTCAGGGACCGGCTGTGGCCGATTGTCATTAGCCGGTCTCCCGTAATTGTACCCCTGTTACTGTTCCTGTCTGCATTTGCCTCATGATGGTTACTGTTTATTGTTTTTACTTGACATGTTTCAATAAAAATATTTTCAACACTAAATATTTCCTTATTTACGCTGTCTCACAATATCTAAGAAAGCAAGCCTCCAAAGCCTAGTTACCTTAGATCAGGAGTCCCCAAGCCCTGGGCCAAGGACCAGTGCCAGTCCGTACCCTATTAATGACCGGGCAGCACAGAAGGAGGTGAATGGCAACTGTGGTCCACACAGGACTATCACAGATCTCAATCACCACTCACCATCCTATGTGCAGCCATGCCCATGTGTCCTTTCCCAGCTCCTACACCTGCCTGGTGGACAATGTCATCCTATCAGCAGGGCAAGGGGTGGGAGGAGCTGCATATTGGAATAGAGAGCTCCTCCCACCCTCTGGCCTGCTGATAGGATGACATTGTCAGGTGGGCTGGGGAGCTGGGAGAGGACACACGGACTGAGCACAGCCTCTGCCCTGCCAAAGGTAGGAGTCCTAAGCAGAGAATACAGAGATTCGATTGAGGAGAGAGGAAAGGAGGGGGCAGACTGCAGGGGCACTGTGATAGAGGAGGCTGTGATTGCTAGGGGCACTGTAATATAAAGGGGACAGTACTGTAAAGGGGTACTGTAATCATTACCCCGGTCCCTGGGAAAATTGGCTGACATGAAACTGGCCCCCGATGCCAAGAAGGTTGGAGACCGCTGTCTTAGATTTCTTCCTGCTATAGGAATGTCATTGTAAACTGACTATATGGACAATCCAGCCCACTTATTTCCTTTCAGGAATGTGCTATCTTCCAGAAGGTAATGTTGTTTATGATTGGGTAAATCCTACTAACTCGACATATATATCGATATACTACAGTTAGAACTTGGAATATTTAGTATTGTATCAGAACTGCTATTATGCATGTGTCTGTGCTCATCTGTGCCACGCTGCGCAAGGGGGCTGGACTCTGTGTCAAAACAGCATCTTTAATTAAGTATTCTTGCTATATTTTCTAATATTATTACATTAGTAATCTGTATTGCTCATTACTTGATTAACCACTTTAGGACCGCCGCATGTAATTATATGTCGGCACAATGGCACGGACAGGCACAAGCACATACCCGTACGTGCCTGCCTTTCAGCAGATGGGGGGTCCTATCGGACCCCCTCCTGCTGGCTGCGGCGGTTCATTTCGCTTCAGGATGAGGGTATGGCCTTGGTTTCTGCCCATCCCGTCGCGATCGCTCCTGGAGGATGAGAAGATTCCCCTGCCTGTGTAGTGTAAACACAGGCAGGAGGAAGTGATGTCACTCTCCTCGAGGCGGTCTTTTTGACCGGACGGCGAGGAGAGAAGACATCATAGTAAGTGCACCAACACTACACTGACATGTAGGTACACATAGGCACACTTTCACCCCCAGTCACCCCCTGATCACCCCCCCCGATCACCCCCTGCCCACCCCCCCCCCTCCCAGTCACAGTGTCACTGATTGCAGTGATCATTTATTTACTGATCACTGCATTTAGTGTCAGTTGTAACTGTAAAAAGTGTCAGGGCAGTTCGTGTTAGGTCCAGGGTAGCCCCCTACCAACCCAATAAAGGTTTAACCCCTTGATTGCCCCCCCAGGTAACCCTTTCACCCCCTTTTGCCAGTGTCACTAAGCAATCGTTTTTCTGATCGCTGCATTAGTGTCACTGGTGCCGCTAGATAGCTAGTTATTTTTTATGTTCACCGCCAGGTTTTTATAGCGTTAGGTACCCCCATATACTACCTAATAAAGGTTTTAACCCCCTGATTGCCCCTAGAGTTAACCCTTTCACCAGCGATCACCGTTTTACGTGTTACTGGTGACGCTGGTTAGCCAGTTAATTATTTAGGTTCCCCGTCAGGTTTTTATATAGCATCAGGGACCCTCATATACTACCTAATAAAGGTTTTAACCTCCTGATTGCCCCTAGTTAACCCTTTCACCAGTGATCAACGTATAACTATTACGGGTGACGCTGGTTAGTTAGTTTGCTTTTTATAACATCCACCATTTATTACCCAATAAAGGTTTAACCCTCTGATCACCCAGTGGGTGATATCAATTAGGTTTTAGGGTCAGATAGGGCCTGCGTCGCCCCAGGCAGCGCTGGGTTAGTGCCAGTACCGCTAACAACCACGCGCAAGCATACACCTCCCGTAGTGGTATAGTATCTGAACAGATTAATATCTGATCTGATCAGATCTATACTAGCGTCCCCAGCAGTTTAGGGCTCCAAAAAAACGCATTGTTAGCGGGATCAGCCCAGATACTTGCTAGCACCTGCGTTTTACCCCTCCGCCCAGCCGACCCAAGTGCAGTATAGATCGATCACTGTCACTTACAAAACACTAAACACATAACTGCAGCATTCGCAGAGTCAGGCCTGATCCCTGCGATCGCTAACATTTTTTTTTGGTAGCATTTTATATTTAAATCCTGAAGATGGTGCTTGGTTTTCGGGGTCCCGTACGTGGCTATGCTCCCAAAAAGTCCCCCACATGTGGTATCCCCATACTCAGGAGAAGCAGCAGAATGTATTTTGGGGTATAATTTCACATATGCCCATAGCATGTGTGAGCAATATATCATTTAGTGACAACTTTGTGCAAAAAAAAAAGTTTGTAATATTCCCGCAACTTGTGGCAAAATATAAAATATTCCATAGACTCAACATGCCTCTCAGTAAATAGCTTGGGGTGTCTACTTTCCAAAATGGGGTCATTTGGGGGGGTTTTGTGTTATTTTGGCATTTTATGGCCTTCGAAACTGTGATAGGAAGTGAGGAGTGAAATCAAAACTTTGCACCCTTAGAAATCCTGAAGGCACTGATTGGTTTTCGGGGTGCCGTACGCGGCTAGACTCCCAAAAAGTCCCACACATGTAGTATTTCCGTACTCAGGAGAAGCAGCAGAATATATTTTGGGGTGCAATTCCACATATAACTATGGCATGTGTGAACAATATATCATTTTGTGACAACTTTTTGTAAACTTTTTTTTTTTTGTCATTATTCAATCACTTGGGACAAAAACTAAAAATATTCAATGGGTTCAAACATGCCTCTCAGCAATTTCTTTGGGGTGTCTACTTTCCAAAATGGGGTCATTTGGGGGGTTTTGTACTGCTCTGCCATTTTAGCACCTCAAGAAATGAGATAGGCAGTCATAAATTAAAAGCTGTGTAAATTCCAAACCAATAAATATATGCTTATTGACATTTTTTTTACTAAAGACATGTGACTGAATACATTTTGGCCTAAATGTATGACTAAAATTTAGTTTATTCGATTTTTCTTATAACAAAAAGTAGAAAATATCTTTTTTTTTTTCAAAATGTTCAGTCTTTTTCCATTTATATCGTAAAAAATAAAAATCGCAGAGGCAATCAAATACCATCAAAAGAAAGCTCTATTTGTGGGAAGAAAAGGACGCAAATTTCGTTTGGGTACAACATTGTATGACCGCGCAATTACCAGTTAAAGCAGTGCAGTGCCAAATTGTAAAAAGACCTCTGGTCCTTAGGCTGACAATTGGTCCGGGGCTTAAGTGGTTAAATGTTATACTCTTAAGTACCATATTTGTGTGATCTCTCTTAGCAAATCTCGACTACAACTCCAAAAACTTAAACTATCACATAACTGTGGTAAAACACCTGCAAGTAACACAATTACTCCTTGTGATAATTAGAAAGCACTGGGTTTGTTGCAAACATTTGTGCAAACATTTGCCAGAAATGCCATGATAAAGACATCCTTTGAGTTGGTAAAGGGTAACTCCACTTTCATGTAAAAAAAAAAAAATCACTTTTCTTTAAAATGCAATGCAATATGACTACCTGGAGGTGTTCTGTACACAGAAACATAATTTCCTGCTTGTTTGATTGGTTCACTGATTTTCCCAGAAGTCTGCAGTAACTACAAAAATATAGTTTTTGGGGAGATACTCTCAAAGAAAATTTTCATCTAAAGGGATGAAGACTCTGCAATTTTCCTCATTAGAATCCTGCAAGTTAAGCAGCTAATTGATAATTATGAAATCACCCCCATTTACATTCATTTTGCACATGGGCACAGACAAACAGCTTTTTTTTCAGAATAACAAAAGGTAGGAATCTCCAACAAAGTTTGGTAAAATCCGTGCAATGTACATTGATCACCCAGTGAAATAAATTATTGCTGACTTTCTATAAAGTGAAGATCATACAAAATCTACTACTGTTGTGGGTACATATGAATTTAAAAATCTTGAGCCTCTCATCAAAAAAAAAAAAGGCAATTACATGGCATTGAGGATCTCTGCTCCAAATGGCAGGCATGTGTTCCGGATATCGATGACAAAGATTTCACAGTTGGTTGTCGGTAGAGACCATTCGATTCAATGCAAAATAATACATGGATTATATTTGACACCACAAAATCTACCCAGGAACTTCTTCTCGATGCTGGAGATGAGCGAGTGATTCTGCTGATTTTGATCAAATATTTTGATGTTGCCCTCAGATGCTCAATTGACTATGATCTCAAGTCAATTGAAAATTTAAATCTGTTTGGTCTGGTGGGTTCTCTGGCCTTCCGACATTCCCTTAGGACCCTCATAAACTTACTATTTTTTTATTTTTTTTGTTTAAATGTTTTTTTAAAGAATCTGCATGTTACATATAATGAGACATAAGAGCCAAATATCATTACACTCTTGAAATACAATGATATCATCGGTAAACAACGAGAATGCAGAAGATAGAAACTCCAGTTGTAACTTGCATAAATCAACTAGAACACGTAAGACTATAGTAGGTCTTAAACTTACTCTTGTTTTATGCTAGGAAGGCTATCACATTAAAATTGAAATCAAAGGAGGCCCTTTGACCTTTTGGAAGTCCCTAATACATGCAATCATACCCTTTTTAAGTCTTCTTATCTTTCTCGTGGGTGCCCCCCGTTAATTTAATAACATGTAGAATCCATAGCTCCCAACTGTCCCTGATTTCGAGGGACTGTCCCTGATTTGGAGCAATGCCTCTCATTCCTCCTCATTTGTCCCTAATTTGGTCTGATCTATATAGATTTATATAAAATGCACTTTTTATCTATCAAAAAGTGTTTTCCATCGCTAAACCTTTCATCTGATTTCTAAATTGCTGCATTTGTAAGTTTCAAAAGCCAGTATAAAGGATATATGGGATATAGTAGTGGTAAAAAAAGCACTTGTGGGTTTAATCAATCTTGTTTTTTTGTACAATTCTCCTTTAAGGGGGTGTGGCAAGGGGTGTGTCCTATGCCTGCATACTTTTGCTGATAGGTGTGCCTCATTCCCATCGCAAAATGTTGGGCGGTATGGGAATCTGTTGCTTGATTCCTCTACCAGTAACGATTAGTGAATAATTGTGAGATCCCATCTTCCTGGGATTGGTCCTACTCGAGGCTCCCTAAGTTCGGGGGTGGGAATACACTGGCATTATTAACCACTTAATAACCGGCCTATAGCCGATTAACGGCTATAGGTCGGTTTGCTATCTCTGAGAGGCCGTTAATTAACGGCCTCCCGGAGAATCGTTCGTGCGCGCCCCCTGGGGCGCGCACGCCGGAACATCCGTGCTCGCCGAGTTCACGGGACCCGGCGCAACACGGATCGCGGTAAAGGACCAATGGCAGCGGTCCTTTACCACGTGATCGCTCCGTCCAATGACGGAGCGATCACAAATGTAAACAATTCGGCTTGCCGGGTCAAGCTAAGGTCATCAGTCTCCTCTCCTCACACCGATGCAGCGTGAGAGGAGAGGAGAACATTCCAGTGAAACTAAAACATAACCGTGAGTGCCCAGCAGTGCCCAGCAGTGCCCAAATAGTGCCACAACAGTGCCAGAACAGTGCCAGACCAGTGCCAGACCAGTGCCATCTATCACCTGTGCCACATCTGTGCCACCTGTGCGACCTGTGCCACCTTTGCCACCTCTGTGCCACCTCTGTGCCACCTCTGTGCCACCTCTGTGCCACCTCTGTGCCACCTCTGTGCCAGCAGAGCCACCCCAGTGCCACCCCAGTGCATACCAGTGCATACCAGTGCCACTACAGTGCATACCAGTGCCATACCAGTGCCACACCAGTGCCACACCAGTGCCACCTGTGCCCAGCAGTGCCACCTGTGCCCATCAGTGCCACCTGTGCCCATCAGTGCCATATGTGCCCATCAGTGCTCATCTGCGCCACTGCAGTGCCACATCAGTGCCGTCTGTGCCCACCAGTGCCGCCTGTGCCCACCAGTGCCGCCTGTGCCCACCAGTGCCGCCTGTGCCCACCAGTGCCGCCTGTGTGCTAATCAGTGCCACCAGAGCCACACCAGTGCCACCAAAGTCACTATAGTGCCCATCAGTGCCACCTGTGCCCATCAGTGCCACCTGCGCCCATCAGTGCCACCTGCGCCCATCAGTGCCACCTGTGCCACTGCAGTGCCCCATCAGTGCCGCCTGTGTCCATCAGTGGCGCCTGTGTCCATCAGTGCCCACCTGTGCCCATCAGTGCCCACCTGTGCCGCCTGTGTCCATCAGTGCCCACCTGTGCCGCCTGTGCCACGACAGTGCTCTGCAGTGCAGCCTCACCAGCCACAAGAATAGCAAAAAAATATTTTACTAGTGAGGAAGCCTACAAGCTTCTAGGTGGTTGAGGTATTAGATGTGTAATTTATGCTCCTAGAACGCCTGAAGTTGCTACTTCAATGTTGGACTTGTGTATGTGGCCAGGCTGTGTAAAAGTCTAACACATGTGGTATCACCGTACTCAGGAGGAGCAGCAGAATGTATTTTGGGGTTTCATTTGTGGAATGTATATGCCGTGTGAGAGAAATAGCCTGGTAAAATGACAATTTGGTGTGAAAAAAAATTAAAATAAAAAAAATCTTTATTTTGCAAAGAATTGTGGGAAAAAATTACAACTTCAAAAAACTAACCGTGCCACGTACTAAATACCTTGGAATGTCTACTTTCCAAAAAGGGGTAATTTGGGGGGTTTTTGTACATTACTGGCTTGTTAGGGTCTCCAGAAATGAGATAGACTGTCAGTACATCAGCTGTGATCAAATTGATACATTTTCAGTGATTGGCACCATAGCTTGTAGACCCTATAACTTTCACGCAGAATAAATAATATCCACTAATTTGGGTTATTTTTACTAAAGACATTTAGCAGTATACATTTTTGGCCAAATTTATGAAGAAAAATTACTTATTTGCAAAAATTTTTAATAGAAATGAAGAAAAATGCTTTTTTTTACAAAATTTTCGGTATTTTTTCATTAATAGCACAAAAAATAAAAAACGCAGAGGTGATCAAATACCACCAAAAGAAAGCTCTATTTGTGGGAAAAAAAGGACGAAAATTTCAGATGGGTACAGTGTTGCATTACCGAGTAATTGTCATTCAAATTGTGAGAGCACTGAAAGCTGAAAATTGGTCTGGTTATTAAGGGTGTTTAAGTGCCCAGTGGTCAAGTGGTTAAGTATGATGCAGAGCTATTAGTCCTACATTGTATGTGAGGACAGAAAAGGCCCACCCACAATATCAAAGAGAAAAGGAGAGCACCAGAGGCTGCTGGAGAAAGGAATAAGATATTACACCTTATTCCTCTACTTCACTGCAAGGGTAGATTTTTTTAATCCCAGAATTCAGCTTAAAGTATGAACAAAGGCAAAATGTTTTAATTTTAGTTTTAGATTGTCTGGAGAGCGTGGAAAGTCCAGTATAGCCCAGGTGCCATTATTGCCAGAGGTAAATCCAAGGCCATGTAGTGGCGTAGCTGACGTCCTTAGAAGAGACCTCCCCACTGGGTGAGATTTCCCACTAGATCATTTCAGAAACATTTTATTAAGGCATATGTACAAATTACTGCCATAGAATCAAGCAGACATGAATAATGTATCCTGTGATATTTTACTGGTTTAAGATTGAATTGTCCTAAGGAGTGGAATAAAGTCATTATGTTCGTGTAACATTCTGTGCTTAGCTGTGCATGTCATCACATATCCTTTGCAAATATATATGGGTGTTGTTCTGCCACCCAATTACATCAGATTGATTGGATAGAAGTACCTGCCCACCTCCCTCAATGGTGTGTTAAAGAGAGGTATATAGGGGTGATGTCTTGTTTATTGTATTAAGTTTTATGTAAACCAAAGAACACATATATAATATACTGCAGCTTATCAGTTCTTAAATGTGGTTGCATTTGTTTTATTTTTTTCAGTTTTTTTCCCCCCTTTATTTTTACCTGGTGATCCCGCCAGTAACATACTTTCTGTACTAGGGTGAGTAATCACTGTGCTGTATGTCTGTACATATAGAAGAGTGGTGTTGTCTCCCTAGGACAGGAAGTGTGCTAGGAACTTGGCACACCTTACATCGTCTCTATAACATCGGTGGGAGGTGTTCTGTAGTTCACGGGGAGAGCTGGAGACAGTGTAACTGATGTAGCGCGCCCCCTTAAGGGCCGTAAGTAACTGGGATCCCCGCGCTTATTGGGGGATAATAACTTGGATAGGGATTGGAGATTAAAGGATGCCCACTTGATTTCAACAACTTCAGGGTCAACTTTTCCTATATACATTCTCTTATATGCACTCCACTTCTTCCTCCAGCACTTACTTGCTTGCAGAACCCAGCTGGGACACTGTGAAGATCTGACAAAGAACTCAGTGAAATTTAAAAGCAATAGCCCTTTGTAGGCAAGAACCCGAGGCCCCTTAGTTGTGTAGCAAAAGTTCAGTTCACTCCCATGGCTACTGATCCCAGCCCCAGTTCTTCAAGCACCACCAACCCACCTGGCTGCAGCTTCCCCTTTCACTAGCCCCCCTGGCTAACTTCTCCACACAGATCTCCCAAACATGCTGACCTGCTCCTGCTGTCCTCTCTCCTTGCTCCCGTGCATCCAGGAAGGGTTTTGGTGGCTATTCTACTGAACTTTGCTAGAGCTGATCAAGGTATTACTTTCTGGGCATCTGGTCTGGAGAATTTACAGGAGATATGTCTGGATGATATTGGAAGGGGCATCCAACTAGCCAAGGACATTTGTGAGTACATACCAGTGTGTGAGATCCCAGTGACTGTGAACTGCTTCTATTCCTCTTCCATCAGAGTCAGTCTGTGCTTAAAAGTGGATATTGCTTATGGTGTCCCTGTGTAGGCTCATTCCATTATTTGCTACTGCAAGGACTGAGCTAGGAAACTTTAGGAAGAAGTCAAATGTCCTCAAACTAGTACTTTGCCCTACAGGAGTATCCCACAGTTACCCTGATGCCATTCAAGTTCAAACTTTCAATAAACCATCCAAAAAGGGTCCCTAGCCTAATCATTGAGCCAGAAGAGTGATTAAGACTATGTGCTTGGCTACTAGTGCACTTACTGGGGAAAGAACCTTGGGACCAAATCAGTGGGCCCTTTAGGGGGTGGGCGCTACAGCAGACAAGGGCAGTAGGAAAGAAAATCATTATTTATTTTCTTTTACACTGTGTTTTTTAATTAGATGTGTTACTAAACCCACAACAGTAAAATCTGTCTGTACATGCAGAATAACATGTTTGTTATACGCACTGTGGAACTTAAGGGGTTAATCCTCTGTATTGTGTAAAAAGGCTCTTTGACCCTGAATGGACAGATCCTCACCCTCCTGCAGGGTCTCTCTTGGCAAGGCCAGATAAGACACAGTGAGCGTAGTACTGCTGCACATGCTCAGTTTGGTCTCTATTGCTGGAGAGAATATTTCCTGTTTAAGCTGAGCTTTTCAAGTCACATGATATTGACATCACACATTTGGGTGTGTATACAGATCCTAAATGACAGCCCAGTCCCCCCCTCCTCCTTCATGCCCAGTAACTAAAAAGAACCCAGTGGTTGCGATGTTACATCTTGATTAATGGATGATCTGCCTCCCATAACAGCATGAGGGCACAGGCTGTAGTGGAAATCTTCTCCTACCTGAACACTCAGCACTCGGGCAGACCCTGCAGTTTATCACGTGACCGCGGTATACAGATCAGCCAAAAGGGTATTTAGTGGAAGTATTTTACTGTAAAAAGATTTATAAGCTGTGGGCACTGTGGGGGGGCACATGAACTATTTTCATATTACTGGGTTTAGTAACACTTTAAGACCACAATTGTACTTATACCACTGCCTGCTAGTGAAACTGAGCATTGTTGCGTAACTATAAAGTACTATGATTCTGCTTAGGAACCACTATACATATACCTGGGGTTGGACTTCAGACCTTTCAGTCACTTCCAGAAAGTGGGATGGGAGTCCTTCTCAGAAGGGGGCTCTGGAAATTTGATCTACTGTATGTTACCACATAGAAGGGTCTTGATCAAATAGGAAATCTTTACTTTTCATGTAAACTGCCCTTAAAAAAAAGATCAAATACTGTATGTTTTGTATGCATACTGTCAATTTTAAATAAATGGTTGTGATTGCTATTAGAAGCTTTTTCTTTTTTATGCATTGTTTTTTGTAATCAAGAGGTTGTTTTCAAATGGATTGTCTTCTAAAAACTGTAGAAAAGGGAAGTGCTGCCTACTAAATCTGTTCCAATGTTATGCCGCGTACACGCGATCAGAATTTCGGCCAGGAAAAGACAGATGAGATCTTTTCATCGGAAAATGCAACCGTGTGTATGCGCCATCAGAATTTAGCTGGCCGAATTCCTGCCAGCAAAAATTTGATAGCATGTTCTCAATTTTCCAGATGGAAAAACTTTCTATCGGAAATTCCAATCATGTGTATGCAATTCCGACGCGCAAAAACTCACGCACGGATGGAAGCTATTGGCTACTAGGTATTGAACTTCCTTTTAGTCCCGTCGTATGTGTTGTAAGTCTTGGTGGTCAGGAACTTGTGTGACCATGTGTAGCCAAGACAGTTTGAGCGGCATTCCGTTGGAATTCCGACGGGAAAACCATCAGAGCCTTTTCCAGCGAGAATTCCGATCGTGTGTACGTTGCATTAGCATTTCATTTTGGGATATTCTGATAAACCAGTCTTGATTTCTTCAGAGAAAGTAAAAAACTGACTTTTCCCCTACCTAAAGAAAGAGTTTATAAAGTTACGAAACTTCTCATATGACAGAATGAAAAATTGGAAGTGGTGTCATGTTTTGTATTGTATTTTCAGACAACAACTGTATTAATTGAACGAAAATCAGACAATTTGGTATCCTACGAAGAAAATTGCGATATCGGATAATACCAGATGAACTGTTGTGATTGGCTATCGAAAGCTGTGTACTAACGATCCGCTTATCGTACGGTGGCTTCAAAAGTGATATTTTTCGTATGATTTTCGGTTTGTGTGTACAGGCCATAACTCTTATGTTGGTTCTTGAAATTAACTGCAACAACTCCAGTAGGGAGTTTCAAAAGCTGGAAAGGTTGGACCAACCATTACTTTTCTCAGGTGAATTCAAGATTTGCATTTCAAAGGGCCCTGGCTGCTGAAGGAGGCTGAAGACCCTGCAATGCAGGGGTCTCAAACCAGGTGGCCCTCCAGCTGTTGTGAAACTACAAGTCCCAACATGCATCTGCCTGAAGGCATCATGTTTGTAACTGTCAGCCTTGCAATGACTTATGGGACTTGTACGTATGCAACAGCTGTAGGGCCGCCAGTTTGAGACCCCTGCTGTACAAGGATATGTGCAGGCATCTGTCGCACCTATGGGTGCACACCTTTGGCACAAGAGGCCAGTTTAGCAGCTTTAACATGGTGACAGTTGCACTTTCAATCTGTATAACTGCCTAACAGTTAACTTTCACGTTTTTTTTTTGTTTTGTTTTTTGGGTTGTCCTGTGTTTTGGTGTCAAAAAGGTAGTATGTTTTGGTCTATCAATCAGATACATACATATCTTAGAGTTATTATACAAAATGTTTTTAATGATCTATTCAGAAATAAAGGAGCAAATTAAGAGATATGAATATGTAGTGCTGCTGTGTACATTAGACGTTCTTGCAGCAGCGAGCTAAGGTCCAGTCTACTTCAAAGCATTCACATCGGCAGGAATCAGGACTTGGAAATATACTTGTACCACAGCCATTGGCGCATGAGCATGAAGTAGCCGTATAGCCTGGAAAAAAAAGGGGGAACAGCGTCATCTGCCTGGGGAAGCACTATGTCACTTTTAAGTTGAAAGATAATGGTCAAATGTACTAAATAGCAATCACTTTTTTCTTTTTAAGCCAATATACAGTAAAACCTTGGTTTGAGAGTAACTTGGTTTGAGAGCAAGACAAACAAAATGTTTTAACATATATATATATATATATATATATACAAGCGGTCTTGATATACAACTAGTATCATGTCACAACTGAGTATAAAAGAGAAGAGAGCGCCTCTAAGTGTAGCGATATGGTTTCATTTAATGAAGGTACAACATTTAGCAACTCACATGGATCATGATTAAAACAGGCACATCTAATTATGCAGGCATCTGGGGTAAAGCTGTCCACATAAATTATCCTCCTCACCATCAAAGTTGTCCCTTCCATGTAGTGCTCCACGAGGGGTTCAAGCCTCGCTTTCAGATCGCTCTACTGCAAGGTAGTCTTCCCGGTCACGATTGCGGGCCCGACAGCGGTGAGAGCCGGCGGTGCGGAGGACGGCCTATATGGACAGCTTTACCCTGCATACTTATATGTGCCTCTTTTAATCATCAACCATGTGAGTTGCTAAATGTTGTACCTTCATTAAATGTAACCATATTGTTACACTTAGAGGCGCCTCTCTTCTCTTTTATACTTTGTAGCTCCTGCTGGATTTTGCTTCTAATCCCCTTGTGGACGCTGCCATTTGTGGATGGACATTTTATGGTCACATTGCTATAATCTTTTTTATATGGACAATAAACTGAAGGATTTATGAATAAATGGTTGTGGAACAAATCATCTGAGTTTCCATTATTTCTTAGGGGGAAATTCGCTTTGATATACAAGTGCTTTGGATTACAAGCATGTTTCCTGGAATTGATTATGCTTGGAATCCAAGGTTTTACTGTATAGTTAAATAAGACTTCATTGGCCACATGATATGTGCTGCTGAAAGGACTCTTATCCTTTCCCTCCGCTGAGACTATAGGACAAATGGCAATGCATTTGGATATTTACCCAGGTACCAAGGACTCTTGGCTGTTATTTCAAAGGTATGTCATGTCTTCTGTTTAAAGTGTATGTACAGGTAAAACCTTTTTTTTATTTTTTTTATTATTTTTTTTTTTGGATAGAGTGGTGAAGGCTTCTTTTTGTTATGTTTTTTTTTTTTTTTGACATTTGTCATGTGGAGAAGATTTCTCTTCGGTTCCTGTTTTAGAGACACAACAGGAAAAAAGAGGAAATCTCTGCAAAGTAAGTAGAGGTTTCCTTTTAGACAGTTGTCACCAGAACACGTGTGCCCATTGGAAGATTTATGCCCACCTCTTGTTTTGGTGACAGCTCTAAAAACCTTGGATTTCCCATCACTTTCTGTCTGTAACAATGGTCATCAGGACAAATAGAAAGAGAGAATATTGCTAGCCTGGGCACAGACAGAAATAAAAATCACCCCCCATTCTCCATGATAATGTCTATAAACACACTTTAAGGGAATGGAATATTATTTGACTTTAGATCCCTTTTAAAAGAAAACACTAAATTCCAAATGTTAGCAAGTAAATATGGTGTGAATGTTAAAGCTGAATTAAACTCTCCTAATCTTTACAAGATGGAGTGATTTTAGCCTCTATTGAGGCCGCGTACACACGCGGGGACTGTTCGCTCAACTTTGTTCGTCAAACAGTTTCAGCGGACAGTCCGCTCAAAATTAGCATGGACGGACTTGGCCACACACGACGAACGAACAGTCCGCTGAAACCGTGCACGATGACGTGAACGGCACGTACGACGGGACTAGAAAACGACGTCCTATACACTGCAATGCAAACTTCGGCGTGTAAATCCTTTCTGAGCATGCGCGGAACTTAGTTTGACGAACAAGCCTACACACGAGGGGACTGTTCACTGAAACAAAGTTTCAGCGGACAGTTTTTCGGAAATTCCGAAAAACTTTGTTCAGCAGACTGTTCGCTGAAACTAAGGCCGCGTACACACGCGGGGACTGTTCGCTCAACTTTGTCCGCTGAACAGTGTTTCGGCGGACAGTCCGCTCGTGTGTGGGCTTTCAGCGGACAGTTTCAGCGAACAGTCTGCTGAACAAAGTTTTTCGGAATTTCCGAAAAACTGTCCGCTGAAACTTTGTTTCAGCGAACAGTCCCCTCGTGTGTAGGCTTGTTCGTCAAACTAAGTTCCGCGCATGCTCAGAAAGGATTTACACGCCGAAAGTTGTATTGCAGTGTGTATAGGACGTCGTTTTCTAGTCCCGTCGTACGTGCCGTTCACGTCATCGCGCACGGTTTCAGCGGACTGTTCGTTCGTCGTGTGTGGCCAAGTCCGTCCATGCTAATTTTGAGCGGACTGTCCGCTGAAACTGTTTGACGAACAAAGTTGAGCTACTACTCCCAGTAGTTCGCATAGGGCAGTGTGAACTGCCGCCGGGAGGCATGCGATGCGGGAACCCGCAGTAGATTCGCAGCGTTCCCGCATCGCAACAGTGTGAACCCAGCCTCAAGCAGAAAATCTCGAGAATTTACCGCGGCGTTTTTTACCGCGATTTGCCGCGATTTTGTGCAGGGCAAAAGGTCACCAATGTTAAAAGAAGAAAAACGCCAAAATCTGCTCAATTTGAGCGAAAAAAAAGGGTCCGGAACTTGTTTGAGCTTCAGGCGTTCGGCTTCAGGTGACATGGAGTAGAGATGTGAACCATCTCCATTGAGAATAATAGATTTTTTCCCCTCTAGCGTATTGTAGCTTCAGGCTTCAAGCTACAAAACGCTCAGGTGTGAATGGGGTCTAAAAGCCTAATGCGCATATGCACGGCTGAACTTTTCAACCAACTTGGTCCGGCGGACTGGAATCCATCGGACAATTCGATCGTGTGTGGGCTCCAGCGGACTTTTTCTTCCCAAAAGTCTGACGGACCTAGAAATAAAACTTGCTTCAAATCTTTCCGACGGACTCCAGTCCAGTCAAAAAATCCGATCGTCTGTGTGCTAGTCCGACGGACTAAAACCAACGCTAGGGCAGCTACTGGCTATGAACTTCCTTATTCTACGTCAAAACGTTCTAATCCGTCTGACCTTTGGAGTGATCGCGTGTGGCCAAGTCTGTTCGTTTGAAAGTCCGGCGGACCTCAGCTTCAAAGTGCGTTGGATTGTCCGCCGGACCAAGTCCGTCGAAAAGTCTGGTCGTGTGTACGCAGCATTACTCCGCATTTAATGTCCCTTTAATAGTTTTTTTTTGGGCAAAGCTAGCCCAAACAAACTATTTATTACACTGGGTGCGCTGTATTAACTGTATGTAGCCTCAGCTGCATATACTGTATGTAGAACTGTTTTAGCAAACTGGAGTAGGGCTGAGTGCTGCTCAGCCATTCACAGGAAGCTTTGCATTCTATGAATCAATACAAAGCTTCCTCTGTTTGGCTGAGGCAGAGAGGCAGACGAATGACATCAAATCTGTGGGTATAAAGGCAAAATAAATTTAAAGAGAATTAGTCACAACTGGGCTTAGGCAAGAAATTTTTAAACAAAACCATCTAATCCACCAAGGACTACGCCATCTTTGTGCCTATTTAGATCTGCATTTGCCATGGTGCTGCACATGAGAACAGTCAAAAATCTTGATGGCTTGAAAGATAAATTGTGAAATGACATAATAACTGACACAAGCACACTTGCAATTGTGACAGTTATCGCTATGCTTTGAATGTATTACTCTGCATGCAAAAGTATGCAGGGCGAAAATGAAAAAACACTGCAGAAAACAATACTGGTATGTTTGATTAAAGGGTAACTCCACTTTCATGGGGAAAAAAAGTAGCAAATAAAAAAATAGATATATATTATAGCATATACAATTGCAACACAAGTCATAAAAATTACCTTTCCTTTGAAATTTGCAACTGTAATTTTCTGTAAAATGCAATGGAATATGGCTACCTGGTTGTGTTCTGTACATGGAATGTGTACAGAATGCCCCCAGAAACATAATTTTCTGCTTGTGTGATTGGCTCACTGATTTTTCCAAAAGTCTACACTATGATACAAATCATATTTTTTGGTATCCCCTGCAGCAAAAATTTCATTTCTGGTAAGATACTCCCAATAGGAAATCACATCTAAAGGGATGCAGGCAGAGCGATTTTCCTCATTAGTGAAACTACCGCCATTAGACTCACTCAGCACAGTGGAACAAGCAGTGATTTCTTCTGAATAACAAAAGGTAGGAATCTGCAACAAAGTTTGTTAAAATCCTTGTAATGTACATAGTTGTGCATAGGCGCAAGGTAACCAGATGCCAAAAGAAACTTGCCCTTAAAGCCTAGTACACACGGCCTGAATGTCAGGCGGCATCGGCTGGTTCAACAGAAACTGGACCTCATTTGACCCGTGTGTAATGGAATTGGTCCAACAGAAGCTGGCCGCTCACTTGGCTTCTGTCGAAGGGTTGTGACCGGAAAAGGTTTGCCAACTGGCTACCGATCAGCGCCAGTGGCTGAGAGTGCTGACTTGAGTGTTCTAGCAGGGGGGCCGCCTCCCTGTCAGAATACAAAAGAACAGCAGGGGAGATCACTGTACTAACATCGGATTGTTAGCACAGCCGCTCCAGCCTGGGCTGTCAGGTTTTTTTTTTCGCTCAGCCCTGCTGGGTTGAACAAAAAAAAATACTAGTGTGTACAAGGCTTTAGTCTTTAACTGTGAGGTCTAATACTGGCCATACACTATACAAAAAAATCGGCCAAACCCATTTTCGAAAAAGAAACATTCGGCTGTGAGAGAAAGCGATAGTGCTATCATGTAATGACCGATAAATCGTTCAGTGGACATAAATTAATCAATTTTTTGTTTGTTTTTTTATATATACCTAGTGCAAACACTTTGCACAGGAAACACATTAACCTTTCAATTTATCGTTCGTTCGGCAGAAAATTTCCAAACTTGTCCCTCATTTTTTCGGCTCAAAAATGTCCCAACGATTATTGATTTTGTGTCCATTAACTGGCCAAAAAATGAAAGAACTGGCCAAATGACCGAATTTTGCCCGATTTTTCATATAGTGTATGGCCAGCATTAGCCTGTTCAGAAAGTTACCTCATAGTCTTCAGCTGTGAGAGTTTAGACTTTAAAACATTTATTGTCCTCTAGTTGCTATGTGCTAATCATTTTGGAGTACTCCATCCCCTAATTCCTCTCCTGTTTAAGGTTTCTTCAAACAATAAATCTTAAAAAGACATCCCCTCATCTGTGTTATTTGAGCCGGCCCTGTATGGACTGGTGCTTGAGGCGGTGGGCAGCTTCTGTACTTTTAGGGAAAAAACAATACTAGCGGCCCATACAGGGGTAGCGCTACACAGGTCTATGGGAATCCCTGCAAATAATTATTATAACAACGAATAATGGTACATTAATTTGGTAGTCAATGAGAAGAATGCTTCTTGCATCGGTGGTCAGTGGGAGGAACGTCCCCCATACAAATAACAAAAAAGATCATTAGTGTTAGTGTTACTTATCTGAGAGGTAGACATTGCTCTTTGCTCAAGAAACCCATGTAAACCTCTGGAGAAACCCTTGGGTTCCATGGATCAATGGAATAAACAAATATACATGTGTCGCTGGTACTGAAACAGATCCTATAATACTGAAGTCCAAATGGCAGCAGGGAAGCAGAAGCAGTCTCCAAGATATGCAAAAAAAAGAAAACAAATGCAGGTGCCTCTGAGTTAGTCTGTAAGGTGTGTATTCATGAAATTACATAGTAACTTACATCAAGGATTACAATGAAGGGTACATCTGTAGGTAGATGCTCTGCTCTTTCAAGCTTGAAAAAAGGAGCGCGCATTCCTCCCACCACCAGGGTACGCCAGCCCAGAAACGCGTTGCAATCACTCCTGTGACATCATCCCCTCCAGCGCTGCAGTCCAGAGAGCATTCCAAGCCTCCTCTCCAGCTCTTCACCACTACACCATCTTCCTGCCGGTCGGGAGAGCCCAGAGAGTGGCTGATACAGCTTGCCTTTGTTTGACCAGCCTGATGGATGCCTTGCAGAGTGTCTACCTACAGATGTACCCTTCATTGTAAGGCCTTGATGTAAGTTTCTATGTGATTTTATGAATAAACACATTACAGTCTAACTCAGAGGCATTTCCATGGATCATTGATTGAGACAGGATACTCCATTAACGTTCCCTACTCTCCTGACAGCTACATAAAAGGTCATGTGGGGATACCGGATGGAGGAGTTAAACCAGCACTTAGGCTAGGTTTCCACTATTGCGACCTGATTTTGCTGCAATTTTGATGTGACTTGAAACAATGCCTGTGTGTTCTTGAGGTCTATTGACCTCAAGTCGCATCAAAGTGGGACCAAAGTAGTGCAGGGACTACTTTGAAGTTGCTGCAACTTGAAGTCACAAAGATATGAATGGTTGTCATTGGAAATCCCGGGGTAGGACTTGTCAGGCATTTTTGCAGTCCCAAGTCGCATGACAAGGCGCACTAGTGGAAACCTAGGCTTACAGAATAAAAAGTAGAGGGCTATGACATGAAATGAGGTAAGGGCTCAGTCAGATGTCCTTATTTGCCTATTTGTTCCTGATCACACAGTAACCCAGAGTATAATGTAAAATCGCCAGGATACAGCCAGGAAACATGGTCAGAATGAAGAGAATGACAGCCAGGGAACTCGATTTTTCAGGAGACTTCAACAAATTGCAGAATTCATGTTTCTCTTGGGATTAGGTTTATTTTAAAACAGTCTAATCTATTATGAAAAAATATCTTACCTGCAGGGCATTTTGAATTAATTCCATTGGCTTTACTATCTATGCATTTGAGTTCTGGAATTTTACATTTACACTCAGATCCTCCTGTATTAGTAGATCCACCTTCATATCCTCCGCCAATACCAGTGCTGGGACGTCCTCCAGGGTATCCTCCATTTCCTGCTGTGCTGGGGCGTCCTCCAGGGTATCCTCCATTTCCTCCTGTGCTGGGACGTCCTCCAGGGTATCCTCCATTTCCTCCTGTGCTGGGACGTCCTCCACTGTGTCCTCCACTTCCTCCTGGGACGGGATATCCGCCACTATTTCCTCCACTTCCTCCTGGGACAGGATATCCACCACTATTTCCTCCACTTCCTCCTGGGCCAGGATATCCGCCACTATTTCCTCCACTTCCTCCTGGGACAGGATATCCGCCACTATTTCCTCTACTTCTTCCTGAGACGGGATATCCTCCTTCAAAACCAGGTCCAAAAATGTTATATCCTCCAAGCCAAGCCGGCTGAGAATCTGCAGAAATATGAACACAAGCCAAGATATTTTTGCATATGTTATGTTATTTAACATCTTTTCAATGGAAATTTTAAGGGCCAGTTCACACCACAAATACACACTCTGGATGCGTTCCAAATGTGTTTTTGCTTACAGTTCACACTACAAAAACTCAATCTGGATGTGATTCTGCATGCATATTTTTGATGGGTTTTCAATGCATTCCAGTTCATTTTCCCCCTCTTGTTTTTTTTCTTTTTTTTTCAAGTTTTCCTGGGGGGTTTTTCCCTGCATTTTTAATGCATTTAGATGTGTTCTGGTGCATTTCTTTTTACATTTTGCCACATTCAAGTACAGTTCAATGCAGAAAAAATGCACTGGAATGCTATGAACTGGTGTGAACTATGCCATTGGAACCCATGTAATCTACTGTCCATGCTTCTGAAAATGCACTGGACTGCATCTGGTGTGAACCGGCCCTTACATAATAGCTCCACTGCTTTGATATTACTTTTGTATACCTGTAGTTTAAAGAGCAATCCTGGACAAGTGGAACCAGTCAAAGAGCTACTAATGCTACTATGCAATCATTTCAAAGCCAGAAAGTCAACTCAGTTGTACTTTAGTCCTAGTTCTCTGTAATTCACTTCAGACGGAATCTAGAGAGTACCTCACAGGATCATTGGGAATGTACTTCCTGATGCATTCCATTTCTCAGAGCCCATCAGGTCCAATTTTGTAAAACATGCTACACAGTTTTACTGAGGGGGTGTTTTGGGCCACAGTGAAATATCAGTTCAGTTTTCATCAGTTTCATGAATCAAATCATAATAATACATAATGACCAACTTTTTCTTTTAGTTTTGCAGAGTGGGGAAATCCTCTTTCCCTAGTGACTTGAGATGATTTTTCTTACAGAGTTTATAGTCCTTTCCACATCCAAAACTAAAAGAATATTTTTGCTACGGTTGGGCTTTAATATGGAAATTGTCAATGCAGTATATGCCATCACAGCTTAATAAATCAGGCCCATGTCCTTCAAACACATGCCAAAATATACAGTATATGATAAATCAACCACTAAGATCTCCGTTTGATAAAAGCGGATCTTGTATGTAGATAGAGTAAAAGTTGCCAATATTAAAATATCTAAATAATTAGGAGGGACACCTTCAGAGAAACAAGATAAGAAATGCTTCCACACAATTGTGGGCATGGTCAATAAAGTGAGTGTCACTTCATGGCATGAGGCTTTCACTCTTTGATTTGCTGTGTTTTAGAAATAATAGGGACTGGGGGTACATTGTAGAGACAATGGAGTAAAACAAGACCAAATATTGGTTATTTTGTCACCCACTGACACCAATACTGGGTATAATTATTGTGGCAACTGGCACTGCTGCTGGGACTGGGAGTTATTATTGCAGTTACTGACACCAATGTTGGGGGTTAATATTGCAGGCAATGACATCTATGCTGGGAGTTATTATTGCAGCTACTGACACCAATGCTGGGAGTTATTATTGCAGGCACTGAAAACAATGCGGGGAGTTATTATTGAGACTACTGAAACACATGTCGGGGGTTATTATTGCAGGCACTGACATCTATGCTGGAATTTATTATTGCAGCTACTGATACCATTATTGAGGGTTATTACTGCAGGAACGGGCACCAGTGTTGAGGTTTATCATTGCAGGCACTCCAATGTTGGGGATCATTATTTCAGATTCTGACACCAATGCTGGCAGTTATTATTTCAATCACTGACACCAATGCTGGGAGATATTATTGAGGTCACGGCCACCAGTGCTGAGGTTATTATTGTGGCTACTGACACCAATACTGGGAATTATTATTGCAGACACTGGCACCGGTGCCGGGGGTTATTAATGCAGACACTGACATCAGTGCTGGAGGTTCTTACCCTCTGCTCTGACACCAATATTGGTGTTTCTTAGTTTCTGTTATACGATTTTGCAAATAAGTAATTTTTCTCCTTCACTGATGTGCTCTGATGTGACTGCACTAATGGGCACTGATAGGCTGCATTGATAGGTGGCACTGATAGGTCACATTGATGAGGAGGCACTGATATGTGGCACTGGTGGGCACTGATAGGCAGCATTGATGGTCACTATTGGGGTTGCACTGATGATCAGGACACTGATGATCAGTGCCCTGATTATCAGTGTAAAAGCCCCGTCACAATTGCCAGCTATCCTTTCTCCTTATGTTGAAAAAAAAAGGCTTTTTTTTGTCTCTGTTATAAAATTTAGCAAATAAGTAATTTTTCTCATTCACTGATGTGCGTGATGCGGCGGCACTGATAGGCGGCACTGATGAGGAGGCACTGATGGACACTGATAGGCAGCACTGATGGGCACTGTTGTGCCCTGATTATCAGTGTAAAAGTCCTGTCACAATTGCCAGTTACCAACTCTACTTTCCTCATGTTGTGAGGAGAGGAGAGGAATGTCGATAACCAGCAAGTGTGTATAAGTGTGATCAGCTTTGATTGGACACAGCTGATCACATGGTAAAGGGCCGCTGGTGGGGCATCCTTGGACGACCAGGTTGTAGCTGTCTTTTGACTATAGGCTTTTGGCTATAGGGCGGTCAAAAAATGGTTAAAGTGACTCTGTCCATAGATAAAAAAAAAAGTTCAAAAAAAGAATTCCCTGTAAAGAACAATATTTAACTGCATAGCCACAAGTGTTTCCCCCACTGTGCACTATGGTTTTTTGTGTTGGTCCCCAGGGGTCCTGAAGTGACATGGGGCCAGTGGATGGAACCACATCTGATACTAATGTAGTGAAATGTAGGATGCAAAAGATTCCTCAGTCATTGCTTCTAGGCAAGAAGATCAGCCTTACAGGCAGTGGGATAGATAAGTATTTACAGGCAATTCATTATCAAAACTATTATCTAGCATGCAGACTAAAAGTAGTATATGCTATGCAGGATCACTGATACTTACATGTGGATGCCACTAACAGGCAACAAACTAACAATGTCAGCGACGCCATGTTTCTGCAAGAGTAGAAAAAAAAATCCAATTTATATTATTTCAATTTAAAATATACATTTATCTGCAGTAACACTCATGAGCAGACAGAAATTATACAGAGCCCCTGTGTACTAGTATACACTTTAGGGTAGGGTGACTAGAGATCCCCGGTTTCCAGGGACAGTCCCCGGATTGAGGACACTGTCCCCGGAGCCAGTCTGTCCCCATATTTTTCCCCGGATTGCAGTGGTATGGTGGGGGGGCATCTGTTACTCTCGCCCTGGGTGAAACCTTGTGCTGGGGATAGCCCTGCTCTGATAGATTATCATGGAGGTCATGGAGAGGTGAGCAAAATCAACCAATCTACGCTGTTCATGTGGGGGGGGGGGGGTGTGTGAGTAGTGCAGGAATCAGGTAGGTCAGTGTAGTTGTCAGTATAGAACTCAGGTAAGTCAGTATAGTAGTCAGTATAGGAATCGGGTAGGTCAGTGTAGGAATCAGGTAGGTTAGTGTAGAGGATAATGTAGGAATCAGGTAGGTTATTGTAGTGGTCAGTGTAGGAATCAGGTAGGTCAATGTAGGGATAAGGTAGGCCAGTGCAGGCATAAGGTAGGTCAGTGTAGTGGTCAGGTAGGTCAGTGTAGTGGTCAGTATAGAACTCAGGTAGGTCAGTATAGTAGTCAGTATAGGAATCGGGTAGGTCAGTGTAGGAATCAGGTAGGTTAGTGTAGAGGATAGTGTAGGAATCAGGTAGGTTAGTGTAGTGGTCAGTGTAGGAATCAGGTAGGTCAATGTAGGGATAAGGTAGGCCAGTGTAGGCATAAGGTAGGTCAGTGTAGTGGTCAGGTAGGTCAGTGTAGTGGTCAGGGTAGGAAACCATGTAGGTTAGTTCAGTGGGCAGGTAGGCCAGTGTGGGAATCAAGTTGGTCAGTACTACTGTACTAGTGAAGGGAGTGCACATTTCTTGCCTTGTCCCGGGCGCTGACAACCTACGCTACACTTCTGAATGCATATATAATTTGAGGAAAATATGCGCATAAAATAATTTACCATTTGCCAATAATAAAAAAAAAAATATGTCCCCGGATTTCATTTTAAAAATCTGGTCACCTTACTTTAGGTTATGTGTTCATTCATCTCTTTGTTTTTGCTGCGTAGAAGCCTGTTAACCCTTTAACGTTCTGCTCCACCATTTGGTAGAGCACATTCAGGGCCGGATTAACATAGGGGCTATTGGAGCTGCAGCTCCAGGCCCCTTACCTTAAGATAGGCCTATTAAAAAAAACACAACCCCCCCTGGTCAAAATT
This sequence comes from Lithobates pipiens, assembly GCF_037356315.1. NCBI lineage: Eukaryota > Metazoa > Chordata > Amphibia > Anura > Ranidae > Lithobates > Lithobates pipiens. The sequence goes on from NW_027507903.1 coordinate 557,388,882, forward strand.
TGGGGCTCCTATCATCTATGGTTCTGGAGATACGGGGCTCCTTGTGCAGCCTGTCAGAAGCTACATACAGAGCGGCCAGTTTAAATACAAGCTGGAACACTCTGTTTGCAGCAGACTGAGAGGATGAGCTCACAGTGCCTCTCCTCACTTCTTGTCAGAGGCACTGAACTCAATGGACAGCTTGGAGCCTGCAGAGTATGACAGGCAGCACTGCCTGTCAAACTCACCTATTGATTTCCATGGGGCCACTGTGCAACTGCAAGGCAAATTCGCTCGCAGTAGCAGCATAGTCCAACAGTGTAAAAATACCATTCAGTAATGTAAAAAAAAAACAAGTAGGCAGCAGTAGCACCTTATGAATGCCTGTCGGCTGCTGCTATACCACTCGGTGAAAAGCAATCCACCACAGATCACTTTTAAGAGGGCAGTAAGCATTACCGCAAATGTGAAAGAAACGTGAAACATATCATCCATTTCACACTCACCACCAACCAGGTCACTCCCCAGCCACTTCCTATGTTAGCCACCTTCCATCAACTTATATCACAGGTGACCATTTCCCAACCTGCAGATGACAGACCCTATTCCAAAAGATATCACTCCCAATTACTCCCCCCACCCGCTGATTGATATCCCTCCATGACCACCTCACACCCCCCTGCTGACAGACCTCTCTCCCCAGCCTGTCCCCACACACCCTCTCACCTACCGACCCGTGGATGGGGGAATCACTTCCGCAGTGTTATTGTGTTCTGCCAGTGGCGAGCCTTCCCAACCCACAGAATACAATGATCAGTGTTGCTAACTATAGCTGTCAGCACTGATTGTTTTGGGAAAAACCTGACAGGCTGGTTGTACTCAAGTCAATTAATAGATTGACTTGTGTACAACCAGCTAGCCCATACATAGATCAACTATGGCTGGTCTCTGCTTAATTGGCTTAATTTCAATCTATGTATGGCCGCTTAACCACTACGCAGTCCGTAAACATCCTTCCACAAACCTTTACATTTTTCCTTCCCAGATTCCTTCATCCTCCTCTCCTGTACATACTGCCCACTGTCATACCCTCCACACTCCTCTCCTGTACATACTGCCCACTGTCATACCCTCCACACTCCTCTCCTGTACATACTGCCCACTGTCATACCCTCCACACTCCTCTCCTGTACATACTGCCTACTGTCATACCCTCCAGACTCCTCTCCTGTACATTCTGCCCCATAATACCCTCCACACACCTCTCCAGTACATACTGCCCCATAATACCCTCCACACTCCTCTCCTGTACATACTGTCAACTGTCATACCCTCCACACTCCTCTCCTGTACATACTGCCAACTATCTTTCTCTCCACACTCCTCTCATGTACATACTGCCCCCATCATACACTCCACACTCCTCTCCTGTACTAACTGCCCACTGGCATACCCTCCACACTCCTCTGCCGTGCATACTGCCCACTGTCATACCCTCCACACACCTCTCATGTACATAGTGCCCACTGTTATAACCTCCACATTCCTCTCCCTCACCAGCACATACTCCCCACTTTTATACCATCCATACTCCTCCCCTATGCCTTCTCACTAACAAAAAACAGTTCTTTACCAGCTCTAGAATTGGAACACTTTTGTTAGTTCAACTAAAGGAAAGCTTCTCAGTCCTCATATTTGTCCTGCCCATTATCAGTACTCATTTAATTTTGTGATTACTACTGTGATGTATAGAGGAACATAGGGGATGTCAGCTACTCTAAATGTACCACTGGTAAAAAAAAAGTGTCCCTGAAAATATTTTTGAAATATTGGCAACTATGCACTTGGGCACTGCCCAAGGGCCACCGAGTCAGTAGGCGGCTGATATTATGATATTAAAGCGGTAGTAAATTTCACTAACAACTACTTTTTAGAGGCCCTGAGGTAGGTTATGCCATAATGTACTAGTATGCACAGCATATTAGCACATTAGAGTACACTTACCTGTCAGACTGAGCCCTCCAGTGCTGCACTGTGATCAATCCGGTGGGTCTTCCTTACGGGTTCTGAGCCTTTGTTCACTTGCCTTCGCTGGGCTGTGTTTCTGTCACTTCCACGCATGCTCATGCGCATCCTCTCTCTCTCTCTCTCATCCTCCCTCCCTTACCCCTCTCTCATCTCCTCTCTCTCTGTCTTTCTCTCTCTCTCATCCTCCCTCTCTCTATTTAATTTAATTTAGCTATAACAAAAACATTTTGCATTTTTAATTATTTTTTATTTTATTTTTTTTATAAAAAGCCCCACCATAATCCTCAGCACCAGGCCCATGATGTTCTTAATCTGGCTCTGGGCACATTTTGAGTCACGCCAACTCACTGAAAAATGTGGACTTTTGGACCCATAGGAAATGAATAGATGCATGCAAGTCATTGCTTCAAAAAAACACGTGTTATGTTATATAGCTGTCAATGAGCCCCAGAATTATGAATTACCGTATATACTCGAGTATAAGCCGAGATTTTCAGCCTCTTTTTTGAGGCTGAAAGTGCCCCCCTCGGCTTATACTCGAGTCATCGCTGTCTGCCTGCTCGATCAGCGTATCGAGCAGACAGACAGCGGCCATTCTAACATTCAAACGCCGCGCCTCCGCCTCCGCCTTCGCCTGTGATAGGCGGAACACTGAATTTCCCAGCAGCCTGTGTTCCGCCTATCACGGACATCGTCTCATCCTCGTACTACGGACGAGGATGAGACGATGTCCGTGATAGGCGGAACACAGGCTGCTGGGAAATTCAGTGTTCCGCCTATCACAGGCGAAGGCGGAGGCGCGGCTTTTGAATTTTAGAATGGCCGCCGAGGCGCCGACGAAGAGCGGCGATCCTGGCAAGGCACGGGACGGAGGCAAGGCAAGGCACGGCACGGGACGGGACGGAGGCAAGGCACGACACGGGACGGAGGCAAGGAGGCAAGGCACGGCACGGGACGGAGGCAAGGAGGCAAGGCACGGGACGGAGGCTCGGGACACAGGTAGGCTGGACACACACACACACACACACACACACACACACACGGACACACACACACAGGGATGGATGGATGGAGACACACACACACAGGGATGGATGGATACACACACACACAGGGATGGATGGATGGATGGAGACACACACACACAGGGATGGATGGATGGAGACACACACACACAGGGATGGATGGATGGATGGAGACACACACACACAGGGATGGATGGATGGATGGAGACACACACACACAGGGATGGATGGATGGATGGACACACACACACACAGGGATGGATGGATGGATGGACACACACACACACAGGGATGGATGGATGGATGGACACACACACACACAGGGATGGATGGACGGACACACAGGGATGGACGGACACACAGGGATGGACGGACACACAGGGATGGACGGACACACACACAGGGATGGACAGGCATGTCTCACCCTCGGCTTATACACGAGTCAATAAGTTTGCCAGTTTTTTTGGGGGTAAATTGGGGGCCTCGGCTTATATTCGGGTCGGCCTATACTCGAGTATATACGGTAATATGCAGTCATATCTCCTGATGCTTTTGCCATGCATCACTTTGCCTTGTGTTTTGTTTTGTTTTTTTGTTTTGTTTTGTATGGAGCATACTTGTGCAGAAATGGTCCCTTGCAGCCTACCCCAGCCTATGTGCTCTATACTGAGCTCCTATTACCCAGCTTGTTCTAAAATCCCTCTTATACCTGCACAGTAATGAATTAGTTAAAAAAAAACACCTTACAAATTTCTACAAACTTTATTTTGCCTTATTTGTTTTGAGCTGCTCTCTCACTCTTTCTAGAGGCATCCCTTCCTAGGTTTAGCATTTCCAAAAAATAATTGATACAAGTCTAATCAAATAAAAAGAGGACAAAATGTTGCCCTAAATATATTGTGACATCAGCCAAGGCAAAGATCATCAGAAATATGGTACAATGTTATTTCTAGCTTCTTTGGTCTGTTTTAAAGCTACTCTGTCACTTAAAGCGGAAGTAAACCCATAGATTTAACAGTTTCAAAAAACAGTTACATTTCCTGCACGTGCCGGGAATGTAACTGCCACAGTGGGTGTTCTCTTAACCAAACTGTCAAACCATCCATTGGCTGGAATCAGTGGTGGATGGTGTTTTTTTGGGGGCAGTAAACATCCACCCGCCCACGGCACCTTAAACCCCCCCCCGTGCTGTCTGCCGGTCCACCACCACTAGGCAGCGGGCACATCAGGCAGCAGGGAGATCAGGGCAGCGGTGGACATCAGACTGCTGCAGGTATCGAGCAGCGGCTCCTGCATCTTCTCCTCCTTGCTTCTGCTGTGCATCTCCTTCTAGTCGTCCAATAGGATCGCATGTCCTTTCAGCCAATTGTGTGACGGGTATCAGACCCGCTTCCCCATTTGCAGGAGAATCAGTTTTGCAACAGCGAATATTAATTTGCTGTGGTAACATGTCATCCTCTGCCCTGACCCTATGCTGCTTTTTTTTTGAAGCACCTGAAGGCTCAAAATAGGGCGGGCTCATGCCGTAGAGCATTGCGCTATGAGCCCACCCTATTTTGAGCCTTCGGGTGCTTAAAAAAAAAAGCAGCGTAGGGTCAGGGCAGAGGATGACATCAGGCTGTGGCGGGCATCAGGCAGTGGCCCCTGTGTCTTCTCCTCCTTGCTTCCGCTGTGCATCTCCTCCTAGGCATCCAATAAGACCGCCTGCCCTTTCAGCCAATTGGGTGACGGGTATCAGACCCGCTTCCTGATTGGCCAGAGAATCAGTGTTGCAACAGCAAATATTCATTCTCTGTTGTAACACCTGGGTGGGCTCATGGTGCAATGCTCTGCGCCACAAGCCCACCCTATTTTGAAGCCTTCAGGTGCTTAAAAAAAAAAAACATCGCTGTAATTCATGCGCCCTGTGTCCTGAAAGGGGACGGACACATGATTGGGGGTAGCGGGCGTGGATCATAGAGCATCAATTAGGATGTGGCAGCCATGGATAGAGGGGACGACGCCCGGGTGCCCCTAATGGATGGGCCGACACTGGATATAACTGCAGTCATAACTGATCACATGTGCAGCATCATGGCAGCAGAAGATTAAACAGAGACCAAGATGGCAGCTCCCTTGGATGAAACTTCCACTTTAAGTAAATCTAAAGGCAAAACTATTTTTTTTTCCCATTTTGGATAAAGTAAGGGAGGCTTATAACCCCCATCATTAGTTATACTTTAAATTAAACTTGCATATTAATTTGTATTCAAAAATGTACCTTTTGCTAGAATAATGAACATTCTCGGAATATAAAGAATGTTGGTAGTTTTATATAAATTTCAGATAAAAGAGAAATGCGCAATTAAAAAAAAAAAAAAATACATACAGTAGTCAACATGTGGCTGCAGCATTGATCCGATGCTGCAGCTGTCCCCCATTGGCTCTAATACTAAAAACTGAGTGATCACAGGACTGCTGAACTTTCAGTTCTCGGTCTTCGCTGAGCAGATAGCAGTGACTTACTATCAGTCACCGGCTCTCTGTTCTGCCCCTCCAGTGCCCAGTAGAGCACCAGGCTGTGGAGGCATTGGGAGCAGCTGGCTCAGGCTGGCAGCGACGCTGAAAGGTATATCCAGGTATATGGACAGATCCCAACATTATTGTTGGGATCCCTGCAGAGCATAGGCCAGCTCTGTGATGTCAGCTACTTTTCCACAGTGCACTCCTGTGACCCACAGGAGAAGTATGATAAAAGAGCTTTGGCCATGCTTCTCCTTTCATTTAATCATCAGATTTTCTTGTGCTTGAATATGTACAATGGAAAAATTAGAATACATGTAAGGCAAAAACTGTTTTTAGCGTGGAATGCGTGGAATGGTTAGAAACTTTGTCAGGTTTGTTTGCCGTCTGTGTCGTCACATAGAGAAGGAAATTAGAAAATCTAACATTTTACAACAATGAATTGAGATTAAATCAATGGGGACACTTGTTCCGGTGACAACTAAGAGCAGATTCATCCCCATTTGGAGAGCTTTCTTCCTGTTTTGTCTACAGAACAGAAAGTGAACAGAATTTGCAATGAGACACAAACAGCAAAAGAAAAAGAAAAGAAAATTTACAAGACTTTTAACCATTCCCCACTCAAACTAAAACTAAACAAAGTTTTACCAGTAGACATAAAGGAAAAAATGTATGTCCATTTTTTATTTGCTAATTAAAGCGAAATATTTTTTGGTCACAACTACTCTTCACAGAAGTATCTTACTAATTGTCCCTTGCTAATGTAAATTGTAGACTTGCAGTAGCTCTGCAATCAATGTAATTCAGTTCAGCAGCAAACATTTCCATATGTTATTTAACAGCAAAATGCATGGCATCCTAAAGTGGATATTTACCTTTAAATTCAATTTTAAATTCAATTTAATTGAAGAAGAGACTTACTGGGGTCGAATTATTAAAGGCAAAGAGCAATTTGCAAGTGCAGTTGTTCCAGGGCTTAGTAAATGATGGGAAGCTCTGCTGACTTCCATCATCCAATCATATGCAAGCAAAAATGCTGCTTTTTTATTTTCCTTGGACGTGATTGGGTATTCTTTGCAAAGTGAAGCTTTACCTTATTTACTAAGCTCTGGAGCAACTGCACTTGCAAAGTGTATAGTTTATTTGACTTTGGTAAATCAACCTAAATATGTCTTCTGCCATAAAGATTTCTACTTTCTTTATAATGTACACTGAGTTGTGCATGCAGTTATGTCACCCCAAGCTACTCAAGATAGTCAAAGATACGAAACCTGTAAGAAGACTGTGTAAGTGCCTGTGTACATAAGTATTGTCTTCCTGCATTTTGCATTCAAATGTAAGACTATAAAATGTAAGTCTTAGCAGCGCTGCCTTTGAATAAAAAGACTAATGTCGCATACACACAACCAAACTTTTCGACAGACTTGGTCCGACGGTCTTCCCGACGGACTTTTGCCAGAGGTCGGACGGACTTTCTGAATGAAATGGACTTGGCCACACACGACCGGACTAAGTCCGTTCGAAAGTCCATTCTTTTTGAACGTGATGACATAAACGGGACTAAACAAGGAAGTTCAATAGCCAGTAGCCAATAGCTGCCCTTGCGTCCTATTTGGTCCGTCGGATTAGCACATAGACAATCGGTTTTCCCGATTTTTAGTCCGTCGGACTTGAGGCAGTCAGATAGATTTGAAACATGTTTTATTTCTAGGTCCGTCGGACTTTTGGGAAAAAAGTCCGCCAGACCAAGTCTACCGGAAAGTCCGATCATGTGTACGCGGCATTAGACTGACCGTGTATACAAGCCTTTGAGTTTGAACTGAATTTGATTTGGAGGACTGTTCATTAGAAAAAGATATACCTTACATACATATCTTACCCACATTCCTGTATTCCCCTTTTTTTAATTATTATATATTTCTTTTGACTTGAACAACTTTAATTGATTCATTTGATTAGTGATTCATTGCAATAATACTTATTATAAAATAAGAATTCATTATTAAATATTAATTTTGTTAATATCTTATTTATTCATTTTTATATTATTTGTCTGATATATCCCTACTTTCTTTTTATTAGGGATACCTTTATATGTCTATTGTATTTTTATATCATTCTTTGTTTGATGTAACAATGTATTTATTACACTGTTAAGAAAAAACAATAAAATTCTTGAAACAGAAGAAAAAGACATACCAAGAGAATGTAATATACCGTTATGTAAACAAATATCTATATTTTTCCTGAACTTTTTGCTTACCTTTTTGCTTACCTCTCACAGCAGAGAGCAGTCTATACAACTATGGAGACAAGTCCCTTTTTATACTAATCACCACCATGAAATTCACACCCTGTAAACTGGCAAGGACTTTCTCTGGGCTAACCTATAATTTATGCTATAGGTGTGTATAGCTTGTACAGCCTGTTTAGGGACAACACCCAATAAAAATGTATAGAAATAATTTGTATATTAATTTTACGTGTGCTATACCACGGCATTCATACATATGCAATTCATTTGGGAGAAAAAAACTAAAGGAAAATTGCATCAGATATTTTAAAGAAGCAATCCAGATAGCAGTGTTTTTTTTATAAAAAAATGTCCTTAAGTCCATGCTCACATTGGAGTGGGTTAAAAATCGTGCAAGTTCAGCTGAACGATTTCAACCCGGCAATGCACTTCAGGGTCAATTTGACAGACTTCTGTGTGGGTTCCTATACAAGTTGCCCCTCCCCAAAGTCGCCAAAAGTAGTACAGGAACTACGTTTGGGAATTGGGATTCGGATGGTGCGCTTTGAGGATGTTGAGATCAGGACTCTGTGGGGGCCAAACCATCACTTCCAGGCTTCCTTGTTCTTATTTACACTGACAATAGTTCCTAATGACATTGGCTATATGTTTGGGTTCATTGGGACCAGTCACACACCTCTCAGATGATATGGCATGATGGTTAAATATCTGTGTGTATTTCTCAGCATTGAGGACACCAAACTTGCAAGGAACCTCCACCATGCTTTACCGTTGGCTGCAGACACTCATTATTGTACCTCTCCACAGCCCTTCAGCAAATAAACTGTCTCCTGCTGCAGAAAGTTTGGATTCATCAGTCCAGGACACCTGCTAAAAATTTTCTGCCCAGTTCCTATGTTTTCGTGCATAATTTAGCCGCTTAGCCTTGTTTCCGCATCAGAGGTTTGGCTTTTTGGCCACAATTCTTCCATGAAGACCACTTCTGACCATACTTTTCTGGACAGTAGATGGGTATACCTGGGTCCCTGGTTTCTGTCATTTCTGTGCTGATGGTACTGCTGGACATCTTCCAATGTTGAAGGAAAGTTAGCATGATGTTTCTTTCATCTGCTCCATCAAGTTTCCTTGGTCAACCACTGCGTCTATACCTGCTTAGTATATATGGTAATTATACACTTGGCTCCAATCACACAAACTCCCTGAATGTGTCCAAATGTACAGAGCATGGAAGTGTAAGAATTGATGCTGGTTTGGAGACAAAGGGTAGTCACACCAAATATTGATTTGGTTTAGATTTTTCTTCTGTTTGCTCATTTTGCCTTTTGTAAATATATAAAAAAAATAAACAATTGACTAAAACCTTTGCATGGTATTGTATGTCAGGCTTCACTCCTGTGACTCACAGGTGCAGATTAATGTTTTGTACACAGACATTCTGACAACAAAATCCGTTGGGTTTTTTCCGACTGATTTTGTCCTAAACTGGTGTTGCATACACACGGTCGGACAAAGCTGTCGGAAAATCTGATCGTTCGGAATGTGATGACGTTCGTTCGTTACAACGGGACTATGTTGAGGCTAGTAGCCAATAGCTTTGGTCTCGTAATTTGATGTGCGCATGTGTGGCACTTTGTCTGATCGGAATTCTCTACAAACGATCGGAAAAAGTCAGATTGGATTTTTTTGTCAGAAGATTTGAGATCCTGCCCTCAAATTTTTTCAGTCGGAATTTCTGATGGAAAAAGTCCAATAGAGCACACACACGATCAGATTTTCCAACAATATAATCCGATCGTACCTTTTCCGTTGGAATTTCTGACCGTGTGTACAAGGCATCACTCTGTGCTGCAGCAGGCTCTAAGATGGAGACCAAGCTGTGAGATGAGGGACATAAAGCACAACAGTCTCCGTCACGGTCATTACCTCCTATCCAATTGCCTGCTATATATTACCAGTGTCTCAACCTAGGAGGTTAAATGTAAATCACTTTAAAGCGGAGGTCCACCCTAAAGTGGACCTTCCGCTCATTGGAACCCCCCCCCCCCTCCGGCGCCACAATTGGCACCTTTCAGGGGGAGGGGGGTGCAGGTACCTGTACAGTACAGGTATCTGCACCCACTTCCGGCGTAGATTCTGCCCCTTTCCGCAGAATCTACGCCCCTTTCCGAATGTCCCCCGCTGCCTGCTGGGAAACACACGGATCCCAGAGACAGCGGGGACCATCCTTATTGCGCAGCGCGACTCGCGCATGCGCAGTAGGGAACCGGGAAATGAAGCCGAAAGGCTCCACTTCCTGATTCCCATACCCAAGATGGCGGCGGCAGCACCCGAGAGACGATCGAGAGATCGGCTTCCGGTGACGACATCGCGGGCACGCTGGGCGGGTAAGTGTCACTATTTTAAAAGTCAGCAGCTGCAGTATTTGTAGCTGCTGGCTTTAAAAAAAAAAAAAACGGCAGATTCCCGGCGGACTCCCGCTTTAACTCCCAAGATACTGTCCATGAGATAGACCATAGTTACAATTGGTCTCTCACTTAAACTTAAACTTCTGCCCAGTAAAGGACAAAGACAACTTCTTGGTGACTTAAGTCTTCTCTTTACTTAAAACATAAAAGGAATCGACAAGTTCCATACACTTGTTTAATTATACAATTCTTCTTTCACAGCTGGTATAAAGGAAGAATAATAAACATTGGCTGTGCATTAGGCTGTGCTGTTATTTAAAACACTGTCCCTAATTGTATATTACAGGGCTCAAAATTTCAAGTCCTGAGCTACTAGCCAGGACTCAAGGGTTACTTGCAATCAGTTGCCCCACCCAACCCTGTCCGCCCTAATTCCACCCCTAAACACACCCTCATAAATTATCTCATGAAATGACAGTGAAATGTTTTATGCAGAATTAAGTTATAAAAAGAAATATTGATAACATTTACTTCATCCGCGCCCACCAATGCAGCCTGCCTGTACCCACCAATGCAGCCTGTGTCCACCAATGCAGCCTGTGCCCACCAATGCAGCCTGTGCCCATCAATGCAGCCTGTGCCCACCATGCAGCCTGTGTCCACTATGAAGCCTACCTGTGCAGGGGAGGAGAGGAGCAGGAGAATCTCCTGGATGATCGGAGCACAGGGAACACAGCGATAACAGCTTTTATTTCAATTGCTGTGTTCCCACCACTCAACGTCATATACAGCCCCTTTGATTGACAGATCGTCCATCCTAGGATTGGATGGGTGATCTGTCTATCAAAGTCCCAGGACCAGGAGGAGGGACTGTATCTGACAGCGAGCGGCGAGGAACACAGCAATTGAAATGAAAGCTGTTATCATTGTGCTCTGAATACCTGGGAGGCTCTCTCTCTCTTCCTTCCCCTCCGCAATCACTGGAAAAAGAACTCCCCTTCAACCCAGGCTGCCAGCTTGCCAGCCCTCAAAATCCACCCACAACATTTGAGCAGGCGAGTGGGATTTTTGAGGGCTGGTATACTAAATAGGTGCAATAGAGAACCGGTGCTGCACATGCTGTACCTGAATTGGTAATAATGTCAAATGTATATAGCGACAAAGTCCATGGTTTTCTTGTCAAACGGCCCTTTTGTAGGGATGGTGACCTTATGAAAGAGAGCAACATTACAACGCCGGTCCTCACTGATCTACTCAACATCTCAGACTCCCAGAGTTCGCCCCCCCCCCCCCCCCCGCATATACAGGCTGGCCAATATACAGGGGTATTCCTGGCCAATATACAGGGGTATACCTTGTATCGAAAGGTGTCTATATGTCAAAAATTATACAAGGGTGGTAGAGAGGAGCGACATATGTATGGGACTAGGGGGGAAGTAGAATAAGTGTGGGTAGAACTTCAAAGAGAGGAAGTAAGTGGGAAATGAATAGTGGCAGCATGTTATAGGCCACCCAACATGAAGGAGAAGGAGCTGGAATTACTATCTCAGTTAGAAATGGCAGGGAAACAGGGCAATGTAATCATAATGGGGGACTTCAATTACCCTGATATTGACTGGGCAGAGGGAACAACTCACTCATTAAAGGCCCGTCATTTCATGAATGTTTTACAGTACAACTTCATGTCCCAATTGGTGGATTCCCCAATTAGAAAGAGTGCCCTGTTAGATCTATTAATTATGAACGATCCCAGTCTGATCCCAGATGTGGAGATACATGACCACTTGGGATCTAGTAATCATAGGATGATTGCGTTTTGCATGAATCGCAGGAAAAGGAGGCATATAGGTAGTACAAAAACACAAAATTTCAAAATAAATGAATTTTCCTGAACTACGTTCATTGCTACATGACATTAATTGGGACCAAATTCTGGAATCATTGAATCCAGAAGGGAATGCTTTAGGAACATATTAAACAAATGTACCAAACAGTCTTTTTTCAGCCTTACCGACTATGTAACTATGTAACAGTTTCAACCCCCTCAAAGTCAGACAATGTGACACATCTGCAGTGGAAGTATATCATACATGATCCGACCTAACAGCATCAGCCATAGAAAAAATAAAGTAACAATCACACCAGAATAGGCAACAACAAACAAAACAAGAAGAAATTTCAAGAGCAGTTTACCTTGACTATCTTTGGACCATGTCCCAAGCAACCAAGAATGGTTCAGGATTATTTCTGAGGGTTAATGAAAATCTGTGATGAGATTAAAGATCCCAAATTATATCACATGGTGTTGTTTTAAGACTTTATAGTTTAATGGTTATATTTTAATTTATTTATGTATGCCACATATGAACCGAGCATCTAAGATGTATTTATTTATTCCCATTATATTTGTATTGAACATAGAGCACATATGTCAAACACAACAAAGTTCAGCCCGCCAGGCCATTCTGTTACCCGCGCACCTCTCCTACAGCTGCAGCTCCACCCTTATCTCTATCTCTTCCCTCACCTTGTCTCAGAAGTCGGCAGCAGAGAGGATGACATAATTCCTCTGCCAGATCCTACGCTTCTCTGTGCAGCCGCAGAGAGGCTCACCCATGCCCCCTGTCTCACTAATTGGCAGCAGAGAGGAGGACAAGACTCCTCCTACACACTCTGCACCTTTCTCTGCAGCCACATCACCACATCGTTTCTGCCTCCCTGGGTCGAGCATTCAGCAGACACCAGCAGCAGATTCCTTCCCTCTGATTCTCCTCCAGACCCTGCACTTTCCCAGCTCCGCCCTCAGCTTCTTCCTGGCAGCAGCACATGGTAAGGGGGGGGGGGGGGGGTGCACTGTGATGTAAGGGAGGGAGGGAGGAGGACTCTTGATTTCTGACCATAGGGGCTTTCTCTGGACATGTAGTCTTAGGCCGCGTACACACGGGCGGATTGTCTGCCCAACTAAGTTCGTCAGACAATCCGACAGACAGTCCGTCCAACTTTCGAATGAACGGACTTGACCACACACGATGAACAGACAGTCCGCCGAAAGCTTGCGCAATGACGTGTACGGCACGTACGACGGGACTAGAAATTCGACGTCCAATACACTGCAATGCAACCTTCGGGCGTGTAAATCCTTTCTGAGCATGCGCCATACTTAGTCCGTCGAACTAGCCTACTCACGAGCGGATTGTCCGCTGAACCGTGTTTCAGCGGACAAAATTACGGAAATTCCAAAAGACTAAGTCCGTCAGACTGTCCGCTGAAAAAGTCCGCTGAAGCCCACACACGAGCGGATTGTCCGCTGAAACACGGTTCAGCGGACTAAGTTGGGCAGACAATCCGCCCGTGTGTACGCAGCCTTACAGATATAACTAGCCCTTTGAGGGCAACCATAATTTTGATGTGGTCCGCAATGAAATTGAGCTTGACACCCGTGATAAAGGGATTAACAGCGCTGTCATTTTTTATTTATATTTATAAGAGTATCTAAAATACCTTAGTGGCGGCAGCTGCACACTTTTAGGCATTCATTTCTATGTTTTCTCCATGGCACAGGCTTATTGGTTATATCTTAGTGACAACTGTAACATCTATGGGTGTTTTATCGCTTTCCTCATTACTGCTGTCACCAAGACAAGGGGAAATCTCCCCAGTGGGGACACAGATAACAATAAAAATAAGACAGGGGTTCTAGCACTTAACCACTCTATACAAAGCTATTACAATTTTTAGCTATAGATACACTTTACCTTTGAAAATGTAATCTGTCTCAGTGAAAAGTATGAAAGCTGGGAAAATAACAGTTTGTTAATTAGGTCAGGGTAAATATAGATAATAATAATAATATGATAAATGAAGGGTGTGTTAGAGAGGACAGTCTTCCATTGTGCTGAATGGATATAAATGTCATGACTTGTCTGTGGGAGTTTATTGGGTGTGGGCATTGCTTTAGCACTGCTTCTACTAGTATTACATAAGACAATAAATTGAATGGCATTGTTGACACCTATCAATGTGGTACAATGCAATTAATGGAATATTGCAGAACACCACTTAAAGCGGTTCTGCACACACGTTATTTTTTATACTGTTTAAAAGTAAATTCATGCTAAAGTCAGACATACTTGTACTGAAGCTTCCCGGTATCCTGGTCCTTTTCCTGTCTAATCGATAGTTTTAAAAATCATGCCCAGCAGATGTCATCTTGCTTGTGGGCATTTGAAGCCCACAAGCAATCACTTCCTTGTTCCACCAGCATTCCTTGCTGGATCCCACACATGCTCAGTGGCAACTGCGCCACGCGGCGTAATCTTCGATATGGCCATCGCAACGGGTGCCCTACCTAACAATGGCGAATTTCAAAACGCACTCCAAACGTGGCTGGTGTAATGACGTCATGCGTTGAAATCACGCGAGATTTCACATAGGACCTCCGCACTGACTCCTGGGATGAATTACATGAGATCCCAGGAGACAGTGCGGCGATCACCGGACATGATGCGGATATCCACACAAACACCACCCACAGCCGCAGGGAATGAAAACTAAGATTACAAACATGAACAGGTACGATAAAAAAAAAGGCCATTGTGCACTCTTTGCTGCATTTATAAACGAATGAGCCTAACTTTTGAAAGTGTGTGCAGAACCGCTTTAAAGAGAACCTGTCACCGGGCCTCTCTTTGTGTTTTAAACACTTGCAACACTAGAAAATACTTACAGTTTACCATACAACACTTCTGGGGATGTCAGATCCCTGTCCATGCCAGCTCCATGTTTGCTCTCTTCCCTCCCTCCACTCATTCATCAGTTGTGTCTGTGTGTATTATTCCAGCCTTTACCACTGCTATGGTCTCCACTGTTTAAGGGCAATTAGTCTGCAAAATATATGTGTAGCCCTCTTTTGGGAGGGTTATGAGAAATGACTCAAAACAGGATATTGTGATAAACCTGTAAGTAAATAAAAGAAGCAAAACCTTCTACCTACCACCTCCTCCTTTCTCCTAAAGAAAAAAGAGCAGGCGGCGAGAGTGAGTGGGCGGGTAGTGCACTGAGCGAGCATTAGCCTCTCCAGCTGCAGTGAGGGTCAGCATGCACCGGACAGAAGGATTAGTGGAGTCAAGTACTGGAACTTGTTCCGGTACTTGGCTCTGCTGCATGACGCAGCCTGGATTCACAGGACACTGGGACTTACTTGAAATTCTGGGGCAGTCCCAGGGATTCCAAGAAGTCTGGGAGGTATGCACGTGGGATAATAACAGTAGGACATACACACAGTTACACAGCAGGCGAGGCTGAAAAAAGACACAAGTCCATCAAGTCCAACCTATGTGTGTGATTATATGTCAGTATAACATTTTATATCCCTGTATGTTGCGGTCGTTCAGGTGTTTATTTAATAGTTTCTTGAAACTATCAATGCCTCCCGCTGAGACCACCGCCCATGGAAGGGAATTCCTCATCCTTGCCGCTCTTACAGTAAAGAACCCTCTACGTAGTTTAAGGTTAAACTTCCTTTCTTCAAATTTTAATGCGTGGCCACGAGTCTTGTTAAACTCCCTTTTGCAAAAAAGTTTTATCCCTATTGTGGGGTCACCAGTATGGTATTTGTATATTAATAATGGATTCATCTATTATTAGGATTCAGATTGAGAAGTTATGGGCAGCTACAGTTAAATGACCAGAACACAGGAACAATTACCTGATAGACTCTGCCTTTGGCCTGGATAAAATACAGCAGTAGCTTCTGTATGTGGATATATGGCCTCCAAAATCCTTTCTATGTACTTCCTTCCTTTGGGGTTTTTAATCTAGCCTCCCAGGGACAGGGAAATGCATATATAATTAATTAACGGTGTAATATTTAGAGCACAAGTATACACAAATACAAACAGTGGAGGGCACCAGATCTCTACATATGAGATGGCTATCCCTACTGCAATAATTACTGTGTAGCCAGGAGCGGTCTATGGTTTTCTGACTTTTGCAGACTGTCCATTGCTATTCTAGCCTTGCTCCTATGTCCCCCTAGTGCTGGATCTGAATCACTGACATCACCTTCTAAAGCACAGAGCAAGACATTATGTAGTCCACTGGATAGGCATTGCTGATCTTGCAGAAGTGACTGGGAACTGCATCTCTCAGCAGGCCGTCTGCTCTGCAGGGAAATTGTGGGAGAGACTATATAGGGATCTGTGGACCAGGCCCGCGCTCTCTAGCTTCCTGGATCTCACCATGTAAGCACCACTTTGCCGCTGTGCAAGACAATTGCGGCCTAGAACACGACACACAGCCACCCACTCCAGCCCCAGCTAGTCCAGACGTTGCAGCATGTCCTGGCAGAAGGACATGCTGCAGCAGCGATGAACACCACGGAACCGGTTTGCTGAATTAGCAGACTGATCTCTTTCTCTGCCCTCTGAGGAAGGAAGAATCATTTGTTGATCCCATCTGGAGGTTTGAGGTCTATCAGGATTGGTGAGGGGGCTTGCTCCCACAGATCCCATTGCCTTGCTGAGAACTACAGTGTACATGTGACACTCACTTGGATTACAAATAGCATTGCTATCAACTGGGATTTACTATCTTGCTTGTTCATCACCACTTTGCTGCAGCCAGGAATATTTGTTCTATGAGCCGGTGAAGACAGTGCAAGGCCTTGCTTTTGAGACAGTGTTGTTGGTACTTTTAAAGGGGACACTTTACTGGTCAATATAGTATACAATCTCTCGTTAGGATGAAGGTATTATAGGTCAACCTGTGCCCCCCCTAGGGTTGCCACCTGTCCAGGATTCACCCGGACAGTTCGGGTTTGGAATCATTCGTCCAGGTTTCAGACTGTCTGAAACCCCGACACATTATTTAGACTGGACTATGGCTTCCCAGCAGCCTCAGATCCATCTGGATAAGAGGTGCTGACTGCCAAGTGATCTCACCATCCATCCATCTGTCTGTGACTGAAGTCTCCCCCTTCTCTCTCTTGCCTCTGAGTGAGTACACTAAGGCAAATCAGGGTTTTCAGAGCACCCCTTACATCAGAGTTCCCCTTTACATCAGAGGCCGCAGTGTTCCCCCTTACATCAGAGTCCTCTCCGTACATCAGAGTTCTCAGTGTTTCCCCTTAAATCAGGGTTCCCAGAGCATCCCTTATGTTAGAGTTCCCAGAGTTCTCCCTTACGTCAGAGTCTGCAGAGTGCCCCCTTACAGTGAAAGGGAACTCTGCAAGTTCAGATGTAAAAGGGGAACTCTGTGGACTCTTGTTATTAACTTCATATGATTAGAAATGTTATTTAGTAGCAAAATATATGTATAGTTTATACTATAAAAAAAATTGCTGTGCACTGCTAAAGTGTTCGGGTTTGACTTGAAGAAAAGGTGGCAACCCTAGCCCCCCCTTTAAAGTAGACACATCTCCTTATATCCATTGATTGCTTTCCTACATAATCCCATGGTGATTCTGTATATTGTTGT
The DNA here is from genome assembly GCF_037356315.1 of Lithobates pipiens. Lineage (NCBI taxonomy): Eukaryota > Metazoa > Chordata > Amphibia > Anura > Ranidae > Lithobates > Lithobates pipiens. The sequence goes on from NW_027507903.1 coordinate 557,406,551, forward strand.
CATTTATGTATCATTACTAATTGTTTTTGCTGCAAGTGTTATTTCAACCTAGTCTTGGCTGAACCCAGGATTTGGCTGAATAATTCTCGTTTAAACCTCTCATCTCAAATAAGTAAAGACAAAGAGAGTTGAAACTATTTGCTTTGTGTCTGTTTGTCATTTAAAGGTATACACAGTATGTCTGAACCTAGAGTGTCAGAAAGGCTGGAGAGTTCACAGGGTCATGGTGGCATAGGAGAACATGCATTATCAAGCAACCCCCGAGGGGGCAGTGCTACAACCAGAGAACTCCTGGCTTATAGCATGCAGAGGAGGGGTCACTGCTGTCATCTCAGAGAGTGAGCCTAAGGAAGGTGCAGCACAGTGGTAATATAGCATGTGCTAAGTGTGGAGTCTGGGACAAGGGATAAGGTTTGTTATACTGTAGATGAATTACAAATATGGTATAATTTTACACAGTTACATTGGTCCAACTTGGATCAATGTAACTCTGTATATACGTTACTATACCTGGCCGATGTCCCTGGAAGTCCTACTTCAATACCGCTACACCGGTGACCTTTTTGCTTCTGGGTCCCGTGCTCAGTGGCTGGCCTGTTGCATTCTGAAACCAGGAGGTCAGTTGCTCAGCACAGAGGCCTTTAGGAAAATGTTATGCATCTTCTAAATGATTGCAACGCGTAGGACAATACAAAATATACATCAGAACAAAACAGTAGTTATTAAATAGATCTTAACTATCTTCACAGGTTACATCCTGTTCTGTGAACTCACGTGCACCAGGCTTCCCTCGAAAAAGATCTCTTACCGGCAATGGTCATCCTACCAAGGAAAGGGTAGAAAACAGGGTAAAGGAAAAAAAATACAACGAACAGGGATACAAGCCTCCAGGAATGAGGCTTCAACCTCAACTCTACACACTATTATTCCCAAGTTACTACAACCCCAAATTCAAACCCTTTTCCCCCACAAATCTTTTAATACAGACGACTCCAGATTCCAGCAGACAAGGAAATCTTGATGCGCTTGTGCACAAAAAACACCTCTGCCCAGCACATCATAAATAATAGTGAGCTACACCATATTGATACACCTACCCTTAACATCGTTCGTACTAACCCCTGAAGAGGAACATTTCCTCCAGTTAGGACTTGGTTTCTCCCCATCAGAGTCAATTAACATCTATGAAACAAAGACTTATACTTATTTGCCCGGAATCCTACCTACGGTTTCATTTTTGATCCAGATAGGAAGAAGTTAAATCTTGAAAAAGAGTTGGCAGAAAGGACTAAACATTTCTCTATGCAGGAATTTAGAGCCATGCGGGATCTAATGTTACTTTATGAAGAGCCACTGACACATTCGACCTGAATGACCATACTAGATGGGTTGATTTGGCCCCAAATTTGGGGCACTGATCCATCCAGACCAGAGGCAACTAGTAAAAAACTTAAATTAAAATCTCGATCATTTCTAGATTTAATGACATGTCCCTCAATTTGTGCTTTTCTATACGAACCCATCACATATTAAAAAAAAAAAAAAAAAAACCCGGACTCAATACTACAACACCACGGATACCAACATTTTATACGTTGCCCAAAACCCATAAAAATCTGACAACACCACCGGGTCGACCAATAGTGTCTGGCATAGGGTCTTTGACTAAAAATGGCAACAAGCTGGTGGATACTTTTCTCATGCCACACGTTCTTCGTTTACCTTCATACATCAAGGACACTACAGATTTACTCAAACATATTGAGGATGTCCAGATCCCACCGGACCTCCTCGTGGCTATCGATGTCGAAGCGATTTACTCGAGCATTCTCCATGAGCAGGGCGTCCAGATGGCTGGTACATTCCTAATGGACCAAGATCATACGACATGGCCCATGAATAACTTCATTTTGAAGTTATTGGCGTTCATACTTACCAAAAACCATGGGCACATCTTGTGCTCCTTCTTATGCTAATCTTTATTTAGGAGGTTGGGAAAGGTCAATATTTGGTGACGAATCCTAAGGCCGCGTACACACGGGCGGACTGTTCGCCCAACTTTGTTTGTCAAACAGTTTCGGCAAACAGTCCGCTCAAAATTAGCATGGACGGACATGGCCACACACGGCACTTTTTGAGCGGACTGTTTCAGCGAACTGTTTGCCAAACAGTTCGCTCAACTTTTGAAATGAACGGACTCGCCCACGTAAGGCGGAGGCAAATCCGCCCATTTCGAGCGCGTGTACAGGTAGGCGGGGCCCACGAAGGAGACGTCGCGGGCTCCGCCGCCTGGAATGAACTTAAAGGGGAACACCAACGCCGAAAAAAATCGGCGTGGGGTCCCCCCAAAGTCCACAACAGACCCTTGTCCGAGCACGCTACCCGGCCGGCCAGGAAAGGGGGGCGAGCGAGCGCGCCCCTCCTCCTGAGCCGTACCAGGCCGCGTGCCCTCAACATGGGGGGGGTGCCTTGGGGAAGGGGGGGCCGCGCGGCCCCCCCACCCCAAAGCACCTTGTCCCCATGTTGATGAGGACAAGGGCCTCTTCCCGACAACCCTGGCCATTGGTTGTCGGGGTCTGCGGGCGGGGGGCTTATCGGAATCCGGGAGCCCCCTTTAAGAAGGGGGCCCCCGGATACCGGCCCCCCACCCTATGTGAATGAGTATGGGGTACAATGTACCCCTACCCATTCACCTGTGAAATAAAGTACAAAAAAAAACACAACACAGAGAAAAAATATTTTATTGCACAGCTCCGGGGGTCTTCCGTCTTCGGGGGTCTTCTCGCCGGACTCCTCCGCTATCTTCGTGTAGCTCTTTTACTAGCGGAGGAGCCCGGCTTTCTTCCTCCCCGCCGCCGGCCTCTTCTCCCGACTTCGGGGGTCTTGTCCCCCTCTTCGGTTCTTCTGCCGGGCCACCGCGCCTTCTTATAGCTCTTTTACAGGCGGTGGCCCGGTCTTCTGTCGCCGCTGCCTTCCGTTCTTCTGTCGCCGCCTTCGGTTCTTCTGCCGGGCCACCGTGCCTTCTTGTAGCTCTTTTACAGGCGGTGGCCCGGTCTTCTGTCGCCGCTGTCGCTGTCGCCGTCGCCGCCTTCCGTTCTTCTTCTTCTTCTTCTTGTTCTTCTTCTTCTTCCCCAGGAGATGTTGACACGTCGCTCTCTCCGGCCGGAATGCCAGAGCCGCGCTGTGCGGTCACTTATATAGTGACAATGGGGCGGTGTCACATGGTATATGTCACATGGGTTGGTCACATGGGTTGATGTCACATGGAGACTATGACATCGTAAGGGGGCGGGGTCACCATGTGACCAACCCATGTGACATATACCATGTGACACCGCCCCATTGTCACTATATAAGTGACCGCACAGCGCGGCTCTGGCATTCCGGCCGGAGAGAGCGACGTGTCAACATCTCCTGGGGAAGAAGAAGAAGAAGAAGAAGAAGAAGAAGAAGAACGGAAGGCGGCGACGGCGACAGCGACAGCGGCGACAGAAGACCGGGCCACTGCCTGTAAAAGAGCTACAAGAAGGCGCGGTGGCCCGGCAGAAGAACCGAAGGCGGCGACAGAAGAACGGAAGGCAGCGGCGACAGAAGACCGGGCCGCCGCCTGTAAAAGAGCTATAAGAAGGTGCGGTGGCCCGGCAGAAGAACCGAAGAGGGGGACAAGACCCCCGAAGTCGGGAGAAGAGGCCGGCGGCGGGGAGGAAGAAAGCCGGGCTCCTCCGCTAGTAAAAGAGCTACACGAAGATAGCGGAGGAGTCCGGCGAGAAGACCCCCGAAGACGGAAGACCCCCGGAGCTGTGCAATAAAATATTTTTTCTCTGTGTTGTGTTTTTTTTGTACTTTATTTCACAGGTGAATGGGTAGGGGTACATTGTACCCCATACTCATTCACATAGGGTGGGGGGCCGGTATCCGGGGGCCCCCTTCTTAAAGGGGGCTCCCGTATTCCGATAAGCCCCCCGCCCGCAGACCCCGACAACCAACGGCCAGGGTTGTCGGGAAGAGGCCCTTGTCCTCATCAACATGGGGACAAGGTGCTTTGGGGTGGGGGGGCCGCGCGGCCCCCCCTTCCCCAAGGCACCCCCCATGTTGAGGGCACGCGGCCTGGTACGGCTCAGGAGGGGGGGCGCGCTCGCTCGCCCCCCTTTCCTGGCCGGCCGGGTAGCGTGCTCGGACAAGGGTCTGTTGTGGACTTTGGGGGAACCCCCACGCCGATTTTTTTTCGGCGTTGGGGTTCCCCTTTAAGTCCATTCCAGGCGGCGGAGCCCGCGACGTCTCCGTCGCGGGCCCCGCCTACCTTCACACGCGCTCGAAATGAGCAGACCTTCCTCCGAGCGGGAACAGTTTGCTCATTTCGAAAGTATCCTACACACGGGCGGACTGTTCGCTCAAACACAGTTTCAGCGGACAGTTTTTCGGAATTTCCCAAAGACTTTGTCCGTCAAACTGTCCGCTGAAACTGTCCGCTGAAAGCCCACACACGAGCGGACTGTCCGCCCAAACACTGTTCAGCGGACAAGGTTGGGCGAACAGTCCGCCCGTGTGTACGCGGCCTTACAGCAATTCTTGAACCATGTCCTTTGTTGGCATAGGTTCACAGACGACCTGTTTGTAGTTTGGACCGGTGCCAAACAAGGTCTAAAGGCCTTTATTGACATTTCCTCTGGTTCGCAGTATTCCATATGCCCAGTATCTCAGATTGAGATGTAACTGCACAGAGGATAGGGATTTTTGTGCTCAGGCGAATGATTTACGTGAACGTCTTTTGGTCCAAGGCTACAGTTTGAGGAAGGCCTTTAATAAGGCCTTCCCCCGTACTCGATCATCTTTACTGTACGGCCCTCCATGTTCCAAACAACTTTCAACTATTAAAGTTGTGACAAAATTTTCTACTCATCATCAGCAACTTCGCAGCCTCTTATCTGAACATTGGCATCTTTTAACAGAACACCACATATTAGGTAAATATGTAAGGTCCACCCCTGAGCTTGTGTTTAGGAAAGCTACCACACTCAGGGATAAATTTATTCACGTTCGATGGAGGGCCCCCGTGACACTTTAAAATGTGGACAGTGTCCAAAATGCCCATGGATATTAGAGGGGGAATCTTTTATTCTCCCCAATGGAGAAAACTTTTCACCCTCTCAACATGCTAATTGCGGTACTAGAGGAGTAGTGTACCTGATGGTATGTGCCTGCAAGTCCTTCTATGTGGGCAAAACCATCAGGGAACTACAAGAAAGACTGGGTGACCATCTTTATTATTCCACTAATGGCAAGCTAACTACTGTTGGTCAACATATTGAGATCCATCATAGATTCCAATCCGAGAATTTCAAATTTATGGTACTGGAAGTAATTCCACAAGATCCTAGAGGTGGGGATTGGGATTGTGAAATCCTTAGACGTGAGTCCCTTTGGATCGAGCGTCTCAATGCCCTTACAACCCCAGGCTTAAATGAAGCCCATTCATATAAATATTTCCTGTAATTGACTTTTTCGCCAGTTTGGGTTTTGGATCGGCTTTTTTTTTTTTATTACACAAGTTTTGGGTTTATCTTTCTTTTTATTTTGATCTGTCCTTTTTCCATGGCTAATAGCCATCAATTTATATTTGGAATTCGCAATTATTTTTGTTGTTTGTTTACTGTTAATCAATATAATCCTTTAATAATCCCCTTCAGATACTGTTTTGTAGTGTCATTTTCCTGAAGGGAATGTGTGCACGCAGTTTGTGACTTGTGCGTGCGCATTGTAAGGACTGAACCCGGAAACATTCCTGCCGTGCGTCAGGTTGGGGCGGGCTGGCGTCTTTTCCAGTGGGCGCGCCCCTCCTTCCTTTTTTCTTCCCTATGACACTGATTACGGCACTCTTCAGCGAGAGGGCTATGTGCGAGCAGCCTGCAATTGGTGCGTGCGCATTACACACAGCGTTGGCTTCGTTGGACGCCGCTGTGACGTCCTTACACTTCCGGGTTGGGGGCATTTAAGGCACTCTACTGAGTGCATGTGTTAGAGCGGCATCAACCAGGACTAGACGATTTGTTAGACATAACAAGGTATCATCTATAGGGGCACAGGAGCCCCCTCTTCCTTTTTTTTTTCCTCCCTTTTTTTTATCTAGCCTCTGTTTTTCCCTTGGGTTGTGTGGGAGGTGAGGCTGGATGGCTGCTTTGTTGCCAGACTGGACTCACCTTTCTTACCACCGATACCTGTTAAGAATGACTTATTGGGAACCTTTACTTTAGTTAACACTTATAATTTCACAACGATATCGGTCCTTATTTATATTGTTTCCTTTTTCTTTTTTTTTGATCTTTACTGGTAGATAACCCCGGATGACCTGTCAGCCTAGGCAAGTGGGCCTTGGCGGTCTCTACTTTTAAAGGATTCTGCCCATCCTGGTTGTTAATTAATTTCAAGGTCCCTATAGGGTATGTTAACAATTTTTAGCTAGTACACAATCTTCATAAATTGTTGTCTACCTTGACCCATAGATCAGATTGGTGCCTTTTGTGGAATCTTTGGGTGCTTTTATTAGTTTCTATCCTTGATTTTTTTTTCTCTCTCTTTCCTACCCATTCTTGCTTATCTTCCTTTTCCCCATTCTCTTCTCGAGCACCCAAGCATTCCTTTCATCCATGGGTAATCTACTAGTGTCTACCCCTGACATTTATTAACTGATTCAAGCATTATTATTCTATCCTTAGCTGGCTTCTATTTCTCTTTTCTCTGCCCCCCGTGTCCACCTCCAGGGGGGTCACCCCAGTGCAAGGTGTCTCAAGGGTTGTCGCCTGTTGCCACAAAGGTTTGTTTTTTGGGTGAATCACAGAGGTTCTATATGAATAGTCCAAGTTCGATGTCCTACTAATTGTTTTTGTTATTATAGAATTAAATTTTGATAAAACGGTTTTAAAACGGTTTTAAAGATTATGTCTTTTTATAGATGTTATGGGTGACGCCTCTTGAGGTAGTGGCATACAGCTGCGAAACCGGTCGAGGAATACGTCCAACCCCACACCAACGTGTCCCCACATGCCTGTGGGGCCCATTGTAAATTTGTAAACGTAGTATTTTATACTTAAGATCTATTTAATAACTACTGTTTTGTTCTGATATATTTTGTATTGTCCTAAATATGTGTTAAATAAATGTGTTATACTTTTTTATTACTCTTGATTATTATATCTGGGTACCGTAATAGTCCCTATCATCACTAATGCTCAAGGGTACTATTTGGAGTAGCCCTTATATAGAGCTTCCCTCTGTTTTTTCTATACAATTATGGGATGATGGTACCTACCCCTATGCATATCTATGACTCTTTGAGGCAACATTGTTCAAACTCTGATTGGATGAAGTAGAGGGTGTTATGTCACTACCCCACCTCGTCCAAACAAAGAATGCTTTCCCCGTGTTTTATCCCTTTAACCCTGCCATTTTTCATATGTTCCGTTTTTTATTTTTCCCTTACAGCTTTCAGATTGTGAAAGACCCCCCTAAACCATACATTTTCTAAAAGCATAGGACCAGTAGAATGAAAGGAAGGTGCCTACTAACTCATTATGAAATACTTACGTTAGATTGAACTGTTGCAGTGGTCCCCATACACCACTGTGACTGGCGACATGTCTCCTGGAGTTATTTCCGGGTTCACGAGCTTCGGTGCTGTGATTGGCCGGAGTCGCGATGACGTCACTAACGCGCATGTGCGTGGGAGCTGCCGGTCACGGCACAGGTGCTTTAAAAAATGGCACGATCAAGCCGTTTCTTCAGTGTGCATGCGCCGATGACGTTAGCGCAATCCCAAATGATAAATATCTCCTAAACTGTGCAGGTTAGGACATATTTACAGTACTTACAGGTAAGCCTTATTATAGACTTAACTGCAGGTACAAGTGGTGTAACAGGGTTTACAACCACTTTAAAGTGTTGCCTATGGAAAATATAGGGTACTGAAGTTTGTTGCCATTTCAGGGGTGCACGCAAATTTAATGCTTGACATGTTGAGTATCTACTTACTAGGGGAAACCTCATCTTTTATATTTTAGCAAAAAAAGTGGGCAATTTATTATGTTAAAAAGGGGAGGGGAGGGGAAGGGAAAATACTGCTCTAAAACAAAAATACAATAGCTGCTAACACTCAAACAAACAAAGTGCAAAGCAATATACAAAAAATTAGTGTAGCGCTAAAAATTTAACCATGTAAGTGGAGACAAATAAACAAGTGACTAGAAGCTACGGTGCACATAAATACAAGCACTGGTAACTAAAAGCAACCAATACTCATAAGAATATAATACATGTAAACACAATCATAACACAAAAAAGGATTGTGTAAAATGTGAATAAGTATAACACAAATTATGCTAGTGAAACACAATATGATGTCATGAATGATATCACAGTCCAAACGAGTGCAGGAGAAATGGGAAAGTTCTTTTCCCTCCGTTTCAAGATAGACTTTTGAGATATAATCCGGATGATCTGGTTGATATGCCTGTGGACACTTCAAAGGAGTTTACAAATAAGAAGTTTGGTACTCTTACAAGATATGATGGACACACATACCGTATGGCAGTGAGTCAAACAAGCTCATAATCCTTGATTTCTGGTAGTACGAAGATGCCATGCTGGATACGATGATCGATATGCGGCTCTGGATTGTAAGGCCGAACAGCAATGAACACCCGACAGCCAAGCCAGTCTAATGAATGATGGTATAGAGATGGTCACCAGACATGGTTTATTGAAGCATAAAAAAAATAAACAAAATGCAAGATAAGAAATATAAAAGTGATCACGACATGCATAAAAAGATATAAAAGCAATGTGGGAAGCAAAGAGGTGCTATCCCGACGAGTTTCGACTCAATAGGTCTTCCACTGGGCCATCACTTTGCCTCCCAACATTGCTACTGAATTTATAAACTGTCAATGGTACAAGAGGATATGGAACTGCTCCCATGATGGCGGGACCGGATGTAGCGGAGATGGTGTGCATCTCAGGCCTCAATATCAATCCAATGAGAAAGATAACCCGAGACCATAGTCCATCCCACTGTCTGACACCGATGGCTAATTATAAAATAAGGGCCCTTATGAAAAGTAGAGATGGGTTGAGTAAGGGAGGATCACATGATCCGCACTCCAAGCCTCACAGTGAAAAACACTACGAGTGGATGCACCTGGTTAATTTCCGGCAATAGAGAGGATCACATGGTGTCCGCTCAGCCAATCACCCGTGACTATTGTAGACACCCTTGTGAAGTGCATCATACGCACCTACGCTCCCACAACAGGAGTGGGGTGACACCACAGCATCATCACAGAGGGGAACAGGATAGGTGGATATTAGTCCCATGGTCTATATTCCAAGACTCATCATGCTCAATAGGTAAATGTGTGTTGGTCAATTCCGCCAGCAGTAGGAGTACAGGTCACAGGATGACCGCTCAGCCAGTCACCACAAGATGGTGTATCGACCATCCCAAAGCGCATCATACGCACCTACGCTCCCACAACGGATGCAAGGTGACGCCACAGCGCCATCACAGGAAGGTGTAACATGGACACAAATCATCACAGTCACAGGACAAACGCTGTCTCCAATGAAAGCTCAGAAAAAATACACATAAGGCCGCCTAGGACCTGCAGTGTAGATAGTGGTCACGTCACCCTGCTGGTGAATATAAAGAACATCAGAGATGTCTCCCTAACATAAAATGTGAAAGATACAAGCAGAACAGATACTGAACACATAATAAATGGCCAGAACATCACCGATTACTGTGAACACTGATAGAAACATATATGTAAAATGGGACCCTATTTTTAAACCATAGATAGTGGGATCACATATCCGGCAAGGATGCGTCACGACAAGGAACCAACAGGAGCACTGGTGCCAATGAAGCCTGATTAATAAAACAGTTAATGTCCCAATCGACATTCATACCGTGGGGTGAGTAGCACTTAAGCTCATGGATCCAATAAGTTTCAAGCCATGACACACCCCAAAGGCACGAGTCACCCCTCCAGTGGGGGGAAAATTTGTCTATGACCTGAAATTGTGTGCCGGTGAGGTCCCTGTTATGGTGTTAAAAATAGTGTAGTAGGACACTGTGCTTAATACAGCCATGTTTTATCTTGGCTATGTGTTTGTTCACTCTTATTGAGCAAGTCCTCATCGTACGACCCACGTACTATTTCTTGCATGGGTATGTAATTAAGTAAACTATAAACTTGGTAGCATATGTAGTGAAGTGTTTCATATTGTAACTCTGCATGGAGACCATAGAGACAAAGTTGACAGATATTTACGTCTGCCACAGATGTTGTGAAGGCATACATTACACTTTCTACATGGGAAGTAACCCTTTCACTCTTGAAAGAAAGAAACAGTACGTGGGGGATCCAGGGTGTTAGGGGCAATCTCACCCTGACTGGAGCGAGCATCATGAAAGATAATACCGGCCCGGTCAGGGAGGGAGTATACCAGGACCTTATCATTCAACAATATTTTCCACTGCTTGTTAAGAATCTTTTTGATCTCCTTATGTTGTATGGAATAAGAGATAAAGAGAGACCACTTAAATGTGTTCTCTTTCTCTGGTTTAGGACGATCAATCAATAGATCAATCTTTTATATTTTAGCAAAAAAGTGGGCAATTTATTATGTTTATTTTCGCTAAAACTAACTTTAGTGTATTTTTTACTAAAATGCTGTGTTTCCTAAACTGTTGCATCCCGTGACATAAAAAATTGGAACTAAGACTATACTATTCTCTATGGTGTCTGCCATCAGAAAATATTAAATATTTTCACGGTTTTATGTAATCTTCAGGCCTAAAATGATTTTTTTACTATGTTTGCAAAAACACAAAATAGCTCTGACAGTTAAAAGTTTAAGTAACATGATTTGTGGGTGCCTAGAACCTGCCTGTGAATTTGGGGAGCAGTAGGATGAACTCCTGTAAAAGTGACTTATTTTTCCTAACAGCTGCTAGGGATCTATTATTTAGCTAAAGCTATAAACAGGCACTTTATAACGCTAACCAGAGCAGTACAGTTATAAAGCACAATAAAATACATCCGTTGCCAGGGATGAACTGATAACAAACTGTAAATTTCCTGCAAAGTTACTGTAAAGAATTGCAGAGTGCATCAATTCAGCACCCACTGACCCCTGGTGATTGTACTGGGTCACGCAACATTATTCTTGAGTCAGTGTTAAGGTTGGCACCTTTCCAGCAAAATGGGTGATGGGTGTGGCATGCAAACTATAAATTTAATAAAAACACTTAAAAATGTGGTTTTAAGTTTGACTTTATCTTGTTATTACCTCCAAACCTCTTTCCAGAGCACTTAATATAAAGCACAGCATCCAGAATGGGGCAACGGGAAACATCAAAAATACAACACAGCATGCAGAATAAGCAGATGTGGAGTTTTAAACATGCAGCACAGCATGCAGAATAGGCAGATGTGGAGTATTTAACATGCAACACAGCATACAGAATAGGCGGATGTGGAGTATTGAACATGCAGCAAAGCATGCAGAATAGGCAGATATGGAGTATTGAACATGCAGCACAGCATGCAGAAAAAGTGGATGTGGAGTATTGAACATGCAGCACAGCATGCATAATAGGCGGATGTGGAGTATTGAACATGCAGCACAGCATGCAGAATAGGCGGATGTGAAGTATTGAACATGCAGCACAGCATGCAGAATAGGCGGATGTGGAGTATTGAACATACAGCACACCATGCAGAATAGGTCAATGAGGAGTATTGAGCATGCAGAATAGGCCGATGTGAAGCACCGAACATATAGTACATCATGCAGAATAGGCCGATGTGAAGCACTGAACATACAGCACATCATGCAGAATAGGCCGATGTGGATCAATTAACATACAGCACAGTAAACAGCCACAGAAAATGATGGTGCCTGTCATTGATTGATGCAAGCTTCTGCCCCCTTTTGAATACCCGGCACAGATTTATACTATGTTTGGTCAGTATACATTCCAAATTGGCCCTCTGAACGAGGTCTAAATATGACTGCGCAGTCCAATAGTACGCACAGTAACAGAAATAGTCAGACACATCTCCTCCCTTCCTTAGCATAGAGCACTAGAGTGGGATGTCTGGAAGCAGCATTTTCATTAAGAAAAAATTTGTTTTAAGGCATTTCCAAGCAAAAGTCAGTAAGAAATCATAATGTGAAAAAGGGGTAATTGATCCTTAGTTGTCATGGACAACATACAGTGGTGTGAAAAAGTGTTTGCCCCCTTCCTCATTTCCTGTTCCTTTGCATGTTTGTCACACTTAAGTGTTTCGGAACATCAAACCAATTTAAACAATAGTCAAGGACAACACAAGTAAACACAAAATGCAATTTGTAAATGAAGGTGTTTATTATTAAAGGTGAAAAAAAATCCAAACCATCATGGCCCTGTGTGAAAAAGTGATTGCCCCCCTTGTTAAAACATACTATAACTGTGGTTGTCCACACTTGAGTTCAATTTCTCTAGCCACACCCAGGCCTGATTATTGCCACACCTGTTCACAATCAAGGCATCACTTAAATAGGAGCTGCTTGACACAGTAAGGTCCACCAGAAGATCCTTAAAAGCTACACATCATGCCGAGACCCAAAGAAATTCAGGAACAATTGAGAAAGAAAGTAATTGAGATCTATCAGTCTGGAAAGGGTTATAAAGCCATTTCCAAAGCTTTGGGAATCCAGCGAACCACAGTGAGAGCCATTATCCACAAATGGCGAAGACATGGAACAGTGGTGAACCTTCCCAGGAGTGGCCGGCCGCCCAAAATTACCCCAAGAGCGCAGCGACGACTCATCCAAGAGGTCACAAAAGACCCCACAACAACGTCCAAGGAACTGCAGGCCTCACTTGCCTCAGTTAAGGTCAGCGTTCATGCCTCCACCATCAGGAAAAGACTGGGCAAAAATGGCCTGCATGGCAGAGTTCCAAGGAGAAAACCACTGCTGAGCAAAAAGAACATCAAAGCTCGTCTCAATTTCTCCACAACACATCTTGATGATCCCCAAGACTTTTGGGACAACATTCTGTAGACCGATGAGACAAAAGTGGAACTCTTTGGAAGGTGTGTGTCCAAGTATATCTGGCGTAGAAGGAACACTGCATTTCATAAAAAGAACATTATACCAACAGTAAAATATGGTGGTGGTAGTGTGGTGGTCTGGAGCTGTTTTGCTGCTTCAGGACCTGGAAGACTTGCCGTGATAAAAGGAACTATGAATTCTGCTGTCTACCAAGAGATCCTGAAGGAGAATGTCCGACCATCTGTTCGTGTACTCAAGCTGAAACAAACTTGGGTTCTGCAGCAGGTCAATGATCCTAAACACACCAGCAAGTCCACCACCGAATGGCTGAAGAAAAACAAAATGAAGACTTTGGAGTGGCCTAGCCAAAGTCCTGACCTGAATCCTATTGAGATGTTGTGGTATGACCTTAAAAAGGCCGTTCATGCTCGAAAACCCTCTAATGTAACTGAATTAGGACAATTCTGCAAAGATGAGTGGGCCAAAATTCCTCCAGGATGCTGTAAAAGCCTCATTGCACGTTATCGCAAACGCTTGGTTGCAGTTGTTGCTGCTAAGGGTGGCCCAACCAGTTATTAGGTTTAGGGGGCAATCACTTTTTCACACAGGGCCATGATGGTTTGGATTTTTTTTCACCTTTAATAATAAACACCTTCATTTACAAATTGCATTTTGTGTTTACTTGTGTTGTCCTTGACTATTGTTTAAATTGGTTTGATGTTCCGAAACACTTAAGTGTGACAAACATGCAAAGGAACAGAAAATGAGGAAGGGGGCAAACACTTTTTCACACCACTGTATACCCTATAACAGGGATATGCAATTAGCGGACCTCCAGCTGTTGCAAAACTACAAGTCCCATCATGCCTCTGCCTCTGGGTGTCATGCTTGTGGCTGTCATAGTCATGGGAATTGTAGTTCTGCAACAGCTGGAGGTCCGCTAATTGCATATCCCTGCCCTATAAAAAGGACTACCATTTTTTACCCACTGCAAATCTATCATTGTTATACGCTGGTTTGTTTTCACTTTTTAATATAACAATTCCTAATGTGCTGTGGGATCAGGATATAAAGAACTAAAACAATTTGAGACTTCTTTTGGGCTTTACTTACTGTGCCACACGTAAAAGTCTTACAGACACATACATAATTTACAAGATAAAGACACACATAAACCTTAGCACAAAGGATCATGTTTTAAGCTCATATTTGGGCTATTGGGTTTATGTGTCTATGATTTTGGTCTGTGTCATTAAAGGGTAAGTGCACTTTCATGTAAAATGCAGTTATCATTTCTGCGAAGCCCCTCTGACCTAAAGCAACCCTTCCCAACCCATAATACATCCATATCTGCTTCTCATGGCCTAACACAATCTTTACATCCCGAAGGCCAAAGTCTTCTTTCCCCCTGCTGCCACTTGCACAGAAAATCCCCGTAGATCTTTTTAAAGACTGGATAAAAAGAAAAGAGCACAAAACTGGAGATATTTCCCATAATAACCAAAAATGAAAGGTGAAACAAAACTGGCTGTTGCTCATGATAACTCCAGTTTGTCTAATTTTCAAATTTGAATGATTATAGATCCTTTTAGTCCTAAAGACCTGTATCAGCAACTGAAGTATATTTACGTGCTTGCAAGGCACCATGCAATTGTGACACCCCATCACTAAATAGCACATGTGTGCGTCCAACATGTAACTCTGCAGTGTTGATAACAATTCTATGGGCGTAATAGTTGTGTATCTGTTATACAATTATGTCAATCTCAGTTTGCATTTCATCTATTAATTGTGAGCTTAAAAAGTGACTGATCACTTGGCTGATACTGTAGCTGAGTCCTCCCATGACAACCTGTCCTACTATCCTGATTTCTACTAATTAACATTTGTTCTAAAGTTGATGAAACACTCAATGACATTCACACCTGCAAACAAGAAGATAACAAGATATTCCGGTTATTAAAAAAAAAAGCAAAAAACTCATAAGTGTGCTTAGTGATCAAAACTAAATTGACCTCAGCAGCAGTCAACAGCACATCCAAATATCAAATATGAAAACAATATCAAACCAAAAATTGGTACGCTGTGCCTTTAAAAACTCAATTCAACTGTGCAAATACCACTATAATAAAATTCACATATAAAAAAAACTCATATTATGTACAAATATCATAAATAGTGCTGATGTGCAAATAAATAAATAAACAATCAATAAAAAGTTCATAACGTGTCATAAAGTGAAGGTCATTACATAATGTGCAAACACCGCAATATAGCAAGTCCCCTATGAGTTCCATTCCGAGAGCACGTTTTGTAAGTGCAACAAAATTAACCTTGGAACCCAACTAACACAATTGGCCCAATAAATGACTGTAATAGGTTTATAACACATTTCACACAAAAAATACATGGAAAAAAAGGTTGAAATAAAAATACGGTGTACAGTAAAGTACACAGAAGCACAACCACTTGTAGAGGATACACGCACAAGAATGTAGAACTGTGAACAAACTCACCTACTTGGACATGCAAGTTTTGGATAGAGTGGAAGGGGATTAGAATACTTGCCACTTGAGGGCGAGTGTGGAGCCACACTGAACGGGGGGGGGGGGGGGGGGGTTCGGTGGGGGCGGGCGCTTGCAGATGTGTTGAACAGGAGCAGATTCACCTCCCAGCATCCCTTGTCTTAATCTTAGAAGGGCCTAGCATACAGCGGGAGTCGGCAAAGAACTAGATGAGGTGAGGGTGTGGCGGAGAGGGGGGTTTCATGGGGGCTGGCAAAGTTTACTTTTCCTATCAACAAGCTGGTGATTGTTTGCTCGGACCGCTTGGCAACCAATCACCAGCTTGTTCATAGGATAAGTTAACTTTGGCAGATCCCGCTCCCCTGTCCAGTGCTGTAAGTTTCACATCCTAAGTCAGTGAAAGTGTCATTCATTGGTTTTCATTTTTTTTAATGCTATATTTAATATAGCATTCAAATATTTACTTAAAGTGGAGTTCCACCCAAAAGTGGAACCTCCGCTTATATGCTTCCTCCCCCCCCCCCCCCCCCAGTGACATTTGGCACCTTTCATGGGGGAGATGGGAATGGGTACCTGTTTTTGACAGGTACCCTTCCTCACTTCTGGGAGACTTGCGCCTTGGCGCTGTCCCTCTGAAGTTTGGGCCACCTCCTTCCTCCGCCACCAGGTCAGTTAGAATAGTGTATGCTTTATGTTAATATTGTTAAAGTTGTTGTTGTTAATATTTATTTTTGTAACTTAAATCTGGGGATTAGTTCTGGCGACCTGGAGGTCCCCACGGAACTCCCTTCATTTGCAGGGATTTCCTCTTACTTCCTATTTGGTTATGGGACAGGAAGTGAGGGGGAAGCTCCGCAATGGGACACAGATTGTATCCAAAATAAAATAAAAATTGCCTATAGTTCTACTTTAACCACTTCAGCCCTGGAAGATTTGGTCCCTTAATGACCAGGCCTTTTTTTTGCGATTCAGCACTGTGTCGTTTTAACTGACAATTGCGCATTGTACAAAAACAAAATTGAGGTCCCTTTTTCCCCACAAATAGAGCTTTCTTTTGGTGTTAATTGATCCCCTCTGCGATTATTATTTTTTTGCGCCATAAACAAAAAAAGAGTGACAATTTTGAAAAAAAATAACAATATATTTAACTTTTTGCTATACTAAATATAGCGATACCCTCACTTAAGAGGGCCGCAAGTTTGGTTTGGGTCCTGAGCACAGCTCCGCCAACCCCCCGGCAATCTGCACTACCCACTTTGGCACAGTTAGTATCTAGCAATACACATTAAATCGCTTATACTCTAAATATGTGTGTGTGCGTGGGTGGATAACTCAAGCTCATAGACAATCCTTGAAAGTATATAACTGACTTTACTTATTGTTTTTATAAAAGGAATAACATGAATCAAACATTTGGATTGCAACACATAATCAGGTCCCTGCAGTAACCAGTAATAAAGATAAACAGAGTAATCAGCATAATAAAGTATTGCTATGCAACTCTAACGCTGCCCTTTTTCAGCTACTTCCCTGCATGGGTAAACTAACACCCAACACTATCTACCTATGCAATCAGGCCTGACTGATCTAGATGGAAGTCCAGTGAAACAATATTCGCTAGCAATCTTTCGGTGGTGCACTTGAAGAACAACTTTGTAATCCAAACGAATAATAAAGATAAAGCATCT
This sequence comes from Lithobates pipiens, assembly GCF_037356315.1. Taxonomy (NCBI): domain Eukaryota; kingdom Metazoa; phylum Chordata; class Amphibia; order Anura; family Ranidae; genus Lithobates; species Lithobates pipiens. The sequence continues at coordinate 557,423,862 of NW_027507903.1, forward strand.
GTCTTTAAACAGCTCTCACCACCCGGACAAGTCCAAGTCCGGTTTCTCTGCCTTTTCGTCTAGGGACAGGAATCCACCGACCTTCCAGTCTTCAATCCTTCTGGTGTACTGCAGCAAAGATGAGAAAATGTCTCTCAGGTGCAACTAAGCTGGCAGAGAGCTCTTTGGAAAAGAGCACAAGGCCCAGGCTTCAGGCCTTGTGCTTTCAGCAGTTCAGCACAGACCTCCTCTTGCTAGGAGAGAGGGGGGGGGGTGTCCAAAGAGAAAGAACTAGGCCTCTCCCCCTCCTTATATGCCCTCCCCCATAAGTCTCTGGGGCATGACTCAAAACATCCTGGGAACCAGCGGGGTTCTGGGAACAGTAGTTTTATAGTCCTTAAAGAGACCCCGCTACACACTCCCCCCACTGAAACTCTTTGGTCCCCAAAGATAAACTTTTAACACATATCCTGTACCAATTTTGAAAGTGCTGGGTATGATGTTGGTACAGGGAATTTCCACCAGAACTCAGAGGTGGGATTCCCTGTCCCACAGGTCACACTGACATGAGTGGCCTGCCTAACTGTGCCAGAGAGTGAGCTGGGGTTGCCCTCCACCAAATGGTCAGTGGAGGGATTAGAGCGTTCAGCACTTCTTCTAGCAGTCACAACAGAGTCCTCAGAGCTCTCCCCCATTTGAGAGTAGGTTAGCTTCTTGGGGGGTCTCACAACTCGGCGAGCTCTCTGTTCTCTTGGGACTTCAGGCTCTGGTGCCACAGGCTCTACTTCAGGAACACATTCTGACAGCATCACTGGTTCTGGAACATCGGTTCCTTCCTCTTCTGAGTATATGCTAGGGATATCTTCCCAGCCTTCAGGCACACCACTAGATGGAATGAACTCTGTAGCTTCTGGGTTCAGTGTCCCATCCTGTGTATCCTCAGTAGGTGGGAGATCTATGGCAGAATTTCCTGGAGTTGATGAAGGCCACAGCCACTCAAGCTCTCCTCTTCCACCTTCACCTCGTTGGGGATCTTGTCCATCTCTAACCCGGGAGGTCTGAGACCGAGTGCTAGGTCCCGGGGTATCCAGAATGGAAACAGGTTCAGGTGAATTTCTCACTGGAGGTATTCTGACTGCTTCAGTAAGCGGGAGCAAATGATTCCTATGCCAAGTCTTCAAGGGCCCCACTTTCCCCTCTGGTTTTAACTTATACACAGGCAATCCAGGTAGCTTTCTGCAAATGACATAGGGCTCCGATCTCCATCTATCAGCAAGCTTGTGCTTCCCAGGGATCCCCAGATTGCGTAGCAGTACTCGGTCCCCAGGCTGCAGGTCTTGCACTCGAACCTTCAGATCGAAGTTCCTCTTGTTGCGGGCTCCCCTTTGGTCCGAGGCCGCCTGAGCTCGTTCATGGGCCACTTTCAAATTGTGTCTAAGTCGGTCCACATATCCCTTGTGGGAGGTAGCAGAGGCATGGTCTAGGGAAATGCCAAAGGCCAGATCCACCGGCAATCTTGCTTCTCTCCCAAACATGAGCCGGTAGGGGGAGTAACCCGTCACATCACTTGTGGTGCAGTTGTAAGCGTGCACCAAAGCTGATATGTGTTGGCTCCAGTGTTGCTTCTTCTCTGTCTCTAGAGTTCCAAGCATGTTTAGTAAGGTCCGATTAAACCTCTCAGGTTGGGCATCTCCTTGTGGATGATAAGGTGTAGTCCTGGTCTTCTCTACTCCCAATGAGTCCAGTAGGTTCCGGATCAGACGACTCTCAAAGTCCCTTCCTTGGTCTGAGTGGATTCTCTGTGGTAATCCATAGTGGGCAAAGTATTTTTCCATGAGCACCTTGGCCACAGTGGAGGCCTTTTGGTCTTTGGTGGGGAAAGCCTGGGCATAACGGGCGAAATGATCGGTTACCACCAGAACATTTCCCAATCCACTCAAATCGGGTTTGAGGCAGAGAAAGTCAATGCACACCAGATCCATTGGACCCTGACTCTGTAGGTGGCCCATTGGGGCAGCTTGATGGGGTAGAGTCTTCCTCTGGATGCATCGTGCACAAGAACGACAATATTCCTCCACTTCTGCCCTCATACAGGGCCAATAGAACCGGCTTCTGACAAGCTGGAAAGTTCTCTCCGCCCCTAGATGGCCATGCTGGTCATGTAAGGCAATTAGTACTGTCTCTCGGTGCTTCTCTGGGAGAAACAACTGCCACTTATCTTCTGAGTTATCAGAGGGGCCCCTTCGGTAGACCACTCCCTGATGTACTTGTAGCTTATCCAACTCTTTCCTCAGCAGGCGAGCCTCCTTGGAAGGGTGATGTCGAAGCCCCTCTGGATTCTCGTCCTCCAAAGCCTCAAGGACCAATCTCCCCATGGGGTCTTCCAATTGGTCATAGCTCAGATCCTTTCTGGACAGCTTTGGCAGGAGTTCCTCTGCTAGTTGAGTTACCCCACAGTAGGGTTGAGGGACTCCCACTGCGGTGACTCCTATCTCCTCTGCTCTGGGGCCCCCTCTTGCTTGAAACTCAGCACCCTGACAGAGTGCTCGCACTCCTTCCGGTGCTACCTGGGTCCAGTCTTCCCAGTCATTGACCATGACATGAGATCTTCGGGACAGGGCATCTGCATCCCTATTTCCAGCCCCTGGTCTGTACTTTAGACTGAAGTTGAATCCGGATAATGCAGCCAACCATCTGTGTCCGGTTGCATCTAACTTTGCAGTAGTGAAGAGGTAGGTCAGAGGATTGTTATCTGTCTTTACGGTAAACTCCGCCCCATAGAGATAGTCCTTCAGTTTGTCTACTACTGCCCATTTGAGGGCCAAGAACTCCAATTTATGAGTGGGGTAGTTCTTCTCCGAGGGAGTCAGGCTCCGGCTCACATAGGCCACTGGTCGCAGCTGCCCTTCATACTCTTGATAGAGCACTCCGCCTAGGCCCTCATGACTGGCATCGACATGTAGCTCATATGGTCTGGTGGGGTCGGCATAGGCCAGGACTGGGGCCGTGGTAAGGCTCCTCTTCAAGGTTCGGAAAGCCTCTTCACACCTTGGGTTCCACTGATCTTGAACCGACTCACCGGCCCTCCTGGGTCCCAAGCCATCCTCTTCTCCTTCAGTCTTGAGCAATTCGTTTAGTGGCTTGGCAATCCGGGCAAACCCATCCACAAATCTTCTATAATAGGAGCAGAACCCCAGGAAAGATCTGAGCTCTGTGACTGTTGTCGGTCTTGGCCAAGAGGTAACTGCCTCCAACTTCTCAGGGTCTGTAGCCACTCCCTTTTCAGACACTATGTGTCCCAGATAGTTCACCGAGGATTGGTAAAACCGCCACTTCTCGGGAGAAAGCTTGAGTCCCTCTTCGCTGAGTCTTCTCAACACCTTCTCCAACCTGGCCTCATGTTCTTCCAAAGTCTTCCCGAAGACAATGACATCGTCCAAGTACACAAGGACTTCTATGAGGTTCATGTCTCCAACGGTCTTCTCCATGAGGCGTTGAAAGGTAGCAGGGGCTCCAGACAGGCCCTGAGGCATTCTGTTGAATTCAAAGAATCCCACTGGGGTTATGAAAGCTGTCTTCTCTCGGTCTTCCTGGTGCATGGGGATTTGGTAGTACCCACTCTTGAGGTCCATTACACTGAACCACTTGGCACCAGCCAAACTCTGTAGGGCATCCTCTATTCTCGGTGTGGTATACTGATCAGGGATGGTCCTCCTGTTGAGAGTCCTGTAGTCAATACAAAGCCTCAACGACCCATTCTTTTTCCTGACCACCACTATGGGGGAGGCATAGGGACTTCTAGACTCCCGAATCACACCAGTCTTCTTCAACTCCGCAAGCTGCTCCCTCAGATCCTCCAGGTCAGCTAGAGGGACCCGCCTAACCCTTTCCCTGAAGGGTTTGTCTTCTTGGAGGCGGATTCGGTGGGTGGCACTCCTGGCACATCCCACATCAAACTCATCCTTTGAGAAAATCCTCTCCCATCTAGTCAGCTGGGCCTTGGCTCTCTCCTTCCAGGCTCCAGGTAAGTCCGGGTTCTCCATGGAAAGTTTTTCCCAAACATCTCCTCCTTCACCCGTTCCTTTTACTTCTGACCAGCTGACTGGGGCCGCAGGACTCACCTGCCCCAACAGCATCCTGGCAGGGATCTCTATGGGTCTCTCCGTAGGGTTTCTCACACTCACTGGGACTCTTCCTCGAGACTTCTTCAGGGCCTTGATTGAAATCACTTCCGGTATCACTTCCAGGCCTGAGTGGTCCTCGGATTCCAGCATGACAAAGGGGCCAGGCTGCTCCCAGGTAAGCTTCACCGTGGCCCTGAGGCAGGCTACCTCTCCGGGCTGCAGCACCACTCCCTCTCTCCCAAGTCTCCACACCCCTCTCCTTCCCTATCCCCTCTCCTGGGGTCTTCTGCTCTAGGACCAACCGTTGGTAGGCTGTCTTCAGCATGGGATGGATATTGGGATCTTGATGGTTACTCGTCTCCACTAGAGGGGTCAGAAGTCTTCGCACCAGATCCGTATTGGTCCCTATGATGAGGGACATCTTGCTGGCCCTGGGCGGTCTAGGACACACAACTGCCAGGGTGTCAAACACCTCTGTTTTCCCCGCCACAGAGGGATCGAAGGTCAGCTTTATGGGCAGGTAACCATTGTAGGGGAAACTCTGAGCTCCCAGGCCCCATATCTCCAGCTCTTCTATCTTCTGTATAGGCAAATGGCTCAAGTGCCTATCATAGAAGTCTCTGTACAACAAAGTCACTTGAGCTCCAGTGTCCAGGAGGGCCTTCGTGTAGACTCCTTCCACCTGGATGGAGACAGTGGGGGACGGGCCGACCAATTCTTCTGGGTAGGGCCGGGTTGAGGCCACCCTCTTCTGGGGACCCGTCTTCATCCAGTTGGTTTTTGACTTTACTCTTTTTCGAGCCTGGTATGCATTGACCCTCCCCACAGTAATGGGAGTACAAACCCGCTGAGGGATGTTATTGTCTCTTATTTGTAGACATTCCTTCTGAGGGGTCTGGTTTTCTCTCTCTCTCTTCCTTCTATTCAGTTTGGAGTTCACTGAAAGGCATGGGCACCCGGTTGACTCCCTCACCGGGGCCCTCTGAAGTTTCCCGCCGGCTGGCGGTTATCTATCTTCTTCTTCTTGGGACTGGAACATCTACTGGCGAAGTGGCCACTGCCCCCGCAGTTGTAGCATAGCATCTCTTCTCGGTCTCGAGTGGGGCTTGGTGTTGGTGTATCTGGAAACAACTCCTTTCTAGGACTTGGTTTCTCGGCTCCCCCTTGCCCTTTCGCCATCATAGCAGTCAACATCTCCATCACCTGGGGCATCTGTAACTTCAAAGTGTCCAGCTCCTTATCTCTAGCGGGAGTCATGGCCGGTGTAACTATTGCTACCGGTTGGTTGACGGGCTCGGTGAGATCTTCTTCCCTTTTCTCTTCCAGTAGGGCCTATTCCTCTCTGATCATTCGGATGAGGTCAGTGTACTCCAGACTCTTCCCATCCTGTCGGGCACGCAGTGTCCATGCAATAGGATCCATGGGTTAAGCTCCCCTCAGTACCTGTTGAGTACGGGCCTCATCTACTTTTCCTGGGCTGATCCCCTTCTTTAGGATCATCTTATGCAAGATTTTATCTAAACGTCCCATGTAGTCTGATAGTTTTTCACCTTTCTTCTGGTAGCAATGCTCTAACTGATAAGCAAGCTCAGAGATTTTCTCTGTCCCACCAAACACAGTCTGTAGTACATCTAGGTACTCCTGCGCATTACAGTCTGTCCTGCTCATCTTCAGGTTGCGTATGGCCTCTAGAGCAGGCCCCTTTAGACTTTCCACAATCCTCTGCTTCTTTCTGCGCTCTGGAACTTCCCATTCCTGAGTTGCGCTATCTAACCAATCTTCAAATCCCTCTTCTTCCGAAGGTACAGGTTTCCTCCCTGAAAACATCCGGAGTTTCCTGTACCCCAACATCGGGTAATCTGTGGGATCCTTCTTGCACTGGGCCACAATCTCCCCCAGGACAGCACAGAGTTCTGCGCTAAGGGTGGCCGGTGCTGATCTGGGACTCTCGGGTGAGGTACGGGCCGCAGCCTGCGGTGATCCCGTTGGCGATGGCTCCTCCCCTGGGAGGCTAATGACCACTGACTGACTTGGGTCGGCCTTAGCCGCTTCACACCACGCTCTGACTCCCTGTGGGTCCATGCCGGTACCTCTGGAGTGTTCACCGCTGTCTCAGAAATCCCGGATTTACGAGCCCCCACGTATAGCGATACCCTCACTTAAGAGGGCCGCAAGTTTGGTTTGGGTCCTGAGCACAGCTCCGCCAACCCCCCGGCAATCTGCACTACCCACTTTGGCACAGTTAGTATCTAGCAATACACATTAAATCGCTTATACTCTAAATATGTGTGTGTGCGTGGGTGGATAACTCAAGCTCATAGACAATCCTTGAAAGTATATAACTGACTTTACTTATTGTTTTTATAAAAGGAATAACATGAATCAAACATTTGGATTGCAACACATAATCAGGTCCCTGCAGTAACCAGTAATAAAGATAAACAGAGTAATCAGCATAATAAAGTATTGCTATGCAACTCTAACGCTGCCCTTTTTCAGCTACTTCCCTGCATGGGTAAACTAACACCCAACACTATCTACCTATGCAATCAGGCCTGACTGATCTAGATGGAAGTCCAGTGAAACAATATTCGCTAGCAATCTTTCGGTGGTGCACTTGAAGAACAACTTTGTAATCCAAACGAATAATAAAGATAAAGCATCTGTCTTTAAACAGCTCTCACTACCCGGACAAGTCCAAGTCCGGTTTCTCTGCCTTTTCGTCTAGGAACAGGAATCCACCGACCTCCCAGTCTTCAATCCTTCTGGTGTACTGCAGCAAAGATGAGAAAATGTCTCTCAGGTGCAACTAAGCTGGCAGAGAGCTCTTTGGAAAAGAGCACAAGGCCCAGGCTTCAGGCCTTGTGCTTTCAGCAGTTCAGCACAGACCTCCTCTTGCTAGGAGAGAGGGGGGGTGTCCAAAGAGAAAGAACTAGGCCTCTCCCCCTCCTTATATGCCCTCCCCCATAAGTCTCTGGGGCATAACTCAAAACATCCTGGGAACCAGCGGGGTTCTGGGAACAGTAGTTTTATAGTCCTTAAAGAGACCCCGCTACACAAATATCCCCCAAATTTTTTTTAACCAGTTGCCACCTGCCCACCGTCAAATGACAGCAGGGCTGTGCGGCTCTTGTTGTGGGACGACGTCAAATGATGGCATCCCAGAACGGCCACTCTCACATGCCCGCGGGGGCACACAGAACGTCGAGCACGGCTGTGCCATGTTGCTAGGAAATGGCGTGACCCCAATCTCTGTAAAGAGCCGCGGCTCTTTAACCATATGAGCGGCTGTGTCCAATCACAGCCGGACACATGTAAACACAGATATGCCAGTAATCCGCGCTCCTCGCCTCACACTGACAGAGTGTGTGGCAAGGAAACCTGATCAGTGTCATATCCACGCAGGGGGGCATTTAGGCATGTAATCAGGGCACTGATCATCAGTGCCCTGATTACAATATAGCGCCAACAGTGTCACCAATCAGTGCCCACCATTGCCCACCAGTGCTAGCAATCAGTGCCCACCAGTGCCATCAATCAGTGCCCACCACTGCCAAGTACCACCAGTCAGTGCCCATTAGCAATGCCAGTCAGTGTTGGCTATCAGTGCTGTCTATCAGTGCTGCCCATCAATGCCCATCACTGCTGTCCATCAGTGTAGCTCATCAGTGGCACCCATCAGTGCCCATCAGTACCGCCTATCCGTGCCGCCTATCAGTGCCCACCAGTGTCGCCTATTAGTGCCCAACACTGCCACCTATTAGTGCCCATCAGTGCCACCTAACAGTGCCGATCAATGCCGCCTATCAGTGCTCATTAGTGCCACATATCAGTGCCACCTAATCAGTGACCATAAGTGCCGCCTCATCAGTGCCCATAAGAGCCGCCTCATCAGTGCCCATAAGTACCGCCTCATCAGTGCCCACCAGTTCAGCCTATCATTGCTCATCAGTGCCGCCTCATCAGCGCACATCAGTGAAAGAGAAAATGTACTTAGTTACAAAATTTACTGACAGAAACTAAGTAAAAAAAGTTATAGCGTCTACAAAATAGGGGAGAGATTAATGATATTGATATTGTTTTTTTTTCTTACTAGTAATGGCGGTGATCTGCGTTTTTTTTATCGGGACTGTGAAATTGCAGTGGACAGATCGTACACTTTTGACACTTTTTTGGGACCATTGACATTTATATAGTGATCAGAGCTAAAAATATCCACTGATTACTGTATAAATGTCACTGGCAGGGAAGGGGTTAACATTAGGGGGCGATCAAGGGGTGAAATGTGATTACCTAGATGTGTTCTAACTGTGGGGGGAATGTGGCTGACTAGAGGAGGAAAGAGATTGTTGTTCCTACTTAGTAGGAACACACTATCTGTCTCCTCTCCCCTGACAGAACCGGGATTTGTGTGTTTACACATACAGATCGCGGTTCTCGCTCTGTCACGAGTGATCGCAGGTGCCCGGAGGTCATTGCATCTGCCGGGCACACGCAACGGCTCCGGGGACACGTTAGAGCGTCTTAAAGAGCCAACGTACAGCTATGACGGTGAGCCAACCTGCCGCAGTTATAGTGGAAGGGAAGGGGTTAAAGTGTTACTTATCCCAGGACCCTGCATTCACTATATCTTGTCTCCCACAGTACACAGAACATGGAAATGCAATTATTTTAGCAAATATAAATGGCTAAATACCTTTTCTCATCAGCAGTTAGAGCAGTCTTGTGACTTCTATCAGTGTCTGGCTGTGCACTGGTTATAGCCTGTAGGAGGAGTTTTCATTCTCCTCTGACTGTCCTATGAGGCTACATGACCTCTGACTTTCTGTCTGGACAGTGCTGATTGGCCCTGTGCTGATCACATGCACCCTTCCAAAAAAACAAAAACAAACAAAAACAAAAAACTCTCTAGCAATACACACTAAAACTGAGCATGTGCAGAGTTCTTCCAAGGCTCTGTTCTATCAGCAGATGGATTGGGAACAGTAAAAGAAGGGGAGGGTCGGAGAAGACAGGATCAAACAGTCTTTTTACAAAATGCAGAGGATTAACCCCTTAGGTTCCACAGAGTATATCAAGCGTGCATTACTAGCTTATTTTACTGTTGTGGGTTTAGTAACACTTTAAGGGGAGCAACTTCAAAGAATTCTGCTTGATCTATTGCCAGTCTTGGCCGCTATTACAGATTGCTGGTCGCAGTTTAATGGTCCACTACCAGCCTGTGAGAGAGGCTGAAGATATTATTTCAAGATATATCAAGAAAGCTCTTTGACTGGCCCACCCAGTTTTACATTAGCCTGTGGCAGAGGTAAAGATAATACCAGATACTATTGAGCAGAGGGATTTGCTATTAACCCTCTCTCCCTTGGACACTGAGTCAATAAATTTAGCAAATGATGACTGACGGAATCAATATCTGTCATTTGGTCATCACTGGTAGTTCAGTAAGTTCTTTGGGGCAGCTGTAGGGCAGACCACCAGTAGGGATGAGCTCCTGCGCTTTCACATGGACCACGTGCAGAGCCCGCCAGGAAGTCGGCACAGCTCTGCACTAATCACATGCAGTGAGACATTCCCCCGACGCGCGGTTGCAGAGATCGGGCAATGTCTCACTGCCTGTGATTAGCGCAGCGCTGCGCTGACTTCCTGGCAGGCTCTGCACGTGGACCATGCGAACACGCCGGAGCTCATCTCTAATCACCAGTAGAAAGGATACAACCCCTCTAATCCCCCAGCTTCGGAGGAGGTCAGCGTACCTCCCAAATTTTTAAGATGGGAATGAGGGACACCTATCAGAAAAGGTATACAGGCATAGGACACACCCCATTGCCACGCCCCCTTAAAGGAGAATTGTACAAAAAAACAAGATTGGTTAAACCCACAAGTGCTTTATTTACCACTACTATTACAAATGCAGAAATTTAGAAATCAGATGAAAGGTTTAGCACGGAAAAACACTTTTTGATATATAAAAAGTGCGTTTTATCTACAACTATATAGATCAGACCAAAATGAGGGACAAACGAGGAGCAATGAGGGACAGAGGGACATTGTTCCAAATCAGGGACAGTCCCTCGAAATCAGGGACAGTTAGGAGCTTTGGGTCAGTGCGGCACACAGAAGAAATATATCTATGGGAGTTGTTTTACCTACCAAAGGTTTTTGTATTTTTGTCCATTCAGTTCTGAGGTTTACACAGCTCTGCTACACAGCACAACCCTGTCTGGCAGGGAAGGGGACCTTCATTTTCATTTGGGAAGGAATCTCCATATGGCTGCCATTGCAGCTTACGTGGGTGGTTGGGGAGGAGAATTAAAACTGCAGTTTAACCCCTCCTCAAACACCCAGTGTAAACTGGGCATTATAGGTCTTACAGGTCTACAGGGGAAGTCACTGATGAGCTTGTGTCTCTCTGTCTCTCTGTAACTTCTCTCCTCCTATCAGCACGCTCTTTGTTGCCTCATGATAGCTAAAGCACATAATAATTGGTTCCTTCTGCTGCTTCTTCCTCTCCTAGTGTGAGCTCTGCTGTTCAGGGAATTACAACAGACTGATAGTAGGATAAATTCAGGAACTTACACTGTGTGAATTTAGAAAACATTGAATAATATATTTGTAGCACTTACCCAAGGAGGTGCTGCTGAATTTTTCTGGGCTTACCGATTACCTCCTCCAGCTCGCACTCGTTGTCCTTGTCTAGGGGTTCCAAGGGCTGATAACCCAGTAACTGTAGAGACCGAAACTTGAATTCCTTGTCAGGGTTTTTATTTTGCATAAAACGGTTGAACAAACTCAGGCCGCGTACACACGGGCGGACTGTTCGCCCAACTTTGTCCGCTGAACAGTGTGTGGGCTTCAGCGGACAGTTTCAGCGGACAGTCTGACGAACAAAGTTTTTCGGAATTTCCGTAAGACAGTCCGCTGAAACTTGGTTTCAGCGGACAGTCCGCTCGTGTGTAGGCTTGTTCGACAAACTAAGTTTCGCGCATGCTCAGAAAGGATTTACACGGCGAAGGTTGCATTGCAGTGTATTGGACGTCGTATTTCTCGTCCCGTCGTACGTGCCGTTCACGTCATCGCGCACGCTTTCAGCGGACTGTTCATCGTGTGTGGTCAAGTCCGCTCATGCAAATTTTGAGCGGACTGTTTGTCGGATTGTTTGACAAACTAAGTTGGGCGAACAGTCCGCCCGTGTGTACGCGGCCTCAGTCTCTAAGTTGGGAATATAGGGTATCAGGGTAGAGTTTAGCTCAGGTGCTTGGAACTGCTGACTTCAATTAAAGTCTCTCTCTATGTACACAATCCAGGGAACAGCCGCTCACAACTGGACTCTTTAACTGTTGGATAAATCGTTAAGTTTTGGGTTTAGCAGCCAACAGGTAATTCTAGCTTTTCAAAGTCTCTCATGCAGACTTGGTTGGAAACTTAGTTACAACCGGAAGGATAGAAGTAGGAACTTTTCTTACTGTACCAGAATCTTTCAGCCTGTCTGGCGATACCGTAAGAATTGTGAATTCAGTCAATGTCCATGGCAGCTCAGCTTCCAGGCTCTTACCGAGCAGCCAGCCTTGTGAGTGGCTCTCTTACTGAAAAGTCCTCCCTTGGTCGCATGTAGAGTTTCTGGGCCTCTCCAAAACCCAAGACGGCACCGGAACACCTCCTCCTCCCAGTTACTGTGCCTCAAACTAGCCAGTTCTGAGGCTCGGAAAGAATGGATCCGCACCCCAGGCCATGAGGGCCCCTGGGGGCTGGTCAGGAGGACCAGGACCACGGAGTCAGCAACCACTTCTGGACCGGAACCCCCCGACCACGTGACATCAGCACCTTAAGTACCCTTCCCAGATTACGCAGTGAGACAAACGCACCCACTGATTGGTTTTGAGACAGAGATTAGTACCCAATGCGTCTAACCAGACTGCGTTCTATAGCCTCCCGCGGGTGTACAACCTCACCAATGACCAGGCAGAACTTCTATACAGCCCAGCCAAACTGATGCCAAAGTACAATTTAGCACAATTAGTCCAAAAACTCATTACAGTTTTAGGCAAAAACGAAATTTAAGCATATAGCGCATACTCGTTAGGATTACCGGCGCTACATATTAATAAATACAGAGCTCCATAATGTGTGTCTTTCACATCTGCCTTGATTTCAGCTTTAACATAATGATAAATGCAAATTATCACCTGAATGTCTTGAATTGCTCAACAAAGGCAGAAACCAGTATTCCCAGGATAGGCTGGTATTTGTTTAATTCATTATTAAACTCATACATTTACTGTTTCCATGGATAGGCCCACACATACTTAGCTCCCAACTGCCCCTGATTTCGAGGGACTGTCCCTGATTTGGAGCAATGTCCCTCTGTCCCTCTTTCTCACTCATTTGTCCCTCATTCTGGTCTGATATATTATAGTTGTATATAAAATGCACTTTAAAAAAGTGTTTCCCAGTGCTAAACCTTTTTCCAATTTCTAAATTACTGCATTTGTAAATTTTAAAGCCAATATAAAGGAATAGTAGTGGTGGAAAAAATCCCTTGTGGATTTAATTAACTTTTTTTCTTTTTGGTTAATTCTCCTTTAAGGGGGTGTGGCATGGGGCGTGTCTATGCCTACATACATTTGCTAGTAGGTGTCCCTCATTCCAATCTCAAAATGTTGGGAAGTATGCACTAGGGTAATATAAAATCATGGCCTGTGCTTTCCTATTGCAGTCCCAGAAACTCATCTAAAATGTTACTTATTCGAAATTTGTGATTTTGTTGACTGAGTGCAGGGCCGTCTTTAATCACTTTCAGACCGGACCATTTTGCTGGTAAATGACCAGAGGTCTTTTTACACTTTGGCACTGCGCTGCTTTAACTGGTAATTGCGCGGTCATGCAATGTTGTACCCAAACGAAATTTGCGTCCTTTTCTTCCCACAAATAGAGCTTTCTTTTAAAGGTATTTGACTGACTCTGCGATTTTTATTTTTTGCGATATAAACGTAAAAAGACCGCAAATTTTGAAAAAAAATGATATTTTCTACTTTTTGTTATTAGAAAAATCCAATAAACTCAATTTTAGTCATACATTTAGGCCAAAATGTATTCAGCCACATGTCTTTGGTAAAAAAAAAGTCAATAACTGTATATTTATTGGTTTGCGCAAAAGTTGTCACATCTACAAACTAAGGTACATTTTCTGGAATTTACGCAGCTTTTAGTTTACGACTGCCTATCTCATTTCTTGAGGTGCTAAAATGGCAGGGCAGTACAAAACCCCCCCAAAAATTTTTTTTTTTTTTTACACAAAGTTGTCACTAAATGATATATTGCTCACACATGCTATGGGCATATGTGAAATGACACCCCAAAATAAATTCTGCTGCTTCTCCTGAGTACGGGGATACCACATATGTGGGACTTTTTGGGAGCCTAGCCGCGTACGGGGCCCCGAAAGCCAAGAACCGCCTTCAGGCTTTCTAAGGGCGTAAATTTTTGATTTCACTTCTCACTACCTATTACAGTTTTGAAGGCCATAAAATGCCAAGATGGCACAAAATCCCCACAAATGACCCCATTTTAGAAAGTAGACACCCCAAGCTATTTTCTGAGAGGCATGTTGAGTCCATGGAATATTTTATATTTTGCCACAAGTTGCGGGAAAATTACAAACTTTAATTTTTTTTAATTTTTTTTTCACAAAGTTGTCACTAAATGATATATTGCTCACGCATGCCATGGGCATATGTGAAATGACACCCCAAAATAAATTCTGCTGCTTCTCCTGAGTACGGGGATACCACATGTGTGGGATGTTTTGGGAGCCTAGCCGCGTACGGGGCCCCGAAAGCCAAGAACCGCCTTCAGGCTTTCTAAGGGCGTAAATTTTTGATTTCACTTCTCACTACCTATTACAGTTTTGAAGGCCATAAAATGCCAAGATGGCACAAAATCCCCACAAATGACCCCATTTTAGAAAGTAGACACCCCAAGCTATTTTCTGAGAGGCATGTTGAGTCCATGGAATATTTTATATTTTGCCACAAGTTGTGGGAAAATTACAAACTTTAATTTTTTTTAATTTTTTTTTCACAAAGTTGTCACTAAATGATATATTGCTCACGCATGCCATGGGCATATGTGAAATGACACCCCAAAATAAATTCTGCTGCTTCTCCTGAGTACGGGGATACCACATGTGTGGGATTTTTTGGGAGCCTAGCCGCGTACGGGGCCCCGAAAGCCAAGAACCGCCTTCAGGTTTTCTAAGGGCGTAAATATTTGACTTCACTCCTCACTACCTATTACAGTTTTGAAGGCCATAAAATGCCAAGATGGCACAAAACCCCCACAAATGACCCCATTTTAGAAAGTAGACACCCCAAGCTATTTGCTGAGAGGCATGTTGAGTCCATGGAATATTTTATATTTTGCCACAAGTTGCGGGAAAATTACAAACTTTTTTTTTTTTTTTTTTTCACAAAGTTGTCACTAAATGATATATTGCTCACGCATGCCATGGGCATATGTGAAATGACACCCCAAAATAAATTCTGCTGCTTCTCCTGAGTACGGGGATACCACATATGTGGGACTTTTTGGGAGCCTAGCCGCGTACGGGGCCCTGAAAACCAAGCACCGCCTTCAGGCTTTCTAAGGGCGTTACAGTTTTGAAGGCCATAAAATGCCAAGATGGCACAAACCCCCCCCCCAAATGACCCCATTTTGGAAAGTAGACACCCCTAAACTTAGGGGTACACTAGTGAGACTAGGTAATAAATGGCGGGTGCCCTGAAACTATAAAAAAATAACTAACCAACCAGCGTCACCTGTAACAGTTATATGGTGATCACTGGTGAAAGGGTTAACTAGGGGGCAATCAGGGGGCTTTATGCGGTAGTATATGGGGGTCCCTGGCGCTATAAAAAGTTGCGGCGAACCTAAATACCTACCTGCCTAACTAGCGTCACCTGTGACACTAATACAGCGATCAGAAAAATTATCGCTTATTAGGCTGGGTTCACACTGGAGCGATGCGGGAACGCCACGAATCCGCGGCGGGTTCCCGCATCGCATGCCTCCCGGTGGCAGTTCACACTGCCCTATGCGAACTGCTGGGAGTGTCAGTGAAATGTTAATGACACCCCCAGATCAGTTCGCATATCGCAGTGCGATCTGCAAACTCGGATCGCATGGTGTGAACACCCATGCGATCCGATTCTGCTGCGGACCAAAAAATAGCGTCCCGTGCGAATTTGCGGCGGGTGCGGCGCGAATTCAGCCATACTATCTGTATGGCTGAACTGGAATCGCACAGAGATCGGATGTGATTTGCACTGCAGTGCGGTGCGAATCACATTCGTTCTCATAAACCGCTGCAATGTGAACCCAGCCTTAGTGACACTGGCGACGGGGGGTGATCACGGGGTTAAACCTTTATTGGGGGGGTTAGGGGGGCACATTAGAACTAAAGGGGGCTAACCCTAACTGCCCTAACAGTTATTACAGTCACAAATGACACCAATGCAAAAAAAAAATAAAAAAATGCAATTGGTGTCACTGTGACTGGGGGGGGCAGGGGTAATTGGGGGGGTGATCGGGGGGTGTGAGTGTGCCTGGCATGTTCTACTGTACGTGTGGTGTGTTGGTGCAACTCACCGATCCTCTCTCCTTGGTGCCGGAACGAAAAATACAGACACGGAGGAGAGATTACATCACTTCCTCTCCTGTGAGGAGAGGAAGTGATGTCGTGGAGCATTTCTATTCGTCGGGAGCGATCGCGAGGGGGTGGCCATGAATGAATGGCTGCCCCCTCATCCCGGATCGCTCCCGAACGAATGCCGACCGCCGCAGGCACCGGGGGGGGGCCCGATCGGGCCCCCCACCCGCGGGAAGGCAGGGACTTATATATACGCCCTTATGCCTGCCCGTGCCATTCTGCCGACGTATATCGTCGTGCGGCGGTCGGCAAGTGGTTAATATGGTTTGGGCCCTGGGCAAACATTTATTTTGGCCTCCCCCCAATGCAATTTTGCTCTTCACCCCAACATCTCAAAAAACAGACACACACATAGAATTATCTAAAAAAAAAAACTTTGCAGACCCCCTTCACAGCAGTCCCACAGTGTCCTCAGTTCCCTTTCATGTCCCAGCACTCCATTACATTGCAGCCTCTTCACATCACAGCGCCCCATTACATTGCAGACATTTTCACATTATAGTGCCCATTTACACATCCGAGCACTCCAATTACATTGCAGCCATTGTCACATCACACATTCACATGTAGGTGTTTTGGAAGCCCACATTTGCGCAGGCACAGCAGCCCATTAATTTGAATGGGCTGCCATGCCTTTATTTCCTGCAGAAAAAAAGGTGCATGCAGCATTTTAAAAATACAGTGGCCTTGAAATCCACTCTGCTTTTGCGCCATGTGACTTACCTGCAGTTCCTGCACACACAAACGCACTGTGTTTTTAAAAGTGTGGCCTAAACATCTAAAAATGCAGCAAGTTTGCCGGTGCAGGAACTGCAGGAAAGTCACCTCGTGCAAAAGCAGAATGGACAAAGAATGGACAGAGTGCTGTATTTCAATGCTTAATGGGCATAGGTGTGCTAGGGTTGCCACCTGTCCAGGATTCACCCGGACAGTTCGGGTTTGCAATCATGCGTCCGGGTTTCAGACCACCACTTTTTTTGTGTGTACAGTTTAAAGAGGAAGTAAACCCTGATGGGTTTACTTCCTGTTTGATTCCCTGCAAAGGTAAAGCATAATGGGCTACTGTGCATCGCATAATAGTCCATTATGTGTCACTTACCTGACACAGGAGCCAGCAAAGTCACTGCTGTCCCCTGTAGTTCCGAGCGTCCATCTTCTAGGTGGGTCTCGCTGCTCCGGCGCTGTCATTCGTCAGAGCCGCGATGATGTCACTCCCACGCATATCACCGTTAACTGCGGTGCGCTCAGTGCACCGTAGACAGCGGTGCCTGGCCTTTCACCAAATATCTCCTAAACTGTGTAGGTTTAGGAGATATTTCTTGGACCTACAGGTAAGCCTTAATCTAGGCTTACCTGTAGGTCAAAGTGGTTTGTAAGGGTTTACAACTAATTTAAAATGACTATCTTTCTAAAGTCAGACTCACTTTTAGTGTTCCTTTCCGGTATCCAGGTCCGTTTTTCTGTCAAATCATAATTTATAAAAATAATGCACAGCAGTTTTCATCTTGCTTGTGGGCATTTGAAGCCCACAAGCAATCACTTCCTTGTTCCCTTACAGTAGATGTACCAGCATTCTTTGCTGGTTCCCGCGCATGCTCAGTGGTAACTGCGCAGAGCGACGTAAACTTCTTTGTTGCCATCACAACATCTTATTAAGTTCCCGCCCCCTGTGATGTGAAGTGTCACGTCAGTTGAAATCCCGCAAGATTTTGCGGTGGCTCTCACTGACTCCTGGGATGAATGACACGAGATCCCAGGAGACAGTGCGGCGGGGACAGGAAACCCGCAAAATCCCCGCCCACAGCCGCAGCAAGATAACAAAGGGAGTATACACAAGGCCACCGATCTAAAGGTACTGTCAAAAGTATTGGGACACCTGCTTTTACATGCACACAAACTTTAATGGCACCCAGACTTAGTCCGTAGGGTTCAATATTGAGGTGGCCCACCATTTGCAGCTAGAACAGCTTCAACTCTTCTGGGAAAGCTGTCCACATGGTTTAGGAGTGTGTCTATGGGAATGTTTGACCATTTTTCCCGAAGCACATATGTGAGGTCAGGCACTGATGTTGGACGAGAAGGCCTGGCTTGTAGTCTCCACTCTAATTCATCCCAAAGGTGTTCTATTGGGTTGAGGTCAAGACTCTGTGTAGGCAGTCAGGTTCCTCCCCCTCAAACTCACTAATCCATGTCTTTATGGACCTTGCTATGCGCACTGGTCCAAATCATTTGGTGGAGGGGGATTATGGTGTGTGTGTGTTTTTTTCAGGGGTTAGGCTTGGCCCCTTAGGCTGCTTTCACACTGGGGCGGGAGCAGCGTCGGCGGTAAAGCGCCGCTATTTTTAGCGTCGCTTTACCGTCGTTTTAGCGGCGGTGTGCGGGCGCTAGCGGGGTGGTTTTAACCCCCGCTAGCGGCCGAAAAGGGGTTAAACTTTGCCGGCGGTATTGCCGCGGTGTCCCATTGATTTCAATGGGTAGGAGTGGTATAGGAGCGGTGATCACACCGCTCCTTCACCGCTGCAAAGATGCGGCTAGCAGGACTTTTTTCACCGTCCTGCCAGCGCATCGCTCCAGTGTGAAAGCCCTCCGGCTTTCACACTGGAGTTAAAGGGGCCGGTTTTTTTCAGGCGTTACACAGGGGCTATTTTTAGCGCTGTAA
Source organism: Lithobates pipiens (assembly GCF_037356315.1). Lineage (NCBI taxonomy): Eukaryota > Metazoa > Chordata > Amphibia > Anura > Ranidae > Lithobates > Lithobates pipiens. The sequence goes on from NW_027507903.1 coordinate 557,442,331, forward strand.
CGCCTGAATACCGCCCCAGTGTGAAAGCAGCCTTAGTGTCAGTGAAGGGAAGTCAGCATACCAAAACATTTTGGACAATTTCATGCTCGCAGATTTGCAGGAACAGTTTGAGAATGGCCCCTTCTTGTTCCAACATGACTGCACACCAGTGAGAAAGGTCCATAAAGACATGGATTTAGCAGGGGTGGTGGAAAATTAACGTCAAGTGCAATAATTCACATTATAATAGTAACTAAAACATATAAAATGAAGTCTAACAATCTAAAAAACAAAAATTCTAAAGAGGTGTGAACCTCCCAACTTAAAAGTTGTTGCAGCACTTGAAGTTAATTTGTATTGCAATTATCTGAAGAGGGGTTTTCACCATCCCTGCTAAGTTTCATTTGTTATGTCTTGTTTTCAGTTTTATGTGTATTATAGTTGAAGTTGCTTATCACAGAGACCAGTATTGTGGTAATATTGACGTTTATTGATATTTCTATACATTAGAGGTCTCCACCATTATTAAGTTATTGATTAGTAAGTTAGCACTGCACTTTTTCTTTTTTTTTTTGTGGTGTGGTAACAATGCTTAGAGGCAGACCTTTTACGGACACTTTTTTGACTTTACCTCTGGTAGTTTATTGTAAATAGTAGTGTGGTGATTACCTATTATACTAAAGATTGGCATGTGGCATTAATAAACATTGACGATTTTCAGTTGTATCCCACCAGGCCGCCCCCCCCATGGACAATGTGCCTGGCTGCAGATTTCATCTCAGTTCACTGATGGCCACTGATTGGCAGCACTGATGGGCACTGATTGGCGCCACTCATTGTCAGCACTGATAGGCGGCACTGATAGTCAGCACTGATAGGCGGAACTGATTGGCACTAATAGGTGCCCCTGATTGACACTGATATGTGGCACTGATAGGCAGCACTGATGTCCACTGATGGGCGCTAATAGGCAGCACAGATTGTTATCACTAATTGGCACTGATTGTCAGCACTGATTGGCAGTGCTGATGGGCACTGATAGGCACTGTTAGGCAGCAATGATTGACATCGCTAATTGGCGCTGATAGGCAGCAATGATGGGCACTGATTGGCGGCACTGATGGGCCCTGATTGGCACTGATAGGTGGTACTGATTGGCAGCACTGATTGGCACTGATAGGCAGCACTGATGAGGACTAATAGGTGGCACTGATGGGCACTGATTGGCATTGCTAGGCTGCACTGATTGGCAGCACTAATTAGCAACTTTGATGAGCAGTAATTGGTATCACTGATGGGCATTGATATGTGGCACTAATAGGCAGCACTGATTGTCACTGATAGGCGTCAGCAACTGGCAGCACTGATTGACACTGATAGGCCACACTGGTGGGCACTAATTGTCAGCAAGGATAGGCGGCACTGATAGGCTGCATTGATGGACACTGATTGGCAGCACTTATGGGGACTTATTGTCACTGATAGGCAGCACTGATAGGCAGCACTGATGGGCACTGATTGACATTAATTTAATAGGCAGCACTGATGGGCACTAATTGGCACCGATAGGCAGCACTTATAGGCAGCACTGATGGGCACTAATAGGCGGAACTGATAGGCACTGATACGCTGCACTGATAGGCAGCACTGGTGGGCACTGACAGCATTGATTGACACTGATAGGCAGCACTGATGGGCACTGATGGATAATGATAGGCTGCACTGATGGGCTTTGATTGGCAGCACTCATCTACACTGACAGGGGAGAGAGGAAGTTTCACATGCAGCAGAACGTGAGACTTGCCAGAGCCGCTCAGTGTGTGAAAATGTCAGGTAATGTAACTGCAGGCATAGCTGGGATATCGGGGAAGGGCGGGACTGAGCAGCTATCAAACACCAGCCAATAATTGGGCTGCTCATCTCTGCGGTTTTTTAATTTTTGGTGCCATAAACAAAAAAGAGCAACAATTTTGAAAAAAAAACACAATATTTTGTACTTTTTGCAATAATAAATATCCCCATTTTTTTTTTAAAAAAGCGATTTTTTTTCTTAGTTTAGGCTGATATGTATTCTTCTACATATTTTTCGTAATAAAAATCTCAATAAGCGTATATTGATTGGTTTGCGCAAAAGTTATAGCGTCTACAAAATAGGGGATTGATTTATAGCATTTTTATTATTATTTTTTTTTCTACTAGCGACGGCAGCGATCTGCAATTTTTTTTTATCAAGACTTTGACATTATGGAGGACACATCGGACAATTTTGAAACATTTTTGGGACCATTGGCATTTATACAGCGCTCAGTGCTATAAAAATGCATTAATTACTGTAAAAATGTCACTGGCAAGGAAGGGGTTAACAATAGGGGCGATCAAGGGGTTAACTATGTTCCCTGCTATGTGTTCTAACTGAAGAGGGGTGGGACTTGCTAGGGGAAGAAATAGCTTGGTGATCATACTTTGTATGAACACACGATCTGTCTCTTCTCCCCTCAGAGAACTGGGATCTCCGTGTTTACACACACACACACACACACACACACACACACACACACACACACACACACACACACACACACACACACACACACACACACACACACACACACACACACACACACACACACACACACACACACACAGATCCCGGTTCTCACCGTGTCATGAGCGATCACGGGAGCCACTTGCATCGGCTCCCGACACAAGCAGCAGGCTGGTGTGCGCCCCTAGTAGCCACAAATAGAAGTGATGTAATATGAAGGTGATATGCCGAGCCATATTGCTGCAGTACAACTGCGGCAGCTGGTCGGCAAGCGGCTAAGAAAGGGGCGGAGCCACATAAATATAGCGGCCTGCCCAGACCCCATCCTATTGGCTGGTGTTTGATAGCTGTTTGGTCCCGCCCACCCCCGACATCGCATATGGATTTTGATAGCTGGTCTCTCTCCCTGCAAGCGGCTACATTACCTGACAGTTTCACACTCTGAGCAGCTCTGCAAGTCTCACGATCCGCTGAATATGAAAACTGTTTAACAGGCAGTGCAGGTCACACACTGCTTGGATTCAGCCTTTCACAGCAGATCTCGGGAGACAGCACAGTGATTAGGGTGTGCACACCCTATGACCTAGTTATTTGAGAGACACTAATCAATGTAATCATTTATTGTCAGCTATGGATAAAATCACTTGGTGTGAGAATTATATTTGGATTACATGTGACGTGTCCAGCCTGTATTCTTCCATACCACATATAGTATCTGACAAAAGTGAGTACACCCGTTTTTGTAAATATTTTATTATAACTTTTTATGTGACAACACTGAAGAAATAACCAGCTATGTAAGTAACAGAGTTAAAGTAAACAGCGTTACTTAACACCGTTACTTTAGAGGGTAACGAGTAATCTAACTGATTACTCTTCCCCTCATGGTAACGCCGTTCCCATTACTTGAGTGGCATTGCCGCAATTACATCTACTGCCACTAGGGGCGTACTCGCCACAATCTGCGGAGCACTCCGCGGCCTCGGTGTCATGTATCAGATAAGACCAGAACCGTGTGGACTGCAACAGAGGAAACCCAAACGTGTATAAGTGAAATATAGTGATTTATTAAGGAAAGTGAATAATATAAATACAACCACACAGTGCAATAAACCAACCAACAGAGACCCCAAAACAACAACAACAGATAGATATGTACAATAAATGGGAAATACCAGGATCGTAAACGATAGGCAGGCCAAGCTCATGCACAGAGGATCAGTAGATAAACAAGGGCAGTCCAGAATCAGAGACACAAGCCAGGCCAAGGTCATACACGGGGAGATCAGCAGATGGGGTAAAGAACACAGGACAGGGAGAGGATGGACGGATCAGACTGCAGGGCAGGGATGACAGTAACAGGTGGAACAGGGTAGGGACCAGGACAGGGAAACAGGATCAGAAACAGGGGTCACAGGTTCAGGGCGCAGGAACAGGTTCAGAATCAGGCTCAGGATCACAAGCAGCAGGTCAGGGCACAAGGACAATACCAAGGCAAACATGAGTGCTTGCCAGCTATTTATAGGCTTGTGATTGGCCTCAAGTGACACCTGATTGCAGGAGGTACTGCCTGCTCTATACTGCCAGGATCCATCCGCTGGTACTGCAGCCCAAAGATGATATAACATCAGCAGGGCAAAGCTCTCCTGACAGTTCGAAGCTGACAGGAGACACCTGCTGGTGGACCTCAGTACTGCACGCCAAAAGGCAGATATCAGCGGAGGAAACATTTCCTGACAGTACCCCCCCCCCCTCAAAGGAGCGGCCTCCGGACGCTCCAACGAGCTGCTGCTGGGACAGGTCCATGGCATCCAGCTGGGCAGCAGGCGGAGTCACATTAAGCTGGATATGAAGACAGTCTAAAATATTAAACCAGGCGATGGGCATCTCAAGCTGGACAGCAGGTGAAGACATAACAGGCTTAGCAGCAGGCACATCGAACTGGGCAGCAGGCTTCGGGTCGTTGGGTTGGGCGGCAGGCTCCAGGTCATCGTCAGGGTCCGGGTTGTCGGACTGGGCAGCAGTCACCTTGAACTGGGCAACAGGCACATCAGGCTGGGCAGCCGGCACAGGCACATCAAGCGGGCAGCGGGTACATCAAGCTGGGCAGAGGGCACGGGCACTTCAAGCTGGACAGCGGGCACTTCAAGCTGGACAGCAGACAGGAACACCTCAGGCTGGACAGCAGACAGAAGCACATCGGACCGGGAAGCTGGCATATCGGACTGGAAGGCAGGCAGCGGGACGTCACACTGGACAGCAGGCACATCAGACTGGAAGGCCGGGACATCAGACTGGAAGGCATCAGACTGGAAGGCCGGGACATCAGACTGGAAGGCATCAGACTGGAAGGCCGGGACATCAGACTGGAAGGCATCAGACTGGAAGGCCGGGACATCAGACTGGAAGGCATCAGACTGGAAGGCCGGGACACCAGACTGGAAGGCATCAGATTGGAAGGCCGGGACACAAGACTGGAAGGCATCAGACTGGAAGGCCGGGACACAAGACTGGAAGGCATCAGACTGGAAGGCCGGGACACAAGACTGGAAGGCATCAGACTGGAAGGCCGGGACACCAGACTGGAAGGCCAGGACATCAGACTGGAAAGCCGGGACATCAGACTGGAAAGCCGGGACATCAGACTGGAAGGCATCAGACTGGAGCACAGGAACTTCAGGCGGAGACACTGGCTGGATAGCAGGCAGATGTTTGGCAGAATCAGGTGGGTGATCAGGTTCAGCTGGCATGCAGGCAGACTGGAGCAGGTTGGTTGGGGTGGACGCAGGTTGCGTTACTGGCAGGATCAAATGGGTAAGAAATAACTTCCGTCTCTTTTTAGATTTAGCTACAGAAGTCCTGTAGGTAGCTGCAGATCTATAGGTAGGGGATGAAGCAGACTGGAGAGAAGGGTTGGAATATGGCAGGGAAGAGGTAACAGTGGCTGGGGGAAGTTCTTGAGGGATATTAGGCCACAGGAAAGAGGCAGTTGGATTAAAGGCAGGGTATGTGCAGCAGGAAGAAACGGGGTATTGATATTTGGTGGGAAGTAGAGTATATTGGGCTGAAACTGAGGTTGCCATAGGTGATGGAGGAAGAGACTCTTGGGCAGGCAGGTGTTTGGTGGCAGAGATGGTTTGTTGTGGGCTGGCTGTGGCTGATTGCAAAATACCAGACCATGCTAAAAGTAGTGGTTGTACAAACTGCGGGTTACATACTGCCTGTCTAACAAGGGATTGTACAGAATCAACACATTCTATTATCATCTGTTGGGAACAGGCTGTGTAATGCTCAAAAAAGTAAGGGGAATCATCTTCCAGAAGCCATACCAGTGATGTGACTTGAGTAATACTGAAAGGGGGAGAAAAATCATCCTGGCCCCCCATAATGCAGGGCAGGGCCAGCTCTGTGCAGATTTGAATTAACGGCTGAACATCCCCAAACAGCATACAGCCCTGATCAACCCAGGAGTGAGCTAAACGAATGGTTTCCAACAGCTGATCACTGGTCCACTCTTTCAGTGTCTGGCGGAGATAGTCACTACTCTCAGACGCCAGCAAAGCATGATAACGAATCACCTCTAAATTAATTTCAGTAAGCAACCTGAACCAAGATGGTTCCTCTGTGTAGCCACTTCTGGTCAGGGATGGCCTTGGTATTCTGTCATGTATCAGATAAGACCAGAACCGTGTGGACTGCAACAGAGGAAACCCAAACGTGTATAAGTGAAATATAATGATTTATTAAGGAAAGTGAATAATATAAATACAACCACACAGTGCAATAAACCAACCAACAGAGACCCCCAAACAACAACAGACAGAGATGTACAATAAATGGGAAATACCAGGATCATAAAGGATAGGCAGGCCAGGGTCATGCACAGAGGATCAGTAGATAAACAAGGGCAGTCCAGAATCAGAGACACAAGCCAGGCCAAGGTCATACATGGGGAGATCAGCAGATGGGGTAAAGAACACAGGACAGGGAGAGGATGGACGGATCAGACTGCAGGGCAGGGATGATGGTAACAGGTGGGACATGGTAGGGACCAGGACAGGGAAACAAGATCAGAAACACGGGTCACAGGTTCAGGGCTCAGGAACAGGTTCAGGATCAGGATCAGGATCAGGATCAGGATCAGGATCAGGATCAGGATCAGGATCACAAGCGTCAGGGCACAAGGACAATACCAAGGCAAACATATGAGTGCTTGCCAGCTATTTATAGGCCTGTGATTGGCCTCAAGTGACACCTGATTGCAGGAGGTGCTGCCTGCTCCATACTGCCAGGATCCATCCGCTGGTGGACGCCAGTACTGCAGCCCAAAGATGATATAACATCAGCAGGGCAAAGCTCTCCTGACAGTTCAAAACTGACAGGAGACACCTGCTAGTGGACCTCAGTACTGCACGCCAAAAGACAGATATTATCAGCGGATGGAACATTTCCTGACACTCGGCCATAGGAAAGGCCGTGGCTTCGGCCTAGCTTCAGAGCGGCGGCCATCTTGGTGCACCCTCCGGCCATTTACAATGTGATTGCTCCGTCAAATGACGGAGAGATCACTTGTAAACAAACCGGCGTCATGATGACGCCGGTTCCTCTCTCCCCTCTGTGTACAGATCTGTACAGTGGAGGGGAGAGATCAGATGGCAGCAGCGCTGTGGGCTGCATCTTTAGTGCCCCCTAGGGATGTCCGAACGGTTCGCCCGGCGGTCATTTCGCGGCGAATTTCGGCTGTTCGCCGTCCGTCCGATCGGCGGACTATTGCCGCAGTTCGCCCGGCGGACTTCCGTGTTTACTGTGTAAAAGAACTTTGACCTATGATGACACATCCATCATGGGGTACAGGACAGCCAATTGAGACATTACAGCACATGGACACTTATGCCGCGTACACACGAGCGGAGTTTTCAACATCCAAAGTCCGAAGGACCGAGTCCGTCAGACTATCCGATCGTGTGTGGGCTGCAACGGACTTTTGATTCACCAAAGTCTGACGGACTTTAGAATATGGAACATGCTTCAAATTTTCCCGAAGGAACTCCGCCGGACCCGGTCCCCTTCGAAAACTCCGCTCGTGTGTATGCTACTCCGACGGACTAAAACCGACGCTAGGGCAGCTATTGGCTACTGGCTATGAACTTCCTTATTCGAGTCGGGTCGTACGTCATCACGTTCGAATCCGTCGGAGTTTAGTGTGATTGTGTGTGGCCAAGTCCGTTCGGCCGAAAAGTCTGTCAGAACTCCGTCGGAATTCCAGCAGAACTCCGACGGAACTCCTTTGGAAGTCTGTCGGACTTAAGTCCGCTCGTGTGTACGGGGCATTAGACATTCCCCCTAACTTATAAATAGACCCGATCCAGCGGCCATTTTACATTCTTTCGTATGTCACTATAGGGAGCAGGGAGAGACTGCAGTGACCCAAATCGCTAGCTATTAGGTCCACAAAAGTTCTTTTCAGGACTGGTATTGGTGTTAGGTGTAGTTCAGGATATAGGTTTGAGGCACTGCTGTGCTAGTGATTGTTGTAGCAGCCTGTCTTTTGTCAGTGTAGAGAGAGAGACAGGACACTGTGTGCAGCAGGGACAGTCAGTTTAATCATCAGCTGTTACTATTAGGTCCACAAAAGTCCTTTTCAGAACTGGTATGGTAAAGTAATACAGGATATAGTTTTGAGTGCTATTCAAGTTATTGTTCCAGCAGCCTGTGTTTTGTCAGTTTAAATAGGGACAGGCAGGAAGCTGTGTGTGGCAGTGAGGGACAGTCAGTTTAATCAGTAGCTGTTACTATTAGGTCCACAAAGGTTCTTTTCAGGACTGGTATGGTAATAGGCTTGTACACGTATAATATTCTTTCTTCCAAATATAGAAAGAATATTATACTTGACTGCTGCCCTTCTGCTGCAGTAGTCCTTTATCAGTATAGGGACTGAGGTACAGTCTGCTAATTATTCACAACCTACTAGTTCCACAAAGGTCCTTATAAGGACTGGTAAGGTATAAGGTACTACAGTACATAGGGTTGAGTGAGGTACAGTCTGCTATTCCTTAAGGACTGGTATAGGTCCACAATATATAGGGTTGAGGTGCACTACTGCTGACTGCTGCCCTGTACTGCAGCAGTCCTTTATCAGTATAGGGACTGAGGTACAGTCTGCTAATCATTCACAACCTACTAGTTCCACAAAGGTCCTTATAAGGACAGGTAAGGTATAGGGTACTACAGTACATAGGGTTGAGTGAGATACAGTCTGCTTTTCCTTAAGGACTGGTATAGGTCCACAATATATAGGGTTGAGGTGCACTACTGCTGACTGCTGCCCTTCTGCTGCAGTAGTCCTTTATCAGTATAGGGACTGAGGTACAGTCTGCTAATCATTCACAACCTACTAGTAGTGATGGCCGAACAGTTCGCCTGGCGGTCGTTTCGTGGCGAATTTCGGCTGTTCGCGATTCGCCCGATCGGCGGACTATTGCTGCCGTTCGCCCGGCGGACTTCCGTGTTTACTGTGTAAAAGAACTTTGACCTATGATGACACATCCATCATGGGGTATAGGACAGCCAATTGAGACATTACAGCACATGGACACTTGGACATTCCCCCTAACTTATAAATACACCCGATCCGGCGGCCATTTTACATTCTTTCTTCTGTCACTATAGGGAGAGGTTGCTGTGTGGAGCAGGGAGAGATTGCAGTGACCCAAATTGCTAGCTATTTGGTACACAAAAGTTATTTTCAGGACTGGTATAGGTGTTAGGTGTATATAGGTTTGCTGTGCTACTGATTGTTGCAGCAGCCTGAGTGTCTTTTGTCAGTTTAGAGAAAGGGACAGGATGGTGTGTCTGCTGTAGGGACAGTCAGTTTAGTCATTAGCTGTTACTATCAGGTCCACAAAAGTGCTATTCCAGTTATTGTTCCAGTAGCCTCTGTTTTGTCAGTTTATATAGGGACAGGCAGGAAGCAGTGTGTGAGGCAGTGAGGGTCAGTTTAATCAGTAGCTGTTACTATATTAGGTCCACAAAGGTTCTTTTCAGGACTGGTATCAGTGGTATGGTAATAGGCTTGTACACGTATAATATTCTTTCTTCCAAATATAGAAAGAATATTATACTTGACTGCTGCCCTTCTGCTGCAGTCTGCTAATCATTCACAACCTACTTGTTCCACAAAGGTCCTTTATAAGGACTGGTAATAACCTGGTGTAGGGTGCTATAGTACATAGGGTTGAGTGAGGTGCAGTCTGCTATTCTATAAGGACTGGTATAGTTCCACAATACATAGGGTTGAGGTGCACTACTGCTGACCGCTGCCCTATACTGCAGCAGTCCTTCATCGGTATAGGGACTGACGTACAGTCTGCTAATCAGTCACAACCTACTTGTTCCACAAAGGTCCTTATAAGGACTGGTAAGGTATAGGGTACTACAGTACATAGGGTTGAGTGAGGTACAGTCTGCCATTCTATAAGGACTGGTATAGGTCCACAATACTTAGGGTTGAGGTGCACTACTGCTGACCGCTGCCCTATACTGCAGCAGTCCTTCATCGGTATAGGAACTGACGTACAGTCTGCTAATCAGTCACAACCTACTTGTTCCACAAAGGTCCTTATAAGGACTGGTAAGGTATAGGGTACTACAGTACATAGGGTTGAGTGAGATACAGTCTGCCATTCTATAAGGACTGGTATAGGTCCACAATACTTAGGGTTGAGGTGCACTACTGCTGACCGCTGCCCTATACTGCAGCAGTCCTTCATCGGTATAGGGACTGACGTACAGTCTGCTAATCAGTCACAACCTACTTGTTTCACAAAGGTCCTTATAAGGACTGGTAAGGTATAGGGCACTACAGTACATAGGGTTGAGTGAGGTACAGTCTGCTATTCTATAAGGACTGGTAACTTGGTCTGTCTAGGGTTCTACAGTACATAGGGTTGAGTCAGGTACAGTCTGCCATTCTATAAGGACTGGTATAGGTCCACAATACATACGGTTGAGGTGCACTACTGCTGACCGCTGCCCTATACTGCAGCAGTCCTTCATCGGTATAGGGACTGACGTACAGTCTGCTAATCAGTCACAACCTACTTGTTTCACAAAGGTCCTTATAAGGACTGGTAAGGTATAGGGTACTACAGTACATAGGGTTGAGTGAGGTACAGTCTGCTATTCTATAAGGACTGGTAACTTGGTCTGTCTAGGGTTCTACAGTACATAGGGTTGAGTGAGGTACAGTCTGCTATTCTATAAGGACTGGTATAGGTCCACAATACATAGGGTTGAGGTGCACTACTCCTGACCGCTGCCCTATACTGCAGCAGTCCTTCATCGGTATAGGGACTGAGAGTTTTGTCACAGGGTCATTTAAAAAATGACAGGCAGAGGAAGAGGCAGGCCCTTCCGCAGGGGTGGTAGGGGTAGGGCAGGAGCAAAAGGCTTGAGCCAAAGTGGGAAGTTGCAGAAGGTGCGTTCAATTACTTTAAAGGACCCACCAGACTTGGTTGAGTGGCTCACTCAGCCTTACTCTTCTGCACCCTCCTCATCCTCTCGATCTGCACCCTCTTCTTCACTCTCTGCTATGTGCACCCCCAAAAGACACTACCACCAACAACACCACCACATACCTTCCGCTTGAGTCATAGGAATTATTTTCCGATCCATATCAAGACATTTCTGATGCGCAGCCACTCTTGGTATTGGATCAGGAAGAGGAGGTAGCAACAAGCGCCACTCAGCAGTCTGACGACAGTACCCAGATCAGCCCAAGGAGGAGGTTGGTCCCTGGTGTTGCTGCCTACTCCGAGATCTCTACTTATAGCGGTGGGGAAGGTGACGTCGATGATGACGTGTCTAGTGATGTCACATGGGTGCCCACAAGAGAGGAAGAGGAGGGGAGTTCAGAGGGAGATATGGACCAGCAGATAGTGAGGAGAAGCAGGAATAACTTACATTGCACAGGAGGGACAAAGCAGACTGCAAATGTATCAGGAGCGAGTCATTGACCATGCACGGTCACATCTCGCGCTCCCAGGACACCGGCACATGGCTCCGCAGTGTGGGCTTTTTTTAACGTGTCCGCTGCTGACAATAGCGTTACCATCTGCAATCTTTGCAGTCAACGCATTAGTCGTGGTAAGCCCAACACTCACCTAGGGACGACCGCCTTAAGAAGGCACATGAGCAGCCATCACCGAGCCCAGTGGGAGCAACGGAACACACAAAGCCACACTGCAGGCTCTCACCGTCCAGTCTCATCTTCTACTTCTCCTTCTCCTCTCTCCTCACAATTGTCCTCCTCTCCACCTTCCATCACGCCAAGCTCATGTTTTTCTGCAAAAAGGCAGGCTTCTGTGGGCCTAATGTTCGAGGGTAAAAAAATGATGACGCCGGATAACCCTCTTGCCCAACGGTTGACGGCTGGCTTGTCAGAACTGATAGCCCGCCAACTACTGCCATATAAACTGGTGGACTCGGAGGCCTTTCGAAAATTTGTGGCCATTGGAACACCACAATGGAAGGTCCCAGGAAGGAAGTATTTCTCAGAGAAGGGCATCCCAGAGCTATATGGCCATGTTCAGCGGCAAGTGAATGTATCTCTGGCACACAGTGTCGGTGCCAAGATACATCTGACCACAGACACGTGGTCTAGCAAACACGGGCAGGGAAGGTATATCACTTTTACTGCCCACTGGGTGAACCTTCTGACGGCCGTCAAGCATGTAACCCGTGGCACCCGTGTAGATTTGGTTTTACCGCCACGGATTGCATGCAGGCCTGGCTCTTCTTCTCCTCCTCCTCCATCCTCCTCCCTCTCCTCCTCGGGTGACTCCTCCTTTTCCGCTGCTAGCGTCTCTTCCGCTGCACCGCCCAAGCTCCTCAGAACCTATTCGACATGCCAGGTGAGACGTTGCCATGCCATGCTGCGTCTGTTGTGCCTGGAAGCCAAGAGCCACACTGGCCCGGCACTCCTTTCAGCTTTGCGTTCACAGGCAGATCAGTGGCTAACACCGCTCAATTTAACAGTTGGTAAAGTGGTGTGTGACAACGGTGCCAATCTGCTTAGCGCATTGAAACAGGGCAAAATGACGCACGTGCCATGTATGCCACACGTCTTAAACTTGGTCGTGCAGCGATTCGTTGTCAAATACCCTGGGGTCCAGGACATCTTGCGGCAGGCAAGGAAAATCTCGGCCCATTTCAGAAGATCTTACACGGCCATGGCTCGCATTGCTGACATTCAGCAGCGACACAATCTGCCGGTCAGGCGTCTTATTTGCGATTGCCCGACACGATGGAACTCAACCTTCTATATGCTTGATAGGCTGCTCCAGCAGAAACGTGCAGTTAACGTCTACCTGTATGAACTCTGCGGCAGAACAGGTTCTGGGGAGCTGGGGGTTTTTTCACCGCGCCAGTGGCTGCTCATGTGCGACGCATGCAGACTTCTGCGCCCATTTGAGGAGATCACCAAACTGGTCAGTCGCAGCCATGGCGCCATCAGTGACATGGTACCTTATGCCTTCTTTATGGAGCGTGCATTGCGTTGTGTCATTGATCAAGCTGTGGAGGAGCAGGAGCGGGAAGATGAGGAAGTCGCAATGCTGGATGAATTCCCAGGGGGGGCTACTCTATCTGAGACAAGTCAACAACAGGAGTCTGAAGAGGAGTCAGAGGAGGATGGTGCCGGGGCGGATGAGGAGGAGCAAGAAGAGCATGCTTTAAACCTTTCTGAGACCCCTGTTGTTGTGCGTGGATGGGGAGAGGAGAATGAAGAGGACGACATTATCCTGGATGATGAGCAGGAGCCAGGCCACCACACCGCTTCCACTTTAGTGCAAATGGGGGCCTTCATGCTCCAGTGTTTTAATAGGGACCCCCGTATAAAAAGCATAAGGGTAAAGGACCAGTTCTGGGTGGCAACGTACTTAGACCCCCGGTACAAACATAAAATGGGGGAAATGTTACCGCCGTCACAGAGGGCTGTCAGAATGGAGCACTTCCAGGCCTTGCTTCGAGAACTGCTGCATTCTGCCTTTGCGTGCGCTGGCAGAGGAGCAATTCCCACTCCCAGAGAAGGAGTTGCGGGTACCAATCCAACAGCGCCTGCAAGAAGAGGCCGGTTTGAAGATGTGTTGGTGACTTCGGATATGAGGTCATTCTTTCAGCCGACCCATCGACAGGTGTCATCCGGATCCAGCATCAGGGAACGCCTAGACCGTCAGGTGTCCGACTACATCGAGTTAACGGCCGATGTGGACGCTCTGAGGAGTGATGAACCCCTGGACTACTGGGTGGACAGGCTTGACCTCTGGCCAGAGCTTGCCCAATTTGCAATCGAACTGTTGGCTTGCCCCTCGTCTAGTGTCCTGTCCGAAAGGACGTTCAGCGCAGCAGGGGGGATCGTGACCGATAAGCGTACTCGCCTAGCTCACGACAGTGTTAACTACCTCACATTTCTAAAAATGAATGAGGCATGGATCTCGGAGGAATTCAACACATGTGACCAGTATACCATGTATATGTCTATAAACGATTTTTTTAATCGAGCACACAGACCTTCTTTCTTCATTTGGCTCACTTCCTTGTCCAAAAAAAGCACACCGTACTATATGCCCGTACCCTCCTGTTTGAAGAGGTTGAGCGGTGTCATATTTCTACTGGGGCTGCTTATTATGAGGGGCTCCCACCATCCCTGTGCTGTGCTGACTTCCTCCTGGGGCTGTACCTCTGCTGTGCATATTATGAGGGGCTCCCACCATCCCTGTGCTATGCTCATTATGAGGGGCTCCCACCATCCCTGTGCTGTGCTGACTTCCTCCTGGGGCTGCTTATTATGAGGGGCTCCCACCATCCCTGTGCTGTGCTGACTTCCTCCTGGGGCTGTACCTCTGCTGTGCATATTATGAGGGGCTCCCACCATCCCTGTGCTATGCTCATTATGAGGGGCTCCCACCATCCCTGTGCTATGCTGACTTCCTCCTGGGGCTGCTTACGGTGCAGGTGTCAGTGCTGTATATCACGGTGCTGGTGTCAGTGCTGAATATCACGGTGCTGGTGTGAGTGCTTTATGTCACGCTGCTGATGTCAGTGCTGTATATCATGGTGCTGGTGTCAGTGCTTTATGTCACACTGCTGATGTCAGTGCTCTCTATCACGGTGCTGGTGTCAGATCACTCTATCATGGTAGAGGTGTCATTGCTGTATGTCACGCTGCTGATGTCAGTGTTGTGTATCACAGTGCTGGTGTCAGTGCTGTATATCACGGTGCTGGTGTCAGTGCTTTATGTCACGCTGCTGATGTCAGTGCTCTCTATCACGGTGCTGGTGTCAGATCACTCTATCATGGTTCAGGTGTCATTGCTGTATGTCACGCTGCTGATGTCAGTGCTCTCTATCACGGTGCTGGTGTCAGTGCTGTATATCACGGTGCTGGTGTCAGTGCTTTATGTCACGCTGCTGATGTCAGTGCTCTCTATCACGGTGCTGGTGTCAGATCACTCTATCACGGTGCAGGTGTCATTGCTGTATGTCACGCTGCTGATGTCAGTGCTCTCTATCACGGTGCTGGTGTCAGATCACTCTATCACGGTGCAGGTGTCATTGCTGTATGTCACGCTGCTGGTGATCATCTCCTGCACCCTCTTCTTTGCCTACCCTGACCTTCCCTCTCCTCCATTGCCTTCATGCGCTCCACAGTCCTGAATTGTCACAATTTCACATATAAAAAAAGAATGCTTGTAGTTGTCGATCCCAGATTCACCTCATACATGTGTTATGTCATTGGCCATGTGGTGGGACTATGTTTGCACAGCTAGTAATTATTTTGTGGCTGCAAATTTGACCTGTAGGTTTGCAAAGTTCGCCTCCCATTGAAGTCAATGGGGCCCGCAGCGAACGTTACGGTTCGCGAACTATCGGCCGCGTTCGCGGTCTGCGTTCGCGAAACGTCCCGTCAGAAGTTCGTCCACCACTATTGCCCACAGCGCTGCTCTGTGACTATTGCAGTCACAGCCATCCCTACATACACTGCCAATACTCTGCAATTCCCTGCCAATACGCTGCAATACCCTGCCAATTCTCTGCAATTCCCTGCCAATTCTCTGCAATACCCTGCCAATACTCTGCAATACCCTACCAATACTCTGCAATACCCTACCAATACTCTGCAATACCCTACCAATACTCTGCAATACCCTGCCATACTCTGCAATACCCTGACAATACTCTGCAATACCCTGACAATACTCTGCAATACCCTGACAATACTCTGCAATACCCAGCCAATACTCTGCCATACCCAGCCATACTCGGGGATACCCAGCCATGCTCAGCTGTACCCAGCTGACCTGGATATTACAGTGGGGAGATTGTGGATATTACATTGGGTACTATATGGTGGTGGAATTTTCACAGGTTTTTACAAATTCAATTATTATTTGCTGATCCGAAAAATGATCCGATCTGTGACTCTGATCCGAGGAACGGTCCGATCCGTGAGTTTGGGGGCTACAGATGTACAGAGGGGAAACAGATATATGTGTGTGGGGTGGATGGCAGAAGTGTAGTGGGGTACAGAGGGGGAACAGATATATGTGGGGGGAAAACAGACCTGCAGGGAGGTACAGAGGGGAAATAGACATGCAGGGGGGTACAGAGGGGAAACAGACGTGCAGGGGGGTACAGAGGTGGTAATAGAAGTGCAGAGGGGAACGTGCCCCTTGCTTACAGTAATACTAGACCCGCCCCTTAGAATATTTAAAAAAAAGTCACAGTTACTTTGCTGAGTAATTACTTTTCCAATGTAGTAATTGAGTTACTAACGCAATTACTTTTTGGGAGAAGTAATTTGTAACTTAACTAATTACCTTTTTAAAGTAAGATGACCAACCCCTGAAATAACACTACTACAATATAAAGTAGAGAGTGTACAGCTTGTATAACAGTGTAAATTTTCTGTCCCCTCAAAATAACTCAACACACAGCCAATAATGTCTAAATAGCTGGCAACAAAAGTGAGTACACCCTTAAGTGAAAATTGGGCCCAAAGTGTCAATATTTTGTGTGGCCACCATTATTTTCCAGCACTGCCTTAATCCTCTTGGGCATGGAGTTCACAGGAACTTCACAGGTTGCCACTGGAGTCCTTTTCCACTCCTCCATGACGACATCATGGAGCTGGTGGATGTCAGAGACCTTGCGCTCATCCATCTTCCATTTGAGGATGCCCCACAGATGCTCAATAGGGTTTAGGTCTGGAGACATGTTTGGCCAGTCCATTATCTTTACCTATAGCTTCTTTAGCAAGGCAGTGGTCGTCTTGAAGGTATGTTTGGGGTCATTATCATGTTGGAATTCTGCCCCGCGGCACAGTCTCCGAAGGGAGGGGATCATGCTCTGCTTCAGTATGTCATAGTACATGTTGGCATTCATGGTTCCTTCAAAGAACTGTAGCTCCCTAGTGCCGGCAGCACTCATACAGCCCCAGACCATGACACTCCCGCCACCATGCTTGACTGTAGGCAAGCATGGTTGTAGCCACAAATGCTTGACACCATCTGAACCAAATACGTTTATCTTGGTCTCATCAGACCACAGGACATGGTTCCAGTAATCCATTAACTTAGTCTGCTTGTCTTCAGCAAACTTTTGCGGGCTTTCTTGTGCAACATCTTTAGAAGAGGCTTCCTTCTGCGACGACAGCCATGAAGACCAATTTGACACAGTGTGTGTCATATGGTCTGAGCACTGATAGGCCGACCCCCCACCCCATCAACCTGCAACAATGCTGGCAGCATTCAAACATCTATTTCCCAAAGACAACCTCTAGACATGACTCTGAGCATGTGCACTCAACTTCTTTGGTCGACCATGGCGAGGCCTGTTTTGAGTGGAACCTGTCCTGTTAAACCGCTGTATGGTCTTCAGGGTTCAGTTTCAGGGTCTTGGCAATCTTCTTATAGCCTAGGCCATCTTTATGTAGAGCAACAATTTTTTTTTTCAGATCCTCAGAGTTCTTTGCCATGAGGTTCCATGTTGAACTTCCAGTGACCAGTATGAGAGAGCGATAACACCAAATTTAAACAGACTTGGGGGCACACCCTAAAAATGTGTTTACATTCAAGATAGCGCTGCTATAAAACAGCAAACAGAACAAAATAGATTATAGCGCACATACAAAAATGACATTTAAATCCTGCAGGGCTATTTAAAAACACCTAAACATATTAAAAAATATGGGGATTTGGTCACACTATAGTGCCTTGCAAAAGTATTCACCCCCTTGGCATTTTTCGTGTTTTGTTGCCTCACAACCTCTAATTAACATGGATTGTTTGAGGATTTGCATCATTTCATTTACAGAACATGCCCACAACTTTGAAGATTTTTTTTTTATTCTGGAGCAAACAACAAATAGATCAAAATAACAGAAAAAGTCAATGTACATAACTATTCACCCCCCTAAAGTCAATACTTTGTAGAGCCACCTTTTTTGGCTATCACAGCTCCAAGTTGCTTTGGATAAGTCTCTATAAGCTTGCCACATCTTCCCATTGGGATTTTTTCCCATTCCTCCTTGCAAAACTGCCCCAGCTCCTTCGGGTTGGATGGTTTGCGCTTGTGAACAGCAATCTTTAAGTCTGACCACAGATTTTCTATTAGATTGAGGTCTGGGCTTTGACTAGGCCATTCCAACACATTTACATGTTTCCCCTTAAATCACTCAAGTGTTGCTTTAGCCAGGGCCAGATTAAGAACATCATGGACCTGGTGCTGAGGATTTTGGTGGGGCCTTTATAAACAATAAATAAATAAAAATTCAAACTATTTTTTGTTATAACAAATTAAATTAAAGAGAGAGAGGGAGGATGAGAGAGAGAGAAAGAGAGAGAGAGAAAGGGGATGAAAGAGGTCTGAGGGGCAAGGGAGGGAGGATGAGAAAGAAAGGGGGGATGAGAGAAAGAGGATACGCATGAGTATGTGTGGGAATGACATCAACGCAGCCTGGCCAAGGCAAGTGACCGAAGGCACACAACCCAGAAGGAAGACCGGGTGAAGATGGAAGTGCCTGGGCCCCGCCGGATTGATCACAGCACAGCACTGGAGGGCTCAGTCTGACAATGTAAGTGTACCCTAATGTGCTAATATGCTGGGCATACTTGTACATTATGGCATAACCTACCCCAGGGCCTCTAAAAAGTAGTAATGTTAAAAAAAGTTTACTACCGCTTTAATATCACAGGAGCCTCTCATGGGGCCCCCTACTGATCCTGTGCCTAAGTGCATAGTTGTCAACATTTCAAAAATATTTTCAGGTATGCTTTTTTTACATGTGCTATATTTAGAGTAGCTGACATCCCCTCTGTTCCTCTATACATCACAATAGTAATTAAAAAAATAAAAAAGTACTAATAATGGGGCAGAACAAATATGAGGACTGTGAGATTTCCTTTAGTTGAGCTAACAAAAGTGTGCCCATTCTAGAGCTGGTAACATTGAGGATATTCAGTATAATTTTAAAGAACATTTTTTGTGGGTAAGAGGCATAGGGGAGGAGTATGGATGGTATAAAAGTGGGAAGAATGTGCAGGTGAGGAGAGGAGGATGAAGTAATGTGGGAAGGAAAAATGTAAAGGTTTGTGGAAGGATGTTTAGGGACTGCGTAGTGGTTAAGCGGGCCATACATGGATTGAAATTACACCAATTAAGCAGAGACCAGCCATAGTTGATCTATGTATGGGCTAGCTGGTTTTACACAAGTCAACCTATTAACCGACTTGAGTACAACCAGCCTGTCAGGTTTTCTCCAAAACAATCAGTTCTGCCAGCTATAGTTAGCAACACTAATCATTGTTTTCACTGGCAGAACACAATAACACTGCAGGAGTGATTGCCCCATTCTTAGGTCAGCAGGTGAGAGGGTGTGTGGGGACAGGCTGGGGAGATACTAGTCAGTCCCTGGGTAGGCACTGGTTAGTATCAGAGCCAGATACACCATGATCGTTAGAACGAGAGCAATAATTCTAGCACTAGACCTCCTCTGTAACTCTAAACATGTAACCTGTAAAAAAAATTAAAGCATCGCTTAGTACACAATAAAAAATCGTGCTAACTTTAGTGGTTTTTTTTTGTGAATGAAACAGTTTCTTTCCAAAAAAAAGTTTGAAAAATTGCTGCGCAAATATTGTGTAACATAGTAACATAAAAAGTTGCAAAGACCGCCATTTTATTCCATAGGGTGTCTGCTAAAACAATATATATAATGCTTGAGGGTTCTGAGTAATTTTCTAGCATAAAAAAAATGATGATTTTTACATGTAGGAGAGAAGTCTCAGAATGGGCCTGGGTGGCAAGGGGTTAATTATCATAAGTAATATACAAATAATTATTATAAGCACTGTGCGTTCCTCCTCTCAGTCTGCTGCAGTGTTCCAGCTTGTATTTAAACTGCCCGCTCTGTACGTAGCTCCTGACAGTGCTGTAGTGGGTCTTTAGCTACCTACCCCCCAGTGAGTCTCTGTGACTCCTGATCACCGAGATACAATCCTCAAAGTTGATCTTTTTTTCTTTGGATTTTTTTTTTTTCTTGGGCAAATGGGCCTATCTTGAGAAAGGGGCCTGGAGCTGCAGCTCCAATAGCCCCTATGTTAATCCGGCCCTGGCTTTAGCAGTGTGTTTGGGGCCATTGTCTTGCTGGAAGGTGAACTGCCGTCCTAGCCTAAAATCACACACAGAGTGGTACAGGTTTTGCTCAAGAATATCCCTGTATTTAGCACCATCCATCTTTCCCTCATCTCTGACCAGTTTCCTAGTCCCAATTTCTGAAAAACACCCCCACAGCATGATGCTGCCACCACCATGTTTCACTGTGGGGATGGTGTTCTTTGGGTGATGTTATGTGTTGGGTTTGCGCCAGACATAACCTTTTTTTTGATGGCCAAAAAGTTAAATTTTAGTCTCATCAGACCAGAGCACCTTCCTCCGTTCATTTTGGGAGTCTCCCACATGCCTTTTCACAAACTCAAAACTTGCCATTTTGTTTTTTGCTGAAAGTAATGGCTTTCTTCTGGCCACTCTGCCATAAAGCCCAACTCTATGGAGCGTACGGCTTATTGTCTTCCTATGTACAGATATTCCAGTCTCTGCGGTAGAACTCTGCAGCTCCTCCAGGGTTACCTTAGGTCTCTGTGCTGCCTCTCTGATTAATGCCCCCCTTTGCCCGTTCCGTGAGTTTTGGTGTGCGGCCGTCTCTTGGCAGGTTTGCTGTTATGCCATGTTCTTTCGATTTGGTTATGATAGATTTGATGGTGCTCCTAGGGATCATCAAAGTTTTGGATATTTTTTATAACCTAACCCTGACTTGTACTTCTCAACAAAATTGGCCCTTGCTTGTTTGGAGTGTTCCTTGGTCTTCATGGCAGTGTTTGGTTAGTGGTGCCTCTTGCTTAGGTGTTGCAGCCTCTGGGGCCTTTCAAAAAGGTGTGTATACTGTATCTAATGACAGATCATGTGACACTTATATTGCACACAGGTGGACATCATTTCACAAATTATGTGACTTCTGAAGGTAATTGGTTGCACCAGAGCTTTTTATGGGCTTCATAAAAAAAGGGGTGAGTATGTACGCACATGCCAATTATCACTTTTTTTATTTCTGAAAAATAGTTTTATGTATAAATTTTTCAAATTTTACTTCACCAACTTAGAATATTGTATTCTGATCCATCACATCTAATCCAGATTAAAAATACATTGAACCAAAGACAGAAATGTAACAAAATAGGTAAAAAGCCAAGGGGGTGAATACTTTTGCAAGGCACTGTATTTTGGGAATGTCCAAAGCTGAAAAAGTTTTGGATAATGGTTGCTGAATCAGTTAAAACAATTACAGGTGTATCCCTTGGGGAAAACCCAGCAGTTTTCTTAGTACGATACCTCTCTATCTATTAAAAAAAATACAAAAGTTCACTCCTAAAACATCTCCTTACGGCAGAGAGGGCATTATTTTATCTATAAGGCTACTTTCACACTGGGGCGTTGCAGGTGCTGGCGGTAAGGCGGCCTATATTTAGTGGAGCTTTATTGTCGTCTTAGCGGCGCTATGCAGCCGCTAGCGGGGCAGTTTTAACCCAGGCTAGTGGCCGAAAAATTGGTAAAACCACCCGCAAAGCGCAGCTTTGCAGGTGGGTTTGCAGCGCTGCCCCATTGTTTTCAATGGGAAGTGGTGCTTTAGGAGCGGTAAATACACTGGTCCTACAGTGCTCCAAAGATGTGGCTTGCAGGACTTTTTTGACCGTTCTGCAAGAGCACCGCTCCAGTGTGAAAGCCCGATCGTGTGTAGACAATTCCGACGCACAAAGTGCCAAGCGCGCTCAGAATAAATTACGAGACGAAAGCTATTGGCTACTGGCCTCTTTATAGTCCCTACGTACTTCTTTTACTCACCTCGTTCTGAACAATCGGGTTTTCCGCCAACTTTGTGCGACCATATGTATGCAAGACAAGTTTGGGCTAAAATCCGTCGGAAAAAATCTGACGGATTTTGTGGTCGGAATGTCCGACCGTGTGTATGGGGCATTACTGTGGAGGATTGTGGTAGCAAGATGGCGGCGATAGAACATCACATTCGTTACCATTTCTGACGGGTCGCCTAACCAGACAGAACCCCGGCTGTTTGAATACATACAATATCCAGCAGCAGATTGCATAGCCAGCATTCGTCAGCACTGTATTGGAGACCACCATAATTACACACTGCCTCAGGCCTGTCACTATCATCATACATAGGTGTATATTTATATGTATTTGGCTATGTGGTTAGTCATGAAGACGGCAGCACTGTCTGCTCTACACTCAGGGGAATCTCTTCACTACTTTCTCATCTCCCTCATGTGTCACACCACATTACAGTATATAGCACTGAGAAGAAGGAAACGAGACAATTATTCGTGAAAGTTCCCTAAAACGACACTTTATTCGTGCTGCGCATGCGCATTACTCTCATGCTGCGGGACCCGTGACAAGTTGAAGACGCGCGCACGTACAGCCAGGACGCAGGACAGAGCTCGACACACGCTGTAGCCAATAAACATTGAAGAGGCGTGGCCGGGCCCTGGAACGTAGTAGCAGAAATGGGGGTCAAGCTGGAGGTTTTTAGGGTAACTATCGGAAAGCACAAGGGGGGGGGGGCAGTGACGTCACTCCTGATCATTGTGGGGGGGTTCCACTTTCTGAGTTGTGACGATGACCTTGATTAACCTTTCACCTGTCACGTGTGTGCTGTCCCGTATAATAACACTATATCGTGTATGTTGTATGTATGCCCATCCAGACTCGGTGCACAGCAGTAGGCCCTTGTTATAACACACAGTGACTGTTGCTTGTGCTGACGGTGTGTGGACATTGGTTTGAGGGTTCCATTGCTGACCCATGTTTAACCACTTCAGCCTTGGAAGGTTTTACCCCCTTCCTGACCAGAGCACTTCTTACAATTCGGCACTGCGTTGCTTTAACTGGTAATTGTCGTTCAATGCCGTACCCAAACAAGATCTTTTTATCCCCACAAATAGAGCTTTCTTTTGGTGGTATTTGATCACCTCTGCGTTTTGTATTTGTTGCGCTATACACAAAATAAGAGCGTCAATTTTGACTTTTTTAAAAAAAAAAATTGCTATAATATTCCCAAAAAATGTTTTTAAAAAACGAATTTCTTCATCAGTTTAGGCCGTTATGTATTCTACATAATTTTGGTAAAGAAAAATTGCAATAAGCGTATATTGTTTGGTTTGCGCAAAAGTTTTATAGCGTCTACAAACTATGGGATAGAGTTATGGCATTTTTGTTTTTTATATATATATATATATATATATATATATATATATATATATAAATTTTACTAGTAATGACAGTGATCTGAGGTTTTTAGCAGCTTTGCGGCAGACAGATCGGACCCTTGACACAATTATTTGGGGACCACTGACATTTTATACAGTGATCAGTGCTATAAAAATGCACTGATTTACTGTGTAAATGTCACTGGTAGAGAGGGGGTTAACACAAGGGGGCAATCAAGGGGTTAAATGTGTGCCCCCCTCAGTGTGATCTAACTGTGTGGAGATAGGACTGAGTAGGAGTGGAGACATCTTTTATATTCTAAAGCTCTGCGTAAAAATGTTGGCACTATATAAATCCTGTACAATAATAATTTCGCTGTTCCTACATAGTAGGAACAAATGACGTCTCCTTTCCTCTGACAGCACAGGGATTTGTTTTTAAACACACAAATCCCCATGCTGGCGCTCGTGCACACGACCGTTGGCCATGCGCATCGGGTCCCCAGCCGTTCAGCGGGCACGCGCCCTCTGGCAGCCCTTAAAGAAACTATATATATATATATATATATATATATATATATATATATATATATACACACACACACACATACACACTGAGGGTTTCGTGCAGCGGTGCCATTGTGCTGCAATAAATGTACATGAGCCAGTAGGGAATCGGTTACTAACAACCAGGCCACTTTTTGGGATACTGCATTGCTTTAACTGACAATTGCGCGGTTGTGCGACATTGTACCCAAATAAAATTGACGTCTTTTTTTCCCCCATGAATAGAGCTTTCTTTTGGTGGTATTTGATCCCCTCTGCAGTTCTTATTTTTTGCGCTATAAACAAAGACTGACAATTTAGAAAAAAAAAAAAAATGTATTTTTAATTTTTTGCTATAATCTCTAAATCAAAACAAAAATTCATCATTTTGGGGCAAGATGTATTCTTCTATGTGTTTTTGGTAAAACAAAACAAAAAAAATCACAATAAGCGAATATTGATTGGTTTGCGCAAAAGTTATAGCATTTACAAAATTATGGCTATATTTATGGCATTTTTATTATTATTATTATAAAAAAAATTTCTTTACTAGTAATGGCGGAAATCCGCGATTATTAGTGGGATTGCGGCGGCCGCGTTTGACACTTTTTTTTTTTTGGACCAGGGACATTATTACAGTGACCAGAGCTAAAAAATAGCCACTGATTACTGCTTAAATGGCACTGGCAGGGAAGGGGTTAACACAACGGGTTAAGTGTTCCCTGGGAGGTGTTTCTAACTGTAGGGGGAGGGGACTGACAGGGAATAAAGCGAGTTTCATTCTTCCTGATCACTAGGGATGAGTTCAGGCGTGTTCGCATGCTCCACGTGCAGAGCCCGCCAGGAAGTCGGCGTAGCGCTGCGCTAATCACAGGCAGTGAGACATTACCCGATCTCTGCAGCCGCGCATCGGAGAAATGCCTGTGATTAGCGCAGTGCTGCGTGACATCCTGGCGGGCTCTGCGCGTGGACCATGTGAACACACCTAAACTCATCCTTACTGATCACTAGGATCAGACAATCACTCTTTACTTCCCTGCCAGAAGGAGTATCTGTCTGTTTACATTGACAGATCCCCCTTCTGGCTCTCTGTGGAGTGATCGCGTGTGGCCCTCGGACATCGCGGGCGCCAGCCACACACATCAGGTCCGGCGTTGTGTGCCCCTTATAGCCCTTAAAGCGGCCACCGTACAGCTACGGTGATTCGCACAGGAGAGCCAACCTGCCGCCATATAACAACGGCAGCTGATCGGCATGTAGTTAACTGACAATTGCGAGGTTGTGTGACACTGTTCACAAATAAAATTTATGTCCTTTTTTCCCCACAAATAGAGCTCTCTTTTGTTAGTATTTGATCACCTCTGAGGTTTTTATTTTTTGTGCTATAAATGCCCGACAAAAAAAAGCAATATATTTTACTTTTCTGCTGTAAAACGCATCCAATAAAAAAAAAAAATCAAGATTCTTCATCAAATTAGGCCAATATGTATTCTGCTACATGTTTTGGAAACACAAATCCCAATAAGTGTATGTTGATTGATTTGCACAAAAGTTATAGCGTCTACAAACCATGGGATATTTTTATGGAATTTTTTTTTTTTTTATACTAGTAATGGTGGCAATCAGCGTCTTATATCGGGATTGCGGCAGACAAATCAGACACTTTTTTTTTGGGGACCAGTAACGCTAATGCAGTGATCAGTGTTAAAACTATGCATCGCCACTGTACAAATGACACTGGCTGTGAAGGGGTTAATATCAGGGGCAATTAAAGGGTTAAATGTGTGCCTAAAATATGCTTGGTTACTGTGTAGGATGCGCTTGTACTATGGGAAGGCAGAGATCCGTGCTCCTGCTTAGCAGAAACACAGGATCACTACCTTCCTTACTGACAGAAAGGCAGTCTGCCTTGTTTACATACCTTGTGTCCCGAATGATCGGCGGGTCCTGGTGGACATCGAGTCAGCCAGGCCCACTGATTGGCACGCCCACTGGAGGTGTGGGATCACATACCAATACAAGATCCTGCACAAGAGATCCACCTTGCTGCCATTACAGTATAAGGTTGGTAATTGGTTAAAAATTTGGTTTTATTATCACTTTGAAAATCAGTCCATGAGCTCCAGTAATGGCTTTGTTCAAAGGTGATGTCATCAGTCTACTGCAGGCAGCAGGAGGCATTTCCCCAGTCTTCTCTCTCCCAGTAATCAGACGGCAACATTGCCGCTTTGTAGTAAGTCGCAAGATGAGAGGCTGCCGCAGGGGCTGTTCCGTGTCAGACATTCATGAACTGTACAGGCACCTGGATTTACAGAATGGTGTCATCTCTAAGCCAGCATCTCAGTTCAGGAAGTAGATGGTGACCCTGGATGATGAGATGTCCTTATGGAGAGAAAAGCAGATTATGGCAATTATCTAGAGCAGCAGTGCATGGTAACCAATCAGCTTCTACCTTTTGGCTTGTTCAGTTAAATGTGAAAGCTAGAAGCTGATTGGTTTCCATGCACAGCTGCTCTGGTTTTGGTACATTGCCCTCTATGAATGCCTCTTATAACCATTTGACCCCTGGAAGATTTACCCCCTTTGTGACCAGGCAATTTTTTGTGATACAACACTGTGGTACTTTGACAGTTTCGCAGTTATGCGACACTGTACCCAAATAAAACGAATGCAATTTTTTTTCCCCACAAATAGAGCTTTCTTTTGGTGGTATTTGATCACCACTGCGTTTTTTTATTTTTTGCGATATAAACAAAAAAATAGACTGTAATAAACAATATTTTTTACTTTCTGCTATAAAACATATCCATTTACAAAATGTCAAAATCTAATTTCTTCATCAATTTAGGCCAATATGTATTCTGCTACATTTTTTTTGGTTAAAAAAAAAAAAAAATCCCAATAAGCAAACATAGCACCTACTAACTATGTGATATGTTTTTGGAATAAAAAGAGCTGTCAGATCAGAGCTGTGCCTTGTTTACATAAGCAGATCTGCGTTCTGTATGTTTTACCGACGATCGATGGGTGCTGGCAGACATCCAGTGCCCTGGCACCCACAAATTGGCTTCTGCTGTTCGTAATCACAGCAGAAGCAGCCCACCGACGCGTGCACGCCACCTGCAGGGGGAAGTGCAGAAGTATGTATATTAACATGCTTCCGCACTGGACGGCCGACCTGTAGCAGTAAATATGCTATAGGGTGGTCTGGAACTGGTTAAGGACTACACCAGTAGAATTGCCTTTGAAGTTTTTAGATTTAATAATGTTAGTTTGATTTTCTAATCATTTATGGGGTCATATCCATGTTTGTTTTGGACTGCAGTGACAAGAAAATTTGAAGGATCAGGATAGAAAATTTTTCTTGAATGAATTTCTAACTGTATGGTTTGTTCAGGAGATTACATTTACTGATAAATTTAAATGTTAAAAATAGAGGGAGAGGAAGGGAAGGTAATGTGGGGGGGGGGGGGGGGGGGTATATATTATTTTTTTATTTTTGTTGAAATTATGTATATAGTTTAGACATAGTGGGTTGACAGAATAGATCCTTGTTTTGGGCTATATCATATCAATAGTGGTGTTTTTTTGTTTGTTTTTTGCTTATGTGAAAGGAAGAGGACTAGGGATAAACTGATTTAGGATGGGGTCTCTCTTTCTTTCTTTTTTTTTGTTTGTTTTGTTTTATATTAGAAAATTATCTTTGTGTTTATGGATATTACAATTTCTTCTATGTGTATGCTAATACTGTGTATATGTGATTGTATTTAAACCTTCCCCTTGTTTGGGGATAATTATTATTGCACCTCAATTTAATAAAGATATAAAAAATAAAATAAAAATTAAAATGTTATTAACCATCCAAATTTGAACATTTCTCTAGTCATCAAGTGTCCTGAGAATTTTCAATAATATACACTAAACATTCTTCCTTTTGTAGTCTTGACTTTCTTATATCTTACCTCCTAGATGATGCTCTATCTCTCGTTCCCAGTGACAATGTTTTGGATCTCAAATCAACCAGAATATTTTGAAGAATACATTGTGAAGCGAAAGGTATGAATTATGAAGATTGTTTTCTATACATTTTAAGGCCGAGATTAAAAAAAAAAAATGTATTATTGTATTGAATAACTAGGAAGCTATGAGTGTTGAAGAGGGGCTTTAGCTCACTTTGAGGAGATACCCTCTAACTTCCCGTAGTATCTACTCTAAAGGGAACTGAATAGGACATTGGTTGCAAAGAAAGACCTGACAATACTTTTAACCTGTCCACACTCCCACCAATAGAAACAATAAAGTTTTGGCATGATATGTATTTATAATAATAACTCTACATATCTTTCTAGTTATCGGTACTGGAAATTATTAGAAATGTTAACTATTCTAGAGTCCATTCCCTAGCACAGCCCTCTCCCTCCCTGCACGTCATAGCTAAGGATGAGCTCCGGGGTGTTCGCATCAGCCCATGTGCAGAGCCCGCCAGGAAGTCGGCACTGCCCTGCGCTAATCACAGGCAGTGAGACATTTCCCGATCACTGCAGCCGCGCATTGGGAAAATGTCTCACTGCTTGTGATCAGCGCAGTGCCAACTTCCTGGCGGGCTCTGCACGTGGGCTGTGCGAACATGCCGGAGCTCATCCTTGGTCATAGCCCTCTCCTCTTCTGGAAATGTCTATTTACTCTAGGCAGGCCCAGCTCCTCTATCTCTCACCTCCCTACATAACCTTTTATGTAGCTGGCAGAGGAAGAGGGAAGAGTAATACTATGGAGCATGGGTGCTCAGCCTGTGGCCCTCCAGCTGTTGCTGAACTACAAGACCCATCATGTCTCTGCCTTTGAGAGTCATGCTTGTAACTGTCAGCCTTACAATGCGTTATGGGACTTGTAGTTCTGTAACAGCTGGAGGGCCACAGGTTGAGCACCCATGCCATAGAACGTCGATTGATTGACAGCTCTGAGTCTGCGTGGGACTGCTGACATCGCATCAAACATGGTGGCACCCAGCAATAGTCTCAGGGCTTTTGGATGTCTACGCACAGGTAAATGGCATGCATAAAATATGTTAAAGAAGAATTCTAAGTATAGATATTTTCTACATAGTCACATTATTCCAGCTTGGAGCGGTGTAAATATGTATATACCACACCTGGCCAATGCCCCTGGAAGCTGGAAATCTCTGAAGTAAACACCACTACCCCAGTGATCTCTGCTTGCTTCCAGGTCCTGTGCTTAGCAGCTGGCCTGATGCATTCCTAACACAGGAGGTGGACCCCTCAGCACAGATACTATTCAGAGAATGCTTTGCATTTTCGTAATCAATGCAGAGCGCTATCTGACTGGATTTTTCCACCTTGTCCAAACTCGCATGCCCAGACGTGCACTGATATTTTTAAGAGAAATTCAGACAAAGGGGGAATCTTTCAGGGTACTGCTTAAGCACAATTAGCATTTCTAGGCTTTCTCTATACCAGAGGTGTCCAACTCGATTTCATTGCAGGCCACATCAGCAATATGGTTGCCCTATCTGTAAGATTATATAAATGTATCTATTCTTTATACATATGATTTTGATTATTACTGCTTTTAGTAATAACTTAACCCTTAAGCTGTAAAGGGCGGGTGCAGACCGTCACAGAGCCCACACGCATTCCTGTAGCAGATGATGTAGGTCTGAAAGGGAAGGTTGCACAACGCTGGTATCATCCACAAGAAACTTTATTGGAGACTACTTAGACAGAACATGGTGTTTTGTGATGGTGTTCTGCCTGAGCAATCTCCAATAAAGTTTCTTGTGGATGATACCAGCGGTGTGCGACCCTCCTTTTCAACTGGCATAGAATTGTATTATTTTCATAATAATTATAAGCAGATGTCCAGAGCCCCCCCCCCCCTTTCCCTTACATTAGATGAGACGTCATGAGCCTCTCACCATCAGAAGTCAAGAATCCTCCACCCTCCCTTACATCACAGTGAACACCCTTGTAATGCTACCAGGAAGAAACTGGGTGGGGGGTGGTGCTGGGAAGCTGAAAGTGCAGGGTCTGAAGGAGGACCAGAGGCGGGCTAAAGTCAGCTGCTGATTGTGCTGAATACTGACACCAGGGGAGGTGGAGACAAGAGGGTGCTGCACCTGCAAAGAGAGGTGCAGGATCTGTAGAAGGGGTTCTGTCCTCCCCCTGCTGCCGACTGCTGAAGTGAGGGGGGGGCAGAGATGAGCCCTTCTGTGGCTGCACGGTGAAGTGCAGGAGTTCTGTCCACTTGGTTGCCAACTGCTTAGACAAAGTGTGGGGGAGTAGAGGTAAGGGTGGTGACGCAGCTGCCAGAGAGGTATGAAGGCCTAATGAAATGGCCTGGAGGGCCTTGTTTGACACATGTGCTCTTTCCCATAACAGATCTTCACTTTTTGAGTGCTTTTCCACTTTAATGTACATGGTTTTGGAATGGCATGTCCCACAATCTCCTACATGTGTAATGGTCGTGATTTCCACAAATGTTCGGCTATATAGTGTGTGTTTTATCCCTTACTTTAGCTTTGTTTTGTCCAAGCCTGAACCTTCAGCTTGATGGTCCACATTAGAGCTAGGTTGTTCATGTATTAGCTGCCTGACCTCTCACATTCTCAGCTTCTGAGTGTGTATGACCGCATCAGATGACTGAGATCTTTGATTATCTAGATTCCTGGTCATTTGTGAACACTCATGGAAACCATGTAAGTATAATTCTATTTTTACCAATAATCTTTGTTAGTCTGAAGACAGAGGCAGATGAAATCAAAACTATTTGCAGCCACCCAGCTAATGCAGATTGTCATAGAGAAAGAAGCAGGTCATTTTGTAATCTGTTAAATTTTCTCCCATTAAACAGTGGGGCACAAGGCCAACCATGCTACTCCACCTGGAGGATACACAACCACACCCTGACACTTCCTACATAACTATATAGAGCACGTAGGTTTCACCCAGCTGGATATTCTGCTAAATAAACAATAGCCTTTTATATTTGAATAGAAAAAAAAAATCCTGACCTGTTGCACAAAGACCTTTGGAGGATCTTTTGTGCAGTAGATGGGGGAATTATCTTCTCTTAATCATATCGTAGAAGAGACAGGCTGAGTATTCATAGACCCTGAGTTCTAACCTTATAAGTTCAGGTAAATAGACACTGGCAAGGTTTTGAGGACACCTCCTGGGTGGTTCCCTTATAACCATACCCCACTCCGTGAGTCTTTTTTTTTGGGCTGGTGTCTTAGGGTCATGGACCTCTTTTCCCCTTGCTGAGTTTAACTAGTTTATTATTTTATCTTCAGATTCTTCAATCAACTCTTGGTGTAACCTCAGTAAAACCTTGGGAGTCATACCCAGACCCCACCCCGTGGACAATACCTGTAAAGTTGCTTTGGGCACTGGTTCCTACACAGGCGCTCACTTGGGCACTTTGTGCAACCCTTGCAGTTTATAGAAAAATGATCTCTTCTCCCCAGAGTAGGGGAGAAAAAAACAGAAAGGCTCCAAGTGGCACTGCTTAATAAGAAGAATACATTTATTTATTCAAATTATCATCTAAAAACATGGTGCTGCTACCAGCCACCATTGGAGAAACAGATGGAAAAATTGCTGCTTGGCAATGCAGGGTATTGCACGCTAGCTGTGTCATTGACACACGCAAACCATAGACCTATTCGAAAAACATATAACAATTCGCCCGGACGACCAATTCAGTTTTAACAGGGGGACACCTCCTCTGCAAAAGATTGTATGGGAATCTAACACAGTCTGTCTAGGAGGTGTACCTAAGTGTCAACCCCTTGGAGGCTTGAGCTGGAGGGGAGGTTGATGGGAGATCCAAATCAGCAGGGGCTGGAAGAATGTCTCAGGTTTAGATAGTATATCCCAGTGTATAGAAGAACAGAAAGTTCTTATCCGTCTAATTACTGAGTACCCGATAAGCCCATGTGCCTTGTTGTCAGTATTGATATGGACTTTGGTATATGCTGAATAGTGTTCAATAAATTTGAGAGCACTATATCAAAGCCTTTCTGGCAATGCAAAAATGCAGAGTGGCTGATAGCAAATCCTCAAAAAAGGTCTCGATAATTTTAAAGCGGAGGTCCACCCTAAAGTGTACCTTCCGCTCATCAGAACCCTCCCCCCCTCCGGCGCCACAATTGGCACCTTTCAGGGGGGAGGGGGGTGCAGATACCTGTACAGTACAGGTATCTGCACCCACTTCCGGGATAGCTCTCTGCGGAAAGGGGCGTAGATTACACCCCTTTCCGCAAGTGCCCCGCTGCCTGCTGGGAAACACACAGATCCCAGAGGCAGCAGGGACCGTCCTTATTGCGCAGCACGACTCGCGCATGCGCAGTAGGGAACTGGGAAATGAAGCCGAAAGGCTCCATTTCCTGATTCCCATACCCAAGATGGCGGCGGCAGCACCCGAGAGACGCACTAGACAGGTAAGTGTCCCGGCGGACTCCCACTTTAAGTCTCTTATTCTGTAACTATGATGAAGGGTCATGGGTGGATGGCATACAGGGATGGATGGAAGTGCCGCGGATCTATCATTGATAGATCAAGGAGAAAAGAGATATTGAGTGTAATCGGATTTCATGTAGAAACCAGTCTGTGATGATTCACAATCGGGTTACAAGATCATGATACCAGTGGGTTGATGTAGTACTTTACCCTTCCGTGGATACTATCAGTTATTTCTCCTTTAGTACATGCTTGGCATCTGGTGTTTCCCAGGGAAATGTATGTTACACTCCGTATCGATCCTTTCTTGTGCTACCCAAGAAGTAGTCCTATCCTAGTAGAGTGGGATGGATGTCTCCGGTTGCTGCAACTTCTCTCACCAGTCCCGATATCGCCACATGAAGGTTAACTTGGCCAATGACCAAGGAGACATGTATGGTCCCTCTCCGATCTGGAGGAATCCTCTCGTATGTTCACAAAAACTACAGGGGATGAGGCTGTGGCGTCAGGGCGATTATGACGCTAACGTGTTTCGCTGTGCATTGACGTTGCGTAGCTTCATCTGGACACCCTTATAGTTTACCTCAGGGTGCAATACAGGTCCAGGGCTGTAGTCTATCCCTTTGAATTCCAGACTCTGAAGACCCCTTCGGGGGTATGCCCACCTCCCAATACAGGCAGTGGTGGGGGGATTTCTCCTGCATCTATAGGAAGTGATGGTTAATTTCTCCACTGGCAACATAGATAAAAGCAAATACACATTTATATTACAGTGAAGGAGTTTAGAACTTCTGACAATGTGTGTTTTTTTTGTTTCTCAATTTCTCAATATACAAAACACTGAACGGGTTCTACTGATTTACACACCAAAACTGTGTCACTGGCAGCCTCTTTATTATAACGGAAGTCACGTGACCGGCCTGAAGATTGCTCTAAAACTGTATTTACAAGCTTTGTTTTCATAAAACATTTACCCTGTGTGTTAGGATTGGTTATAATAGAGGGGCTGCCAGTAACAATTGCTAATCTTTTATTTATACTATTTGCGGCGGGGGGAGGAGACAAAGACACAGAGCTGACAGGGAGGGAGGAGGAGAGGAGAGATGGGGATGACAGAGGGACGTAAGGCTGACCACTGTAGTTAGGGCTCAGCAGCCTTGATTATCGATTATAGTTGTCAGCTCAAAGACGGCGACACAGGAAGTGGCAGGGTCAGCCAGGTTTTTTTCAGTTTAGAGAGGGGCAGATTAGACAGCACAAGCACAATAAAGCATATACAGTTGTGCTCATAAATTTACATAACCTGGCATAACTAACTTATGGTGAGTGTTTGACTGAAGCCATTTCTTATCAATTGACTGCGTTTACTCTTTTAAATAATAATCACAACAGAAACTACACAAATGACTCTGATCAAAAGTTTACATACCCTGGGGGTTTTGGCCTGATAACATGCACACAAGTTGACACAAAGGGGTTTGAATGGTTATTAAAGGTAACCATCCTCACCCTCACATAAAAGGTCAATGAGTTTGTGAACTCCTGACAGACCCTTGCATCTTTCATCCAGTGCTGCACTGACATTTCTTGATTCTGAGTCATGGGGAAAGCAAAATAATTGTGAAAAGGATCTGCGGGAAAAGGTAGTTGAACTGTATAAAACAGGAAAGGGATATAAAAAGATATCCAAGGAATTGAGAATGCCAATCAGTGTTCAAACTCTAATCAAGAAATGGAAAATGAGGGGTTCTGTTGAAACCAAACCATGGTCAGGTAGACCAACTACAATTTCAGCCACAAATGTCCCAGGAAAATGGTTTGGGATGCACAGAAAAAACACAAATAATTTCAGGTGAAATACAGGACTCTCTGAAAACATGTGGTGTGGCTGTTTCAAGATGCACAATAAGGAGGCACTTGAAGAAAGATGGGCTGCATGGGTGAGTCGCCAGAAGAAAGCCATTGCTACACAAATGCCACAAAGTATCCCACTTACAATACGGCAAACGGCACAGAGACAAGCCACAAACCTTCTGGCACAAAGTCATTTGGAGTGATGAGACCAAAATTAAGCTTTTTG
This sequence comes from Lithobates pipiens, assembly GCF_037356315.1. Lineage (NCBI taxonomy): Eukaryota > Metazoa > Chordata > Amphibia > Anura > Ranidae > Lithobates > Lithobates pipiens. Next base: position 557,476,801 of record NW_027507903.1, read on the forward strand.
GACATAACCATAAACGCTACATTTGGATAGGAGTCAACAAGGCCCATGATGAAAGGTACAGAGGTGGATCGCTGATGTTTTGGGGATGTGTGAGGTACAAAGGCACAGGAAATTTGGTCAAAATTGTTGCCAAGATGAATGCAGTGTTATCAAAAAATACTGAAGGAACATTTACATTCATCAGTCAGGAAGCTGAACATGGGAATTACTTGGACATTCCAACAGGACAATGATCCAAAACACAAGGCCAAGTCCACCTGTCATTGGCTACAGCAGAATAAAGTGAAGGTTCTGGAGTGGCCATCTCTGTCTCCTGACCTCAATATCATTGAGCCACTCTGAGTAGATCTCAAATGTGCAGTTCATGCAAGACAGCCCAAGACTATACAGGAACTGGAGGCTTTTTACCAAGAGGAGAGGGCAGCTTTACCACCTGAGAAGATAAAGAGCCTCATCCACAAATACTGCAAAAGACTTCAAGCTGTCATTGGTATTAAAGGGGGTAATACACGGTATTAAGAACTGGGGTATGTAAACTTTTGATCAGGGTAATTTGGATAATTTCTGTTGCCATTATGATTTAAAAAGAGTAAACACAGTTGATTGATAATAAATGGCTTCAGCCAAACACTAACCATGAATGAAAGAAATGTTTTTGTGTTATCATTCATATTCTCTGAAGAATGGCCAAGAAATCATAAATTCTGCCAGGGTATGTAAACTTATGAGCACAACTGTATAGTTTTGGTGTGTGCATCAGTAGTTTCTTTTATATTTTTTATGTATTGGGAATGTTTGGAAGTGACAATTATGGAAGTTTATTTAAGATGGACTGGGATAAAATATGTCAGTGGCTTGTTTTATTTTTGGAATTAATATTTGTATTGATGTTCCTGCCTTTCTTTATCATTGACAAAATTCCTGATTCTTGTGTTAGCATCAGAGGCAAAGGAAGTGAGAATAAATCTCCTCAATGGGATCACATACAGAAATAGAAACCTGACAAAAACAAGAAGGGTCCATTTACACTGTTGCATTGAAGTAATGCGTGTTGCATACATCAGCGCGTTGTGGTGCCATTCATTTTCCATGAACATGCATTGCAGCACACTACCATGTGTTATGAGGCACTGTGTTATAAAAAAAAAGTCTAACTTTTTGACATTTTGGTACATTCATTTGAACGCAGTGCTCATTAGTGCATGCAGTAAGCATGTTTAGACCCCTTTCACGCTGAGGCACTTAAAAGACTGCCCATAAACCGCCGGGCCATTTTGCGGTGCTCTTCAATCACTTTTGAGGCGCTAGCAGTGCACTTTTTTTCAAGGTCAGGTGACAACGTGTTTGTGAACCTAAATATGTAAAGCACTGCCAGTCCCTCTATCATAGTTGGGCATAGCATACTGTATAAGTATTTTTATGAGAACAAGGCTTGTAAATACAGATTTAGAGTGATTTTTCAGGCTGGTCACGTGACTTGCTGCCACTGTACAGCTCCGAAACAGGGTTACTGCAGGAAGGGCCAAGATCTCCCTCTGACGTCAGCTGGGGAGGTCAGTATCCCTGGAAACTGGCCTGAGAGTCACATGACCGGCCTGAAGATCGGACTAAATTGGTATTTACAAGCCTCGTTTTTATAAAAGACTACAGTGTGCTATGCCTAATTATAATAGAGGGGCTGGCGGTGACCATATATAAAATTGTATTTTTATTCCTAATGGCGAGGATGTGGGTGCGGAGACAGGAACACAGAGCTGACAGGCAGGCGTGAGGGGGAGAGGAGAGCAGAGCTGCTGATGACGAAGGGACGTGCTCTGACCACAGTAGTCAGGGCTCAGCAGCCCTGATTTTCATGGTCAGCTCACAGAGAGGGACACAGGAAGTGGCAGGATCAGCCAGGTTTTTTTTTTTTTTTTTTTTTTTTTTTTTTTACAGTTTAGAGGGGAGCAGATTACACAGCTCAAGCACTGCGCCTCGGTGTTAAAGGGGTCTTAATGCAACGCACCAGATTGCCAATGTGTGGATGTGCCTGTAGTCTACTCCACTCTGTCTGAAACGTAAACAAAATAATTGGGTTGGGATACCTGTCAAACCTAATTTCCAAAATGTAGGCTTTTCATTTAGCGGACAAACGGAATAGAAAGAATAGAGACGCTGGGTTTTCAAGTGTAGCTGCAGCCAAAAGCAATCGATGGTGGTGGGAAAGTGGCATAGGAAGATGCAGACCCCCCCAGGCTCAAAATGGCAATCTTACTCTGTAATACAAGTAAAGAATATATATAATATAATATATATATATATATATATATATATATATATATATATATATATATATTATGCATATAAAAACAGTCACGTACAGAACATGCATTTAGACTGTGTATCTATGTTTGCCGATATTTTGTACAGTACCTAATCTGCTAATAATATTAACTCAACATATATTTTTCTTTTATGTTTTAGAGGGAGATTTATCCCCCACAAAAGGTTGAAGTGGTAAGTAAATCGCTGCTGTCATTATGTATACAAACCGTACATTGCTATGAACCAGAAGCTAACATACATGATTTATAAAACGCGGTTGCCTCTTCACACATCCATGAAAGACTGGCATTATATGACAAGTCTCCTGTTTACATGTGAAGGTAGTTGGACCCACTATTTGCATATCGCTTTGTGAAGTGGCAGCTAATTTTTCTGAAAGATCACATCTCACCATGAGCCCCGGTTCAAACTAATATATGGTGCAGCAGTACCTGTGCTTTTCCCGCACCGCATCGCAATGCCACTCCTGTCCATGTGAACCACTGCAAGGTGTCAGCATTATCTCAATGACACCCCAAAAACAGTTTGCAAATCGCATTGCAATTGGAGAAATCGTATTGCATAGGTATGAACACCCATGTGATCCAATTCCAGTGCGACAAAAAAAAGTGCATTAAATTTTTTCGTGCAGTGCGATTTGAGCCATACAAAAGGAATCGGAATTGCACTTCATAGAACCACATGTAATTTGAACAGGAATGCGATGTGCACCACACCAGTATGAACCGAGTCTACAAGTGCATTTGATGCAGTCAGTTTACAGAAAATCACAAACCTATTTGCACATCTCTGCTCCTATGCTAGAAATTAAAACCAACAGTGGGCCTGACGCAAAAGTACGCAAACTAGCCACTGTACACCAGATCAATTGCCTGGTAACACAAATTGCTAATCGGCCAATCGCCTGCCAGCAACTCAATGCATTTAGGCATCTGGACGTGGTGAAGACGACTTGCTGAAGTTGAAACTGAGCATCAGAATGAGGAAGAAAGGGGATTTAATTAACTTTGAATCTGGCATGGTTGTTGGTGTCAGACCGGCTGGTCTGAGTATTTCAAAAACTGCTGATCTACTGGGATTTTCACGCACAACCATCTCTACGGTTTACAGAGAATGGTCTGGAAAAAAAGAGAAAATATCCAGTGAGCGGAAATTGTGTGGAATGAAAATCCCTTGTTGATGTCAATGGCGTTTTTGCAGGCTCTATAGCGTTAGAAATAGCGCCTGCAATCCGCCCTCAAACTGCTGCTCCTTTGTCTCCAGTGTGAAAGCATTGTGCTGGCAGGACTTTTCCAGCTTCTTTGGAGCTTCTCCACCGCTGCTCCCCATTGAAATCAATGGGGCAGCGCTGTATTACCGCCGGCAAAACGCCGCTATTGCAGCGTATTGCGGGTGGTTTTAACCCTTTCTCGGCCACTAGCGGGGGTTAAAAGCGCCCCGCTAGCGGCCAAAATGTGCTGCAAATCCGACGGTAAAGCGCCGCTAAAAATAGTGCGTTTTACCGCCTGCGCTATAGGCTCGGCGGTGTGAAAGGGGTCTAACTCAAATAACCACCACTGAATGCACAACACATGGAACCTTGAAGCAGATGGGCTACAGCAGCAGAATACCACACCAGGTGCCACTCCTGTCTGCTAAGAACAGAAAACAGAGGCTACAATTCACACAGGCTCACCAAAATTGGATAATAGAAGATTGGAAATATGTTGCCTGGTCTCACAAGTCTTAATTTCAGATGGTAGGGTCAGAATTTGGTGTAAACATGAAAGCACAGATCCATCCTGCCTTGTATCTACGGTTCAGGCTGGTGGTGGTGTAATGGTGTGGGGGAATATTTCCTTGGCAAACTTTGGGCCCCTTAGTACCAATTGAGCATCGTTTTAAAGGCACGACTTACCCAAGTATTGTTGCTGACCATGTCCATCCCTTTATGACTACAGTGTACCCATCTTCTGATGGCTCCTTCCAGTAGGATAATGCACCATGTCACAAAGTTCAGATCATCTCACCACTGGTTTCCTGAACATGACAAGGAGGTCACTGTACTCCAATGGCCTCCACAGTCACCAGATATCAATCCAATAGAGCACCTTTGGGATGTGGTGGAACGGGAGATTCCCATCATGGCTGTGCAGCCGACAAATCTGCAGCAACTGCGTAATGCTATCATGTTAATATGGACCAAAATCTCTGAGGAATGTTTCCAACACCTTGTTGAATCTGTGCCATGAAGAATTAAGGCAGTTCTGAAGGCAAAAGGAGGTCTAACCTGGTACTAGCAAGGTGTACCTAATAAAGTGGCCGGTGAGTGTATAAATCAAATAATCACTACCAGGGCCGCTGATAGGCCAGTATGACTGGCCCTGTTGTACCGGGCCCAGCCAGCAGGGGGGCCCGGGCAAGCTGAGCAGATAAATAATATAAAAAATAAATAAAAAAATCCTCCAGTTATGGCCGATCCGGCTCAACTACCAACCAAATAGCCCCCACCACCCCCCGGTTATTTTTATGGTTTTTTTTTGTGCAGATAGCTATCTGCAGACTAGGTGGCGGCAGGGGAGGGACTATTTCCTCTATTTACAGTGTGGAAGAATACCTCTTCTGCACCCGCTCTCATGCTGGCTGTGGCTCAAGTCCCAGCCAGTGCGTCCTCTATCATGCCGTCCCCCTTGGCGCCGTGGAGTGATTCCTCCCCCTCCTCTTGCGAGAAGTGCCAGTGAGGCGAGCGGCGGTGGCAGAACACAAAAAATAAGTAGCTGGCATCATTGACATGATCGCATCTGAATGGAATCATTTGTGGACAGTTGGACACTCCAGTCCAGGCAGCAGCAGGATCAGGGAAGAAGTGCCTCATGGAGCCCAGCTAAAAATGACACAGGTGTGTGCTTGCTTGGGGGGGAATTCAAGATCTACTACTGATGCAGCAGCGTATATACATTATGGTATTGGCAGCATGGGTGGCACTGTCTGCAGCAGAATATGGCATTGGTGGCATGGGTGGCACTGTCTGCAGGTAGCACATGCGTTATGGCCCATAAGACATGTGCTGCCTGCAGACAGTGCCACCCATGCTGCCAATACCATATTGTGCTGCAGACAGTGCCACCCATGACGCTAATGTCATAACGCATGTGATGCCTGCAGAGACAGTGCCATCCATGCTGCCAATGGCATTATGCCATTGGCGGCATGGGTGGCACTGTCTGCAGCACAATATGTCATTGGCGGCATGGGTGCACTGTCAACAAGTAGCACATGCGTTATGCCATTAGTGTCACGGCTGGCACTGTTTGCAGCACGTTACAGCATTGGCGGCACTGTCTGCCGGTAGCACAATGCTTTATGGCCCATAACGCATGTGCTGCCTGCAGTGACAGTGCCACCTGTGCCGCCAATGCTGTAATGTGCTACAGACAGTGTCACCCATGCCGCCAATGCCGTAATGTGCTACAGACAGTGCCGCCAATGCCGTAATGTGCTGCAGACAGTGCCAGCCATGCCTATCACTTGTAGACAAACCTGCACTTTGTTTCAAGTCGGGGTCTGGGGAGGGGCTGGGACAGGGCCAGGCTGAAGGAGGGACCATGGGCGGGGCCAGGGGTGGAGCTGAAGGGGGCCCCGTCAGGTAGGCTGTACGGGGCCCCATGATTTGTATCAGCGGCCCTGATCACTACAAAATTGCTGTGATATAATTGTTAAAAAAATAAATAAAAAATAAATAAAAGCTCACGTCAAATAATAAAAGGAGATTCAATTGTTGCCACTAGCATTGACATGTGTTCCCACACCCATAAACATAAAAAAGCATCACAAACCTACTGAAAATCATACTCTAAAAATGACTTTGCAAATGTGCAAACAATAAAAAACAAAAATGTATTGCAATGTAAAAGTGACACCCTCTTTCTTAATAGGCTCAATAACCCATAGAAACTCTTATATCTAGTGATTGACAAACACTGATGTGATCCCCTCCCCAGTTTCATCACCATTTGTAATTTGCAATTATTTGCAGTATTGTCTGTTTGAGGTTTATTAACCACTTCAATACCGGGCACTTAAACACCTTCCTGCCCAGACCAATTTTGAGCTTTCAGCGCTGTCGCACTTTGAATGACAATTGCGCGGTCATGCTACACTGTACCCAAATGAAATTTTTATCATTTTTTTCCCACAAATAGAGCTTTCTTTTGGTGGTATTTGATCACCTCTACGGTTTTTATTTTTTGCGCTACAAATAAAAAAAATACCGAAAATTTTGAAAAAAAAAAAGTTTTTTTTTGTTTCAGTTTCAAAACTTTGTAAATAAGTACGTTTTCTCCTTCACTGATGGGCACTGATGGGGCTACACTGATGGGCACTGATAAGGCGACACCAATGAAGTGGCACTGATAGGCGACACGGACGGACACTGATAGGTGGCACAAATTGGCACTGATAGCTGGCACGGATGGGTGGCACAGATGGGCACTGATAGGCGGCACAGGTGGGCACTGATAGGCGGCACAGGTGGGCACTGATAGGCGGCATTGGTGTTATACTATAGTAATGGATGCCAATCAGTGCCAAACAATAATGCATGCCAATCAGTGATGCCCATTGTGGGCACTGATTGGCATCCATTATGGGCACTGATTGGCACCCATTGTGCTGACTGGCATCCCTGGTGGTCTAGGGAGGATTACCTTTTCCCTGGTGGTCTGGTGGCGTCCCTGGTGGTCCAGTGTGGGCATCCTCAGGGGGGCTGTGCTGATAATCGATCAGCACAGACCCCCCCTGTCAGAGGAGCAGCCGATCGGCTCTCCTCTACTCGCGTCTGACAGACGCGAGTGAGAGAAAGCCGATCACCGGCTCTTCCCATTTACACTGTGATCAGCCGTGATTGGACACGGCTGATCACGTGGTAAATAGTCTCCGTCGGAGACTCTTTACCGAGATCGTAGTTGCCGGGTGTCAGACTGACACCCCGCAACAACGATCGCCGCGATGCGCGCCCCCGGGGGCGCGCAGCGGCTCATAATCCTGATCGCGTCATATGACGTCCGGTCAGGATTATGCAACCACTTTGCAGCCGTCAATTGCCTATAGGGCGGGCGGCAAGTGGTTAAAGGGGACCACTCCCTCGTTGCTGGATTTGATTGACAGCAGCGGGAGCCGGTGGCTCCTGCTGCTTCCTCTCTGTCCTGTGAGGAGAGAGAGAAGAGAGCCGCTTCTCCATGGCACAATGCCGGATCGAGATCAGGCTCAGGTATTTAGGGGGTGGGGGGGCTGGTCCTCTGCGCAGTTTTTTTTTTTTTTTTACCTTAATGCCGAGAAAAACGTTAAACTTTTAGAACCACTTTAAAGTGGAACTAAACCGTATTTGAGCAACACAAACCAAAAATGCACTTTAATTCATTTTTTATATTCAAAGCATTTCACCCATCTATCGGAGACATGCTTAACTTTGTTTTGAAGCCACTTCCATTCCCAGCATTTCTGGCCATGGCCATCATGAGTAATGGGTAGATGTTTTGTAGTATTTACTTTCTGGGATCCTTCTGCCCTTAGCTCAGGCTTACTGGCAGGAGGATGTGCTTCCCTGAGAGAGTGCCTCCACCTTTCTTTTCCAAATGAAAGAAAAAAATGTCCATGAAGACTCCCAGAATGTATGATATAATTTTGGCCTAGGCCGGGACGGTTGGCTCTCCTGAGCGAATCGGCGTCGTTGTACATCGTGCGCGTACGCGGCAATCTGTACGCGTGCCCATTCGCTAGTGAGGGAGCCAATCAGTGAGTCTGCCGGCCACCTGTGATCACTCCACAGAGAGGCAAAACGGGGATCTGCCAGTGTAAACAAACAGATCCCCATTCTGTTAGGGGAGTAGAGCGAGATTGTCTGTTCCTAGTGATTAGGAACAGCGATCTCTCTCTCTACTCCCTGTTAGTCCCTTCCCCCCACAGTTAGAAAGCACCTAGAAAATGAACACTTAACCCTTTGATTGCCCTTGGTGTTAACCTCTTCCCTGCCAGTGTCATTTATACAGTAATCTGCATTTTTCTAGCACTGATCGCTGTATAAATGTTACTGGTCCCAAAAAAGTGTCAAAAGTGTCCTCAATGTCGCAGTCCCACTAAAAATCGCAGATCACTGCCATTACTAGTAAAAATAAATAAATAATAAAAATGCCATAAATCTATCCCCTATTTTGTAGACACGATAACTTTTGCGCAACCAATCAATAAATGCTATTTGGGATTTTTTAACCAAAAATATGTAGAATACATATCGGCCTAAACTGAGGAAGAATTTATTTTTATTTTTTTGGTGGGGATATTTACTATAGCAAAAAGTAAAAAAAAATAGTTTGTTTTTTTTTCAAAATTTACGCTTTTTTTTTTTTTTGTTTATAGTGCAAAAAATAAAAAACCACAGAGGTGATCAAATGCCACCAAGACAAAGGTCTATTTGTGGGGAAAAAAGGACATCAATTTTGTCGCACAACCGTGCAATTTTCAGTTAAAGAGACACAGTGCTGCTGTATTGCAAAAAATGGCCTGGTCATTAAGGGGGCCAATCTTCTGGTCCGTAAGTGGTTAACAAAAAAAAAGTTTAAAACAAGTGAATATAATATACATTCCTTTGTATTTACTAATTCTAACATGCTAAGGATTAAAAAATAGTTAATGTTGAATCAGAGAGCTTAGTTCCACTTTAGGTGACATGAAGTTAAGGGAAGTTTCATCAATGGGACACAGATGGCAACAACAAAAAAAAGACACTATAAAATGTTTTGGCTGTGTTCTTTAATAACTGCTGAAATAAGATATCATCTGTATAGGCAGCCCATTGTTTTCAGTGGGTCTGGTGGCTCCCACTGGTGGCTAAACTACAAATCTACAAATTCAATACACTGATAACAAAAATATGAGAACATACGTGTAAAGATCCAAAAGTCATATAAAAATGACTTAAAAATAAACCTTTGCTTTGTCCATTTAGAGAAGAGCAACAAATTACCTGTATGCCGGCCCCAAAGCAGTTTAGTCTTACTATTTCCTTTGCGTTTCATGATCTGTTTAAGAGAAGCAAAGTGGCATATGCAATTCTTCAAGGTATGGGACAGTATGACGTGCATTGTCATTCCTCCAGGTGACAGCAATGGTGCTTGATAATTGGCTGCTCAGACATCCAGCATTGTCACATGGAAACAAGGAAAGAGTCCTCAGCCCTGTGTAAGCTCCAAGTCACTCACTAGAGCTTACACGGTTCCTTTTCCTTGCTCCTGTAGGCTACATGGAAGGGCAGGGAGAAAAGAGAAGACTTTGAATGTGAGAAGCAGCAGTAAAGTACAACCACTGTGTAGCACTTCAAATCAGGAAACAAAACCTAAATATATAATGTGACAAATATGGTTTCCCAGGGGGACAAATTATAAAGTAAAAAAAGAAAAAAAAAAGTACATTGTTTAGATCACCAGTCCCCTGCCACTCAGAAGTGAACCCCTCCATGGACTGGAGGGAAGGGGTTGGTGGTTATTTGTGTGGTGGTTGCAGCCTGTCATGGGGATGGGTATGCAGCTTGTCACCTCGGGTGGGGTTAAGGTGGGTTTGCAGCTTGTCAACTGGGAGGAGGGAGGGTGGGGCAGGGGTGGTGCAGCCTGTCACCCCAGGTAGGGGGTGTGGTGCAGCATGGGTCTCATCAGTGCTATTAGATCCTGTTCTTGACCTGGCTCTCTCCCTCCTCCTCTCCTTTTTCGTGACCACAGAGAGGAAAGGGCGCAGTGGTGCTAAGAGAATGGGAGTGGGCGCCCTCTGGTGGTCAGAGGGTGGCAATGCAGGTTGTGCCGGCTTGCTCTGCCTGCCACCATCCACCTCCTGGGCAGACCAGGTCCCGGCAGGCCACGGACCAGCACCAGATTTCAGCCTGGGGGTTGGGGATCCCTGGTAGAAACGCTGCTCCCTTTTACTTGTATATTTGAAAAAAAAATAAAAATTGCTGTTTCTCCTGGCCATACTTATATGGCATCACAGCGGTGGGCTTAATGTTGTGCTGCCACATACATGTATTCTGCTCTGTGCTGGGAAGCACACTCATTTGTTCCCCCCAGCATTGCGACCTCGCCGTCATCCACAGTTCCCGATCCCCGTTTCTAATCGGGAGTCTCCGGTGTACAGAACCCCTTTTAAGGGCCAGTAGGAGCCCACTGTAAGTGGTTAATTTGAGGTATATAAATATTTGTTAAGTCCTTGCTTTGGAACAATATCCTGCTTTTCCATTATAGAGAAGCAGTAGTAATGCCCATCCCTTTTGTCTTGCAGAAGCAGCAGTTACAGGAGGCAAAAGAAGCCGCAAGACATCGAAGAGAGAAGCTGTACGCGCAGGACTAGAAGGTGTCCAGCAGAAGGCGCTGCTCCTTCACACCTGTTCTTATATTGCACTCTTCCCCAGTGTGTTTTATACACTATGTAAGATTGAATGAGGTTCCATGTGTGGTACCAAAGTGATCTATTCAGTAAAAATGTTTTTTTTTGTAAATATGGGTTGAGTCTCACAGAATTTCATTGGTTTGTTTTCTGCATCCCTTGTGGTTAGGTTATAGTAAGTATTGATGTGTTTGTAGAAGAACCAGTGGGAGCATTTAAAACACAAAAGTGCCCATAACCCAAAAACAACAATGTAGTATATTGCAGGTTAGTTTTCAGTTTTTTTTTTTTTTATATCTTTTTCACCTGGTAAACCTGGTATTTGATATTTGGCCGCTAGTGGGGGTGGTTTTACTTCCCCGCCAGTGGCCGAAAAGGGGTTAAATCCACCCACTAAACGTCGCCGGAGCTCCAAAGAAGCTGCTGGCAGGATTTTTTCTGATGCGCTGCCAGCGCACCACTCCAATGTGAAAGCCCTCCGACTATCACACTGGAGTGAATGGAGCCGCTGTTTTAGGGTGTTTTGCAGGCGTTATTTTTAACGCTATAGCGCCTGCAAAAGGCTCCAGTGTGAAAGGTGTCTTAGGGTACCTTAGGGAATACTCTCTACTGTATTTTTGGAGGAGCATTGATGTCGCCCAAGAACAAGATGACAGGAGACCCCACTCCCTCCTTTTCTCCATAGGGGAGCTGTTTTGTAGTTTACAAAGACAGCTGGTGGGAACAATGCTAACTGAGAAGAGTCGGCACGGAAAGTTTTCGGCTCCAAAAAAATTTCTACCATGAACAGGTATTTTTTGCACATACTGAACATATATAACAAAAACGCAATCAATTGGATGTTTAACAGGCTGGAAGGGAGCAAATAAGATAAATAAATTTTTGAGGTGTCCGTGTATGTTAATGATTACTGAAATTAGAGGTGATGTACATTTTCCAAAGCTTACACATATTCCCTGGTACAGAACACATTTTGTTGATCAAATTTTTGCCCACCATGGATGCTGGTGAACTGAAAAGGACTGTTCAGAGTGGATGCTGCTGTCTGTTTTTATTCTATCTGAATGCAAGAAACATTTCAGTAGTGCAGACACAGCTATTTGTCTAAATACATGTCTCGTACAGGTGCCAGGGACTGTGTGCATGGCGAGAGCTGCCCATGCCACTTTTCTATGTGTGTACAAATGCCCAATAATACCTGTGTACCGTGTGCAGCACCCCCCCCCCCATACTTACCCGAGCCCCCTCTTGATCCAGCGATGTCCAGGAGAATGCTTTGAAGTGGTTATAAAGTCCGAAGGTAAAAACCTGTGTGCAGCAGCCACCTCCAGACCCCCTAATACTTACCTGAGCCCCATTGTGATCCAGTGATTTGTATGTAAAGTTTGGCTCTATGGGGACGCTCTCTCCTCATTGGCTGAGAAAGCAGCGGCAATCGCTTTCAGTGAGCCTATGAGGAGAGAGGGGGAGCGGGGCCAAGCTGTGGCTCTGTGTGAATGGACACACAGAGCAGCGGCTCGGGAGCGAGCCTGCTCGGATGCTCCCATAAGCTGCTTTCTCTGGGGGCAGGAGGGAGGGGCGAGGAGCGCCAGCAAGGGACCCGAGAAGAGGAGGATCGGGGCTGCTCTGTGCAAAACCACTGCACGGAGCAGGCAAGTACAATCTATAAAAAAACACACGTGGGTGCCTCCATCTAGGTGTAGCAATTTATTTAAAAAAGTATAAAAAAAAACAATAAAAATGCACTCATTAGATAAAAGTGGATCAAGGCTTGTCATAGACCTCCATAGGATCACCGTGAAGCTGCAGAGCTCAGCAGGCATGTGGCTAGTTGAAGCACTTCCACTTCTGGAAGCTGTTGATGCTTATGTTCCAGCCTGAAGCCTGACAGCTGCACTTCCATCAAGAACTCGGCTTCAACTAGCCACATGCCTGCTGATCCCATGGAGGTCTATATGGGTCTATGACAAGCCTTGATCCACTGTTATCTAGTGAGTGCATTTTTATTTTCCTTATACTTTAACTGCTTGCCGACCATATACTCTATATGTACCTGTATGTGATCCTGCACTTCCAGGTCTGGGGCACTGCCAGCGATCTGCTCCTGTGATTGGACACAGCGGAAGCCAATCGGTGGGTCTGGCAGACGCAATGTCTGCCGAGACCCGCCAATTGTTCCCGAGAGAAACAGAACTGTAAACAAGACAGATTGCTGTTCTGTGAGAAGGGGAGGTAGTGATCCTGTGTTTCTGCTAAGCACGAGCATGGATCTCTAACTTCCCACAGTACAAGAACTCCCTAGGAACACATTTAACCCTTTGATCGCCCCTGATGTTAACCCCTTCCCTGCCAGTGTCAGTACAGTGACATTGCATATTTTTAGCACTGATAACTGTATTAGTGTTGCTGGTCCCCAAAAAGTGTCACCTGGTGTCTGATTTGTCTGCCTCAATATCGCAGTCCCGCAGTAAGTTGCTGATCGCCACCATTACTTAAAAAAAAAAAAAAAAAAAATTCCATAAATCCTATCCCACTATATTTTTTGCGCAAACCAGTCTATATACGCTTATTGGGATTTTTGTTACCAAAACCATATAACAGAATACATATTGGCCTAAATTAACGAAGACATATTTTAACACTTCTTTTTTATTGGATATGTTTTATAGCAGAAAGTAAAAAAAATATATTTTTGGGGGGGTTTTTTTTCGAAATTGGCAGTCTTTTTTTTTTTTTTTATAGCACAAAAAAAACGCAGAGGTGAAATACCACCAAAAAAGGCTCTATTTGTGGGAAAAAAAGGACATTCATTTTATGTGGATTCAGCGTCGCACGACCACGCAATTGTCAGTTAAAGTAACGCAGTACTGTATGACAAAAAAATGGCCTGGTCATGAAGGGGGGTAAACCTTCTGGAGGACAAATGGTTAAATAAATCGCTACACCTAGATGGAGGGCACCCTCTTGTGTTTGTTTTTTTATGTGTGCAGAGGAGCTGCATCCACTTCATCTGGTGTTCCCTACCATTCTCCTGGCCCTCCTATGTGCCCTGTTTAATGATGGCTGGGTTCTTGTCAGCGCATTAGCTTATTCTTATGCAAGTATAACTTTTTTTTTATTTTAACCACTTCAATACCAGGCACTTATAGACCTTCCTGCCCAAGCCAATTTTCAGCTTTATCCGCTGTCGCTGTTTAAATGGAAATTGCGTGGTCATGCTACACTGTACCCACAAATAGAGCTTTCTTTTGGTGGTATTTGATCACCTCTGCAGTTTTTATTTTTTGCTAAACAAATTAAAAAAGACCGAAAATTTTGAAGAAAAATAAGTTTTTCTTTTGCTTCTGTTATAAAATGTTGTAAATAAGTAAGTTTTCTCCTTCACTGATGGGCACTGATAAGGCGGCACCAATGAGTGGGCACTGACAGGCACCGATGATGGGCACTGGTAAGTGGCACTGATATGCAGTACTGATGGGCATTGATAGGCACCACTGATGGGCACTCATGGGTGGCACTGGTGGGCACTGATAGGCGTAACTTGCCACTGAAAGGCTGCAAAGATGGGTACTTATGGGTGGCACTGATAGGAATCCCTGGTGGCACTGGCTAGCATTGTGAGTGGGCACTGATTGGCAGCTGCCTGGGAATTAATTGGCAGCTGCCTTGGCACTGATTTGCATTTCCCTGGTGGTCTAGGGGGCATACCTGGTGGTCCAGTGTGGATGGCCATCCTGGGCGATATCCGAGGGGGGGTCTGTGCAAACAGGACTGCCGGAAGTTTTTTTCCACCTTGATGCATTAAGGTGAAAAAACAAGGGTTTACAACCCCTTTAAGGAGACACTGACACAAGTCAGTGCAAAGGAGCTTTAGAAGGGTCAGCATTTAATACTTCCAAGTATGTCAGATGCTTGGTCACCCGCTGCACACTGTGGTTTCTCCTGTGGGCTCCTAGGTAGGGGTTCATGATTGGAACCTCGGTGCAGCAGAGAACCAAGGCATCTGGCACACCCAAGAGTGTCAGATGCTGAAGATTCTGCCACAAGCCATAGCAAAATTAAGACTCCAACATCTGCCAATTCTTGGTCCTCTCAAAGGGTCACAGGCAATGCAGATTGGTCTGGATAAGTGCATCCCCTCATATTTGCCTGAATTGTGTGTAGATATATGGGTTTGCTGATAGAAGTGGATATAAAAAGTCTACACACCTGTTAGAATGTCAGGGTTCTGTGATGTAAAAAAAGAAGAGACCGCTGCTCACCGCTCCAGTAAATGCACTGGGTGGCAGAATGGAGCTGCTGATTGACAGTCAGCAGATCTCTGCTCGGGGAGCTGAGAGAACCGAGCCATCGGCAATGTTCGATTGCTCGGTTCTCAGTGCAGAGACACCAGGGATAGATGCTGCATCTACCTAGGTAAGTAGTTTCTGTACTACTTTTGGCAACTTTGGGGTGCGATTTGTTTAGACATCTAATGCAGGAACCCACACAGATGTCTCTGAAATCGCCCCAGAAGTTGGACTGACATGCGGGAATGAAATTGTGCAAGTTCAGCTGAACTTGCACAGTTTTAATCCTGCTGTCCTTGTGAACCTGGGCTTCCTGACATTCTTAGTCACATCCTACAGCAAAAGCCATAGTTCGCAGAGAGCTTCCAAAACATCAGAGGGATCTCATTGTTAAAAGGTATCAGTCAGGAGAAGGGTACAAAAGAATTACCAAGGCAATAGATATACCATAGAACATAGTGAAGACAGTCATCAATTGGAGAAAATATATGGCACAGCAGTGACATTGCCAAGAACTGGATGAACCTCCAAAATTGATGAGAAGAAAACATTAAAGGAGCTGCAGGAATATCTGGCAAGTACTGGCTGTGTGAAATATGTGACAACAATCTCCCATACTCTACATATGTTTGGGCTATGGGGTAGAGTGGCAAGACGGAAGCTTTTTCCTACAAAGAAAACATCCAAGCCCAGCTAAATTTTTCAAAATCGCATCTGAAGTCTGCTAAAAGCATGTGTGAAAATGTGTTATGGTCTGATGAAACCAAGGTTGAACTTTTTGGCATAATTCCAAAAGATATGTTTGGTGCAAAAGCAAACACTGCACATCACCAAAAGAACACCATACCCACAGTGAAGCATGGTGGTGGCAGCATCATGCTTTAGAGCTGTTTTTCTTCAGCTGGAAGAGAGGCCTTATTCAAAAGGTAGAGGGAATTATGAACAGTTCCAAATACCAGTCAATATTGGCACAAAACCTTCAGGCTTCTGCTAGAAGCTGAACATGAAAAGGAACTTCATCTTTCCGCATGACAACGACCCAAAGCTTACATCCAAATCAACAAAGGAATGTCTTAAGCTAGAAGATTAAAGTTTTGGAATGGCCCAGCCAGAGCCCAGACTCGAATTTGATAGGTTTGGAGTGTTTTGGCAAAGTAGAGTGGACAAACATTGCCAAGTCAAAATGTGCCATGCTAATAGACTCATACCCAAAAAGACTGAGTGCTGTAATAAAATCAAAAAGGTGTTTCAAAGTATTAGTTTTAGGGTGTCAAGGATGCATATACAGGCATCCAGCACGGGGTGATCAGATTGTTGGGCTGTACATATACGTCCACAGAATGGCACGGCTGGGCACAAGCACGTACCTGTACGTTGCTCTTTAAGTGCCCAGCCGTGGGTCACGAGCAAGCCTGTCACTGATCGTCTGTTCCCTGTTATAGGGAAAGACGATCAGTGACATCAGATGCCAAGCCACGCCCCCTACAGTTAAAAAAAAACCACACACACACTTAACCTTTCCCTGCCCCCTAGTGGTTAACTTCTTCACTGCCAGTGTCTTTTACACAGGAATCAGTGCATTTAAATAGCACTGATTGCTGTATAAATGACTGGTCCAAAAAATGTCAGATGTGTCCGCCATAATGTAGCAGTCACAATAAAAATAAAAAAAAACGCTGATCGCCGCCATTACTAGTAAACGCTATAACTTTTGCGCTAACCAATCAATAATCGCTAATTTATTTTCTTTTATTTTTTTTAACCAAAAGTATGTAGAAGAATACGTATCAGCCTAAACTGAGGAAAAAAAATGTTATGTATTTTTGGGGATATTTATTATAGCAAAAAGTAAAAAATATTGCATTTTTTTCAAAATTGTCGCTCTATTTTTGTTTAGTGCAAAAAATAAAAACTGCAGAGGTGATCAAATACCACCAAAAGAAAGCTCTATTTGTGGGAAAAAAAGTACGTCAATTTTGTTTGGGTGCCACGTCGCACGACCGCACAATTGTCAGTTAAAGCAACGCAGTGCCGAATAGCAAAAAGGGGCCTGGTCCTTTGGCTGCAAATTGGTCCGGGGCTTAAGTGGTTAAGGAAAATCGGGAACAAAAGAGTTAAGCCGCGTACACACAATCGGACTACCTGGCGGACTTAGTGGGCATCAGGCAGAGAGGCAGCAGCGGCAAGATGGACATCAGTCAGGAAAACATCAGCAGCAAGCTGGTCATCGGGAACCGGTTAAGCAGGCACCATGTCAGCAGGCTGGATAACGGGCTCCGGCTCAGCAGGTTGGGCAATGGGTCATCAGGTTGGGCAACAGGCATGGTGTCATCTGGCTGGGCAACGGCACATCAAACTGGGCAGAGGCACATCAAGGTGGGCAGCGGGAAAGGAACCACTAGGCAGGGCATCAGGAACAGGACCACCAGGAACTGGATTGTCAGGCTGGGTATCAGGTACCGATTCACCAGGCAGATCATCAGGCATTGGATCATCAGACTGGACAGCGGGCACTGGAACATTGGGCTGGAAAGTGGGCACCGGAACATCAGACTGGAAGGCGGGCACTAGCTCATTCTGGACAGCAGGCACCAGGACTTCAAACTGTAAGCGAAGGGCAGCGGGCAGCGGATCATCAGACTGGACAGCAGGCATTAGATCATCAGACTGGATAGCAGGCATCGGAACATCAGACTGGACAGCGATCAGAGGCACTGGGACAGCGGCACCAGCACATCAGACTGGATAGCGGTCACCGGAACATCAGACTGGAGAGAGTACACTGGAACATCAGACTGGACAGCGGGGACCGGAACATCAGACTGGAGCAGATTGGCTGGTGTAGAGGCAGGATTGGATAATGGCAGTATTGATGGGTTGGAAAACACTTCAGTGACTAAATCCAAGAAGAAACACTTCAGTTTCTTCTTGGATTTAGTCACTGAAGTCTTGTATATGGATACAGGGCTGTAGGTAGTGGGTGAAGCTGATGGAAGCGAAGAGCAGAAGGGTGGTAAAACAGAGGGAATAGTTGATGAGGAGAGATTTAGTGGAACTGTTGGAGGTGGCAAAGAAGAAGCAGAACGATTAAAAGCAGGGTAGGTGCCCTGCGCCCCCCACCCCAAATCACCTTGTCCCCATGTTGATGAGGACAAGGGCCTCTTCCCGACAACCCTGGCCGTTGGTTGTCGGGGTCTGCGGGCGAGGGGCTTATCGGAATCCAGGAGCCCCCTGATTCCGGCCCCACCACCCTATGTGAATGAGTATGGGGTACGATGTACCCCTACACGTTCACCTGGGGGAAAAGTGTCAATAAAAAAAAACACAACGCAGGTTCTTAAAGTAGTTTATTAGACAGCTGCAGGGGTCTTCTTCCGACTGCGGGGGTCTTCCGCCGGGCTCCTCCGCTATCTTCTTCTCTTTTGCCTCTCTTTTGCTAGCGGAGGAACCCGGCTTTCTTCTTCGTCGTCGACACCATCCAGGGTTCTTCTTCCGGTGGATGCTGGGACTGTGACATAAAGGGTGGGGTCACCATGTGACATCACCCGGTGACCCCGCCCCTTATGCCTATATAAGTCGCTGTGCAACGCGTCCCTGGCATTGAATTGAATAGTAGTTGTGGGCTACTGGCGCTACCTCAAACCCTATATTACCTTTTATCTTCCCTACAGACTGTGCAAACCAAATATGTGTTTGCTATAATGTCCCAATTTTTGTGTTTGTGTCCAACAGATTTTTTCTTGTTATCCTAGATTCAACCACGTGCCACTATAAACCATTTATATTGATTACCCTACAGTGGACAACCCCAAAAGAGGTGGACACGTTCAATTATTCACCAACGTAGTCAATCAATCAAAATCCCAAAGGATTAATTAATTAAACCCTGAAGCACCCAAAACCACATATGAAAACCACCAAAAATTCAAGAGTACCAAGCAATATTCAAAATACTTTTGTGATACTAAATTTTTTGTAATACTAAAAATATTTGTGATGCTAGACAGAGACAAACACACTCTGTGTACAAAAAGCCCCTTATAGGGGAAAAAATTATAACACCTATAATTCCACTGCGCTTGCGCAGTTCCTGTGCTGATAATTACTTTCACTGTGCGCAGTTTATATTTCCCCAATAAATGAGAAAAGGGGTATTGCAGTATAAAAATCAACAAAAGCAACCCAAAACATGAAAATTCAAAATAAAAATAAATAAAGAATAAACAGAATGTGCGGAGTAATTCTAACCCCCTTACGGGTATATAAAAAAATACAAAAAACCTAGGAAAAATGTGAATAAGGTCAGAATATTAATAAATGTGTGTATATAGTCCACAAAATAGTCTCTTATCAGGTATTTTCAACTGTGCGATTATTCTTTTTCAAATAACAGGAAGGTGACTTTTGTGAATAAGCCTGCTTATTGGTGACTTCCGTGCTCGTTCCCCCTCAAGGGTCCCCACTCACCGAATCCACGCACCCCCTAGGGGGTATATTGCCTGTAATCTGTGTTCCACTAGTTGAGGATTCTTCTGATTGGCTCTGTCTTCAACTGGTCCTCCCCAGGGTTTTTTGGGAGCGATGAGAGAAGGAGGCTTTGTTGTCCACCAATGGGTCCTCAAAATAGAAAAAATCTGCTCATGGTGTAGTATTTTGATAACTGGCCACTTGAGGGAAGGAAAGCAGGCTACAAAAAAGCTTCTGCAAAAAATATATATAGCTTCTTCAAAAAATATATATGCCTTTTTATATATATATATATATATATATATATATATATATATATATATATATATATATATATATATATATATATATATATATATATATATATATATATATATATAGCAGAGGACTGATAGCCACTTGAGATATGCTTTATTACAAAAAATGTATATAATTACAAAAAGGAGCTTTTACATATATTAAAAAATTATTTTGCAGCGCTTTGTACAAAAAGGTTCATTTACAAAAGAATCCCCTTATACCAAAGGTGTGATCTAAACCAATTGCACTGCAAGCCTGCAAATTTTGTATATATGTACCAATAATGCAGCTCAAAAGAGTATGCCAATAAAAATGATGAAGTAAAAAATCAAATAAAAGTCAGAAAAAATCAGAAAAAATTAAAATTAAAAATAAAAATAAAAATAAACATGAAATAAAGAGTATATATTTAAAAGCAGCGGTACAATCCTTTTTTGTGCAAAACAGCACTATGCACAGTTATATGGAGCCTAAATCCCCAATTCTCTGTCCTCTTCCTAAGGTTTAGGGGGTACCGTTTTTTAGGCACTGCAGGCTACCCATATACTGGATACAAAGCTACTTATCTTCATCAAACAGTTAGCCTCCTTGCATAAACGGAAGCTTGAAACACTTTAGCACCAGCCCGGTTCGCCAATCCACAAGGGTAGTCACCCTGATCGAACGGCGTGCGCTCCAGCTGCGCTCCACTGGGACAGGCGCACCGGAAGTGACATGGTGTACGTAATGACGCTGTACGCGTTTCGTCATAGACGTCCTCAGCAGCCTCCTGCGTCCCTGGCATTGCTGCCGGAGAGAGCGTCGTGTCCACATCAGAAGGAAGAAGGGAAGAAGAAGGCAGCGACAAACGAGAAGACTGGACCAATGCTAGTAAAAGAGCTGGAAGAAGATAGCGGCAGAAGAACCGAAGAGCAGGACAAGACCCCCAAAGTTGGAAGAAGACCCCCGCACGGCGGCGACGATGAAGAAAGCTGGGCTCCGCTAGCAAAATAGCAGAAGATAGCGGAGGAGCCCGGCAAGAAGACCCCCGAAGCTGTCTAATAAACTACTTTAAAAACCTGTGTTGTGTTTTTTTTTTTATTGACACTTTTCCCCCAGGTGAATGTGTAGGGGTCCCCCATCGTACCCCATACTCATTCACATAGGTTGGGAGGCCGGAATCTGGGGGCCCCCTTATTAAAGGGGGCTCCCGGATTCCTATAAGCCCCCCGCCTGCAGACCCCCACAACCAACGGCCAGGGTTGTCGGGAAGAGGCCCTTGTCCTCATAAACATGAAGACAAGGTGCTTTGGGGTGGGGAGGCCAGAGGGCCCCCTTCTCCAAAGCACCCAACCCCCAATGTTGAGGGCATGCGGCCTGGTACAGTTCAGGGGGGGGGGGGGCGCTCGTCCCCATCCCCTTTACTGACCTGCCAGGCTGTGTGCTCAGATAAGGGTCTGCTATGGGCTTTGGGGGGACCCCCATGCTGTTTTTTCAGTGTAGGGGTTCCCCTTTAAATCCATACCAGGTGACGGGGCCAGCAAGGTGACTGAGGCGGCGACATTGACTTCCTTCGCTAGTCCCGTCGTACCTCAAGTCACGTTCAAAATGAACGGACTTACTCCGTGTTTGGGCAATCATTTAATTTGGAAAGTTCGGTGGACCTCCGCTGGAAAGTCTGATCTTGTGTATGCAGCATAAGTGAAAAGGGTGTATTTATTAAGATAAAAGACACACGTGCAAACCATAGACAAGTAATGAATACAAAGAACACAGCAAACCTCAATACACCTAAGTTTACACAAATGTAAGGAATAAACATGGATAACTGATAAAGGGGGACTGGAAACAGGTACCAGGGGACAGGTCTCAGGGTCAAGATTTTGGGATACAGGGTCCAGGACAGAAGACAGCTACGGGTCAGGCTCAGGCAGGAATCATGCTTGCAGGGGGAAGTCTGAAGCCCTAAGGCTTGGTTAAGGGCGGGCTTATATAGTCCAGCAGACCCACATCAGGTGTAACCCGATTGTCAGTAACTTAGTAACTGGCCAGCAGGTGAACAAAGCAATGTCACCATTCCTGACAGTCTCCCCCCCCTTAAGGAGTGGCTCTCCAGACACTCCATCCTGCCACCCGAGTGTGAAAATAGGACATGCATTCCACCACAAGGGTCAGGAAGTTTGGATCCGGAAACAAAAATTAGCTGGGCAACGGACAAGAATCCATTGGAGGCAGACCACACAGGGGCATTACAGTCAGGCTGGGTGTCAGATAGGAGAGAAACAGCAGCAAGCTGGACATCTGGCTAGGAAGCATCAGCGGCAAGCTGAGCATCAGGCAGAGAGGCTGCAGCGGCAAGATGGACATCAGTCAGGAAAACATCAGCAGCAAGCTGGGCATCAGGAACCGGTTTAGCAGACACCATGTCAGCGGGCTGGATAACGGGCTCCGGCTCAGCAGGCTGGGCAATGGGTCATCAGGTTGGGCAACAGGCATGGGGTCATCTGGCTGGGCAACGGCACATCAAACTGGGCAGAGGCACATCAAGCTGGGCAGCGGGAAAGGAACCACCAGGCAGGGCATCAGGAACAGGACTATCAGGAACTGGATTGTCGGGCTAGGTATCAGGTACTGATTCACCAGGCAGATCATCAGGCATCGGATCGTCATGCTGGAAAGTGGGCATTGGAATATCAGACTGGAAAGTGGGCACCGGAACATCAGACTGGAAGGCGGGCACTGGAACATCAGACTGGAAGGCGGGCACTAGCTCATTCTGGACAGCAGGCACCGGGACTTCAAACTGTAAGCTAGGGCAGCGGGAAAGGAACCACCAGGCAGGGCATCAGGAACAGGACCACCAGGAACTGGATTGTCAGGCTGGATATCAGGTACTGATTCACCAGGCAGATCATCAGGCATCGGATCATCAGACTGGACAGCGGGCACTAGATCATCAGGCTGGGCAGCGGGCACTGGAACATCAGGCTGGATAGCAGGCATCGAAACATCAGACTGGACAGCGGTCAGAGGCACTGGAACAGCAGGCTGGACAGTGGGCACTGGAGTGTTAGACTGGGCAGTGGCACCAGCACATCAGACTGGACAACGGGCACCGGAACATCAGACTGGACAGCGGGCACCGGAACATCAGACTGGACAGCGGGCACCGGAACATCAGACTGGACAGCGGGCACCGGAACATCAGACTGGACAGCGGGCACCGGAACATCAGACTGGAGCAGATTGGCTGGTGTAGAGGCAGGATTGGATAATGGCAGTATTGATGGGTTGGAAAACACTTCAGTGACTAAATCCAAGAAGAAACACTTCAGTTTCTGCTTGGATTTAGTCACTGAAGTCTTGTATGTGGACACAGGGCTGTAGGTAATGGGTGCAGATGATTGAAGCGAAGAGTGGAAGGGTCGAAAAACAGAGGGAATAGTTGACGAGGAGAGATTTAGTGGAACTGTTGGAGGTGGCAAAGAAGAAGCAGAACGATTAAAAGCAGGGTAGGTGAGGCAGGAGGAAACGGGGTACTGGTATTTAGTTGGCAGCAGGGTATATTGGGTGGCAACTGTGATTGCTGTGGGTGAAGGAGAGGTAGACATCAGAGCAGGCTGGTATCTAGCCACAGAAATGGGTGGCTGGAAGCTGACAGAGACAGAGTAAAACAAACTTGACCAGGCCTGTAATAATGATTGCACAAAATCCGATTTGCGCACTGCTTGTCTGACCAGAGACTGCACTGAATCAATACATTCCACAAGCACCTGTTGAGAACAATCTGAGTATTGCACAAAGAAAAAGATAGAGTCATCCTCCAAAAGCCAAACCAAAGATTCCACCTGAGCTGCACTAAAAGGGAGCGTATAGTCATCACCTCCACTAGAGGCATCAGACAGGACCAACTCTGCACAAATCTGAATAAGTGGCAGAACGTCCTCAAACAGAAAACTCCCCTGATCAATGAAAACGCGAGCCAGATGGATACATTCCAATAAGTGCTCTTTAGTATGCTCTCTCAAAGTCTGATAGCAAAAATCTCTGTCATCTGTTGCCAAGAGTGAAAAATACAAAATATCTTCCAGATGCATCTTGCAGTAATTGAGCAAGTGCTCCGACCTAATTCCCAGGTGCAGCCGATCTGATTGTATGACTTCAGAATTCTGACAGGGATGCCATATACAGGCATCCAGCACTGGGAGATCAGATCGTTGGGCTGCACTTAAGGAATCAGGAACAAAAGAGTAAGTGAAAAAGGTATATTTATTAAGATAAAGACACACGTGTAAGCCACACAGCAAACCATAGACAAGTAATGAATACAAAGAACATAGCAAACCCCAAAACAGACCTAACTAACTAGCTAATTAAGTTTACACAAATGTAAGGAATAAACATGGGTAACAGACAAAGGGGACTGGAAACAGGTACCAAGGGACAGGTCTCAGGGTCAGGATTTGGGTTAAAGGGCAAGATTTCAGGATACAGGGTCTAGGACAGAAGGCAGGGACAGCTCACATTCCTGAAAAGGGTGTTCACACTTATGCAACCATATTATTTTATTTTTACTTCCAACCCCCTAAAAGATTTCAGTTTTTTTTGTTTAACTGAGTTTTACCGTTTATAGGTCACATTAAAGGTGGAAAAAGTTCAGAAATTATTTATCTTTGTCTCATTTTTTTACATCACAGAAACCTGACATTTAACAGGGGTGTCTAGAATTTTTATATCCACTGTTTGTAAAAAAATAAAAATAAATTCTGAAAGGAAAGGATGCATTTTTCTGTGTGCCGTTTTTTTTTTTTTCCATGAATGTGGCTGGCACAGTTAAGGGTGTCTGGTTCTTGTACCCTGGGAGACAAAAAAAAAAACACAGTAGGTTATTTGTTAGCCATTTTGAAAATTCCATTTTCTTGAAGCCTTTTTCTTTCGGCTTGGGTGTAGAACTTGGTGAGGATGGCTGAGGGTTTTAATATACAGTTTTTCCCCAGATGTGTGGTATTTTTTAAATTTTCTGGCATATAAAGTTTCTGGTTTTGGTTTTCTCTTTTGCCTTTTCAGCCCTTGTTTCATCTCGGCCCTGTTGCGCATCTATCTTTCCCTCCTCTGTTGTCAAATGTTATTTTTCATGTAAGCATTATTTCTGCTTCCTCAAGTCTTCTTGTACTTCCTCATTTCCACACTGATCTAAATGTTGCTCTTATCATAATTCAGACCACCTCAAGAGATCTCATTTTCCTTCCTGGTATTGCTCTCCATCCTTCCTTTGGTCAAGCTGTCATCACAGACCACAAAGGGGTTGTTGCTGGGCCTCCAGACAGAAAGTTCTACAGTGCCTTGCAAAAGTATTCATCCCCCATGCCATTTTTCGTATTTTGTTGCCTTGCAACCTGGAATTAACGTGAATTGTTTGAGGATTTGCATCATTTCATCAGCAGACCTCGGTGCCTCAGCAGTCCGCTGATGAAGTCCCGCCCATAGGGACGTACTGTACGGACGGAGATCACGTGATGTCACCCGCAGCCACTGTTCATTTTAACGTTTGTATGAAGCTTCGTTATTGTAAGTGTGTTTTTATGTATATTCATCATTAAAAAGTTTTTCTATGGAGAGCACTATGGCTTGTGTTTCTATCCACATGGTTTGAAGAAATGTGACTACTGCCATACAACTATCCAATGTGGGTACGCCACGAATTTGTCAGTTGTTTTGACTCTGAGTGGGGAAAAAGCTGTATCATCGTTTGTGAACTGGTCGGATACTATCTGTGAGGAGGAATACAGCAATTGGACGAGTTGATAAGCATTCGCTGATATTAAGTGCATGTGACCCTCTGTAAATAAAGAGTCCACACGATGAGGTGAGCAGCCAATTCTACCATTGGTGGCGGTCTCCCCTGGCACTAAGTCCCTTTATGCATGGTCTGACTGTACACCACTGAAGATTTTTCACATGGATTTTTAGATATATAAGCTATTTTGTACTTTTTTTTAATATTAATTTTAATACGTTAGTGCAGCGCTATAACTAAAATAATTTCTATCTGTTTGATATACTGGGCTTTGACTAGGCTATTCCAACACATTTACATGTTTCCCCTTAAACCACTCAAGGGTTGCTTTAGCAGTGTGTTTGGGGTCATTGTCCTGCTGGAAGGTGAACCTCGGTCCTAATCTTAAAGCACACACAGAGTGGTACAGGTTTTGCTCAAGAATATCCCTATATTTAGCACCATCCATCTTTCCTTCAACTCTGACCAGTTTCCCAGTCCCGACTGCTGAAAAACATCCCCACAGTATGATGGTGTTCTTTGGGTGATGTGATGTGTTGGGTTTGCACCAGACATAGCATTTCTTTGATGGCCAAAAAGTTAAATTTTAGTCTCATCAGACCAGAGCACCTTCCTCCATACATTCATACATTTTGGGAGTCTCCCACATGCCTTTTCGCAAACTCTTTATGTGCCATTTTGTTTATTGCTGAAAGTAATGTACAGTTGCCTCCAAGCTTTGCAGTCCCACCCGTGCCTCCCTCACCTCCCATGCTTCATGGTACCGAGTCAGTCAGTGAAAATGAACCCATGCACTTGGGATTAACGCGTCTCTCAGAGGATGAGAGAATGTTTAGGAGGAGGGAGAGATTGTGCCTTTATTGTGGCCAGGCAGGTCACTTTTTGAAGTCTCGTCCTACCGGTCCAGGGAACACCCGAACCTTGAGGTCCTGTCATGGACAGACCTTAGGTGGCATTATTTCATCCCCAGTTATCCAGAAGGATAAGCCCCTGGTTTCGGTCACCCTTTCTTGGGTTGAGTCGTCCGTCGAATTACAGGCTCTGCTTGACTCTGGGGCTGCAGGCCTGTTCATTGATGCTGCCTTTGTATTGAAGCACTCAATTCCGCTGCAGCTGTGTGACACTCCACTTGCCATTGAGGCTCTTGACGGGAGACCTCAATAGTCTGCCCATGTGACTCATGAGATGGCTCCATTGTCCATAGCTGTTGGGGCTCTTCACCATGAGATAATCTAATTCCAAGTTATTTCCTCACCTAAGTTTCCACTGGTTATTGGTTATCCTTGGTTACAGAGGCACAACCCCTCTTTTGATTGGATCCGTGCTGAGGTTCACTCCTGGTCACCACAATGCAGTGAGACATGCTTCCAAATGGTAGCCAATGTCCTGTCACCTCTTCACTCCCCTCCCTGCCGGAGGAGTACCGTGATTTTAGCGATGTCTTTGACAAAGATCAAGCCGGTAGTTTGCCTCCACACCTGCCATATGATTGCGCAATTGACCTTCAACCTGGTGCCATACCCCCTCGTGGGCAGGTTTACTCTTTTTCACTCTTGGAGGATAAAGGCATGGAGGAGTATGTTTCATCCGCAAAGCCTTGTCTCCTGCTGGTGCTGGTTTCTTCTTTGTGAAGAAGAGTGGTGAACTGAGACCTTGTATTATAGGGGTCTCAATCGTTTCACTATTAAGAATTCCTATCCGATTCAGTTGATTACGGAGTTATTTGACCGCCTCAAGGGAGTAAAGGTTTTCACAAAGCTTGATTTGAGAGGGGCATACAATCTTGTGAGGAGGGTGACGAGTGGAAAACTGCGTTTAATATCAGAACAGGCCATTATGAATACCTTGTAATGCCTTTTTGGCCTTTGTAACGCCCCGGCAGTTTTCGACTAATTTATTAATGATGTCCTCCGAGATTTGTTGCAGTTATGTGTGGTGGTTTATAGCGATGATATCCTTGTATTATCCAAGTCCCTGGAGAGCCACCACACAGATGTCTGTTGTGTGCTTCAGAAACTAGAGAAAAGAAAGAACAATCTATTTTGTAACTGGAGAAGTGCGAGTTCCATCGTGAACAGGTTAAATTCCTGGGCTATGTCATTTCCACTGCTGGTTTTTTGATGGACCCAGAAAAACTTTTGGCAGTCCTACAGTGGCCTTGATCCGTGGGTTTACATCCTCTGCAGCATTTCCTGGGCTTTGCCAACTATTATAGGAAGTTTATTCGTAACTTTTCTTCTCTGGTCAAGTCCCTGACTGATATGACCAGAAAGGACGGTAACCCACAGAGTTAGTCTCCAGAGTCCATTAAGGTCTTTGAGAGTCTGAAGCCTGCCTTTGTTTCTCCTTCCGTGTTGGCATCCTGATCCTACGTTACCTTTTATCCTTGACGTTGATGCTTCTGAGACTAGTGTTGGCACCCTTCTGTCTCAACGTCCTACCTCCAAAACCTCTATGCATCCTTGTGGCTACTTTTCCAAGAAATTGTCACCTGCGGAGTACAATTATGAGATTGGTGACAGAGAGCTGTTGGCGATCATTTTAGCCCTGAAAGAATGGAGACATCTCCTCAAACGTACCACTGTGCCGGCTCTCATTCTTTCTTATAAGAATCTCACATACTTGTCTGAGGCTAAACGCCTCTCTCCCAGAAGAGCGCGTTGGGCTCTATTTTTGGCAAGTTTCAATTACATTGTCTCATTCTTACCCGTACTAAGAATGTAAGGGCTGATGCTTTGTCACAACAATTTTCCTCCACTTCCAAGATGGAGTTGGTTCCAGTTCCTGTGATTCCTCCTGATCGTATTCTGGCTACGGTTCGCAGCAGTCTCACTTCTCCTTTGGGTGCTCCTCCTGAGAAACCTTGTGACCGCTGCTTTGTCCCAGAGAGTCTCCGTACTGCCGTGCTCCAGACTTACCATTCTCCCAAGGCTGCTGGCCACCCTGGGAAGAATCAACTCTTTTGGGCCATTTCCCAACAATTCTGGTGGCCTAGTCTACATGCTGATGCAACCACCTTCGTAGCTGCCTGTTCCGTGTGTGCTCAAAGTAAGACTCCACGATATCTTCCAGTGGGCCTCCTACAACCCATACCCAATGGAGAGAGGCCCTGGACCCATCTGTCTATGGATCTTATTGTGGAGTTACCTGACTCCTAGGGTGTCAGGGCTGGCTTAGCCCTTCCTTCTCTGGGCTGGCCGCTCAGCTGTCGGCTAATTGCCAGCTCTCTTCTCTCTCCACAGTTACCAGCTGTTCCTGATGATGCTCACCTGACCTGCCTACTTAAAGCCTTCCAGCTCACTTCACCTCTGCCTTCTCCTTGGTCACATCACTAGAAACCATCTCCTGCGGTTTGTTTAAAGACTGGCTTGCTGACATCCCTTCTGGCTCCTTATCCTGCTTGCTGTGCTGTACTTGGATCCCTAAATTCTGGCCTGGCTGACTACCCGATCTGGTTACTGGACTCTGGCTTTGCTTGACTAAGCTTTTTCTATTTACCTTTTTATTTTTATTAAAAAAACAAGTGTGATTTAATTGTACTTCTGTCTCAGTCTGATTCATGGTTTCTGACACAGGGAAACACAGTTATCCTTATGGTGGTTGACCGGTTTTCAAAAATGTCTCATTGTAGTCCATTTAAGAAGTTGTCCACTTCTAAGGAACTGGCTTCCATTTTTGCATGGGAGATCTTTCGCTTACATGGGCTACCCAAGGTGATTGTCTCGGACAGGGGTAGTCAGTTTGTGTTCCAGTTCTGGCGGGCCTTTTGTGCACAGTGCCTTTTCCTCTGTGTATCAACCGCAGTCTAATTGGGCCGTAGAATGAACCAATCAGTCCTTGGAACAATTCCTACGTTGCTATATTTCTGACCATCATAACAACTGGCCAGACCTATTACCGTGGGCAGAGTTTGCCCACAATAGTGCCTTAAATTCTGCTTCCCGATTGTCCCCATTTATGGAGAACGATGGTTTCCAACCTCCCATGTTCCCATGTTTCCTGATTAATTTGTTCCGCAGAGTATTCCTGCATTAGAGGAGCATCTCTGTGGTCTTCGTTCCACTTGGGCACAAATCCAGGAGGCTTTGCGACATGCTAATGATAGGTACAGACTCCATGCTGACCGCATACGCCTGCCTGCGCCTTCCTACCAGGTTGGGGACAGGGTCTGGCTGTAATCTCGCAACCTCTGAGTTCGTGTTCCCTAATTGAAGTTTGCACTCCGGTTTATTGGGTTTATGCATTAGACCTTCCTTCTAATATGCGTATTTTTAATGTATTTCATGTCTCCTTATTAAAACCTTTGGTCTGCAACTGCTTTACCACCTCAGTGCCACGTCCTCACCCTGTACGGGTTGAGAACCATAAGGAGTATGAAGTACAGTCCATTGTTGAATCCTGTAGGTTCAGTGGGCGCATACAGTACCTGGTGCATTGGAAGGGGTACGGTCCGGGGGAACACTCTTGGGTCTCATCCTTTAACGTACATGCCCCTGTCTTCCTCTGCGATTCCCCTCAAGCCTGGTGGTCCTCTGAGGGGGAGGGGTCGTTGAGGGGGTAATGTCAGGGCTGGGTTCAGCCCTTCCTTCCCAGAGCTGGCCACTCAGCTGTCAGCTAGTTGTCAGCTCTTATATCTCCACAGTTACTCAGCTGTTGATGATATTCTGTTCGTCAGTCCTGCCTACTTAAGCTGTTCAGCCCAGTGGATCTCTGGGAGCACTCCTTAGGAGCACATTTAACCATTTGATTGACCCTGATGTTAACCCCTTCTCTGCAAGTGTCATTAGTACAGTGACAGTGCATTTTTTTTTAGCACTGATCACTGTATTGGTGTCACTGGTCCCCAAAAAGTTCCACAAAGTGTAAGATTTGTCCGTCGCAATGTCGCAGTCCCATTAAAAAATTGGTGCCATTACTAGTAATATATATATATATATATATATATATATATATATGAAAAAAAATTCCATAAATGTATCCCATATTTTGTAGACGCTATAACTTTTGCGTGAACCAATCAATATACGCTTATTGGGTATTCTTTAACCAAAAATATGTAGCATAATACATATTGGCCTAAATTGATGAAGAAATTTGATGTTTTACATTTTCTTTATTGAATGTGTTTTATAGCAGAAAGGTTTTTTTTCATAACTTTCTTTTTTTGTTTATAGCACAAAAAATAAGAACCACAGAGGTGATTAAATACCACCAAAAGAAAGCTCTATTTGTGGGAAAAAAAGGGACATCAATTGTATTTGGGTACAGCGTCACACGACTGCGTAATTGTCAGTAAGGGCTAGTTTACGCTTCAAAACAAGGCTTTGGACAGGCTTTGTTAAAGCTCTCTAAACGTCAGTTAAAGCCCCGGTCACTAAATAAAATGGTTAGCTTTTAGTCTTATTTACACCTTTGCTTTGGCTTCGCTTCAAAAATAATACCCCGTGTCGCTATAGTGGTGCTTCAAAGCCTCCATAGAAGTTTATGGCAAAGCTCGCTTGAAGCACCTTTTTTTTTTTTCCTTTTCCGGACCATTCTCTGTAAATCCTAGAGATGGTTGTACATAATCCCAGTAGATCAGCAGTTATTGAAATACTCAGACCAGCCCGTCAGCCACCACCAACCATGCCATGTTCAATGTCACTTAAATCCTCTTTCTTCCCCATTCTGATGCTTGGTTTGAACTTCAGCAAGTTGTCTTCACCACGTCTAGATGCCTAAATGCATTGAGTTGCTGCCATGTGATTGGCTGATTAACAATTTGTTACCAAGCAATTCATCAGGTGTACCTAATAAAGTTGGCAGCGTGTGTATACATTATATATACAGTATTAACATGGGATATCACGCTCCATTGTTTACAGGGTGGGGGATCTTTCAATTCTCATACATAACAAAGCAGAAGTACGCGCAATCATCTGTCAGCTTCCCCCACACGCCTCCACCAATCATTTGTATTTCCCGCTGGTTACGTCAGTAAGATCCAACCAATAGCGTCGCTAAACGTTCCTGCGCCCACCCTAGGTCCAACTCCTTGCAAACAACTTCCCTTCCGCAACGCCCATAGCAACCAATACGGTCCTTCTTGACAGCAATATTCAACGCCCGTTTGCCAAACTCCTCCCCCACTTTACATTTCGGCCAATGGAGCAGGCTTTCCAGTCGCCCGTCTACGCCTCAAACTACCTGGAACGGTCTGTAGCAAATGGCTGGTGTCATTGGTTCGCCCAGGTCGCCTCCCAGCAACCAGGAGCCCGCCCCTTAACAACGGGCTTCCTGCTCCTCCCGTGATGTCACCAGCTCCCGTGACGTCAGCACGCGGAAGTGGCCGAAGTTTCGGGGGACCGTAGTCGTTGGCGGCTGGAGGCGTTTGGATAAAACGACATGGCGCCGACTGGGCTGAAGGCGGTGGTTGGGGAGAGTAAGTGCCATGGTGTGGTGGGTGTCGGTCCTGCCATAGAGTCTGTCAGGCTGTAGTGCCAGCTTATATTGTGTGGCCCGTGACGTCAGAGGTGGAAACGGGAAGTGGCCTTTCCTGTGGAGAATGGCTTGGTTGGGATAGTTGAGGACATTGGCAGGGCAGAGGGGGATGGGGCTGGTGTGTGCAGTACCCGACCCCCTCCCCCCGCCCAGTAAGGCCGAAGATACATCCACTGTGATACCTGACCGCACCGATTGTGTCTGTGGGGAGATCTACTGAGCCTGGGTCTGATGGAGCTCTGCATAGTAACCAATCAGCTTCCAAATTTTATTGTCAAAACTTAATTGAGCAAACTGAAGTTAGCAGCTGATTGGTTACTATGCTGAGCTGCCCCATGTTCCGTGTGCTCGGGGTCTAGTAGATTTCCCCCTATATGTCTCTATGATGATTGACGCGTTTTCAACACCTTTGCGTCCGGTTCAATAACGCGTTCCAGGCCCCTCGTCTGTGTTGGTTTCTATGCTATGGATTGTTGTACTACTGTCCCGGAATTGTTTACAGGGATGCTGCAAGGATATTTGACACCCTATGCAAAACCTAATTTTGCTGCCCCATTGGCTCCGCCCCTGACTCCACCCACTTTCCCTGTCCATGTAACCTACCTGACCCTTACACTGACCTACCTGACCCCCACACTGATCTACATTATCCCTACCCCTGTCCTACCTGCCATTAACGCTGACCTACCTTATCCCTACCTCTGACCTACCTGACATTAACACTGACCTACCTTATCCCTACCTCTGACCTACCTGACCCTTACACTGGCCTACCTGATTCCTAATACAATGTCAGTGTTATTCACACACACATGTCCTACATGCATCCGACGGCCCTGTCGGTGCCAGGAACAAACCCCA
This sequence comes from Lithobates pipiens, assembly GCF_037356315.1. NCBI lineage: Eukaryota > Metazoa > Chordata > Amphibia > Anura > Ranidae > Lithobates > Lithobates pipiens. The sequence goes on from NW_027507903.1 coordinate 557,509,705, forward strand.
CCTTGGTGCCTCTAGGCTCCAGCTGTCGCCAGCACCGGAGCGCCCACTACTCGGATCCAGTTAGGCTATAGCACAGGCTGCTGCTGTACAAAACAGGCCGGAAGGGAGAGCTCTGTCAGGACATAGTCCTCCAGTGCTGCACCTCTGACATTACTTACGGACGGGACGGCTGCCGCTTGAGTTAGTTACATGCTTCAGAGAGCAGACGGAGGCATCCCCTGCATACGGTCACCACCACATCGAAAACCTACACAGTGCAGAGACTGTCAGAAGACAAAGAGAGTAGGGAAAACAGTGCCTGGGCGCCCTAGGCGGCTGCCTAGTTTGCCTAGTGGTAGCACCGGCCCTGTTTGTTTATGCTTATTACTGGGGGGTAATAATACCCTGCGATTGAGCTGTTTTTACTCCCCCTTTTACTCTTGTGGCAGCGGCGGGGTGTGTACACATGTTTTGCAGCCATGACAGGAATTATACCCCCTGCCATTCTCAGCAGATCTACTGCCACTCTTCCACCCCTCCCCCACCCTCAGTGTGAGCAAATGCCCTCCACACACCCCTCCCCCCTCAGTGTGAGCGAATGCCCTCCACACACCCCTCCCCCCTCAGTGTGAGCGAATGCCCTCCCCCCCCTCAGTGTGAGCGAATGCCCTCCCCCCCCTCAGTGTGAGCGAATGCCCTCCCCCCCCCTCAGTGTGAGCAAATGCCCTCCCCCCCCCTCAGTGTGAGCAAATGCCCTCCCCCCCCCCCTCAGTGTGAGCGAATGCCCTCCTCCCCCCCCCCCCCTCAGTGTGAGCGAATGCCCTCCTCCCCCCCCCCCCCTCAGTGTGAGCGAATGCCATCCTCCCCCCCCCCCCCTCAGTGTGAGCGAATGCCCTCCTCCCCCCCCCCCCCTCAGTGTGAGCGAATGCCCTCCCCCCCCCCCCCCTCAGTGTGAGCGAATGCCCTCCTCCCCCCCCCCCCCCAGTGTGAGCGAATGCCCTCCTCCCCCCCCCCCCCCCTCAGTGTGAGCGAATGCCCTCCTCCCCCCCCCCCCCTCAGTGTGAGCGAATGCCCTCCTCCCCCCCCTCAGTGTGAGCGAATGCCCTCCTCCCCCCCCTCAGTGTGAGCGAATGCCCTCCTCCCCCCCCTCAGTGTGAGCGAATGCCCTCCTCCCCCCCCTCAGTGTGAGCGAATGCCCTCCTCCCCCCCCTCAGTGTGAGCGAATGCCCTCCTCCCCCCCCTCAGTGTGAGCGAATGCCCTCCTCCCCCCCCTCAGTGTGAGCGAATGCCCTCCTCCCCCCCCTCAGTGTGAGCGAATGCCCTCCTCCCCCCCCCCCCTCAGTGTGAGCGAATGCCCTCCTCCCCCCCCCTCAGTGTAAGCGAATGCCCTCCTCCCCCCCCCCCTCAGTGTGAGCGAATGCCCTCCCCCCCCCCTCAGTGTGAGCGAATGCCCTCCCCCCCCCCCCCCCTCAGTGTGAGCGAATGCCCTCCCCCCCCCCCCCCTCAGTGTGAGCGAATGCCCCCCCCCCTCAGTGTGAGCGAATGCCCTCCTCCCCCCCCCCCCCTCAGTGTGAGTGAATGCCCTCCCCCCCCCCCCTCAGTGTGAGCGAATGCCCTCCTCCCCCCCCCCCCCCCCCCTCAGTGTGAGCGAATGCCCTCCTCCCCCCCCCCCCTCAGTGTGAGCGAATGCCCTCCTCCCCCCCCCCCCCTCAGTGTGAGCGAATGCCCTCCTCCCCCCCCCCCTCTCAGTGTGAGCGAATGCCCTCCTCCCCCCCCCCCCCAGTGTGAGCGAATGCCCTCCTCCCCCCCCCCCCCCCCCTCTCAGTGTGAGCGAATGCCCTCCTCCCCCCCCCCCCCCAGTGTGAGCGAATGCCCTCCTCCCCCCCCCTCAGTGTGAGCGAAGGCCCCCCCCCCTCAGTGTGAGCGAATGCCCTCCTCCCCCCCCAGTGTGAGCGAATGCCCTCCTCCCCCCCCCCCCCCCAGTGTGAGCGAATGCCCTCCTCCCCCCCCCCCCCCTCAGTGTGAGCGAATGCCCTCCTCCCCCCCCCCCTCAGTGTGAGCGCGAATGCCCTCCTCCCCCCCCCCCCCTCAGTGTGAGCGAATGCCCCCCTCAGTGTGAGCGAATGCCCCCCTCAGTGTGAGCGAATGCCCTCCTCCTCCCCCTCCCCCTCAGTGTGAGCGAATGCCCTCCCCCTCCCTCTCAGTGTGAGCAAATGCCTTCCTCCTCCCCCGCTGTCTCTGAGACCCGTGTGTGTCCCAGCAGACAGCGCGGCAGGACAGGAAATGGCGTAGACTCCCACGGGAGTCTATGCCCGGAAGTGGGTGTAAATACCTGTCTTTGACAGGTATCTGTACCCCCCTCCCCCCTGAAAGGTGCCAATTGTGACACCGGAGGGGGGGGAGGGTTCCGATCAGCGGAGGTTCCACTTTAGGGTGGAACCCTGCTTTAAAGAGGAAGTAAACCCTGATGAGTTTACTTCCTCTTTGATTCCCTGCAAAGGTAAAGCATAATGGATTCCTATGCATCGCATAGTAGTCCATTATGTGTCACTTACCTGACATAGGAGCCAGCGAAGTCACAGCTGTCCCCTGTAGTCCGGCGCATCCATCTTCTCGGTGGTTCTCGCTGCTCCGCCGCTGTCCGGCGAAGCCGCGATGACGTCGCTCCCGCGCATATGCACGGGAGCCGCCACTCGCGGCATGTCGCCGTTTACAGCGGCGCGCTCAGTGCGCTTGCACGGGCCGTAGACAGCGGTGCCTATCTTTCGGCAAATATCTCCTAAACGTGTAGGTTTAGGAGATATTTCTTGGACCTACAGGTAAGCCTTAATCTAGGCTTACCTGTAGGTCAAAGTGGTTTGTAAGGGTTTACAACCACTTTAAGCGGTGTTGCGGCCAAAATGTTACTTTGCAAATAAAAATACTCCTCTAAGACTCATGCTTGGTGTGTTCTAATAAAGGTATGCGGTAAACTAAGGCACATTTTGTATTTGCGCAGCTTGATTGTCTTTTGTGAAGTCTCATCAGACCGCGGCCATCTCTCCCCCCCCCCCCCCATGTGCTCTTGTGGTGTGTTACCACACACTTTAGGCTACATTTCACACTTGGGGGGGTCGGCGGCATTAGCGGTAAATCTGCAGAAAACCCAAAAGTCTCTTTTTTTTAGATACAACCGTAAAAGCAGATACTACCAGTGGGCAGATAGCCGGTGGATATTACCATATAGCTCTGAAGAGCGACCCGCTATATATGGCCAACTTATCTGATACTATCTATGCTGCACTGATTTGCATCTTAGATACTGCTTGGAGGTTCCATCTCTGCCGATACTGACAAGGAGAGTTCTGTACAACTATATTTCCAATGCTGTGGGAGAGCTCAGCTGTTTTGGTTTGATCATATATAACAGTGTCAGAATTATATATATATATATATATATATCTCCTGAAGAAGCTGTTCCCAGCGAAACATGTCAAGCTTTTTGTAATTATTACCCTGTATTTAGCTGTGATGCAACTATTGGGGTTCTCAGCTGTGATTCTGGGCAAAATGAGAATCGCAACTTTTTTTTTTTTTTTTTGCTTAGATTGAGAAGATCACGATTCTGGCAATGTAAAATCTTTCACATTATGCAAAAAAAATGGGCTAACTTTACTGGTTATTTTTTATTTTAATTTAAATTTTTTTTTTAATTCATTAAAGTAATTCTTAAAAAAATTGTATTTGAATGATCGCTGCGCAAATACAGTGTGGGCTTTTACTGAATTTTCAGTCCTTTTTGACAAAAATTTTATTTGGGTACAGTCATTCAAAGTGTGAGAGCACCGAAAGCTGAAAATTGGTCTGGCTAGGAAGTGCCCAGTGGGCAAGTGGTTAATAAACTCCTCTCTTGCCTATTCAGTTATTTTGGGCAGCTACATCAGAATAACAAACACTGGATTTGTTTACTGACACTGTTATGTAATGTTATGGGGTCTGCTAATAGTCAGGGTCACACAATATTCCCCTTGGTTTAATGTGATTCCAGTCACCGTACCAGGCTGAGACGTTGTGCGTTCCACATCTGCGTCTACAGTGAGGGGAAAAAGTGTTTGATCCCCTGGTGATTTTGTAGGTTTGCCCACTGACAAAGAAATGATCAGTTTATGATTTTAATGGTGATTTTATTTTAAAGAGGTTGTACCTACAGGTAATCCTATAATAAGGCTTACTATTGGTACTGTAAATATCTCCTAAACGGCACACGTTTATTTACTCTGTACTGCGTGGACAATGTCATTGACACATGTGCTATGAACAAACGTCCCTCTGTGCCATTTCTTCACTAGCGTGTGCCATGACTGGTGGCTCCCGCACACATGCCAGTCACAGAGCCGGCGTCCGCGGCCCCCGGAAGGAAGAGGGGTGAACGTGGATGCGGCCTCCAGTGGGGACAGAGCAGGCTTCATTGCAGGTAAGTGTCACAGCATGTGCTAGTATGCAATGCATACTAGCACATTATGCTTTTACTTTGCAGGGGACAAAAAAGGAAGTAAAACCCATTAGGGTTTACTTCCTCTTTGACCCCTTCACAAAACATGACTTAGTACTTGGTGGAAAAACCCTTTTTGCCAATCAAAGAGGTCAGATGTTTCTTGTAGCTGTCCACCAGGTTTGCATGCATCTCAAGAGAAATTTTGTCCCACTCCTCTTTGCAGTTCCTTTGCAAGTCATTAAAGTGGAAGTCCATGCAAAATAAAAAATCCCTGCATCTATAGAGACCAGGGATCGAACACTAACCTCTCTATCCCTGTAAGGAAAAAAACTAGTATACATACCCTTTTTGGAAGCCGATCTGACCCGCTCCAACCAAATCCCACACTGTGCTGTCAGCCACGGCTTTTCTGTGTAGGCGGGTGCAGAAAAGATGGAGGACAACAGAAGCCCCATAGTAACTCTATGGGTGACATCACTTCCCATTCATTTCACAGTCATTGTCATCCTCTGCAGAGCTTCCGGCGCTGGAGATCGGGTTGGAGCGGGTCATATCTGCTTCCAAAAAGGTATGTATAATCATTTATTCTTTACAGGGATAGAAGGGTTAGTGGTGGATCCCTGGTGTGTATAGATGCAGGGATTTTAGATTTTGCATGGACTTCCACTTTAAGGTTTTGAGGCTGATGTTTGGTAACTCGAACCCTCAGCTCCCGTCATATATCTCCTGTGGGGATTAAGGTCTGGAGACTGGCTAGGCCACTCTAGGACATTAATGTGCTTCTTCTTGAGCCACTACTTTGTTTTCTTGGCTGTGTGTTTGGGGTCATTTTCATGCTGGAATACCCTTCCACAACCCATTTTCAATTCCCTGGCTGAGGGAAGAAGGTTTTCATCCAAGATTTGGGTGACATGGTCCCTTTGATGCAGTGAAGTTGTCCTGTACACTTAACAGAAATACACCCCCAAAGCATAATGTTTCCACCTCCATGTTTGACGGTGGGGGGTGGTGTTCTTGGGCTCATAGGCAGCATTCCTCCTCCAAACACGGGAAGTTGAGTTGATGCCAAAGAGCTTGATTTTGGTCTCATCTGACCACAACTCTTTCACCCAGTTCTCTGAATCATTCAGATGTTCATTAGCAAACTTCAGACAGCCTGTACATGTGCGTTCTAGAGCCGGGGGACCTTGCGGGAGCTGCAGGATTTCAGTCCTTCACGGCGTGGTGTGTTACCAATTGTTTTCTTGGTGACTGTGGTCCCAGCTGCCTTGAGATCATTGACAAGATTCTCCCACGTAGTTCTGGGCTGATTCCTCACCATTCTCATATTCATTGAAACTCTACCAGGTGAAATCTTGCATAGAGCCCCAGATCGAGGGAGATTGAGTTATTTTGTGTTTCTTCTATTTGTGAATAATCGAACCAATGGGTGTCACCATCTCGCCAAGCAGCTTGGCCGATGGTCTTTTAGCCCATTTCAGCCTTGTGTAAGGCTACAATCTTGTCCCTGACATCCTTGGACAGCTCTTTGGTCTAGGGCTACGCCATAGTGGAGAAATTGGATTCTGATTGTCTCTGTGGACAGGTATCTTTTATACAGGTAACAAGCTGAGATTAGGAGTGCTCCTAATCTCAGCTCGTTACCTGTATAGAAGACACCTGGGAGCCAGAAATCTTGCTGATTGATGGGGGATCAAATACTTATTTAACTCAAAAAAATGTAAATCAATTTATAACTTTTTTTGAAATGCGTTTTTCTGGATATTTTATTCTCTCACTGTTAAAATAAACCTTCCATTAATCTCATAATTTTGACATGCAGCTTTTACTGAAAGGAAACTTTCCTTTTATTTTTATCATGTCTTCACGTTGAATTGACATTGTTTTGTGAACTTTCACCCTTATTTTTTGCTTTCCCTAACATTTATTTTTACTCCCTCCTGTGACAGAATGGCTTTTAACCACTTGCTTACTGGGCACTTAAACCCCCCTCAGTCCCAGACCAATTTTCAGCTTTCAGCGCTGATGCACTTTGAATGACAATTGCACGGGCATACAACACTGTACCCAAATGAAACTTTTATCATTTTTTTCCCACAAATAGAGCTTTCTTTTGGTGGTATTTAATCACAGCTGAGAGTTTTATTTTTTGCTAAACAAACAAAAAAAAAATCATGTTTAATAGTTTGTTATAAAATTTTGCAAACGGGTCATTTTTCTCCTTCATTGAAGTGCGCTGATGAGGCGGCACTGATGGGCTGCATTGGTGGGCACTGATGGGCTGCATTGGTGGGCACTGATGGGCACATAAGATGGCACGGATGGGTGGCACGGATGGGCACTGATAGGTACCACTGATTGATGGGCACTGATAGGTGGCACTGATGGGTGGCACTGCTGGGCACTAGTAGATGACACTGATGGGCACGGATATGTGGGCACTGGGGTGCAGCACCTTTGTTAAGGCAGATTGTGGGCACTGCTGGGTGGCACTGACGGGGGGCACTTACTTTTTTTAATGTGGCACTAGCAGGGGGCAGGTGGGCACTAGCAGGGCTGGCTGTGATCGGGACTGATGTCCCGATCACGGCCGCCGGTGATGGGCTTTTTTTTTCTCCTCGCGCTGTCAGCGCGAGGAGGAATAATAGCCGATTACCGGCTCCGTTATATCACATGATCAGCTGTCATTGGCTGACAGCTGATCACGTGATAAGGGGTCGGGATCGACCCATTGCACGGATCGGTGATCAGGCGAGTCTCGTAGACTCGCCAATCACAGAGAGTGCCGCGCGCACCCCCCCCAGGGGGCGTGCAGGCCGCTCGTGCACGGGACGACGTCAATAGACGTAGTCCCGGAAAAGGAGATCCGCGCTGTAGCCGTCATTTGACTATAGCGCGGATCTCAAGTGGTTAATTTATTTTAGGCAAATACGTTTTTCAGGTTCCCTTCCCTTTCCTCCTTCTGTATTTCTTGCCTGGGTGAGAATTACGTAGCCCGCAGCCTCCTGAGATACTCATGTCTCACATCCCAGGTGGTTTTGGAGGGAACCTACTGCACGTGCGCCGTTGTGCTTAGTGGGCCGGCTGCAAGACTTGGGTAGAGACTCCCAATGGTGTAAAGAAAGGAAGATGGTGAGACAGACTGAGTGTGCTGCAGCTGGGTGGCATATTACAACAGAACAGCCCTGGATTCACTGGGCTTGTGAATGCAAATCAATTTTTTCAATTGAAACATTGGAAGGGGCTGAAGGAGCAGAAGTTGGCCCTCCCCTGCAGCCTTCTACGACACATCACGGGTCCCAGAAGGCTGCTGGACCATTCACAATATGCAGTGCAGAGCGGCTCGCACATGTGCAGTGGGAAGCTGGCTCTGAAACCACAAGCAGTCAGACTGGCTTTCCAAAGTGAACATGCCAAGGACCCAAAGACTGGTGTAGAGCCAGTTTGGATGAGAACTGTGCTGAATCCTCAGACAGGTAAGCGACCTATAATTAAAAGTCAGCAGCTCCAGTATTTGTAGCTGCTGACTTTTAATTCTATTTTTATTAGGATAAAGAACCATTTTAAAAAAGTGAGAGGAAGGGGCAGTGAAGAAGATGAAGCGCTGCTGTGACTTTGTCAGTTGTACATGTTGTTGTTTTTTTTTTCAGCTTGAACTACTGAGCTTTGTACTCGGACCTCTCTGCAAAGCACATAACCATAGATGGGAAAACATGGGAAAAGCAGCTTGGAACTCCACCTACTGCCTGAGAAATAAGAAAACCCAAATATTCATGTGCAATAAAATTTAAAATTATAAATTTTTCTCGGCTGTGATAGAATATGTACAGGTGTAGTTTCTCTTCCCCCAACAAACACACTCTCTTATAAGTAGTTTAAAGCCGAGTTCCACTCAAAAGAAGAACTGCTTATCTGTCTCCTCCCCTCCCCTGCGGCGCCACATTTGGCACTTTAACACAGAAGTTCAGGCCCCTCCTTCCTTCCGTCGGACCAATTAGAGAGCGCAGCCTACCTCACGCATGTGCAGTAGGGAACAGGCTGTGAATCCGAAAGGTTTCACTGCTGGGTTCCCTTACCAGGAATGGCGGACATTACAGGCTCCCTGCACAGGTAGGTGTCCTTATATTAAAAGTCAGCAGCTGCAGTATTTGTAGCTTCTGACTTAAAATTTTTCATGGGGGGGGGGGGGGGGGGGGCTGGACCTCCTCTTTAAGGTCATTTAACTCTGATTATGTTGTTTTCCATTGATGTGTACAGGGTAATGGTCTTGGATTATGGTCAGTTGATCTTGTAGATAAATCCAAGGGAGTGGATAGGTAAACAGTTCTTCTGCCACTTATCTTAGGAAAATGGTGAAGGGACAGGTTTCCTAACGTATCAGTTGTTTCCCTTAACTCCATAGACATGAGATGTGGTCACCGTGTGTTTATGTACACAGAGAGCGATTTCCTGGATGTTTATCTGAATTGGTGAGGCCACTCCTGTATGCATGTGTGAAGTAGGTGGATCTGGAGCTGTTCTACCTGTCTGTGTACATACACCGTCACTTGTACCATGTGTATTTACAGTGTAGGTCAGTCATCCTGCACCCAATATTAGGGTCCTTTCACACGGGGCAGATCAGTTCTGATCCACCCTGTGGATATCCGTTTGCTCAGCGGGGATCACTCCGCCGATCCCCGCTGAGCAGGGAGATGACAGGTCTGTCTCCGCACACTGTGCAGGGACGGACCTGTCACAGCGCCGCTCTCCCCTATGGGAGATCGGATGACGACGGACCGCAGTGCCCGTCGTCATCCGATCCGATCCGCAGACGGATGGAAAAATAGCTTTTTCCTCCGTCACACTTTTTCGGATCGGAGCGGGTCGGATGTCAGCGGACATGTCACCGCTGACATCCGACGCTCCATAGAGCTCTATGGAGCACCCGTTCAGGTCCGCCTGAAAAACTGACAGGCGGGCCTGAACGGGACGTTAGTGTGAAAGGGGCCTTAGGCTTAGAGGACAGCAGTGGGCACTAAACCTTGGCAGCCAATTGCTCTACAGTCAGTGAAGTAATGAAATCTCATTACTGAATAATTTCTGTATTTTATGGCATTTACAATTTTAATTGTGTGTGTATAATAATAATTATATATATATATAATATAATCTCTTTTTTTTTTTTTTATGTACCGTAGTTAACATTTAGAACTAAAAAACAAAAGAATTATAGTAATTAAAGTGGGAATAAACTCGCATCTCTGACTTGTACCTATAGGTAAGGCTTACTTCTAAGTACTGTAAATATCACTTAAACATGCACCGTTTAGGAGATATTTATTGTATATGCAGCTGATGACGTCATTGGCGCATGTGCTCTGAAGGAATGGCCTGGGCCGTTCCTTGGGAGTTCTGTGCCGTAAACGGCGGCTCCCTGTGCATGCATGGGAGTGATGTCATCGTGGCTCCAGCCAGTCACAGAGCCGGAGTTCAGGGACCTGAAGAGAGACCTGGTGAAGATGGAGCCTCCAGGGGAAAAAATTGAATACAGGACAAGAAAATATGCGCGATATGGGAAAAGAGACAGGGATAGAGCAACTTAAGGGGGGGGGGGGGGAAGAAACCTGAGCGGAAATACAATCAGGCTATGGGGGCACTCGGAGAAGAGGAGGAGCCAAGATCACTGGCCGGGGACCCCAGAATAGGATGTCCGGGGCCTCCCTGTGCAAAACCATTACACAGAGGTTTAACACTTTAACTGTATTACTTTAAGCCCTGGTTCACATTGAATGTGGGTTTAAAATCATGCAACTTCACTTGAAACCCATTATTTCAAAGCTGCTTGTCAGTGCAACTTGGCTGACATTTGTGCGACTTCATGCACAGGTGTCTATGCAAAGTCACACCTAAAATTGCCAAAAGTAGTGCAGGAACTACTTTTTCAAATCGGCGTGATACAGAAAAGTTGGCGTCGCACTAATCTGAATAGATCCATTCCAACTTGTTAGCATGACAAGCCGCACCAGTGTAAACGGGGATAAACCCCCCCCCCCCCCCCCCTCTTCTTCTTTTTTTTTTTTTTTTTTTTTTTTTCCTTTTGAAGAACATGGAATGTATTTAGCTGATTTTTAAACTGAAAGGTCAGTCTCGAGAGGAAGAGGTAACGGAAGAACAGGCAGTGCAAATAAAAGGTAGATCAAAGAAGCATCTCAGGACAAGCAGCACACTAGTACAGATGTGGCCATGATGGGATTTTGCTCTGTGCTAACTATTCCCGGGTAATAAATTGGTGCTATGTCCTCCAGGGTGTGGGAGACGTGGCACATTTTCACTCTGCCTGAGTCCTACCAGTGCTGGCAATGGCATCCTGCCATACAGTATATAGAGGAGCACTCTTGTCAAGTAGTATAAGGCTCCATTCACAGTTATGAGACTTGTCATGCAACTTTGGACACACAAAGTTGCATGACAAGTTGCAGCCCATGTATTTCAATGGAAGCTGTTCAAATCTACTTTAAAGTAGGTTCCTGCACTACTTTGATGTGCCTTTGTGCAACTTAAAGTGGTTGTAAACCTTTACAATCCACTTTTTGCTACAGGTAAGCCTATAATAAGGCTTACCTGTAGCTACCCCGGAGATCTCCTAAACCGTGCATATCCCCTATATCTGTATGTGCCGTCATTGGCACTTCAGTAAGTGTTCTGTTACCTGCGGCTCTCGTGCGCATGCGTGGGAGTGATGTCATCGCGGCTCCAGCCAGTCACAGCACTGGAGCCTACTTTCCCCGGAAAAAAACTCCGGGAGCGATGTTGCCGGCCGGTGCTGTGTACAGGCACTGCAGCGGGGGCTTCAAATTCAGGTGAGTATTACAGCATACTAGCTCATTATGCCTCTGTCTTGCAGGTCTTTTTACAACCACTTTAAGTGCCGTAGACTACAATATTGACTCATAAAAGTCGCATCTTAATGTTATCAATGCAACAGTCAAAGCCAAAGTGGCATGCAAATTGCACCCATCCAAGGTTACATCGAAGTTGCAATGTAAATTGCACTGCTTTGGAGTTGCACAAGTGTGAATGGAGTCTGTACCCTCTCCACTGCCATCCCAGCATGAGATTCTGGTCGCGGAAGTGACAACAATTGGAATAAGCACAGTATAGAGGAAAAGTTAGCTGCTGTGTACTTTGGTCAGCTCGCTTTCAGAAGCCGCTCAGAATTCTGAATACAATGGTTAGAGGCGGCGCACCATACACTGGGATAGACCATGTCACCACAGGTGCTCTGGGAGCCATTTCTCAGTCTGAACACCATAAAGAGCTGAGGACAATGATCACTGCTAGTCTCACTAAAGCGTCTCTTTGTAGAAGTGACTGATAATGGAGTATTTGTGTCCCAGACAATAAGCGTTTCACAACAGCGAGTTAGCACAACAAGCGTGAATACAATGCAAACCAAGCCTAGTTCTGCTGAGTAATGACCGTTGTACCAGTTCTCTAATTAAGGAGCTTGATTAAAGCAGCTTCTAAACATGGGCATATATATTCATTATATGTAGATCAGACCATTAGACCAATGTCAGTATTCGGTGCTCATCAAGCTTTTTATGGCCATAGCCAATCTCTACTTAATGTACATGTAAAACTCTAGCACTGTGTATGGCAAACGACTGCATTTTTTAAACTAAAATATTTGTTTTCAACTTTATTTTATCCTCTTGTTGTATCTCAGTGCTGCTGATCTCCTTCAGTCACGCTTTGTCTTCACGGGGATAGCTGCATGATGTTTCTCGGGGAGAACGCCCTGATAATGACCACAATGCCTCCATAGTGTGGGTGGCAAAAGCCCCTTGTAGTCTCCACCAGAAGTGCATAGGATAGGGTGAGAACGCAAGAGTATACCTGGGAGGCACTGACATGGTGTTGTCCCTCTACTAAGGAAGTGCCTGAATAAGGACCTTCATGGCAGATCACAAGGTATTACCGTAATGAAAGCTGCAGATTTAAAGATGGGCCCCAGGTAGAGCTGCCCGATTTTAATAATTAAAAGAGAAATAAGGAAATTTTTTTTTTTTTTTCCCCATATTCATACTTTGGTAGATGCAGCATCTGTTCCCCCGTCACCTCTAACACTGAGAAACGAGCGATCGAACACCAGCGATCACTTGGTTTTCAGAGCTCCGTGAGTAGAGAGCTGCCGTCAGTAACAGCTTTCTGCTCTTCTACCTCCTTGCTCACTGGAGCGCTGAGCTGTGGAGGGGGCACAGCAGCCGTCTCAGGCTCTCATCGGCTTGCTGAGAGGCTGAGTCGGGTGTCGGTCCAGGGACCTGGCAGGTCCAGACTCCGTGGTCGGGATGACGCGGTGCCTGGACTGACGTTGATGACGTTCCGCTCTCTGCAGAAAACGGATCACAGGAGTGCGAAACTAATTGCACTCCTGTGATCCATAGGAGACGTACAGCCAAACGAGCTTGGGTTATACTTGTCCTTTTCTAACCACGTAAGGATCAAGCCTCTTTCTGAGATTTGGTGTTTACAAGTTAAAAACAGTTTTTTTTTTCTCTGCTACAAAAAAAAAAAAAAAAAAAAAAAATATATATATATATATATATATAATACACACACACACACACACACACACGTGTTTTTGTAGCTGAGACCCTAGAGAATAAAATGGCGACCATTGCAATATTTATGTCACAATATATATTTGCGCAGCGAATCTATCAAACGCAATTTTTATTGGGGAGGAAAAAAATGCACTTTTTGTATGATGTAAAAGATGTTACTTTTTATAATGTGAAAGATGATCTTTTTATTCTAAGCAAAAAAAATTGTGGCTCTCATTTTATCCAGAATCGTGCCGTTCTAGCCCCAGGTATGGTGTGTGGTTTTTTTTTTTTTTTTTTTTTTTTTTATAATTGTAGCGTTTACATTTGTCCAGCTTGGATCACGGTAAGAATACATATTTCATACCTGTGGGACAGCTGTGGAAGAAGGTAATCTCTGTAGTAATAGGCGCTACAACAGTAATCATTGCTGTTATCCAAGTCCCGTGACGAGTGGCTGCCATTCTGCATAGTGAATGCAGGGGGTTTGCCTGTTTGACATGGGCGCCATCCACAGAATGCATTGTGTTTGTTTTGTTCTTGTGTTTGTTTTTTCTTCCCCTTTTTTATTTATTTATTTATTGAATACAAGGCTTTCTTTGGAGGATTTGGAGAGGCATTTTTTTAAACGTATACATGCTATTTACCTGCAAAAGCCTTCCTTGTGTAGACATCCAGAAGCCATGAAACTGCTGATGGGTGCCGCCATCTTAGATGTGATGTCAGCAGACTCGTAGCTGTCACTCAAGGGATTCTCTGTAGTATTCTACTTTCCAGTAGCCACATAAAGGATTACGTAAGGAGGTAAAATGAGGGGTGGAGGAGCTGGGCCAGCACAGCACAATGAGTAATTGGACACTCCTGGAAGAGAGAGTTATGATGTGCAAGGAGGGAGGGGGCTGTGCTAGGCAATTGATTCTTCTGGAATTTTTTGATCTACTTGGAGCATACAAAGTCATGACTTTCCATGCACAGCCTCCCTTCCCCAATAGAGCTGGGCTTATTTCTCCATTTACAGATGAACAGTGTAGAAATGTATCCAATCACAAAACACCCTAATTGTGTAAATGTTTCAATCATACACACTTTCAGAACATTGTATACTACCCTGCAGCCCTTTGTCATCAACTGTTACATGTCAACTGTCCGTTCTGCGGCCCCGGGGTTATCTGTCCAGTGATAATCTATCACAGGATTTCCTACAAGTGTCACACACCCAGCCTCACAGCTTTGGGCTTCCTTTTTTTTTCTACTTTTTTTTTTTTTTTTTTTTTTCTTTTGCCTCAGATCTAGATACCATAGACTTATGGGATTCTGCTGTCCTCAATTAACTGAATAATGTAACTGATAAAGTTGGGTATACCCTATTAGAATTTCCTTCAAATTTTTTTTTTTCCTATTCGTTGTTAGAAGTTTCTTTTTTTTTTTTTTCCCCTAATCATTAGTGGGGTCAGGATGGAAAATATTTCTCGAACAAAAGAATTTCTAACCATTAATGTGGTTTTTTATTTGTTAAAATCTGTTCATTCCAAAATCAAATGTTAGATCCCTCAGTCCCTTTCCCTGTCTCAAAAGAAGATGTCGGGGGTCATGTGTAGATCCCTTATATCTCACCAAAGCTACCCCCCCCCCCCCCAACAGGGCATCAGGGGTCATGTGTAGATCCCCAATATCTCACCAGAGCCACCCCCCCCCCCCCCGACCAACAGGGCTGATAAGAAAGAATTGTAATAAAAAAAAAAAAAAACACTGACGCTGTCCCCCCTCTCTGTCTCTCTCTGTCTAACGTCCTTTAAAAGTGGTGTTTTTGACATCCAGTGTGCATGAGTCCTTAAAGCAGTTGTATAGTTAATTTTTTCACTTTGACCTACAGGTGAGCCTATAATGAGGCTTACCTGTAGATAAAAAGAATATCTCCTAAACCTGTACGGTTTAGGAGATATTCCCCTCGCAATGAGCCGCTGACTTTGGAGGCGCATGCGCACCGGGGATTCTAGGCTGAAATTCCGACAGAAGCCAGACTCTGCCGGGAAGAAAACTCCCACGCACAAGCATGGGAGTGACGACCTCACGGCTCCGGCCACTCACAGCGCCGGAGCCTCGATACCCAGAAGACACACGAGGGAACATGTCCGCTCCCTCGGCGTGGACTGAGTGAGATTCCGGCGCCTCGTTCTAAGGTAAGTATTTCATAATGAGCTAGATGCCTTTTCCCTTACAGGTGTAAAAAAATAAAATAAAAAAATAAAAGTTTTAAAAAATAATAAAAAAAAAGTCAGCAGGTTTACTCCCGCTTTTAACCTTGCACTGTTGTAGCATTTCCTGAATAGCAGTCACTGATTAATTCTGCTTTCTACCTGTAGTTTCAGTTGAGCTGCAGATAAAGATCTGCTAGTCTTTCTCTCCTCCATTTATTTGTATATGTATTTCTTGTTCATTAGTAAAGTAAGTATAGATTCATTGCACTTAGTCCTTGGTTTTAAATTAACTTTTATTAACAGTCAGTTGCGCATTCTGGAATCAGACCTGAGACTGACCTACTTTACCAAAATACTTTTTACCTAAACATCTGCAGAAGCTGGTCACCCCTATACTTGAAAGTTTGCATTTGGTAGTGGTCTTTATAATCTGACAAAACAAAAAAAAGTATTGCCACAAGGCACTTTACAGTTTGATGATTTTGGTAGGTGATCTTAAAGGCCAACGCTGGGAAAAGTAAAAGTCCTCCCTTGCAGTGGGACTGCTCCCACACTACAAGGGCTAACTGCTTACAGTGCCTTGAAAAAGTATTCATACCCCTTGATATTTTCCACATTTTGTCATGTTGCAACCAAAAACGTATACATATAATATAACTTTTTTTTTTTTTTTTTTTTTTCTTTTTTTACAAATATCTGAAAAACGTGGTGTGCATTTTGTGTTCAGCCCCCCTGAATCAATATGTTTGTAGAACCACCTTTCACTGCAATTACAGCTGCAAGTCTTTTGGGGGATGTCTCTACCAGCTTTGCACATCTAGAGTGACATTTTTACCCAGCTCTGTCAGATTGAATGGAGAGCATCTGTGAACAGCAATTTTCAAGTCTTGCCACAGATTCTCAATTGGTTTTAGGTCTGGACTTTGACTGGGCCATTCTAACACATGAATATGCTTTTATGTAAACCATTCCATTGTAGCTCTGGCTGTATGTTTAGAGTTGTTGTCCTGCTGGCAGGTGAACCTCCACCCCAGTATCAAATCATTTGCAGACTCGGACATGTTTTCTTCTAAGATTGCCCTCTATTTGGCTCCACCTGGCTTCCCATCAACTGACCAGCTTCATTGTCTCTGCTGAAGAAAAGCATTCCCACAACATGATGCTGCCACCACCATGTTTAATGGTGCGGATGGTGTGTTCAGGGTGATGTGCAGTGTTAGTTTTCTGCCACACATGGTGTTTTGCTTTTAGGCCAAAGTTGGTCTTGTTTGACCAGAGCACCTTCTTCCTCAAGTTTGCTGTGTCCCCCACATGGCTTCTCGCAAAGTGCAAACAGGACTTCTTATGGCTTTCTTTAAATGATGGCTTTCTTCTTGCCACTCTTCCATAAAGGCCAGGTTTTTGAAGTGCATGACTAATTGTTGTCCTTTTGGACAGATTCTCCCACCTGAGCTGTGGATCTCTGCAGCTCCTCCAGAGTTACCATGGGCCTCTTGGCTGCTTCTTTGATTAATGCTCTCCTTGCCCATCATGTCAGTTTAGGCGGACAGCCATCTCTTGGTAGGTTTGCAATTGAGCCATACTCGGTCCATCTGAAAATGGAAAGAACAGTGCTCCATGAGATGTTCAGAGCTTTGGCTATATTTTAGAACCTAACCATGCTTTAAACTTCTTCAGATCGTTATCCCTGACCTGTCTGGTGTGTTGTGTCACTTTGTGTTGGTCTATCACATAAAATCCCAATATTATACATTTACGTTTTTGGTTGTAACATGACAAAATTTAGAAAATGAGTATGAATACTTTTTCAAAGCACTGTATGTCTAGGGGGGGGCAATAAAGCATTTTTAATTGCCTGATCCTCCTTTCTGCTGTAGATGGTGGTCCTCCACCATGCCCAGACGACAGACTGTCAGTGTCCTTACAGGGCTATGGTCCCAGCATCGGGGCATCCAACCTCAGAAGGCAGGGAAGAAAAGGCTCTGGGGAATGGTCTAACAGCATGGAGGAGCCAGAGAAACCTCCATTGCAAGGGAGGAATCTATACAGAGGCAGCAGGTTGCTGCATGTGTGGAGGAGAAAGTCTTTTGTCTTTCGAAGGACTGATACTGTGGAAGATGGGCCCAAAAAAGGTGAGCAAGGCAAAAGACTAGGCACCAGTACTAGCTGATCTTTCCCCAATATGGACTTACCATGCCTTTATTCTGCACTGTGTCTCTGTGTGGAGGCAGCTATTTCAATAGAGTAGCTGATGGGAAAATGCACAGATACACATACACATACACAGAATGGATGAAAGAAAAAGCAGGGAAATCCTTGCACTGCAGGCCCTCAAGTACAGTTTCCTCTCCAGCCAGCGGACCAGTGAGAAAACCTGTAGTATTTATCACCCAACCTCATGAGACTAGTAGCATTTCCTTAGTTGATCCCACGCTCCAGCCTTTCAGCTTCACGGTTATAGAACAGAGTGACTGGCACAGTATTGGCATTGTTGTTTTTCAAGAGAAATTCAAGACAAAAGGTAAATTTTTCAGGTTACGGTTTTAAAATAATAGATGTATTAGACTGGTAGGTCTTTACTTTTTAAAGAAGACAGTGGGTATAGAAATAATTGCGCTCCCTCCCCCCCCCTTTTTTTTTTTTAAATCAAAGGTAAAATAAATAAGAAAAATACATATATATACACACACGCCCTGTCCTGCTGAGCTCGCATGCTGAAGCGAACACATATGTGAGTAGCGCCCGCATATGAAAACTGTGTTCAAACCACATATGTGAGGTATTGCCGCAATCGGTAGAGCAATAATTCTAGCCCTAGACCTCCTACGTAACTCAAAGCATACAACCTGTATAATTTTTTTTTAAACGTCGCCTATGGAGATTTTTATGGGTAAAGGTTTGTCGCCATTCCATGAGCGGTGCAATTTTGAAGCGTGACATGTTGGGTATCAATTTATTCGGCGTAACATCATCTTTCACAATATTTAAAAAAAATTGGGATAACTTTACTGTTGTCTTAACTTTTTTTTTTTTTTTTATATTTCAAAAATGTGTATTTTTTTTTCCCCAAAAGAAGTGCGCTTGTAAGACCGCTATGCAAATACTCTGTGACAGAAAGTATTGCAACGACTGCCATTTTATTCTCTAGGTGTTAGAACCCCCAAACATTATACATTTTATTTTTTTTTATTTTTTTTAACTAATTTTCTAGCAAAACAGTTTTAACTTGTAAACAACACATCTAAAAAATGTCCTTTTAAGTGGTTAAAAACTAGAAAACTATTTGACCTAAATTACAACTGGGACATCTTTCTACTTTTATGAATTTTCTTCAAACACTGTAATCATTGCCTGTGTTGTATTTATGGTTCTAGTTGTATGTCTTAGTCACTGTGTGTGTACTATTTTAGTCCTCTCGCACTTTTTTTTTTTTATTATTTTTATTTTTTTTTAAGCGTTTTCTATATTACTTCATTGCTTTTGAAGAAGCTGAGCTTCTGCTAGCTCCTGACTTTAGGTTCATAATTAGCCAGCATCTCCAGAGAATTTGCTTTGTTTGCTTAGTGGAGCTTTTTGCATCACGTTTGCTTTACCCAGATTAAGAAGTCATTGCCACCTTGCCCTTGCACAGTGACCCTTTCACATTGGCAATCTGATTAGGTCCACCTCTCAAGTTTTTCAGACGGACCTGATCGGAGCTCCATGCATTCCTATGGTTTGTAGGGCGTAACTGGACTTGTCTGTTTACACCCACCTACCTCGTGGTCCGATCAGGCCCACTAAAGAAAATTGGAGGGGGACTGCAGACTGCATCCTCTTCCGTTTGGGCAGATGGGAGGCAGCCAGGTGTAAATGGACAGCAGAGTTTGTTCACTCATGGCGGCCCATAGAGTAGAGCGGGCTCTGTCTTCTCTGCAGAAAAACTGAGCGGTCACAGTCCTGTCATCTGCCCAGCTCTGCTTTGATTAACAAGGGATCTGTGAGTGGATCCCCTGCTGATCGGAATGTAAACCGCCTGTGTGCAAAGGGCCCAAAAGGCCCTAACCCACTCATACTCCGCTTACCAGAGATCCCTTGCTGCTCCTGCCTCCTTTGCAGCCAGTGACAATACCCGATTCTTCTAAGTAGGGGGGTATTTCTTACTGTCACATGACATAGCATAAGGAGAGGATAAAACCCCTGTCACTTTTATTACTTTTTTGTTAATTTCTTTTCCAGAGACAGGAAATAGGACATCTATCTAAAATGGGGGAGATCCACAGTTGTCGCCAGAACAGGTGTTCCAAGTGGAAGATTTTTATTCCCCCCCCCCCCCCCCCACTGTAAAAATTTTTAGAATTTTTCCATCCCTTTCTGTCCCAGTGGGAAAGGTCACCAAGTGTTATAGAGAGGGTAAGTCTCCCCAATTGCTTCACAGACAGAATTAAAAACAAGGACAGGGGGTTCTAACCTTTCCTTCCTCAAATAAATTTTTTGCTTGTATATACTTTGTTAAAGTTATGCTGGACAAAGTGCATGAATCCACGTTTTCCCTTCAGTGCGGCAATCCACGTTTCCCATCGGTTTTTCATGCAGCTTAGCCAGCCTGTGCCTGCTTTTGCCTGGTCTCTTCTTGTTGTGGTTCTTTGCATTGGGATCAGCAATATTTGTTGTTTTTATATCCGTACATCAATTTATATCAATAAATTAGCCTTCATCTACTGAATTTCTATTGTTTGCCAAGTTTCTCTCTCACTCTGGATTTTTTATTTTTTTCTTGCTCTTCAGAGATCCTGAACGGGGTAATCTGCAGCATCAAAAAGGATGGCGAGTGGAAGGTAAGTGATCGACTTGAGCAAAACTCGTTACTAATAATGTGCTGTTATTTTGTTGCATGTTCTAAGGAAAGCCATGTTATCCTGACTTTGTAGATGTGTCACCCTGTTGCAATTTACATTTCCCTACATTGGATTGATTTTGGTGCTCCATGCTATTTGAGCTTTATGTGAAGGCTAGAATAAATTGTTCTTATTTTATCCATGTATCCAGCTTGACATGTTACACAGATTGGTGGCACTGGTCAATTTTATAGATGAGCAGAGCAAGTTGTCACCAATCTGTGGCTACTGAATGGTGGACCTTTGTGTCATTGAGAAAAATACATGTCTGCCCAGTCTTCTTTCAAGAAAGTGCAGGCTTGGTCAGTCTCCTACTGGAGGAAGGATTATCCATGTGACAGCTTGTTGAATGGAGGAAGTTCTCATTATCTCCACCATGGTAGCCTCATGTGGCCTTTTTCCTGAGCATTGCATCAGATTTTGGCATTGGGTCATTTATCTCTGTACATATAGTCATTAACGACAGAAATAAACTTGGTACCTGTACCTAACTTGTAGGCTGTTTTCTTTGAATCTGCAGGAACATGGGGGGGGTAGGCTTAAAGTGTTACTAAACCCACAACAGTAAAATCAATCTGTATATCCAGTAAAGCATGCTTGCTATACTGTGGAACCTAAGGGGTTAATCCTCCACACTGTGTAAAAAGGCTGTTTGGTGTTTTTTTTATTTTTTTTGGGGGGGTGACACAAATTATTTGCAAGACCGACCACTTGTTTTTTTTTACTGAGCCATTTCGGTCTGAGATGTAAGGGAGGGCTTTGCAGATTTTAGCAATGTATGTCAATCAACCAGCAGATGCAGCAATTTAGTGTGTACAGCAACCAGAAGTACCTTATCTTGTTATTTTGTCTTCCTTCCTCAAGGTCTTGCTGGTCGACCACACCAGTATGCGCATACTGTCTTCATGCTGCAAGATGTCCGATATACTGGATGAAGGCATAACTAGTAAGTTAGGGTGCAGTTTTCAAGGAAAATAAAGTAAAAGTATTCTGATGTTGCAGGATGTATCTTAATTTTTTTGATTTGTCAATAAAATGTTTACATCGGGGTATTAAATACAAAACAGATTGGCCTACTCTGGATAAATTTGTAACCACACATGCCCTTCTAAGCGCCCCTTCACACATGCCTTCAGTTTGTTTCATCAATTCACTTTGAACTGCACTGTATTTCACTGTGCAGGAGTGTTGGTTACAATTTGATTAGGGTACTTCTAGTAGCAGTTAGGGGATTCTTGAGTATACGGATCACCCAGGACAACCCTTAAAATGTAACTATTATATTGAAGAAAACAATTGCAAGACGAGCAAGTTTCAGATAAATCTTGAACTTTAAGGCCTCATGCACACTGGAGCGTAAAATAATGTTATAAAAACGTCAGTAGCTTTGCAGTGAGTTTTTTCAACGTTTTTGCGATATCGGTTTTTGGCTTTTTTTTAATCTTTTTTTTTTTTTTTTAAATAGATCAAAAACGTTAAACGCTGGTGAGTGACGTTTTTCAGCGTTTATCGACGTTTATCAGTGTTAGAGAGTTTTTACAGCTGAAAAACGTCTCTCAGAACCCACTAGTGTGTTTGTTTACTGCCCAAAACTGCTGATAACAGCCTATGTGTGCATGGACACATAAGATAATATGATGAAGAGTTTAATGACTGTAGAAAAAAAAGTCTACTGCCAAAAATAGCTGCTGTAAAAATGTCCAGTGTGCATGAGGCCTAAATAGTAGATAATATGGTAAGCCACAAAGCTATGAGTTTAAGGAACACGCTTCGGGAAACAGTCATAGAGTAGAGAAACTTTACATGAGAATGCTAGAGTTTTTTGCGATTGTAGCTCATTTGCGCACAGCACTCAGAAAATTTACTGTTGCTGCATTTGATATTTCTCCTATCAAGATCCATTTATAAAAGACCATAGGAAAAAACACATGAAATGGAATGGAGAGCCCAGTTAAATAGTGGGTACATGATGCCTGCATGTAAAACTTTTTAAAGTTTGTAATTGCCCATGATGGGGCCCCGATACCAAATGCACAAGGCTTTAAATCCTTAACTTTGCTAAGTCCTAACATGACAACCACAGTTTCTTGAGAAAATGGAAGAAATGGTAAAATATTGTGGCTACATCGTTGCAATACATGCACGTTTTACCCACTTAATTTTTATTTTTTTAAGGTTTTGTAAGGACAGAAAAATATCCCTACCAGATGTGCACTTAACCTCAGTCTTGTGGGCTGACAATATACAACACTTTGTGAACTTGAGTGTTGTCAACCCTGCTCACTTGTCTTTAAACTACTCAAGCTCTCCCACGGTCATCATCTTTGCAATATAAACTGTTCTCCTTCAATAGTAAAAGATGAGACTTAGGAGGGCTAATTAGGTTAATTGATTTAACACAGAAGGAGTGCAAAGGACACAGGACAGCTAAATTGCTCAATTAACAGGTAGTTTTCTGCACATACATTGAGAGGAAAAAGTATTTGATCCCCTGCTGATTTTGTATGTTTATAGACTGATCGTTTCTATCTATCTCACAATTTTAATGGTAGGTTTATTTTAACAGTTAGAGACAGAATAACAAAAATATCCAGAAAAACACATTTCAAAAAAAAGTTATTGATTTGCATTTTAATAAGTGAAATAAGTATTTGACCCCTTCACAAAACTTGACTTAGTACTTGGTGGCAAAACCGTTGTTGGCAATCAGAGATCAGACGTTTTTTAGTTGGCCACCAGGTTTGCACACCTCAGGAGGGATTTTGTCCCACTCCTCTTTGCAGATTCTTTCCAAGTCATTAATGTTTCGAGGCTGACGTTTGCTAATTCGAACCTTTAGCGCTCTCCACATATTTTCTATTGGATTAAGGTCTGGAGACTGGCTAGGCCACTCCAGGACCTTAATGTGCTGCTTCTTGAGCCACTCCTTTGTTGCCTTGGTCGTGTATTTTGGGTCATTGTCATGCTGGCATACCCATCCAGGACCCATTTTCAATGCCCTGGCCGAGAGGAAGTTCTCACCCAAGATTTGACGGTACATGGCCCCATCCATCGTCCCTTTGATGGAGTGAAGTTGTCCCGTCCCCTTTAACAGAAAAACACCCCCAAAGTATAGTGTTTCCACCTCCATTTTTGACGGTGGAGATGTTTCCCTCCAATTGCGGCGAGTTGGGGTTAATGCCAAAGGGCTTTTTTTTTATTTTATTTTATTTTTTTGGTCTTATCTGACCACAGCACTTTCACCCAGTTAATTCAGATGTTCATTAGCAAACTTTAGATGGGCCTATACATTTGCTTTCTTGATCAGGGGACCTTGCTGGTGCTGCAGGATTTCAGTCTTTCACGGCTTAGTGTAGGTCTACAATCCTGTCCCTGACATCCTTTGGACAGCTCTTTGGTCTAGGCCATGGTGAAGAAATTGGAATCTGATTTGCTTCTGCGGTCAGGTGCCTTTTTATACAGGTAACAAGCTGAGATTAGGAGCACTCCCTTTAAGGATCAGTACACACTGCTGCAATGCCAGACGTTGCATTTGATTCACACCACATTACTGTGCAGATCATATGCAATGTCTGTTTGATCTGAGGGTGTCATTAACTTTGTACTGATGCCTGCAGCGGTCACCCCCGTAACCCACACCCCCCCCCCCCCCCCCAATTCTGACTGCATTGCTGGTTTGAAATCGTGCTCCTAATCTCAGTCCTGCCTGTAAAGAAGACACATGGGAGCCAGGAATCTTGCTGATTGAAATACTTATTTCACTCATTAAAATGCAAATCAATTTATAACTCCTTTTTGAAATGCGTTTTTCTGGATTTTTTTTGTTATTCAGTCTCTCGCTGTTAAACTAAACCTACCATTAAAATTATAGACCGATCATGTCTATCAGTGGGCAAACCATACAAATTCAACAGGGGATCAAATACATTTTTCCCTCACTGTAGCAAATAGACCAAAATGCTTTCAATTTATGTTTTTAACAGAGCAAAGGATAACAAATTTGAGAAAGAAGTGGTGCATTGTTAGGGATTGCATACACTTTCATTTATTGAATTGGGAGAGAATAGTGTCACATGTATCCTTGTTTCTTTCCTGTATGCAGTTGTGGAAGATGTTAATAAGAGAAGAGAGCCCATTCCGAGCCTGGAAGCCATTTATCTCATCACTCCTAGTGAGAAGGTAATTATTTTCCTGAGTGTATTTATGTGTTTCTTTTATTAGGAATATTTAAAAAACCTAAGCTAACCTTTTAATTAAAAAAAATAATAAACGCACATATTATTGCAGGTAAAAAAAAAAAAACATTTTATTTTTTAAAATAGGAGCATGTAAAGTATTACACCTGCAATCCGGCTCCTGTACACACTACGTACAAATCTGTTACCCGTAGCTGTACACAGCTATCAATTTCAGATCTGAAAATGAACTACAAGAATGCTGATCATCACACTTGCAGTTTGTTTAAATTACAAGTCCATTTGCCACTGTTAAAGATGGGACTTGTATTTTCTTCATTTATAGATTGGCGTTTTCAAAATGTGGGAGTAGATGCGGGGAGAAGAATCCCTGCCCGCTATCATGCTGGTTGGGGGGATATGGGTGGACTAGAACCTAAATACGGGTTCAACATGTTCTAAAAGGTGGACTTTGCTTTGATATTTGGCCTGTATACTTTTATTTTTTATTTTTTTTTATCTGCACAGGATTTGAATATTAACACACATGCACAAACACATAAATATATTACATATTTAATTCTTTGCCTTACTAGACATTTCTGTGAGGCTTTAGAAAGCCGGTCCAAAAAAAATAAAAATTGCTGTGCTGAAGGCATGTAAACTATCTCTTCAGTCCCCTTTCACCAGTTCAAGCCATAGTAATAGCCATAATAAGCAAAGTATTACTAATAGGTTTCACAACTTAGTTCTGAGAAAACCTGGTATTAACAGAAGTTATCTGGACACAGGAGATGACACGGATATGGCTCCTTTTGCTCAATCTCTCGTGTGCATGTTGAATATTTTTAACAAAAATTTACAACGCCCGTTCAAAAATATGTGGTTTACTCAGTCTAACCTCTGAATAGCCTCAAATCTCAAATTCTCCCTGTCTGGAAAAAAAATAACAACTGAAATGTATGTTTCAGGACAGCAGCTTAAAAGGTGAGATGGAAGGAAAAAAATGACACACCATGTGTATATCATAAAAACTGGAACTCCTATATTTTATATAGATGCATTACACACAGAGTGATTTATATTTCAAGCATTTCTTTCTTTTAATTTTGATGGTTATGGCTTACAGCCAGTGAAATCCCCGAAATTCAGTATCTCAGAAAATTAGAATATTACATAAGACCAATAAAAAAACAGCATTTTTAATATAGAAATGTTGGCTTACTGAAAAGTATATCTTTGTACTGTAAAGTATGCACTCAATACTTGGTTGGGGCTCCTTTTGCATGAATTACTGCATCAATGTGGTGTGGCATGTAGGCGATCAGCCTGTGGCACTGCTGAGGTGTTATGGAAGCCCAGGTTACTTTGATAGCAGCCTTCAGCTCATCTACATTGTTGGGTCTGGTGTCTCTCATCTTCCTTTTGACAATACCCCACAAATTTTCTATGGGGTTTGGGTCAGGCGAGTTTTCTGGCCAATCTGTTGGGAAATCTGTTTCCTCTTCCCCCCCCCCCCCCCCCTTATAATTAATAAATGTTAAATTTTAAAGCTCTTTTGGCCCTACTTCTCCTGTGGATCCCAGGAGTGCACTCTGTATTCCTGTAACTCGTATTCAGCCGACAGCGGGCTAAAGCCTGCAGACCAATGCTGCATCCACCTAGGTGAGTATGTGTGTTTTAGTTCCGCACTTCCCTTATATGTGTATATCAGAAAAATAACATGACTAATACCTAACATGGTAGAAGAAATTGGGGTATCCCCGCGCTATCATACAGAACATAAACTAACACTAAGGGCAGGTTGCAGCAGACCACCGACGGAGGTATAAGCCCTACCACCAAAAAATTGCTTGTAAAAATCAAATAAATGGTGTTGCGCTACCTTAAAATAAATTAAACTAAAGTGCTAGTGCATGAAATTTGGATTAAATAGTAACCCCTAGCAGATTTTTCCCTAAGGTAAACAGTTACATAAAAGTGCAAAGAAGTATAATCCAGAAATGCAAAAAACGAATTATACAAAAACATGCGATGAGTGAATAAAGTGTCAGGTGCTTAAACCACATCAAAAAGGATAGTAAAGTGTCCAGTGCTTAGATATTCATATATCCAAAATCGCATATGTCAGTGCTCGACAAAACCCGGTCGCCAGGTCGCATTGGCGACTAGAATCAGCGACCTTGCGCCTGGGGCAGCATAGCTGGGGATATCCCGTCTCCGTGGACCCCCCCCCCCGCGCGATCGCGTCGGGCCGCGCCGCAGGCGGCCGGTAATTGAGCCCCCGGCTTTGAGGCCTTCTGTGATCCTATGGTTCCTTCTGGAATCTGGCGCCCTCTTGTGGTGGCCGTTGGAATTACAACCAACAATGCTAATGAGCCAGTCTTTCTCCATCCCTTTACTTAGAACCCCTAAACAAAACAAAAAAATATATATTATATTAATATATATATATATATATATATATATATATATATATATATATATATATATATATATATATATATATATATATATATATATATATATATATATATATATATATATATATATATATATATATATATATATATATATATATAATTTTTTTTTTTTTTTTTTTTTTTTTTTTTTATATATATATATATATATATATAAAATATTTTTTTTTTTTTTAGTATTTATTCTAACACCCTAGAGAGTAAAATGGTGGTCGTTGCAATACTGTCTGTCACACCATATTTGCACAGCGGACTTACAAGCGCACTTTTTTTGGGGAAAAATTTTTTATTTAATAAAAAAAAAAAGACAACAGTAAAGTTAGCCCAATTTTTTTTTTTTTATATTGTGAAAGATAATGTTACGCCGAGTAAATCGATACCCAACATGTCACGCTTCAAAATTGCGCCCGCTCATGGAATGGCGACAAACTTTTACCCTTTAAAATCTCCATAGGCAACGTTTAAAAAATTCTTCAGGTTGCACGTTTTGAGTTACAGAGGAGGTCTGGGGCTAGAATTATTGCTCTTACTCTACCGATCGCAGCGATACCTCACATGTGTGGTTTGAACACCGCTTTCATATATGCGTTCGCTTCTGCACGCAAGCTTGGCAAGACAGGGCGCATTTAAAACAATTTTTTTTTCTTATTTTAACTTTTATTTTTATTTTTTTCACTGTTCTTTAAAAAAAAAAAAAATAAATGTGTGTCACTTTTATTCCTATTACAAGGAATGTAAAAATCCCTTGTAATAGAAAAAAGCATGACAGGTCCTCTTTTATATATGAGATCTGGGGTCAGAGAGACCTCACATCTCATATTTACACTAAAATGCAATTTAAAAATGTCCCTCTAAGAGCTATGGGCAATGACTTGGAGACAGGTGGGGGGCTGGGGGCTATCTTCCCCTCACTCGTCTCCATGTCAGGCCAGGGACAGGTCCGGATCGCCGTCACGGACCTGGCTCCTAACTTTTTTAGCTGGCTCCTAGATTCCAAGCAAATTTGTCAACCCCTGGCATATGTGAAAAACAAACCTCCAATTAGTGCGATAATAAAGTGCAATCAAATTCCTCATAGGTAAAACAAAATCAAGCACAGTAAATGAACAAATATATCAATACTGACATAAGTGTGAATCACACAGTGCAAATACAGCAAATGAAATTGAGTCTCTATGTAAACATAAAGTGACACGTGGCTCATTAAGTGCTTCTCCAAATAAAGAGTGCCAGAAACAGTAAATGTAACTCTTGTGCCTCTTCAGTTCTCAATGCACACCAGGTGGAGTGGCCCCTTACCTTACTGCTGTAAGGTAAACAGCAGAGCAGTAAAATGGCAGGCAATCCAGGGATTGTATCCCTACTCCTGGGAGATTAGTATTGTCCCCACGGCTGATGTTGATAACTCAATATTTACGTCAAGGTCTCATAGGGAAAAGAGAGGTAGGCTCCAATGGTGAAGTACGTATAAACTTTTATTAATTTAAAAAGATATTGAAAAGGTACTCACAGACATAAAACAGACAGCTTGCATATCAAACAAACGAGCGTTCCGCTCGTAACACGGACGTCATTTCCGGTGTCCTAGTTCCTCCTATTCCAACGCGTATCGCCACCTATCACGTGACTTCATCAGGCAAATTGACAGGCGTTTCCCTTTTTAACTTATGGTTTATCCTTCCTGCCTGACTTAAACGGTAACTTCAGCCCTCACTAGATATATTTTTTTAATCTCTGCTTACCTGATGCTGGGTTGTCCTCAGTTGGGATACTTGATGTCCACCCAGTGGATCCTGAGTTCTCCTGAGATCCACTTCTCACTTTTGGTCCAGCATTGCCATTTTATTCTGTGACATGATTGGAAGACGGCTGTTTCTGCTGGGTTCAGACAACTGCCTCCTGATGATGCACCCTTAGGCACTCCCTCCTTCTCCTTTAATGAATGGAAGACTATACCTCCTGGGATATGTTACTTTCAATTCCCAGGTGGCACCAGGAGCGCTGCTCATCTTTCTCGCTTAAGAGAGGAGGGGGGAGAGCTGGTTTGGGAACCTGTACACTAGGGAAATTAACAAAAAAATAAAGGGATATTTATGTAGATTAGTGTCGGTGAGAAGGAGAATTTCTCTTTCGTTCATTGACGGACACAGCATCTTCATCTTTAAACTGCTTTCTTTTTTATTATATTTTCCTTTCTTTCCATACATATAAATACAGCACCTCTCCAAAGGCTCATACAATTTAAACAGAGAAATACAGAAAAAGAAACATTTTACCAAACCATTTTTGCCTCCCCTATCAGTTGGCAGAACCGGGAAAATCCTCTATAACTTGGTGTAAACCCATTGCTCTTTGCCCATCCTCCTTCAACCGATGCTGGGAGCAATTTGTTATGAAGCATATCAGGAGATGATCCCTTGAACAGGGGTGGCAAACCAAAGTTTATGTGCTACGCCTATCGTGTTTCCTTTCCCCCGGTTAGTGCCACTTCCCTCTTTATAACCCTCCCTCCCCGTTAGCCCCTCCCACCTTCCCGTGCATCTTAAACTTTCCAATATATCACCTTATTCGTTGTTTGTTTCAATAGAGATAGTGTATATTCATTTCCTACTCTCTATCACCTATCCTCACCATGTCCCACTTTACATCTCGCTCCTCGCACTTTCAAAATAGTCTACCTTCACCTCCTATAATGGGCACCCCATTTTATCCAGCCATGGCTTCCACATTTTTAAGAATCTATCCAATGTCTTCCGCCTTATAAATACCACTTTTTCCCTCCATACATTAGCATCCATCACCCTCCCCCATTCTTCTATTGTGGGGGGCCTTACGGATTGCCAATTTTGAGCGATTATCTTTATTGCTTGAAATAGGCCTCTTATTACAGCAATCTTGATATTTTTAGATATGCTGTTATCCTCTATTTTGCCCAGCAGACATAATGTGGCATCCATCTCCAACTTGGTCCCAAAGGTCCTATTAATTTCCTCTAGTATGTCATTCCAGTACCTAAATAGTTTTGGACACCTCCACATCAGGTGACCCAAATTCCCTATTCCATGACATCATGGGCATTTATCATATACTCTATATCCATATCGGAAAAGTTTCTTTGGTGTATAGTAAGCCCTATGTATCAAAGATAAATGTGACATTCTTTGTGAGGGGGATACTGACACTTGGGAGCTCATTTCCATTATCCTTTTCCATTGTTCTTCAGTGATTTTTTTTTTTTTTCTTCTCCCAAATCTTCCTCCCATCTACTTTTATTTTTAGCCAATCTTTCACCATTAATTATTTTCCCACTTATTTGTTCATATATCTCAGATATCACACTTGCACAGTACCGCCCAGGGGGCGGTCCTACTGGCTATAACCCCTAACACTGTATCCAGCAGCTCAGTTTTTTCCTGCCTAGTGTAGAAGGGTTGGCTTCTGGTCGGACCATTGGTCATGGGAATTTTTTTCTTTTTTCTGCACTTTTGATTCCTGTGATCTACAATCAACAGCCGGGCTGGGTGGCAGGCTGGATTATATAGATCCTGGTAGTCTTCCCAGCCTGGCCATCATGCGTGAGCAGGCCCTAGCTACACACTGGGTCAGCCACGACATGCCCCATCTGATCCAGGGATTTCCAGTGAGCTATATGCTTCGGGGCGCACATATGACCGAGCTACTGCTGTCTGTGTCAGTGTGCCATAGCCGATGGCCACCCCATACTGCACGGGTGATGGGTCTGTCTTTTCATTTAACGGTGATCACAAGGGATGCCAGCCTGACTAGTTGTGGGGGGGAGGAGGGGGGTTTGGTGCGTACAGTCAGCCCAGGGTCGCTGGACCCAGGAAGAATCATGGGCAATCAGGCGATGCCTCTCCACATGGTCAGAGAGGCTGCAGGGACATCCAGTCAGGATGCAGTCTGACAACGCTACAGCAGTGGCGTATGTCAACCATCAAGGAGGAACAAGGCGCTCGGCTGCAGCACTGGAGGCCACTCACATCCTGCGGTGCGCAGAGCGATGCGTGCCGGCTCTCTCGCCCGTGTACATTCCGGGCATAGAAAACTGACAAGCAGACTACCTAAGTCGTCAGATGCTGGACCAAGGGGAATGGTCGCTACATCCAGATGTATTTCAGCTCCTTTGCCAGATGTGGATCTCCTGGCTTCTCGATTTAATCGAAAGGTACAGAGGTTTGTGGCCAGGTCAAAGGTTCCCTGGGCAAACGTGGCAGATGCGTTGGTGGCTCCATGGGGGCATTATCGGCTCATTTATGCTTTTCCCCCACTCAAACTTCTACCACGTCTGCTTCGCAGAGTGGAGGCTGAGGGGATTCCAGTAATTCTGATTGCCCCAGATTGGCCTCGGCATCCGTGGTACGTCAACATGGTAAGAATGGTGGCGGATGTTCCTTGGCGACTGCCGAAGCGGAGGACCTTCTGTCGCAAGGTCCAATACTCCCTGCTTTACCGTCACTGGCTTTAACGGCATGGCTGTTTGAAAGCCAGGTGCTAAGG
This sequence comes from Lithobates pipiens, assembly GCF_037356315.1. Classification (NCBI taxonomy): domain Eukaryota; kingdom Metazoa; phylum Chordata; class Amphibia; order Anura; family Ranidae; genus Lithobates; species Lithobates pipiens. Next base: position 557,540,994 of record NW_027507903.1, read on the forward strand.
GACGAGGTCTGTCGGATTTGTTAATATCCACTATGCTGAGGGCACGGAAGTCATCTTCTCTGAAGATTTAGCATCGTACGTGGAAGGCCTATATCTCCATCTCGATGTCCAGCATCCTGCTGTTTTTGCAGTGAGGAGTGTATCAAAAATTTGCCTTAAGCACCATTAAGGGGCAGATATCAGTTTTGGCTGTCTTTTTTTTTTTTTTTTCAGCAACATATGGCCCCTCCGTCATGTGGCCCCTCCAGTTCGACCACAGCTACCTCTGTGGGATTTGAATCTGGTGCTCTGTGCTTCAGAAACCGCCATTTGAAAATATTAGGGAGATTCCCTTATTGACACTCAGAGTAGTCATTCTAGTTTCTGCCAAAGGTTGTTTCGGCCTTTCATCTAAATGAGGATATTGTGCTTGTGTCCATGCCCGTCACACCCCAAAGAGGTGGCTTTGCATTCCTTGAACCTGGTCTGGGCTCAGCAGGTGTATCTGTCTGCTACGGCTCCTTTTCGGAGGTCGGACTCGCTGTTTGTTTGTATTGGTGGCTGGTCTGAAGAAGGGACTGGCGGTCTCATCGGCCACCATGTCTTGGTGGTTCAGACAGATTGTGGTTCAGGCTTATGCCATAAGGAGGCGGGCGCCACCCTTTCCTTTCACGGCACATTCTATCAGGGCAGTTGTGCCCCTTGGGCTTTCCGACATCAAGCGTCTTTCCCAGGTGTGTAAGGCCGCAAACTGATTGTCTGTTCACACTTTTACAAAATTTTACAAGGTTGATGTGAGCGCATCTTCGGATGCTTGCTTCAGCCATAAGGTTTTGCAGGCGGCTGTTTAAGGTTGCAACTCCTCTGTTTGTTATGGGTGGAGTTATGTTCTTGCTGTTCCCACCCCTCGTTTCTTTGACACTGCTTCGGACCATCCCTAACATCAAGATGAAGATACTGGGGGATATTTACTAATGGAAAATCTACTTTGCACTGCAAGTGCAATTGAAAGCACACTTGGAAGTGCAGTGGCTGTAGATCTGTGGGGAAGATCTGAAATGAGGGGAAGCTCTGCTGATTTTATCATCCAAACGTGCAAGCTAAATGCTGTTTATTTTCCTTGCATGACCCCTTCATATCTACAGCGACTGCACTTGCAAGTGCACTTTCAATTGCACGTGCAGTGCAAAGTGGATTTGCCTTTTGTAAATAACCCCCACTGCGTCCGTCAATGAACGAAAGAGAGAAAATACTCGCCATAAAATCTTTTTCTCTGAAGTTCTTTGACGGACACAGCACACTCCCCTCCTGTTTTATGTTTTGTACTGCTTTTGATGAACTGAGCTGCTGGATGAAGTATGATGGGTTATAGCCAGTAGGACCGCCCCCTAGGCGGTACTATGCAAGTGTTGCTGTTTTTAACACTTTCTGCCTAGTCCTCTCTTAAAGGAGCGATATAACCCTAAGGTCAAGATGAAGATGCTGTGTCCATCAATGAACTTCAGAGAAAAGGATTTTATGGGGAGTACAAAAATCCTATTTTTTCAGGATGAAGATCTGCTTTAGGTCCAAACAAGGAACAGTATACATGGCAGAAGTCAATAACTCACAATAAAGTCATCATTCAGACTGGTGGCCTAGTGCAGATATGTTTTCTGTGTCGACATGGTGTGTTGCATTGAAGTGATTTAGGTAATGGCTGTTTTCACTCTGAGATGGTATAAAGTGGTAAATCTTTTGAAACACAAATCGGCATTTGTCTGAGGTGGTGCCACTGCACTGTGGATAAAGTTTGTGTTCTTGTGGTATTGACCCGGACCAGTTTGACTAGTTTACCTTCTGCTCTCAGTCTGGCTAGAAGAACAGGAACATCACATAGTAATTCTGCTCCTGAAGAATGTCACCCCTCTTCTACTACCTCTGCTGTGTCACAAAAAATTACTAATGCAGATATTTCTAAGGAAATTACCAGGATATAGACTAAATCCTGTCATGCAACGTTGAACTTTGCACTGATACGAGTTTGAGAAGCAGCTGAATGAGCATGCAGATCTAATCTCCCAGCAGGAAACAAAAAAACAAAAAAAAATTTGAAATTTAAGCCTCATCTGGGACCCAGCTAAAACCCTACCTGGATCCTCCCATTCTGAATGAAACTGGAACTGCTTTTAATGCTGTCTTTTTTTGCACATATTAAAATGTGGGTGAAGGAAAACGTGTATAGCTGTGTGACAAATCCAGTGTAACATCAGCCTGAAGACTGTATAAGTTAAATATAAATGAAGCCATGTGCTGGTTATAGGTCATCTTTGATCAAATTTACTAGTGGTGCACCGGAATGAAAATTCTTGACCAAAACTGAAAATTCAGGATGCTCTTGGCAGAAAGCCGAAACCAAAATTGGACAATTTTTATAAAATCTATATTTTGTATATATAATTTTATTCTATTTGAATTTATAATTAATATCATGCATTTAAATGAATATGAATTTATTTTCAGCCATTATCGGCACTTTTTTTTTTTTTTTTTCTCAAGTCGTCTTCCAGGGCAGCATCTGAGACAGAGGTTCTTCCTACAGGAGACACAATGTCCACCATTATAAAAAGATTGCCCCTATCTGCATGCCCCAGTTCTTGTTTCTGCCGGGCCAACAGGATCAACTCAGTTTACTATTTTCTTCCAGTCCCTGTGCTAAGTCTTCTCCAGTTGCCTCTGAGGGGGTCAGGCAACTTAGGCCAGGGCTCCCAGGGACCCTCCAGGGCCCACAACAGCCCTTAAGTTTGCCCCCCCCCCCCAAAGGGGGGGGGGGGGGGTAAGCAACCATTTCTGATAAAGATATATCTTAGGACTCCCTGCAACTCCACTTCCAGTACTGTTATGCAGCAGGAGGCAATCTGGGCTGGTGGGGCTTTTTTTTGGGCCTGCCATTTTGAGCTCTTCTCCCTCACCGAGTGTTCAGAAAGATGTAGCGAGATGACGCCGAGCACATCACTTCCGGTGATGCACTTCCGGTCCTGCGGGGCCACAGGAATCATCTTTTTGGTGGATATCTGTACATGGAGGGGGACAGGAAAACCAGGTAAGCGGCATTTCCAGTCGTGGACGACAATCTGGACACGTTGGATGTAGTCGCGAGCAGAAGTGTAATAACGGTAATTAAGGGGCGCTCTAGAATAATCTATATGTGAAAGATTAATCAACCAATATCAATAACAAAGTGGCATTGGTAAGAAGTAATTAGAGCAATAATCTAATCAACATATACAAAAAAATATAATATCCATAAATAAAATATGCTGAAAATTGGTGAACCACCAATCATAAGGTAAAGTCCCAATAACGTGTCTCTACATTGAAAAATTCTGCAGATCCAAGTGTAGAAACAAATAATATAATTGTGATATAGCGGCAAATCCGAAAGGCTTGCGACTCCCTCCACCAAACATGCAACAATACACCAGTTGTGAAGATGTAAGTCCAAGCTGCTTACCAGATTCGTTTGACCACTTTAATTAAAAAGTAAGTCAAAAAGCGCCTATACAGGTAATGCCTGCTCGTATGGAAATGACAATGGATGATACGTCCCCCCTTCACAGACTCAGGCGGTAGATATGAAAAAATAATACAAAAGGATCCATGGCATAATACTGACTTTAATAAAAAAAAAAAGTAAGTATATAAAAACAGACAGCCAAATGGCTCCTTACGTGGTTGTGTGCCTGACCAGGCACTGGGGCTGCTCGCCTTGACTGAAAAACTCACTCTCCGACCGGACGAAAAAAGTCCTTCCGCATTCGCTATTGGCTTGCGTTCCAGGCCTTCAGACCGACAAACCAGAGGGCCGGAAGTGGCGTCGAAAAGCGTGACCAGGTACCGCTCCTAAGCAGAAGTTTGTGTCCACCCTTACTTCTATTAGGGCAGCTGGGGGTGGAGCCAAAGCAGGGGCATCAAAGAGCATCTGACAGTAGGCTGAGTTGGCTAACCATGTCGGAAGCTGGATCACCATGCCCTGCAGATCCTGTAAGCCAGGAAAGCTCCAAGGTAAGCCAGAGCATGCACAGGTCACCTCTGCACTTAGTAACCACTATTACTAGGCTATATAGTGGTATGCAGCGCATCTGCATCCTTCTCACTCTGGGTACTTTTCACTACAGACAAAAGCCTCAGAAGAGAAAAAGTCTAGGTCCTGCAGCAAAACATGTGCTTCATGCGGACACAAATTAGCGGCAGATTGGATGAAACTGCTATGCAAAAAGTCTTAAACTGGTGGCAAAAGAATCACAGGGGTGCTTTAAAGAACTCAAGTCAACTTTAAAAAAAAAAAAAGAAATGTGGGACACATTTAACCCCTTGCGCACAGCAATAAAAAATAAAAAAAATGCAAACCACCTACCAAAGAAGCGTTTGGCAGTCAACCGCCCACCAGTCGGGCAGCCACCCCGTCCACTAGTAGAGATCAGCCTGACAAATCTGACCAAAAAAAAATCGTCGGCAACCTTGTCCTCTGACTCCAACATAGGCTTATGTTCGGACTCGGAGGATGAAGAGGAAGACTCTCAAAGTTTACTCTTCCCATCAGAGGACACACAGGAACTACTGAGGGCAATTGCGGATACACTAGGAATAAAAGAACAAAAGCCAGAGCTGTCATTACACAAACCGTACAAAGGCCTACAGCCCAAAAGGCCTAGGGCATTTCCTGTACACCAAACCTTAAAAAATATTAAGAAGGAATGGGAAGAACCCAAGAAAATACTTTTCACACCCTTCGCAAAAACCAGGTACCCATTTGCTGAAGAAGACAAGCAATCATGGGCTAAATGCCCTAAGGTAGACGCATCACGGCATACCACGCAGGATGGCAAAAAAGTCGGACCTCTCATTTGAAGACTCCAGCACACTAAAAAATCCCATGGATAAAAAAAAGCAGAATCACTACTAAAAAGAGCATGGAAAGCAGGGGCAGCAAACCTCAACCCTGCCATTGCATCCACATGCACAGCAAGAATCTTGCTGCTTTGGCTAAACCAACTGCAAGAACTCCTAGAAGGAGCTGCCCCCAGAGAACACATACTAAAAACCATGCCCACCCTGATGCAGGCATCGGCTTTTCATAGCAGATGCATCAGTCGAGGCAGTTAACATTGCATCAAGGACAACGACCTTGATAAACTCAGCCAGGTGGGCACTATGACTTAGAGTGAACAGGGGATGGCGCCTCCAAAAACAAATTATGTGGTATCCGGTTCCCCTTCACAGGCAACCTTCTTTTTGGACCAGGCCTGGAACAGGTACTAGGTCAGTAGACGGGGAAAAAAAGGGGTTACGGCAGCCGAAGAAAAAGCAAAGCAAAACAAAACGCCTTTTTTGTCATCAGAAAAAAGCTACAAGCAAAGCGAAAACGGTAATGCCCCGTACACAGGATCGGACTTTCTGACAACAAATCCGTGGATTTTTGTTCAAAAGATGTTGGCTCCAACTTGTCTTGCATACACAGGGTCACACAAATGTTGGCCAACAATTCTGAAACATGGTTACGTACAGCGAGCCAAGAAAGTTCAGTAGCCAGTGTGGCTCCTTCTGCTTGATTCTAAGCATGCGTGAACTTTTTTGCGTCTGACTTGTGTACACACAATCGGAACGTCCAACAACAACGTTGTGTTGGTGGAAAGTCCAACAGCAAATGTTCGATAGAGCATACACACAGTCGGACTTTCAGCCAACAAGCTCACATCCAACATTGGTTGTCGGAAAATCCGATCGTGTGTACGGGGCATTAGAGATCTTCCTCTTTCGAAAGGACCAAGGGAAAATGTCCTCCTTAAACCTTCCAAGGGCAACGCCAAAAACACAACGACCACCCAGTAGGTGGGGAGTAGGCTCGCGGCATTCATAGACAAGTGCAGAGAAGTCCCCTCGAACAACTTTTGTCCTACACACGGTAGAACAAGGGTGTTCCATAGAATTTTCCAACACTCCACCCACCAAGTACTTGATGACTGCACTTCCCAGAGACAAAGGGAAAGCAGAGGGATTCCCGTCATCACTAGGAAACCTACTAACACAGCACTTCATTACAGTGGTTCTGGAAGACGAAATAGGCGAGGAGTTTTACTTTCACATATTTGCCAGGAAAAAACCCTCAGGGAAGTACAGGCTCATTTGGAACCTAAAACCCCTCAACAAGAAAATTAAAATACAAAAAATTTTGAATGGAATCCATCTACTCAGTAAAGAACTTACTACCGCCAGGGGCCTTCATGGTCACGGTAGGCTTACAGGATGCCTACCTGCACATACCAATAAACGTAGACTACCACATGTTACTAAGATTCAGGATACAGGGTCAAAAGGCTACCTTGCACTTCCAGTACACCTCCTTGCCCTTCTGGGTGCTGACGAAATTCAGATTATTCACCAAAATACTGGCAGGGGCAATAAAGGGCTTAAGACCAGAAGGCATAGGAGTCGTACCATATCCGGATGAACCCCTCCCTCCCCCCCCCCCCTTTTTTTTTTTTGGCAGCCAACCTGCAGTTAAGTCTCAATTATTTAAAGAAATTAGGGTGGATAATAAACGAACAAAAGTCCCAACCTAATTCCCAGTCAAAGCGTAAACTACCTAGGGCAGTGATGGCGAACCTTGGCACCTCAGATGTTTTGGAACTACATTTCCCATGATGCTCAACTACACTGCAGCGTGCATGAGCATCATGGGAAATGTAGTTTCAAAACATCTGGGGTGCCAAGGTTCGCCATCACTGACCTAGGGTATGTGCTAGACTCAAGAGAAACAAAGATCCTTCTACCACAGGACAAGGTAGCAAGACTAACAGAAGAGATTGAGACCTTATCTCTCCCCAATGCAGTTACCATCAGTAAGAGCAGGAGGGTGCTGGGCCTCATGACCTCCTCCATACCTGCCATCACGTGTGCACTACTGCACACAAGCCCACTACAGAACTTCATTCTGGCTCAGTGGGACAGGAACCCACGCTCCTTAAAGTCCTGGGTCACAGTCCCACAAGAGATCAAATCTTCACTGCAAAAGGTATGTGCAATCTTTTTTTAGAATGGTGGACAATGTGTTTCCTGTAGGAGGAGCATATCTCTCAGATGCTGCCCTGGAAGACCTCCTAGAAAAGGAGTTAACGGGTACCTAACTCTGTCTTCTCTTCTTTTTTTTTTTTTTTTTTTTTTTTTTTTTATTGGCAAAATGCAGATAATCCTAATCTCGGCCAATAATTTTCGGCGGCTGATCCATCGGCGCATCTCTAAAATACATTACTGTGCCAAATTAGCTAAAAATACACACCAAGAATGATTTCACTATGTAGCTCTGTGCAGCTGACGTGGGCCAATAATTGGCAGTAAGAACAGTGAGCCTTTGGCTGGAACAGGTCCTAGAGCTAGAGATTTAGATCTTAAGAAATATTAAATGGATTAGTCCACATTCTTCATTTGCATTGAATTGTTATCTAGTGTTTGTCAAACTTTAGATCATGTGTTATGTCCCTGTCCAAGCCACATTGTGTTTCAACTAATCAGCTGAAGTTATATTGTTTAATTTTATTGCTATGTTTGTCCTTTTTTTATTTATTTATTTTTTTCTTCTCCATAGTCTATCCGGGCCCTTATATCTGACTTCAGAGACTTGGGCGCACCCATGTATAAAGCTGTACATATATTCTTCACAGACAGTAAGTACTGGCATGAGCAGCACTAACTAGTTTATTAAGAGGCTTCTCCCCTTAGTGGTGATATTACAATGTAGGGTGGGCACTGTTGAGTTAAAGTATACATTTTGCACAAGCCATAAGCCTTCTTTACAGTCTGTGGATTCACCTCCTTACACCAGGTCTTGGGACAGATGTAAACTCAAGTCAGATTACGCTCCATTTGTCTTTTATGGTGACTTCCTCTTTTTTTTTGTAATTCACTTTATTCAGAAAAGTAAGTTACAAACACGGAGAGAAAATGTAGTTTCCATGAAATACAAACTTAAGTGCACCAATTATCCAGCACAAAGGTAAGGTCAATAAAAGGACGACAGAAAAATAGCTAGCAAAAAAGTGATAATGTTGGAAGGGAACAATATATGCTCTGAGAAACAATACAGTGGTGAGAAGGGGAAGGCACCATGTAGGCCTGGTGGAATGCATGGACAAAAACTAAGAACCAGAGACAACGCTTAGTGTACTTTGATTCCAGGTAGCCAACAATGATACCATTCGAAGGGGCGTTAAGATCTAAAAACAGATTAGGTTGGGCTGATCAACAGAGCTTCCAAGACTAGGTAGTGAAGAGGAAAGGGAGAAGGGGAAAGGACATACAGAGGAAGACAGGCAAAGGGGCCGTGGGCACAGGTATAGATAATGTTTCTCAATACCAGTCCTCAAAGTGCACCAACAGGTCATGTTTTCAGGATTTCCCTCAGATAAAATGGCTGTGGTAATTACTAAGGCAGTGAAACTGGTCAAATCACCTGTGCAAAATAATGGAAAACCTGAAAACAAGACCTGTTGGTGCGCCTTGAGGACTGGAATTGAGAAACACTGGGTATAGATGATTACTCCAATTGCGACAATGCATTGAGGTAAGCATGCGTGTAAATATAATACTGCCAGGGCATCCACATGGACCTGAAAGTTGGCCATGAGTTCCTCCATGAATGAGATCTCGTTTAGCTTTGTGAACCACAGAGATTTCGTATGGGGACAGATTTATTTCCAGCGGAGTTGGATACATCGGTGTTTCTCAACTCTAGTCCTCAAGGCGCCCCCACAGGTCATGATTTCAGTATTTCCGCAGTTGAAACAGCTGTGGTAATTACTAAGGCAGTGAAACTGATCATATCACCTGTGCAATATAATGAAAGGCCTGAAAACATGACCTGTTGGGGCGCCTTGAGGACTATAGTTGAGAAACACTGGTACATGCCTTCGACACATTCAAAAGGTGAATCATCAGAGGTTTTATACATTTCCTGACAAGACTGTTCGATAAGTGTAGAAGGCAAGCAGCCAGGTTACTGCTCACATCCACAGATATAAGGTGTTTGACTGCCGCAAATTCACGCCATAAAGGTTGCCTGGTGATTTATTTAGAGGGAATGTGATGACTTTTGAAGGTTTTGGCTTTTGCAGTGAATGTGACAACTAGGCGAGGCTGGGAGTTCTAAAGATATTTTGTCTTTTTGAAGTTCATTGATATGAGAGAGAAGCATGTGATTCAACCTGATAAGTGTTTAGGGCTAAACTTCAGACAGCTTAAAAACCATTTAGGGTCCTTTCCCACTGATGTGTTACCACAGCTAAGTGCAGTGCAATGTGGTGCAATACATTTTTGAGGGGCAACAGAATGCACCTAGGCAGCTCCCAATATACTTGCAGTATCCTACACCACAACAAACAGGTTTTGAATCCTCTCTTGTGGTTTTCTTTTTTTTTTTTGTGTGCTGTGTTGAAAAAAAATGCACATGGGCTTACATCTAATTATAGATTGATTACAATCATTAAAGTGAAACTAAGTAGATTAGACCAGTCTGTATTAACTGCAGTGTAACCTCCATGGAAGTCCAGGTCCTGCCTGACCATGCAGATCTACTAGGTAAAACAGTTCATTTACAATATATGTGTATTTACAAGGGGTTCAACCATCAAGTAAATTTGCCTTTTTTTTTTTTTTTATGCTTCATAAAATCTCCATATGGCTACAATCACATTAAGTATGACCTAAGACTGAAAGACATCTTTGTGTCTGATGTCTCACTAGACTTAAGGGACCTTGAGGGATGTCATATTTTTTCTCTGTGCAGTCTGATGCCATTTGGGTATAACAGTTATAGCAGTTTTGAAATGCATTGCACACAGAAAGCATGAAATGTCTTGACTATACAGCAGTACTAGAATTTTTTTGGTCCTCACTAAAGCTAAATGATGTTTACAGAGCAATAGAATTAAAGCATCATGTTTGTCTTTCACAGCCTGCCCAGAGTCATTGTTTAATGAGCTGGGTAAATCGAGGGTCCCTAAAGTAATTAAAACATTAAAGGAAATTAACTTGGCCTTCTTGCCCTATGAGTCCCAGGTAAGCCATTTGTATCCATTTATTTTTGACCAATGCATTATAATCTAACTATTGCTAACTATACAGTGAAGCTGATTATGGTCAGCCAGAGATATCAAGAACAACTTGCAGCGAGACATCCACTCAGAGCATGAGAACCCACTGCTATCTTCCACCTGACTTGCATTGCCGTTTAATTAATTCTTAATCAGTAAAGTGGCATTTGTTATACCTGAAGTTTCTCTGCAACGTCTTTTTTTTTTTTTTTTTTTTTCTGACACTGACTGATCTGGTCCCCACTAATGATGAGGAGCCAATCACAAGGGTTCCCATTTTTGTTGTCACCATTTCAGCACTGACACTGAGATTGCATGCAGGCTGGGGGGGGGGGGAAGTTTCATACAGATGCCCCCACAGCCTGAATATGGTATTGTGCCTTTCTTTAATACTGTACTTGATGCATGCTATACAGTAGAGCTGCACAAGTCTGAATCACAAGAATCACAATTTAGATTTTTTTTGCTTAGAATAAAGATCACGGTCTCCCCACGATTCTCAGCGTAACGTCCTCTTTCACATTATACAAAAATTAGGCTAACGTTACAACCTTACTACTGATTTACTAAAACTGGAGCGTGCAAAATCTGGTGCAGCTGTGCATGGTAGCCAATCGGCTTCGAACTTGTTCATTTAACCACTTAAGGACCGCCGTATTGCCAATGTACGTCAACACAATGGCACAGGCAGGCACAAGCACGTACATGTACGTGCCTGCCTTCCAGCGGGTGGGGGGTCCGATCGGACCCCCTCCCGCTGGATACGGCGGTCCGTTTCCCTCCGGGAGCGTTCCGTGATGAGGGGATGGCCGTTTGGTTTTCGGCCACCCCCTCTGGATCGCTCCTGGCCAATGAGAAGCTTCCTCCCACTGTGTATTGTTTACACAGGAAGGAGGAAGTGATGTCATTCTCCTCGGGGCGGTCTTTTTGACCGGACTACGAGGAGAAGACACAAAGTAAGTGTGCACCAACACTACACTGACATGTAGGTACACACAGGCACACAAACCCCCCCCCCCCCCCCCGATCGCCACCCTCCCCCCCCCCAGTCACAGTGTCACTGATTGCAGTGATCATTTCTTTACTGATCACTGCATTCAGTGTCAGTTGTGACAGTAAAAACTGTCAGGACAGTTAGTGTTAGGTCCAGGGTAGCCCCCTATCACCCCCCAATAAAGATTTAACCCCCTGATTGCCCCTAGAGTTAACCCTTTCACCCCCTTTTGCCAGTGTCACTAAGCGATCATTTTTCTGATCGCTGCATGTGTCACTAGGTAGCTAGTTATTTTTTTAGGTTCACCGCCAGGTTTTTATAGCGCTAGGTACCCCGATATACTACCCAATAATGGTTTTAACCCCCTGATTGCTGCTAGTTAACCCTTTCACCCCCTTTTGCCAGTGTCACTAAGCGATCATTTTTCTGATCGCTGCATTACTGTCGCTAGGTAGCTAGTTATTTTTTTAGGTTCACCGCCAGGTTTTTATAGCGCTAGGTACCCCCATATACTACCCAATTGCCCCTAGTTAACCCTTTCACCAGCGATCACAGTATAAGTGTCACTGGTGACGCTGGTTAGCCAGTGAGTTATTTAGGTTCCCCGTCAGGTTTTTATATAGCGCCAGGGACCCCCATATACTACCTAATAAAAATTTGAACCCCCTGATTGCCCCTAGTTAACCCTTTCACCACTGATCACCGTATAAGTGTTACGGGTGACTCTGGTTAGTTTGTTTTTTATAGCATCAGGGCACCCACCATTTATTACCCAATAAAGGTTTAACCCCCTGATCACCCGGCGGGTGATATCAATTAGGTTTTAGGGTCAGGGTCTGCGTCGCCCCAGGCAGCGCTAGGTTAGTGCCAGTACCGCTAACACCCACGCGCAAAGCATAAACCTCCCGTAGTGGTATAGAATCTGAACAGATCAATATCTGTTCTGATCAGATCTATACTAGCGTCCCCAGTAGTTTAGGGTTCCAAAAAAACGCATTGTTAGCGGGATCAGCCCAGATACCTGCTAGCACCTGCGTTTTGCCCCTCTGCCCAGCCCACCCAAGTGCAGTATCGATCGATCACTGTCACTTACAAAACACTAAACACATAACTGCAGCGATCGTAGAGTCAGGCCTGATCCCTGCGATCGCTAACAGTTTTTTTGGTAGCATTTTATATTTAAATCCGGAAGGCAGTGCTTGGTTTTCGGGGGCCCGTACGTGGCTAGGCTCCCAAAAAGTCCCCCACATGTGGTATCCCCGTACTCGGGAGAAGCAGTAGAATTTATTTTGGGGTGTAATTTGACTTATGCCCATAGCATGTGTGAGCAATATATCATTTAGTGACAACTTTGTGCAAAAAAAAAAAAAAAGTTTGTAATATTCCCGCAACTTGTGGCAAAATATAAAATATTCCATGGACTCAACATGCCTCTCAGTAAATAGCTTGGGGTGTCTACTTTCCAAAATGGGGTCATTTTGGGGGGTTTTGTGCTATTTTGGCATTTTATGGCCTTCGAAACTGTGAGGCCGCGTACACACGGGCGGACTGTTCGCCCAACTTTGTCCGTCAAACAGTTTCGGCAAACAGTCCGCTCAAAATTAGCATGGACGGACATCGCCACACACGACGAACGAACAGTTTGCTGAAACCGTGCGCGATGACGTGAACGGCATGTACGACGGGACGAAAAATATGACGTCCTATACACTGCATTATAACTTTCGGCGTGTAAATCCTTTCTGAGCATGCGCGGAACTTAGTTTGACGAACAAGCCTACACACGGGCGGACTGTTCGCTCAAACAAGGTTTCAGCGGACAGTTTTACGGAATTTCCGAAAAACCTTGTTCGTCAAACTGTCCGCTGAAACTGTCCGCTGAAAGCCCACACACGAGCGGACTGTCCGCCCAAACACTGTTCAGCGGACAAAGTTGGGCGAACAGTCCGCCCGTGTGTACGCGGCCTGATAGGTAGGTAGTGAGGAGTAAAATCAAAAATTTACACCCTTAGAAATCCTGAAGGTGGTGATTGGTTTTCGGGGTGCCGTGCGCGACTAGACTCCCAAAAAGTCCCACACATGTGGTATCCCCATACTCGGGAGAAGTAGCGGAATATATTTTGGGGTGCAATTCCACATATAACCATGGCATGTGTGAGCAATATATCTTTTTTTTTTTTTTTTTTTTTTTTGTCATTATTCAATCCCTTGGGACAAAAAAAAAAAATATTCAATGGTCTCAACATGGCCCTCAGCAAATAGCTTGGGGTGTCTACTTTCCAAAATGGGGTCATTTGGGGGGGTTTTGTGCCATCTTGGCATTTTATGGCCTTCAAAACTGTGATAGGTAGTGAGGAGTAAAATAAAAAAATTTATGCCCTTAGAAATCCTGAAGGCGGTGCTTGGATTTCGGGGTCTCGTACGCGGCTAGGCTCCCAAAAAGTCCCACACATGTGGTATTCCTGTACTCAGGAGAAGCAGCAGAATGTATTTTGGGGTGTCATTTCACATATGCCCATGGCATGTGTGAGCAATATATCATTTAGTGACAACTTTTTGTAAATTTTATTTTATTTTATTTTTTTTTGTCATTATTCAATCCCTTAGGACAAAAAAAAAAAATATTCAATGGGCTCAACATACCCATCAGCAATTTCCTTGGGGTGTCTACTTTCCAAAATGGGGTCATTTGGGGGGGGTTTGTACTGCCCTGCCATTTTAGCACCTCAAGAAATGAGATAGGCAGTCATAAATTAAAAGCTGTGTAAATTCCAGAAAATGTACTCTAGTTTGTAGACGCTATAACTTTTGCCTAAACCAAAAAATATACGCTTATTGACATTTTTTTTACTAAAGACATGTGGCTGAATAAATTTTACCCTCAATGTATGACTAAAATTTAGTTTATTCGATTTTTCTTATAACAAAAAGAAGAAAATATCTTTTTTTTTCAAAATTTTCGCTCTTTTTCCATTTATATCGCAAAAAATAAAAATCGCAGAGGCAATCAAATACCATCAAAAGAAAGCTCTATTTGTGGGAAGAAAAGGACGCAAATTTTGTTTGGGTGCAATATTGCATGACCGCGCAATTACCAGTTAAAGCAGCGCAGTGCGAAATTGGAAAAAGACCTCTGGTCCTTAAGGTGTTTATTGGTCCGGGGCTGAAGTGGTTAAGCTTTGACAAAAAATAAAAACCTGGAAGCTGATTTAGTTTCTGGTCTGGTTCACACTGCTCTGATTACTTCAGATCCGACTTTGCTCTATGACTTCATGTCCGACTTCCATGCGACTTCAATGAACAAGATCCAACTTTGATCCAACTGCACCAGGCCCTTTGAGTCTGGTATGAATCTTGAGGGGGCGAACCCCGCGCCCAAATAAAAAAAAGCCATTAGACCCCCCCTCCCCCGATGGAAACCCAATGCCAAAGAAAAAAACGCGTGCCCCCCCCCCCCAATTCCATACCAGACCCTTATCTGAGCATGCAGGTCAGGAAAGGGGGGAGTCGGGCCAAAGCACCTTGTCCCCATGTTGATGCACTAGGGTGTGCTTATTGAATGAAGTTGTGTTTCTGTCTTACTTATTACCTTTTCTCATCAATCACCTTCTGCCATTTCCTGCTTATTTAGGTCTACTGTTTAGATGCAAAGGACTCCTTTCACACTCTCTTTAGCAAGATGGAGAAGGAAGTTCGGGAGAGGTGCCTGGAGACCCTGGCAGAACAGGTCGCCACCTTATGTGAGACCCTGAAGGAATACCCATCAGTCAGATACCGCAAGTAAGCATCCACTGAAGATGTCACCACGAGGCTTCCCCCACTAATTGGCAGATTAAAAGGCTGTAAAGTGTAGTAGGGTTGTTTTTCCTGTCTGAGGCCTGTTGAGGAGATTTCCCTTCACTTCCTGTTCCAAAGACACAACAGGAAATGAAAGGAAATTTTTCCTAAGTGCGGATAAATCCCCTCCTCCACAGTTGTCAATGGAACTGGTGTTTCTGTTGGAGTATTTCCCCGCACAAAGGCACAGGAACAAGGTAAAGCCACAATTCTTATTGGTGTTAAGATGATGCAGAGCAAGCAGATAGAACTCTAGACTGCCTATTAATATTTCAACAAGTGGGTAGTTATGTTCTAGAGCTATATACAGCTACATACTAATCCCCCCCCCCCCCCCCCAAAAAATAGAATATAGTTTGGAATCGCAAAGGTTTTTTGTGCTCATCAATAGCCAGGATATTAATAGGTGATCTTGAGATTTTGCTCATTTTGCATTTCTTGTTTGTTATAGCCCTGATGAAGAGGGACTGTTATTAACCTCAGAAATGTGTTGGCTGCTTTTATCATATGTCACTTTCCGTGAATTAAAGGATAATTTTGAACTTTAGAATTATTGGTTTGTTGCTGGATTACTTTTTTCTTCAGCCCTCCACCCAGGGTGATGTTAGATGCCTAACCAGAGCCATTAAGCTTCAACAATCAGATGCAGTTAAAAGATATTGGATTGGATTATCCAATATCCAGCCCATGTGAAATGTCTTTATTGGTGACTACTGTCCAGGGGAAGAAGGGAGGCTTGAGAGCTAAAGAATATGAAGTCCAGAGTTCAGCTTTAAATTGCTTACAACTTAGATTCTTTAATATGCCATCTATCCTAGTGAAATAACTCATGAGACTCGTTCTACTGCCTTCTATCTTCTTTCTACTTAACGATGTGCCGTGTAAGTGGAAATCTCCAACCTCTACACATATCGCTCACCATTTCCTTGCTCTGTTGCTCTTTTGGTTCCCTAGTTTTTTTGCAGAATTGCCCCATTTCTATTTAATGGCTTTCTGTGCTTGTACATATGTAGAAGTAATTGTTTTTTTTAATCGCAGTGGCTACGGAGACAACTCCACCCTCGCCCACATGGTGCAGGACCGACTGAACGCATTCAAAGCTGATAACCCAAGCATGGGAGAGGTAAGATGTTGCTAGAATTACTGTAGCGCTTCTGACGATGGCTAAAGGCTGCTTACCTGTCACTATTCTATAGACAGACTTAAAAAGGAACGCTACTAAAAACATTTTTAGTGTAGCAAGTCAAATTAGAAACTCTAAAAAGTAGAAAAGTTTTGCAATCGTGACAGTTCTGCACATCTGCCACTCAATCGTCTTGTATCTTGATAATCTGGCTCTTGGTGGTAAGAGTCAAAGGTAACAGAATGAGGAGGTGGTAGAAAGATACTACTGTCCTTGGAAGGGACTTGCATAGTAACAAACCAATATTATGTTAGGTGCTGTGGAGCGTTATAGAATCAAATTCCTTGCAGCTTGTTCGTATTGAGTCACTGTCACTCCAATGCACAATAAATAATTCAGCATTGTATAAATTTAGGTCCATATATATTTGGACACAGGCACAATTTTAGTTTTTTTCAGGTATTTACCAAAACATATTCAAGCTGTAGCTATATAATGCATATGGGCTGAAAGTGCACACTCTCGGGTTTAATTTTTGGGTATGTACATCCAAATCGAAGGAAGGGTTTAGGAATTACAGCTCTTAAAAATACCCCCCTTTTTCGAGGGACCAAAAGTAATTGGACAATTGAATCAAAAGCTGTTTCATGGCCAGGTGTTGCCTACTTCTTCGTTACTTATTCATCAATTAAGCAGGTAAAAGGTCTGGAGTTGATTCTAAGTGTTTTATTTTGCATTCGGAATCTATTGCTGTGAACCTACATCATGTGTTCAAAGGAGCTGTCTATGCAAGTGAAGTGAAACAGGCCATTGTAAGGCTTCAAAAACAAAACAAATCCATCAGAGATGTCAGCAACATTAGGAGTGGCCAAATCAACAGTTTGGTACATTCTGAGGAAAGAAGAACGCACTGGTGAGCTCAGCGACATAAAAAGGCCTGGACATTCACAGAAGGCAACAGTGGTGGATGATCTCAGAATCCTCTCGATGGTAAAGAAAAACCCATTCACAACATCCAGACAAGTAAAGGACTCTCCAGGATGTGGGTGTAGCATTGTCAAAGTCTACAATCAAGAGACTTCACAAGAGCAAATGCAGAGGGTTCACCATCAGGTGCAAACCATTCTTATGCCTGAAGAATAGAAAAGCCAGATTAGACTTTGCCAAAAAAACATCTAAGGCTCGGTTCGCATATAAGCCACATGCGGCTCAGCCACAGCAGGGGTCCAGTCATGCTGGTTCACTGTTTCAGCCCGAATTTTAGGCTGAATTTGGACCTGAAAAATGCATAGGACCTGCTGCGGAGATATGAGATCCGGCTCCATAGAGAGCCAGTCAAAAGCTCCTGCTATTGCGAATTGGATCTGGTGATGCCACATCCAATTCGCAATGGTGTGGAACCAGCCTAAAAAAGTCAGACCAGTTATGGAAAAGCATTCTTTGGAGTGATGAAACTATGATTAATCTGTACCAGACAGGAAGAAAAAAGTGTGAAGAAGGCTTGGAACAGCTCATGGTCCATAGTACACAACTTTATCTGTAAAACATGGTGGAGGCAGTGTGATGGCATGGGTATGGGGAATGCATGGCTTCCAGTGGCACTGAGTCATTTAGTGTTTATTGTTGATATGACAGAAACGGCCAGATAAATTCTGCATTGTTTAGAGATATACTGTCAGCCCAGATTCGGCTAATGATTGGACGGCACTTCACAGAACAGATGGACAATGATCGATGATTTTTATGGAAAAGAAGTGGCATGTTGTGCAATAGCTGAGTCAATAGAGTCGATCACCTGATCTCAACCCAATTGAGCATCCATTTTACTTTCTGAAGGCAAAACCAAAGGCTGAAAGGCCCACAAACAAAGAACTGAAGACCACTGCAGTTAGAGCTTGGAAAAGCATCAGAAAGGGGGGAAAGCCCAGTCTTTGGTAATGTCCATGGGTTCCAGACTTCAGGCAGTCATTGCCAGTAAAGGATTCTCAACAAAATATTAAAAATGAACATTTTATTTATGATTGTATTCATTTGTCCAATTACATTTGAGTCCCTAAAAATGGGGGGACTGTGTATAAAAATAGTTGCAGTTCCTAAAATTTGTACTTTATTTATATTCAACCCCTTGAATTAACGCTGAAAGTCTGCACTTTGTTTCCGCAGATTGTTTAATTTTAATTAAATGCTGGTGGCATACAGAGCCAAAAGTATGAAAATTGAATATTCAAATTTACATGGACCTAACTGTATATGCTGTTAACTACATTTATCTGTATCATTTGACCCTTTTTGGACAATTTAAAATCATGCATTGGTAAACGGGCAATGACACAGTAAAGGGTGCCACTATCCTGTTACGATAACATTAAAATGGTGTACTATCCAGTATCCACCATTGTTTTCATAACTCTTTCATTTCTATTAATCAGTAAGGATTCAGGAATGGAAAGTGGAAACTTTTCTAGTGGCATTATCCAGAAAGGGAACAATGTGCAACTGTGCTATGTTTTTGGTAGGGCTCCTCTTTAAATAAAATATAAATGCATAATTGTGTCAGAAAATGTTTGCCTCTTCCTGCATGTTTGCTTTTCTCCATGCCGTTCATCTTATTCCTGTTCTGTTGCATTATCTGCCATTGGGGCTGCTTGAGCATTTCTCTAGTGTATCTAGGTATCCATCTATAGTGATCTTTATTCTCTATGGTGAATACCAAGCATATGTCGGCGTCGGAAGCATGTTGGGGTTATATACTTACTGTAGAGGTGATGGTGGATTCTGGTTATGAGACTTTACTGTCCTTCTCCACATTCTTCCCAAATGCTTTTCTCTTCCCTGTGTTCTCACCTGCTTCTCTCCATCCCAGGGCCCAGACAAGTCCCGCTCCCAGCTCCTCATTGTGGATCGTGGATATGACCCTGTGTCTCCCCTCCTGCATGAACTTACCTTTCAGGCCATGGCTCATGACCTGCTAGACATCAAGCAAGACATATACCAGTAGGTTTTCATCCCCCTTATGCTATGCAGACCTATAGCACAGCAAGGGTGGGTGAATCGTATGAATATGCAAATTTACTTTTATAAACTGTTGTGAAGTAATCTGGTCCAAGAAAAATGTTCTTTTAAAGTGTATGTAAACCCTTACAATTAACTTCTCTTTTTTGGTTAATTTTAGTCTGTTAAATATACCATTTGAAAATATGTTATATCTGCGCAATAAATTCAAAAAAATACCTGTCGATCCTGCCAGAAATGTGGTCAACCGATAGCTTCCTATTGTCTGTGCTGCACTCTTATCAGTTAGTACCCATTTATCTCTGAAGCCCGCAGAACACCTCACCTGTTTTTTATGGAGGATAGGTCATTTTTGTCATAAGGTGACAAAAGATATACAGTACAGTAAGCGTGGTCACCCTAGGACAGGAAGTGTGTTACTGACAGAACATAAAGGAAAAAGAAGCCTGAAAAAAGAAAACATATGGCAGCTTACTGCTCTTTTAGATGTGCTGGTTGGAATAAATATATTTTTTGTTCTTTAGTTCAACACTTTTTATCTCTGTTTTTAGCTGTTTGTTTGGAGTTGCCCATTAAAGTGGTTGTAAAGGCAGAATTTCTTTTTTTTTATCTTAATGCATTCTATGAATTTAAGATAAAAAGCCTTCTGTGTGCAGCAGCCCCCCTAACACTTACTTGAGGTGCCTCTCTGTCCAGTGATGTCCACGAGTGTCTCAGCCATCCGAGATTCTCCCTCCTGATTGACTAAGACACAGCAGCGGCACCATTGGTTGTCAATCAGTCAACTAGCCATTAAGAGGAGAGAGGGGCCAGGGCGGTGCTCCATGTCTGAATGGACACAGGGTGCTGTCAATCAGCTCGGCTGCCCCCATAGCAAGCTGCTTACTGTGGAGGCACTGAACAGGAGGGAGAGACCTGAATCACAGAAGAGGGACCCAAGAAGAGGAGGATCTGGGCTTCTCTGTGCAAATCCACTGTACAGAGGAGGCAAATATAACATCTTTGTTATTCTTATTGAAAAAGAGACTTTACAATTACTTTAAGCTCCTAGTTTGGCTGGTTCAGCCCCTATACACATACTGTATAGAGAAAGCAGATAAACCTCCCATATTGTGTGCAGGGAAATCAAGCGGCTGTTTGAGGTTCAAATATGTCTCGCTCACTAGAGCGGTTTATTGTTCATACAGGACGCAGGCAGGTTCAGAGGAGATTGGGCTACAGGCAGATACCTTCAGGTGATTGGACACTGACAAAAAAACTGCAAGGACCCTTATACAACCACTCCCTTCCCTGCAGGCCTCGGTACTTTGATGGTGTCATTAGGTGTTGGATGTCTCCTCACTACTGTGTGGGGATTTTATTGCCTAGACTTTCTGGTTTCTATGATCAACTTTCTCTCGCTTTGTTCCAGCCACAGCAGCATCTTGTGCAACTTCTGGATCGTTGCCCCAAAGCGAGAGCTTCGGGGGGGCGATCTGGACCCAAACAGAGAAGACATGGGGCTGGCCTGTAAAGTTGCCTAGGTTGCTGGATCCTGTGTTAGGCGCCCCTCTTGGCACACAGTTGCAGCATGTTGGGTTAGCAGCGTGGTGATATATAGGTCCAAGACGCAGGCAATCCACACTACTGTGACCCGCCTTCTAAAGAAGTGGATGAAGCCAGGTGTATGAAGGGTTAAATCCCACAGCCATCGATGGGGGGGGGGGGGGGTGACTTTAGCAGTGTGCTTACCGGGGCACTCTTCCCTTACTGTCCTGGCTGGGTTCCCTCCCCTCTTTCTCACCTTCTGGTGCATGTTCATGTCCTCTGCCCACCCCCCAAATTTTGGCATGCGGACTTCAATTGCCATCAGAGCCTGGACCAGGGGGGAATGGAGGAAGAGCAAGATGCATCTCCAAGCATCGTGATTCAGTAGCAAACTTGAAAGATTCCTATTTTGGTCAAGGGATCCAAGGCCTTTTCAGTGGATGCTCTGGTGACCCTGTGAAATCAGTTCTCTTTGATATGTACCTTTCCTCCCTTGAAGATTCTCCCTCACCTGTCTCGCCAGATCGGGGCTGAGTGTGTTCTGGTGATCCTAGTTGCCCTGAATTGACCCAGAAGGCATGCTCTCAGTCAAACTATCAAGTCATGAAATGGAATTTCCCCCCTCCTTCACTTTGATATAGCACATATGTAACTAACCCTTACTTAACCACTTCCCGACCACCGCACGACGATGTACGTCGACAGAATGGCACGGGCAGGCATATTGGCGTACATGTACGTCCCTGCCTTCCCGCGGGTCGGGGGCCCGATCGGGCCCCCGCCCGGTGCCTGCGGCGGTTGGTATTCGTTCGGGAGCGATCCCGGACGAGGGGGCGGCCATTCATTCATGGCCACCCCCTCGCGATCGCTCCCGACGAATAGAAATCCTTCGTGACATCACTTCCTCTCCTGTAATGTAAACACAGGAGAGGAAGTGATGTATTCTCTCCTCCGTGTCGGTATTTTTCGTTCCGACACCAAGGAGAGAAGATCGGTGAGTTGCACCAACACGTCACTACACAGTAGAACATGCCAGGCACACTCACACCCCCCCGATCACCCCCCCCAATTACCCCTGCCCCCCAGTCACAGTGACACCAATGTCATTTTTTTTTTTTTTGCATTGGTGTCATTTGTGACTGTAATAACTGTTAGGGCAGTTAGGGTTAGCCCCCTTTAGTTCTAATGTACCCCCCTAACCCCCCCAATAAAGGTTTAACCCCGTGATCACCCCCCGTCACCAGTGTCACTAAGGCTGGGTTCACATTGCAGCGGTTTATGAGAACGAATGTGATTCGCACCGCACTGCAGTGCAAATCACATCCGATCTCTGTGCGATTCGAGTTCAGCCATACAGATAGTATGGCTGAATTCGCATCGCACCCGCCGCAAATTCGCACGGGACCCTTTTTTTGGCCCGCGGCAGAATCGGATCGCATGGGTGTTCACACCATGCGATCCGAGTTTGCAGATCGCACTGCGATATGCGAACTGATCTGGGGGTGTCATTAACATTTCACTGACACTCCCAGCAGTTCGCATAGGGCAGTGTGAACTGCCGCCGGGAGGCATGCGATGCGGGAACCCGCCGCGGATTCGTGGCGTTCCCGCATCGCTCCAGTGTGAACCCAGCCTAATAAGCGATCATTTTTCTGATCGCTGTATTAGTGTCACAGGTGACGCTAGTTAGGCAGGTAGGTATTTAGGTTCGCCGCAGCTTTTTATAGCGCCAGGGACCCCCATATACTACCGCATAAAGCCCCCTGATTGCCCCCTAGTTAACCCTTTCACCAGTGATCACCATATAACTGTTACAGGTGACGCTGGTTGGTTAGTTATTTTTTTATAGTTTCAGGGCACCCGCCATTTATTACCTAATAAAGGTTTAACCCCCTGATCACCCGGCGGGTGTCATTTGTGACTGTAATAACTGTTAGGGCAGTTAGGGTTAGCCCCCTTTAGTTCTAAGGTACCCCCCTAACCCCCCCAATAAAGGTTTAACCCCGTGATCACCCCCCGTCGCCAGTGTCACTAAGGCTGGGTTCACATTGCAGCGGTTTATGAGAACGGATGTGATTCGCACCGCACTGCAGTGCAAATCACATCCGATCTCTGTGCGATTTGAGTTCAGCCATACAGATAGTATGGCTGAATTTGCGTCGCACCCGCCGCAAACTCGCACGGGGCCCTTTTTATGGTCCGCAGCAGAATCGGATCGCATGGGTGTTCACACCATGCGATCCAAGTTTGCAGATCGCACTGCGATATGCGAACTGATCTGGGGGTGTCATTAACATTTCACTGACACTCCCAGCAGTTCGCATAGGGCAGTGGGAACTGCCGCCGGGAGGCATGCAATGCAGGAACCCGCCGCGGATTCGTGGCGTTCCCGCATCGCTCCAGTGTGAACCCAGCCTAATAAGCAATCGTTTTTCTGATCGCTGTATTAGTGTCACAGGTGACGCTAGTTAGGCAGGTAGGTATTTAGTTTCGCCGCAGCTTTTTATAGCGCCAGGGACCCCCATATACTACCGCATAAAGCCCCCTGATTGCCCCCTAGTTAACCCTTTCACCAGTGATCACCATATAACTGTTACAGGTGACGCTGGTTGGTTAGTTATTTTTTTATAGTTTCAGGGCACCCGCCATTTATTACCTAGTCTCACTAGTGTACCCCTAAATTTAGGGGTGTCTACTTTCCAAAATGGGGTCATTTGGGGGGGGGGGTTTGTGCCATCTTGGCATTTTATGGCCTTCAAAACTGTAACGCCCTTAGAAAGCCTGAAGGCGGTGCTTGGTTTTCGGGGCCCCGTACGCGGCTAGGCTCCCAAAAAGTCCCACATATGTGGTATCCCCGTACTCGGGAGAAGCAGCAGAATTTATTTTGGGGTGTCATTTCACATATGCCCATGGCATGCGTGAGCAATATATCATTTAGTGACAACTTTGTGAAAAAAATAAAATAAAAAAAGTTTGTAATTTTCCCGCAACTTGTGGCAAAATATAAAATATTCCATGGACTCAACATGCCTCTCAGCAAATAGCTTGGGGTGTCTACTTTCTAAAATGGGGTCATTTGTGGGGGTTTTGTGCCATCGTGGCATTTTATGGCCTTCAAAACTGTAATAGGTAGTGAGACGTGAACTCAAAAATGTACGCCCTTAGAAAGCCTGAAGGCGGTGCTTGG
Source organism: Lithobates pipiens (assembly GCF_037356315.1). Taxonomy (NCBI): domain Eukaryota; kingdom Metazoa; phylum Chordata; class Amphibia; order Anura; family Ranidae; genus Lithobates; species Lithobates pipiens. The sequence goes on from NW_027507903.1 coordinate 557,564,780, forward strand.
TTTTCGGGGCCCCGTACGCGGCTAGGCTCCCAAAAAGTCCCACATATGTGGTATCCCCGTACTCAGGAGAAGCAGCAGAATTTATTTTGGGGTGTCATTTCACATATACCCATAGCATGTGTGAGCAATATATCATTTAGTGACAACTTTGTGTAAAAAAAAAAAAAAAGAATATATATATTTTTTTGTCATTATTCAATCGCTTGAGGCAAAAAAAAAAATATTCAATGGGCTCAACATGCCTCTTATCAATTTCCTTAGGGGGTCTACTTTCCAAAATGGGGTCATTTGGGGGGGTTTTGTACTGCCCTGCCATTTTAGCACCTCAAGAAATGAGATAGGCAGTCGTAAACTAAAAGCTGCGTAAATTCCAGAAAACGTACCTTAGTTTGTAGATGTGACAACTTTTGCGCAAACCAATAAATATACAATTATTGACTTTTTTTTTACCAAAGACATGTGGCTGAATACATTTTGGCTTAAATGTATGACTAAAATTGAGTTTATTGGATTTTTCTAATAACAAAAAGTAGAAAATATCATTTTTTTTTCAAAATTTGCGGTCTTTTTACGTTTATATCGCAAAAAATAAAAATCGCAGAGGCAATCAAATACCATCAAAAGAAAGCTCTATTTGTGGGAAGAAAAGGACGCAAATTTTGTTTGGGTACAACATTGCATGACCGTGCAATTACCAGTTAAAGCAGCGCAGTGCCAAATTGTAAAAAGACCTCTGGTCATTGACCAGCAAAATGGTCCGGTCTGAAAGTGGTTAAAGACCCAACGCTGAATTTTCTGTTATGACTGGATTCTGGTTGTTGGTTTTTGATCCATAATTTCTTATTTTGCCTCCAGCTATGAGACTACGGGCATTGGAGATTCCCGGGAAAAGCAGGTTCTTCTGGACGACGATGATGACCTGTGGGTGGAGCTCCGTCACATGCACATTGCAGATGTGTCCAAGTAGGCATCGCTTTGTCTTCAGTAATTGTATGTATCACATTTTCTCAGGTCCTCCCTTTGAGCGCATGCCCTCTCTATTGCAGGAAAGTCACTGAGCTGCTGAGGTCTTTCTGTGAGAGTAAAAGAATGACAACCGACAAGGTAGGGTTTATTCTGTATCCTGTAGTATGCAGCGCCCATGCTGAATTTTCCATAGATTCCAATGGAAAATGAAACTAGAGGCATGTGACATCATTGTTTGGCTTGCAGTCAAGCAAGATAAATCACATGTTTGGGTAGCCAGGAATCTTCAAAGAGTAACTCCAGTTTTGTTGAGGGGAAAAAAACTATCCTCTCTGGGTGATCCATATACATTGCAAGGTTTTTAACAAACTCTGTCCTACTTGGTTCTGTTCTTAAGAAAATGTTTTATGTCCTTGGAAGTCTGGTTTCTGAATGGAAGTGTCTATGTTCAGTCTGATAAGCTGATGCACTTGCAATCTTCTAATGAGGAAAGTTGCAGTGTCTGCATCCCTTCAGAAGTAATTCACCCTTAGGGAGTATGTCACCAACAATATAATTCCTGTTGCATAGGATGCTCAACATTTTACATATAACTTAGTGCAGACTTCTGGGAAAATCGGTGAGCCAATAACAAAAGCAGGAAATTACATTTGTGGAGAAGTTCTGTGCACAGAAGTATAGTATACAATTTTTTAGCCATTTTGCCAAGGCATCCCTGAAGAAACCTCAAGACACCCTGGTTGAAAAAGGCGTTTCTAACCTAAAAATAAACGTTCAGAACTCTAAAGCCCTCAATATCGCCATTCCTCCTGCCCAAATCCAGAAAATCCAATCCAATTTTATATTCAAATGGAGATCCATTTCTATTTGGTACCTGGGTGCCACTATCCCTAGAAACATCTCTAAAACACACATTACATTTTGCTGCTCTACTGAAAAAGGTTCAATCCTTACTCAGTAAATGGAACCCATAACCTTTCTGCTTGTTCAGGGGATGAAATATAATAAAAATGTCTATTCTTCCCAAACTCTAAGCCCTTGTACACACGGTCGGAGATTCTGACAACCAAATCCGTCGGATTTTGTCAGACACTGTTGTATACACACGGTTGGACAAAGTTGTCGGAAAATCCGACATGATGACGTTATTTCGTTACGACGGGACTATGTTCACGCTGGTAGCCAATAGCTTTGGTGTAGGAATTTGATATGAGCATGCGTGGCACTTTGTCCGATCGGAATTCTCTACACATGATCGGTGTATGTCCGATCGGAGCATTTTGTCAGAAAATATTTCCGGCAAGTTGGAAAAGTTGGTCCGAAGGATATTCCGACGGAAACAGTCCAATGCAGACTACACACAGTCGGAATATCCGACAAAACGCTCCGATCGGACACATTCCGATGGAATCTCCGACTGTGTGTACAAGGGCTTATACCTCCTGAATTTTTTACCAATCTCTATTTCCCTGGGCTTCATTTGACCGCTCACCCCCATTGTCAGGAAATGTATCTGGGCTGGGAAGAACCCCACACACAAACTCTCCTTATGAGGCCTAAAACCTTTGGTGGAATTCCCTTACCGGGTTTCTTAACATACTATCTAGTTTGTCGTCTTTTCAGAATGGTAGACTGGCACAGACATGAACCTGGCAAGACCTGAGTTACTTTCGAAAACTCCATTGTTTGGCTTTCGTTAAATGTATTCTGGTGTCATAACCCTCTGCCACATTACTTGCAGACTCCTCCGACGATGGGCGTGCTGTCGTTTACTGCCAGAAAACGATCAAACAATATGAGCCTGGCTCCTTTCACTTCCCAACTGCTCCCCCTAATTGAAAGCCCAAATTTTTCCTCGGACCTGAGGAAATCTTTTTTACTAAGTCGACTCTCTGCTAACTTATAAAATGCCTTTTTCATTTTTGCTGCAGTTCAGGCTAATCGTCGATTTGCCCTATGGGCCCCTACCAACTTCCTTTCTGCGTTACATTTGCACCACTTCCTTGCCTCTTTCAGGCGAATTTTAGGCGCCCACAGAGTTTTGAGATCTTTTGCTCTTTCACTGGACCTCTGCGACCCTCACTATCACTTTTATATACTCAGCTGATTGCCTCCAGAATGGTAGATTGCCCTGCTTTTATATCTGCATGGGAACAAGACTTGTCTATCACTTTTATGCTGATACACCCTCAAATAATTTTTCTCTTCACATTAAAAACCTTGATATGCTCCTAAATACAAGAATACAATTTTAAAGGATAAGTTCACCTTTACAAAAAAATTTTTTACCTTAACCAAACAAAATAAATGTACTTCTTCTTCTTCTTTTTTTATTTTTTTATTTATTTATTTCTGGAGCCTGTTAAGCATTGCATTGTGTAATGCTAGCACCTGCAAGCTGTCTGTATAGCTGTCTGCCCGTACCTCTAATATATCATTAAGAACTACAAGCCGTCCTTCACAAAGGCTGTCAGTACTTGTAGTTCATGGATTCACAGGGATCCGTGAATCCATTATGTGGCCATGTGGGCAGAGCCTCGCACAGCCACACTCTTTAAATTGTGACAGCGCGTGTGGGGAGAAGACCCTTGGCTAACTGCCACAAGGAGGGGGGGGGGGGGGGTGGTGGTATCTGAGTGAGAGGAGTCAGATGCTGAACATGTTACAGCCTAAATATTGGTGAAACGTGCAGAAACGTGAATTTATCCTTTAAAATTCTCTCCTGGTACAGGACCCCAGCTCTGTTAAACATATCTCCTGGTCATGCTGGAAATTGGTTATTGGCCAAGAGTACGTGACTTCATGCTTTACAGATTTTGTTGTCCCCCTGGAACCTTCCATTTTTCTTTTTCATACCAACCAGAGCCCAAACAAAATGTTAAGAAAATTGTTCCTGTGGCACCTCCTGAATGCTTCTATGGCTTGTATTCCAGCCTGCTGGTAAGCACTTGTGGCTAAATTAAAGTCCAGGAAAGAGAGTGAACGGAGGACTTAACACATTTCCAAAGTAATAGGTGGGCTGTTTTCCATTAAAACCTGGTTTTATTGGCACCAGTCCATATTTCTTTGATGATGGTAAGTGTGTTACTTAATAAGTAGGTCTTTTCAAATTTTGGGATGGCCCTTTTGTACCTCTTCTATCTTTTTCTATCTTTTCAAGGGACCCCCAGGTGGATCTGTCCCCATCTCTACCCTCTCCCCTCCCTCCTATTTGCTTTTCCTAACCGCACTACTGTCGTTTGTTCATGATTCTTCTATTTTACTGCCAAGTTTGCTTCTGATTTCCTCCCCCCCCCCCCTCCCCTTGCCTTTTTTTATACCCCTTCATTTTTTTCTCAACTTGATTTATGAAAAAGCGAGCAGCACAGCAGGAGTGAGCTTCTCCATTCATGCTACAGCTAATTCTTTAGATTTGGAGTTTATTATTTCTACTTGTCACTATTGAAACTGTATTTACATGTTTTGGGTCTATTGGCTTGTAATAATTTACTCTATATATCGTCTACTCCTTCTTCGAACATGCCTACTCATAAAGCTTCTTTATTTGTTTCTTGCATCTCTTATATGTATGCTTGTTGGAAAATAATTTGCAGAAAAAAAAAACACCGCACCTGAGGGGGAAAGCATAAGGAGTTTGACAGATTAAGGGTAAGGAAAAGTAGGTAATGGACAGTGTGTACAGATAGGAATGTGGTAGACTGAGATGGGAGAGGAGCACCGGGCAAAGGTAGGACCCTGTGATCCAGTTTTGGTAGGCCTCACAGGTGTGAAAAGATGCAAAGTTTTCATTCAATGCTTTTTGCCTGCTTTCAGCCGATACCGAGTTTACATAGTTTAGAAATGTTAAACTTGTTGGCAGAGGGAATGGAACATGAAGGGTAAGCAGGCAAAGATGGAAGTGTGCATAGAATGGCAATTCCAGCAGGGAAAATGGAGAAATGAAGGCAGGACCAAGCAGACACTTGTGAAGCTGGGAATGAGTGCAAGGTTGAGTAGTCATCAGGGAGCCAGGGAAGTCATCAAGGGTTATACAGCCAGCGAGGTAGCTGTGGTACTCTGTCGGAAAATCTACTGTGGCAATAATAATCTGAAGAATCCAGTAAGAGTGCAACATCTTAAGAAATATGTTGGAGATGTAGTGAATGATTGGACTGAGCTTGAGAAGGGTGTGGTGGGCTGGACCAGGAATTTTCAGTAAATTTTATATAAAATGGAATCCAGAAGATGTTCCCAAAAAACAATTGGATAATCCTGTGCATTACAGTGCCCAGAGGGGCAACATGTAGGCTGTATGTGCTGTCTGCATTAATTATATGCTTTATTTAAATTTTAGCTGGAGTTTTAAATTCTCGTGTGTATTCATTCTTTAAGATCCATCCCAAGACTAAAGCCAACCTGACAGTAGGAGTGCAGTGTGAAAGAGTTCTTTCTCAAATGTTGTGTTTTTTTGTTTTGTTTTTTTCCCCTTCTCAGGCAAACATCAAAGACCTGTCCCAAATACTGAAAAAGATGCCACAATATCAGAAGGAATTAAATAAGGTGAGTAGTGTGCTCTTAAGAGTACCATTTACCGTTTGTTGGCTCCTTGAGGGTAGGGACAGATGTGAGTGTACAATGTACAGGGATAGGGACAATTGTCTACACTCACTCGGGTTGAACTGGATGGACTGGTGTCTTTATTCAACCTTACTAGCTATGTAACTATGTGACACTGCTAAAAGACTTTTTGTTAAAAAAGCACAGTTGTTTTTTTGGGGAATTGGAAGCAATATATATTTGATGCTGTTTTTTAATATATGAAATGTATTGTTTTATTTGGAATGCTCACGTTATTTACATTTTTGATGATCACTATTGTTATTAATTTCAATAGACTGTAACACATTGTACTCATAGCGTGCCTCTTCCTTTTATTCTCACCCACTGTTACTGACCACCTTTACCAAGGGGTAGAGTCAGATTGGTGCCTAGCAGCTTTAACAAATGTGTATATTGCCAAAAAGGTAGCATGGGATTGTAGAATTGTTTAGTCTCAGAACTGGGTTGGACAAAAATGCAAATCTTTTGGCAGGTAAAACCACTTCCATATATGTATGTAACCGGGGAATTTAGCTGTGTGCCCGCAGTTCAGATTTTAAAGCAAACAAAGGCTATCATTGTTAACCATCTTCTAAAAATACCAATTTCCTGGCTGATATGTGGACACTTAGGGTCCTTTCACACGGGGCGGATCAGTTCTGATCCGCCCCGTGGATGTCTGTTTGCTCAGCGGGGATCACTCCGCCGATCCCCGCTGAGCAGGGAGATGACAGCTCCGTCTCTGCACACTGCGCAGGGACGGACCTGTCACAGCGCCGCTCTCCCCTATGGGAGATCGGATGACGACGGACCGCAGTGCCCGTCGTCATCCGATCCGATCCGCAGACGGATGGAAAAATAGCTTTTTCCTCCGTTACACTTTTTCGGAACGGAGCGGGTCGGATGTCAGCGGACATGTCACCGCTGACATCCGACGCTCCATAGACCTCTATGGAGCACCCGTTCAGGTCCGCCTAAAAAACTGACAGGCGGGCCTGAACGGGACGTCGGTGTGAAAGAGGCCTTACTCTTTTATACTAATTTTGTCAGAGAGAGTAAAGTCTGAAGTCTTTATCTGCACACTTCTTCTGGATTAGTGACTGGACGTATGGAAGTAGTTAAAGGGTAAACGTGACGTTGAGAAAAATAGCATTTGCAGAATGTGATGTCGGCAATGTCGGCCTCCATACTATTACCAGTCAAACTGGTAGTAGTGTAATTGTTCTGTACAAGCTACAACACTGTCAGGATTAATACCTGAAAATGTCCTCAAATGGAGGTTAAAGACTGTATATAGCAATGTACAACAGAAATGTCCCACGATGTAAACCATTGTCAGCAAATTTAAACCTTTGTTTTATCAGTCCCTCTCTAACTGTGTAATCTTTTCTCCTGTGCAGTATTCCACACACCTCCACCTGGCAGAGGACTGCATGAAGCACTTTAAGGGAACTGTAGAAAAGCTGTGTGCGGTAGAGCAGGTGTGTATGTCCTGTCATTAGCAGAAAAAAGAAAATAGGCTGACTGCAGGCAGGGGAGGGCTGGCAGCCTTAGGCCTGGGGGGCAAGTCCAGTTAAGTGGCCCATTGAACCACTGAATCAGCTCACCACCCATCTACATCACATTCCCTGTACAGAGAGAGAGGGAGACTGCTCCACATTGCCCCAAAGAGAGATAGACTGCTTGACACTGCCTCCACAGAGAGAGACTGCTTCACATTGCCTGCACAGAGAGAGACTGCTTCACATTGCCTGCACAGAGAGAGACTGCTTCACATTGCCTGCACAGAGAGAGACTGCTTCACATTGCCTGCACAGAGAGAGACTGCTTCACATTGCCTGCACAGAGAGAGACTGCTTCACATTGCCTGCACAGAGAGAGACCCCGCTTCACACTGCCTCCACAGAGAGAGACCTCGCTTCACACTGCCTGCACAGACCTCGCTTCACACTGCCTGCACAGACCCCGCTTCACACTGCCTCCACAGAGAGAGACCCCGCTTCACACTGCCTCCACAGAGAGAGACCCCGCTTCACACTGCCTCCACAGAGAGAGACCCCGCTTCACACTGCCTCCACAGAGAGAGACCCCGCTTCACACTGCCTCCACAGAGAGAGACCCCGCTTCACACTGCCTCCACAGAGAGAGACCCCGCTTCACACTGCCTCCACAGAGAGAGACCCCGCTTCACACTGCCTCCACAGACCTCGCTTGACACTGCCTGCACAGAGAGAGCAGTCACTTTCTGTGCAGGCACTGTGAAGCAGTCAGTCTCTGTACAGGCAGTGTGAAGTGGAGCAGTCTCTCAGAGAATGGAGCAGTCTCTCAGAACGAGACTGCATGATTGCCCCCAGAGAGACTGAGAAAAAGAGCTGGCCCCTTCCCCACACACAGTACACAGACCAATGAGGCTGCAGGAAGATGAAGACTAAAGACTGTGCTGTCACCAGGGTGCAGGTTCCTCCTGTCTCAATTGCGGATAGTAAGAAATGCACATGCAGACGCATGCCGGAGCACAGACCAGATTAAGGGCATTTTGGGCCTGGTGCTGCAGTGGAGCAGGTTTAGGAGTGGCAGGGATATGAGGTAAGTAATGTCATATCCCAGCTCTTGCCCAGACTTGGTCACAGCCGCACAGGGCTGTAATGTTAGGGAAGCCCAGAACTTGAATTACCAAGCTTCCGTAAGAGCCGTGTGTCGGTGTGTGCTCTGAGGTGAAAGTTTCCAAGCCATCAGAATACAGTGATCACTGCTGGCAGCTATAGCAGCCAGCACTGATCGCTAAAAAACATAAAGACACACTGGTTGTACTGTCAGTTGATGGAGTCAAATTCTGTACAACCAGTCTGCACAGAGATAGATTGAAATGTCTGCTGAACCGGCAGAATTTCAATCTGTCTATTGTGGCCTAAGTCCACCAGTCTCTGGGTTTAATAATATCCTCAAATCTTCTGAAAGGGGGGCTCCACTTAGGTGTAGAAATTCACTTTGAACTCCACCTTATTTCCAGAACTCTCTTTAGGGTCCTTTAACACTGAAGGCGCTGTACAGGCGTTTTAGTGCTAAAAAATAGCACCTGTAAAGCGCTTCTTATGCCACCCCAGGTTTCCCAAAGGGGCGGTGCGCTTGAAGGACATTCTGAAAAGTCCAGCAAGCAGCATTATTGGGGCGGTTTGGGAGAGGTGCCCAGCCTATTGAAATGAATGCAACACTTTCTTTGGCCACTAGTGGGGGTTAAAAGTGCCCCGCTAGCACCACTAAAACAATGATAAAGCGCCACTAAAACGAGCAGCGCTGTACCACTACCGCCCACATCGCCCCAGTGTGAAAGTACCCTTTGGTATTAGATGTGCAAACAAAAAGGTGAGACCACATCTAATACCTACAGAGAGTAATGGAAATAAGGTGGAGTTCAAAGTGAACTGTGTCATTACCTGCAGGGATTGGCATTTAGGGGGGTTAAAGCAGGCAGGGATGAAATGTGATATCAACTATTCACTGCCTGTCAAATGCCTCTGAAAAGTGACCTGAGCATGGATCACCTTTCAGAGGAGTGGCAGTAGCTCCTGCAAGTGAATACAAGCATTTAGGCTCACACTGGTGTGCTGCGGTTTGGCTGCAGTGCGGGTGTACTGGCGGGTGTCACACCCCCTCAGACTTCTTTTAGGTTACTCATTGTTGCTGCATGTTCTGAAAGTGCAGGACGTTTTGTGCACTTTCAGAACATGCAGTAAAAATTTGCATCCTCTATGTCCCAGGGGCAAAATGCAGGATGACTGCCAGTACACCAGCACTGCAGCCAAACTGCAGCATGTCAGTGAGAGCCCTCATCATACCACCTAGCCCTAGGAGGGCAAGGTACTGGCACAGGCTGCTAGAAAAAACTCTTTGGCTGCAGAGAGGAGGAGCTCACTTACTTGGATGGTCCCAGCCTCCCAGGAGCCTCACTGGATTCCAGCCAACTGCTCAGATTGAGCAGAGAGCAGGTCCAGCCTCTGCCAGCCAATGGTGTGGAGTAGGGAGGGGCTGGGCGGGGCTGTGCTGTGTAACACAGACTGTCAGCCCTGACATGAAGACATCGCTGGCTCACAGTACTGGACTCGGCCAGCTCAAGAACTGTGCATGTTGCGGTTTTGAGCTGACGACACAGCAGCCTTTGCCACTGCGTATCAGAGCAGCCCAGGGGGCAATTGCATCCCTGCCCCCTGGCCCAGCCCTCCCCTGACTGCAGGCCTGCAATGTATGTGTGTTTTTAAAGGCTAAGTTCACCTTTTCCAGAGAATAGCCTATGCAGACAAGGGGCCCCAGTAAATATTACAAATCTGTGCAGCTTTGTAAAATGATCATTCATCAGTTGTGGAAGCTCCACCAGCAATTTTTTTTCATATCTAATGGTCTTGCCCAATAATACAGGACTATTGGTCCCATATAGTAAAATTCATACATGACAATATGGGATTCCCTCTTACATTATGCCCCAAACAATGCATACTGGGAATTTTCCAAGATCCAGACTGACAAATTTCTCTACATATTCATACAAGAAACGCTGTTCACAACTAGATTGCTCATAGCACAAAAGTGACTCGGGTCAATACCACCATCCCTTCAAGAGTGGATATCCGCAGTTAATAGCGCATTACCCTACAAAAAAAAAAAACTCTACGCCCACAGGGGCTGCCCGACCAAATATGGGAAAATTTGGGACACTTGATTGGAAACTGCCTCCACATGTAATGAAATGGATGAAAACCCTGCCTAACCCAGGAGTAATGCAAGACAGACAGCCTCTCCTTATAATGCACCCTGGGGGTTGTATATGCAATGTTTCAGTTTTTTATTTTGTGCACTGACACTTGAATCACATGTGTTCTTCCACTCTCTTTTATTTATATATATATATATATATATATATATATATATATATATATATATATATATATATATATATATATATATATATATATATATATATATATATATATATATATATAAATTTTTAACTAGGCCTGAAAATTTATTACAATCTCCCAAAATTATATATTTTCTGAAAGCAGACACACTAGAGAATAAAATACTAGTAGTTACAATTTTTTATGTCACACGATAATAGCCCAATGGTTTATGAAACCTGAAATGTCAGTAAGCAATGCACTATAAGGATCCGGCGTGTTCACACAGCCCACGTGCAGAGCCCGCCAGGATGTTGGTGCTGCGCTAATCACTGGCAGTGAGACATTGTCCTGATGCACGTTTGCAGAGATGGGGAAATGTCTCACTCTTGTGATTAGCGCAGCGCAGTGCCGACTTCCTGGCGGGCTGTGAGCACCGATTGTGAGTATCGGTGTCCATATGTTTAGGTAGGACAAAAAAAAACACAAAATACGTACTGTTTCTTGATCCTAGTACAGGTACAAGTAAGGCACACATAAGAGCTATCACAATGATCATCAAAAGTAGAATTCATTTTGCAGGATGTTTACTTTTTTGGGACAGTTTTTTTTTTTCTTTAATAATAAAACTAAACCTGGAGAATTTTATTAACATTTAACACTAAATGAAAGTCAGTTTAAAAAAAAAAAAAAAAAAAAACTGGATAGACTTGGGTTGGCCATAGACCGTGCACATTTCATTGCCGCAGCCACAGGTTGCAGGAAAGAAATTTGTACAATTTTCTCCATTAGCATAGACAGCGCTTACAGGGAAATCCTTCCTGCCGGGGGGGGGGTAGGAGCGGACGGGAGACACTGTTCCCCCTGGGAGAAGACAGTGCTTATTGCTAGTGGTATAGCAGCTGTTTGCGATAATTTGAAATGAATCCGACAGGCTGCTTGTACCCAAGTTTGATCAATCAACTTGGTACATTCAGCCTGCCCATTAATGGTTCGAATCTCAGCTGGTTCCTGCTAAACCGGCCAAGATTCGAACCTTGTATGGCCAGCCTAAGTAGTTTTGCTAACATGTCAAAGTTGCAAAATTGGATTTGGGCAGTAAGGTTTGTTTTGGCTTGGTCATGAAGGGGTTAAAGTGATGAAAACAATGGTGCAGCACCACACTCACAAAAGCCTATGTCTAATGTATTATTCTGCTTGGCTCTGATACCCGTTGGATAGGTAAATAGTCATTTTTTTCATTCTCCTAAATATAACATGGAGATGTGTCTTTTCAGCAGTATCCTCCAGTTTGTTCAATGAACTGCATATTTTGTTAATCAGATCTACATTTTGGTAATCAGTAGCATCAATAAATGCTGAATCTGCAATTTTCCTTATTTCATCATCCCAACTGTCACCCTGGTGATAGTAATAGAAATATCTAACTTCCAGGCTGAACCTCTTTACGATGTTGCCTTCTTTTATTTCATTTTTAGGACTTGGCAATGGGAGCAAACGCAGAGGGAGAGAACTTGAGGGACCCAATGAAGATTATTGTTCCTGTGTTACTTGATCCAAACGTCAAACCCTATGACAAGATTCGTATTATTCTGCTGTATATATATCTGAAGAATGGTGAGAGTCTTTGTAGAAGTCCTATTTGGTATTACCATTGTCTGTCTGATGGAAGCCGTCATACATATTTCACTACAATGCTTTACTACATACTAATAATATTTTTGCACATAGTCACTAATTAAAAAAAAAAAAACTTTATGATAATCCATTCATATTTGATTATTTGTAATGATGTTTTTGTAGGAGAAAATGTATATATTTGGGACATTTGTAAGCCTGCCTATCTACATTCACATATGACTTTTTTTTCTGTTGTGAGGACAATTATTTTTTGATTTGAGGTCACCACTTGCAGCACAACAGCTGCTATAAAAAAAAACACATCTATGTGCTGCATAAGGCCCGGGTAACACTTTTTTTTTTTTTTTTTTTTTTATTTCTTTGCTAGTGACCACTCCAGCAACAGGATTTGCACATGTGGCCTCCTCTCTGACTGGATGATTGAGGTGTCGCTCTCTTGCTGGCAAGTGACATTCTGCAACATTTCTGTCATCAAGGGAGCAACACCTCATCTGGCCAGTGACAAAGAAAATAATTATTTTCACAAAAAAAAATACATTAAAACTACCAATAACTCCATAAATAACCAAAAGTTGTGAAGGAATGAAATGGTCCACAACGATTATATTTAATCCACAGTCTGTGATGCAGAAATTCTTGATAACAGTATACCATTAGAATATTTGTGCTCCATCTTGTGATTCATTGAGATACCTCCCCCGCTCAGACTGAAACTCACCAGAATCCCATGCCCCTGATTCACATGATTGGCATATGGCACTCATGTGTATTGCTAGATTTGTTGTTCTCCATGTGCATTCATCCATCATCCATCCCCTTCAATCAGCCAGCTCGCTCAGATAAATGCATAAAAGAAGAAAATCTCCGATCGTGTAATACCATAAAAAACACCTTTATTTAAAAATGAAATGCCACTCACATACAACAAAAGTAATCCACTCATTAAAATCCTTAACGATAAAATCACTCCTATTTAGGAGCAATGGGCATACACCAACGTAGTATCTCTCACTCACTCCAGCTGCTACTGGTTCGTCACTTCTGTGAAGTCACATACAATTTTTGCATAGCCACACTCCAACGTGTTTTGTCCTTCTGACTTTATCGGACGTGTCTACAATTGTGCTCATAAGTTTACATACCCTGGCAGAATTTGATTTCTTGGCCATTTTTAAGAGACTATGAATAACACAAAAAAATATCACTCCTGGTTAGTGTTTGGCTGAAGCAGTTTATTATCAATCAGCTGTTTTATTCTTTTTAAATCACAATGGCAACAGAAACTAGCCAAATAACCCTGATCAAAAGTTTTCATACCCGGTGATTTTTTTTTTTTTTTTTTAACCTGCACACAAGTTGACACAAAGGGGTTTGAATGGCTATTAAAGGTAACCATCCTTACCAGTGATCTGATTGCATGTAATTAGTGTGTGGGTGTATGTATATAAGAGGTCAATGAGTTTCTATGTGTGTATATAAGAGGTCAATAGACTCCTGCCAGACCCTTGCATCTTTCATCCAGTGCTGCACTGACGTTTCTGGATTCTGAGTCATGGGGAAAGCAAAAGAATTGTCAAAGGATCTGCAGGAAAAGATAGTTGAACTGTATAAAACAGGCAAGAGATATAAAAAGACATCCAAGGAATTGAGAATGTCAATCAGCAGTGTTCAAACTCTAATCAAGAGGTGGAAAATGAGCGGTTCTTTTGAAATTGAACCTTGGTCAGGTAGATCAACTAAAATTTCAGTTACAACTGTTCAGGATGCAAAGAAAAGCACACAGATAACTTCAGGTGAAATACAGGACTCTCTGAAAATGTGGTGTAGCTGTTTCAGGATGCACAATAAGGAGGCACTTGAAGAAAGATGGATGGGCAGCATGGTCGAGTCGCCAGAGGAAAGTCATTACTACGCAAATGCCACAAAGCATCCCTCTTAGCCCTTGTACACACGGTCGGAGATTCCGACGGAATGTGTCCGATCGGACCGTTTTGTCGGATATTCCGACTGTGTGTGGTCTACATCGGTCTGTCCGACGGACCAAGTTTTCCAACTTGTTGGTTAAATTTTCTGACAAAATGCTCCAATCGGACATACTCCGATCATGTGTAGAGAATTCCGATCGGACAAAGTGCCACGCATGCTCAGATCAAATTCCTACACCAAAGCTATTGGCTACTAGCCTGAAGGTAGTCCCGTCGTAACGAAATAACGTCATCTCGTCGGATTTTCCGACAACTTTGTCCGACCGTGTGTATGCAACAGTTTCGGACAAAATCCGACGGATTTGGTTGTCGGAATCTCCGACCATGTGTACAATGGCTTACAATACGCCAAACAGCACAGGGACAAGCCTCAAACCCTCTAACACAAAGTCATTTGGAGTGATGAGGCCATAATTTAGCTTTTTGGCCACAACCATAAACGTTTCATTTGGAGAGGAGTCAACAAGGACTATGATGAAAGGTACACCATTTCTACTGTGAAACAGAGGGGAATCGATGATGCTTTGTGTATGTGTGAGCTACAAAGGCACAGGAAATTTGGTCAAAATTGATGGCAAGATGAATGCAGTATGTTATCAAAAAATACTGGAGGAACATTTGCATTCATCAGCCAAGAAGCTGCGCATGGGGTGTTCTTTGACATTCAAACATGACAATGATCCAAAACACAAGGCCAAGTCGACCTGTCATTGGCTACAGCAGAATAAAGTGAAGGTTCTGGAGTGGCCATCTCAGGCTCCTGACCTCAATATAACTGAGCCACCCTGAGTAGATCTCAAACGTGCAGTTCATGCAAGACAGCCCAAGAATTTACAGGAACTGGAGGCTTTTTGCAAAGAGGAATGGGCAGCTTTACCATCTGATATACCACAAAAGACTTCAAGCTGTCATTGATGTTTAAAGGGGGCAAAACACGGTATTAAGTACTGGGGTATGTAAACTTTTGATCAGGGTCATTTGGGTAGTTTCTGTTGTGATTATGATTTAAAAAGAGTAAACAAAGTTGATTTGATAATAAATGGCTTCAGCAAAACAGTAACCATGAATGAAAGAAACGTTTTTGTGTTATCATTCAAATTCTTTGAAAAATGTCCAAGAAATCATAAATTCTGCCAGGGTATGTAAACTTATGAGCACAACTGTATGTGTTACTTCAAAGCTGCAGGGGCACATAGGTGACAATAACGGTTGGTGAGTGGAGCCTGAGTGCATAGCGGGGAGGCGAATATCAAGTAAGTTTCAGGTACTCCAACATTTTGTATTCTAAAAAAAATTAAATATTGATGCACATTCAGTCTCTGGAGAATAGCAATTTGCAAAACCAATCATGGGGGAGTTGGATCTAGGATAACACGGCATGTTTTTTCAGGATAATGTTTGCATGCTTTACAAATGTATTAGCTTCTCTCTGTAATTCTTTTATCATGTAGGTATAACAGAAGAAAATTTAACCAAGCTAATTCAGCATGCCAATATTCAGAGTGACAGCAACATTATCAGGAACCTGAACAACCTAGGGACCCGTGTCTTGTCGGGGGTAAGTTGTGACAATGGTGCCTCTCGCCCATCATTCAGGTTCTTAAGCACTGATAAATGAGCATGGCATGTATGGTTTCCCAAAATTCTATTGCCTGATGGTTTTGGTTCTATAGTCTACACTTCATCTGAGAATTAAAGTTAAGCTGGCCATACACTGTTAGATTCCACCACCCACACAAACCTGATGGATAAAGAAATACAAACTCTGACCCCCCACCTTCCAGATCTGACATTCTCATACACTGATCAATGGCTGCATGAGAAAAGTTTCCCAGCCCTCTGACAGAAGTTGTTCAAACACTCGATAAGGGGGATGGCCACACACAGATCAAAGTTCAGCCTGTCCCTTTTTGATCAGTGTATGCCCCCCTCAGTGTTTGGGGAATAGGCGTAACCAAATTACAGTTAGAAAAGAAGAAGCCCAGCAAAGTTAATCTATAAAAGCTTTTGTAATATTGTAATTTCTTTTCTTTTTTTTTTTCTTTTAACTGCTCATTTTTCAGAATTGAGGCATTCATGTCATGACTATGATAAATGTATGCCTTGTACAGTCAGTTATCTATAAATTTATATGCCAAAAAAATCTCTGCAAAAATCTAAAAGCTAAGATAACAGCATATCTGTGTCTTCAGCTCATAACCGAAATCTTTTTCCTTATTAGTCAGTCTCTATTGTCACCAGCAGCAACTATAACTTCTCCTAGCAGACTTTCTGTACCTGGCAATACAGTTTGACCCTAACCTCTTCTCCCTGACTCCCATAGCAATCGAGCTCCTCTCCCAACAAGCCAGTCAGGAAGCTGCGTCCCGAGTCTACCTATCAGCTATCACGTTGGACGCCAGTGCTGAAGGACATCATGGAGGTAAATCAACGGTTTCAGTTGTACTTTTGTTTATCTTGTGAAAGCCCTTGCTCCAATACCTAAAGCCCTCCCCCCTCCCAAAGTCCAAGCGGTCATACAGTTCATGCTCCAGGGTCAGCTCTACTTTGTTGCTCCCCCACACCCCTCCTCCACTTACAATGGTCTAACCTACTTTAATCTGTAGAGAGGCATGCATTGTGGGGGAAGGGCCTACAGCTTGAACAAAGTTGAACTTTTGTATAGTGAGAGTCTTTGGTCTTTGGATGTTCCTTCAACCAATACGGTTCCTTCCAGCACTGAGATCTTTGCATTAGAATGTGTAAAATGTTGGTGTTGATTAGGTAAATATATAGTTGTAGGGGTAAAGCCAGTAGTATTTACGGTGCTATGGTAGGGGCAATGCATAATGTAGTTTATTATAAAGTTGAAGTGTGGGGTAAGCTTTTGTGTTAGAATTAAAGACTATCTAAACCCAAAATTTCATATTCCTGATATCTGCCTGCTGTACCATGTACTTGTATAAGAAAGTATTCTGTTCTCTTTGTATTGCTTCCTTTTTTTTGTGTGTGAATTTCCTGGTGTTCCTGTTAATCCCTCTGCTTTCCTATAAAATATAAGCAGAACACACCGTGCTCAGTTTTCTAGCTATGCTGGGGAACTCAGCCTGCTCTCCCCCAATGATCAGACTTACCCTGATTCGCGCCCCCACAGCCTTTCACTGGGGGGGTGGGGGGATCAGTGTGCTGTTACTTCTCCTCCCCAGCTCTTATGCAGCTAAAAACATTTAATTTCTATTTTAAACTGAATAGGGCGTTTTTACAAAGTGATCGTTTACAATCACTTTAGGAAAAGTGGTACTCAAATTGGTGAAGTAACCATAAAGCTCAGCAGGGACATGGAATTTTATAAATGGGCAACTCCTATCCTCATATTGATTAGTGGTTCCAAATTAAGAACTACTGCAGTAGGGAACAGACACAAAAGACACACTCCACATCTCTCCACATAACTGTTATGCTTTATTATGGTGCAATTGAAGGTTTTTATATACATGATTGCGTAGGTATCGCATTAATATTCCAAGTGTATGTTTATGGTAACAAGGAGCGTAGCATAGGCAGACTAATTCTAATCAGGACTTGAAAGAATGAAAACATTAGGGCAGTGTGCACAACATATAAAATAGAATACATTTATATACAGACCTTACAAATTTCCTTTACAGCAGTTTACCTAAATGGTGCTCCTTCCACTACTTTAGCCCTATTAAAAACAAGGGCATGGGACATGTGCGACACTCCACAATGCAGCATTTAATGCCTGAGCAGCCCATTGCCATGCCTCAGTGCTGTTGCATGGTAGGGGGCATGCTTAGGTCTGTGCAAATACTGACTTTTAGAACCACTGTGTTTCAGAGGATTTCCCTACAGTAGCAGATTAGGAAGTATGATAGAGGTAGGTGGCTTGCTACTAACCTTCATAATTATGAAGTGTTCATCGATGGAGTACGGAATGATTACCCCCCAACCACTGACCCTCCCCTACTCTATTGAACACTAAAAAAAAGTTTTGTCATTACATACACTTTAACCACTTAAGCCCCAGAAGATTTGGCTGCTCAATGGCCAAGCAATGTTTTGCAATATGGCACTGCGTCGCTTTAGCTGACAATTGCACGCTCGTGCGCCGTTGTACCCAAACAAAATTTACATTTTTTTTTCCCCCACAAATAGAGCTTTCTTGGTGGTAATTGATCACCTCCTGCAGGTTTTTTTTTGCACTATAAATAAAAGAAGAGCAACAATTTTTTGAACTTTTTGCAATAATGAATATCCCAATTAAAAAATAAAGAAATATATATATATAATTTTAAAAAATATAAAATTTTTCCCTCCGGTTTAGGATGATATGTACTCTTCATATTTTTGGTAAAAAAAAAAATCGCAATAAGCGTATATTGATTGGTTTGCGCAAAAGTTATAGCGTCTACAATTTTTTATATATATATTAGTAATACAGGTGATCTGCGAATTTCTATCTTTTTTTTTTTTTTTTATTTTTTTTTTTTTTGGGACTGAGATTTTGCGGTGGACAAATCTGACACTTGACACATTTTTGGGACCATTGACAATTTATACAACGATCAGTGCTATAAAAATGCACCGATTTACTGTATAAATATCACTGGCAGGGAAGGGGTTAACACTAGGTGGTGATGAAGGGGTTAACTGTGTTCCCTAGTGTGTGTTCTAACTGTGGGGGGGATGGGACTGCCTAGGGAGGAGAGAAATCGGTGTTCATACTTGGTATGAGCACACGATCTGTCTCCTCTCCGCTGAGAGAACCGGGATCTGTGTAAACTCTGTCACGAGTGATCACAGGTGCCCGGCTGTCATCGCGTCCGCCAGGCACTCGCTTCGGCTACGGAGTGGAGCCGCATGTGCACACGCCCCCTAGTGGTCAAACGCCAAACCAACGCACAGTTGCGCCTGTTCACCTAGGGGAGCTAACCTGCCATAGTACAACTGCGGAGGCTGGTCGGGAATGGGTTAAAGTAGAACTAAAGGCAAAAGCTGCTTTTTTTTTTTTTTTTTTTCCATTTTGGCTAGAGTAAAGGAGGGTTATAACTGCTGTTTGTTTTTTTTTTTTGTTTTTTGTTTTCTTGTGTCCCATTGGTGAGATTTTTCTTCACTTGCTGTCCCATATATAAAACTGGAAGTGAGAGAAAATCCCACACAGTGAGAAAATTCCCATTGGAAGATTTCCCCTCTATTTTTGTTCTGGTGACAGCCCAAAGTTTTGGATTTTCTTTTACTTTTAACCCTAGGTGATAACAGGAAATGGGATAAATAGAGAAAGTGAAAGTAAAAAGAAAATCTGAAATTTTGAGTTTACTTCAGAACAGGATAGAGGGGAAATCTTCCAAAGGGGACACCAGTTCCAGTGACCCTGTTGACGCATCGGGATTCCCTCATTTTGGGAGGATTCCCTGTCCGCCCGCATGAAAGGGACCTTATTTTGCCATTTGCTCCACTTATTCAATTAAATGAGCTCCTCCATACTGTACCTCTGGTATAATAAGCTCTTTGTGGATTTGTAGGATGCCATTGAAGACAAGTTGGATAAAAAACAGTGGCCCTTTGTGAGAGAGCCCCATGCACAGGGAGGAGGAACTGCCCAAACAGTGGTGAGGTAAGTGTCTTCAGCCTGTCTCCAAGTAAACCTTCCATCTGAATTGAATTGCATTCTCCAGTTTTCATGTGTTTTTGTGTTTTTCAGCGCACGATTTGGTCACTGGCACAAGACACGCAGTGCAGCAGAGTACAGATCTGGACCACGGCTCCTCGTCTATGTCGTAGGAGGAGTTTCCATGTCTGAAATGAGATGTGCCTATGAAATAACCAAAGCTACGGAGTCTAAGTGGGAGGTTTTGATTGGTCAGTTTCGGATGCCACATATTTTCTTTCTTTTGGGTTATCATCTTCACTCTCCATTTTTAAAGTTTTTGTATTTGTATTGTTTTTCTTACAACACCTTCTCCCTGAACCTTTTGCTTCAGATTAAGGTATTTTATGTATATCCTGCTGAGCTTTTATTCTTATATGGATAGATGGGACTACCAGTCTTCACAACCAAGAGTAGGGGGTTGATTTACTAATGCTGGAGAGTACAAACTCTGGTGTAGCTGTGCATGTTAGCAAATCGGCTTCTAACTTCAGCTTGTTCAAAGCTTTGACGAAAATGGATATTGATGGAAGGGGAGATTATGTAAAAATCAAAAAAAAATGTATGTTTTGACAAAAAACCTGAAAACTGATTTGTTTCTATGCAGATCTCCACCAGTTTTATACTCTTCAATTTTTGGTAAATCATCCCCTAGGTTTTAAAAGCACTCGGCAAGGATCTCTGTGTTTTGCTATTAGGGAGCTTTTATAGTTACATAGTTGAAGAGACTCTTATACAAACACAGTGAAACACGCACATGCAGGTATAAATGGTAAGCTATCCCTTAAAATTAGCAGATGGATTTTCCAAATTGTGAACACCTAGACCCGGGGGGGGGGTCTCTGAACCCAGATTTCTTAAGGATTTTCTGTCAAAGGTGGGGAAAACCAGATGTGGTCACCCTGACCCACACCCAGGTTCAACAGCAAGCTGAAAAGGTTTGTAGCCAAGCCCAGGGATCCTTTGGACTTCACAGTAGATGGTCTGGTGATTCCTTGGACTCCAATTCCAACTGGTTTATGCATTCCTGATGATAAAAATCCTTGTTTGAATGCTATACAAGATAAAAGGCTTCCAGTGATTTTTATTGCAGCAAATTGGCCCAGAAGAACATACTTAGACTTCTAGCCCAGGACAACATTGTTCATCCTGCTTCTCAATGGCATGGTTGTTGAAACCCAAGTTTTAAAGGATAGGGTTATCGGTGATTCAGTCTTTCCCACTTGACTTAGAACAAGGAAACCCTGATGCCCTGTACACATGGTCGGACATTCCGACGACAAAATCCATCGGATGGCCCAAACTTGTCTTGCATACACACGGTTGCACAAAGTTGTGTGAAAATCCGATCGTTCAGAACAAGGTGACATAAACCATGTACGACGGGACTATCAAGAGGCCAGTAGCCATTAGCCTTAGTCTCATAATCTATTCTGAGTATGCATGGCACTTTGTGCGTCGGAATTGTATACACACGACAGGAATTTAAATGATCAGTTTTGTTGTCGGAAAATTTTAGATCCAGATCTCAAACTTTGTGTGTCGGACTTTTTCCATTGGAATTTCTGATGGAGCCCACACACGATCGAAATTTCTGACAACACAGTCTGATTTCCGTCAAAGTCCAACCGCGTGTACAGGGCATAATTCTGTAAGATTTACCACTGCACATGGGAGGTCTAATTTTCATGAAGTGAGGATAGGAGGCTTAACCCTTAGGAATACTCTATTGCTTATATTCTGTCCTTTCATCAGTCTGGTCTTGACCATCCTCAAGGGACAGGTTTCTACCTTATCCATCCTCTTCCAGAAGCCCATTGCCTTCGCAATCGCTTATCCAGACTTTTTTTACAGGGAGTTACTAATATCATTCCCCCAATTCAACCTTCTGTGTCACCTTGGGATGTCACCCTGGTCTTCAGAGCCAGCTAGAGACGTTCCTTTGGAAGATATTACCTTTTTCGGGTTGCCTTCTTGGTCATCATCAGGCCTTTTAGACATGTTTCTGAGTTAGCAGGTCTATGTAAAAGAACCTTTTCTTGTGGGTGGGTTTCAGACCAAAACCTTGCTTTTTGTCAAAGATGATCGCCTTCTTTCACCCCAATGAGGACATTGCCCTCCCTTCCCTTTGTCCTGCACCAAAACATGACAAGGCAGTTTCTCTACATTGCCTGGTGGTCAGGGCTGTCGGGGTCTACCTGAAAGCTACCACCTCTATGTGCAAGACTTAAGTCCATTTTTGTCTTGACTGTGCACCCTCATAAAGGACTCCTTACCTTTTGGCTCCACCATTGCAAGGTGGATTAGGCAACTCATATCCAGGGCCTACGCCCTTAAGTGGATGTAAACCCGATTCATGAAATTTGACTTGGGCACGCATATCTGTAGTGTTTCTGCTGTTTCATTCCTCTGTTATCAGCATGATAACAAAGTTCTCTGAGACATGAGATAAAAGCAGCTGAAAATTTGTGTTGTGTGGGAGGTTGCTATAAATTAGCAGAGAGCTTTTCTTGTCCCTGCACAGCTCTGAAAGTATCTTCGTTCTTCTGCCTATGTGGAGTGGGGGTGTGTGCCTTTCCTCCAATCGTCTCCCAGTGTAAGCCAAGACTACACTCCCAGTGCTGAATGATGAAGTGAGAATTCTAAAGTATAGCTGAAGACAACAGATATGCATGTAGAACTTATGTAGGGAGATTAATCGCTGTGTATCGTTTGAGGCTCTTCACATCACTGGATATATGTGAGGCTTTACATCCACTTTAAGGAAAAGATTCCTCCATTTTCCATCAGAACCCATTTCACGAGGAGCAGGTACTGAAAACAAACAATATTCTACTAGGTTACAAACAGACCTCTGCCTTTCCAGTTTGACCTCTCGTAATTTCCAGCACTTTTGATCCAGAAAAACCTCTTGCGCTGCGTGACTGTTCAGTTTTTTTTTTTTTTTTTCCCCCATATTTGGAAAGGGGGGATAAATTGAAGTTTTCATAGTATGCAGTGTGTCTATATAATAAATACATAAATGGTGACACCTATGTTTGCTCACTATGTACTCAGGTTCTGCTACCTGTTTTTCTGTGCACACAGTGGTTTTGCTTTTTGCTACTTTTGCTTATAATGTAAAGTTGGCCATAAATCAAAATTCGGCCAGGTCAGCAGGGACTGGCTGAATTTTGATTCATCTGTGTCCATTCCAGTTCATGGGAAGTTGCCCTAATGATCCATTTCTTGTGAGTGGGAATGTTGGAAAATTTGTCACCACTAGGATGCAGTGCTAATCAGTGTATTCTGACAGCGGAGGAGTCCCGCTGTCAGAATACAATAGCACAGCATGAAGGATTCCACCAGCTTAAAGCGGTTGTATAGCCGGCGGAAGGTTTTTTTTTTTTTTTTCTTCCTGACCTGCAAAGGAAAAGGCATAATGAGCTAGTATGCACCGCATACTAGCTCATTATGAAATACTTACCTTAGAACGAGGCCCCGACATCTGGCCCGATCCACGTCGAGGGAGCTGACATTTTCCCTCAGCGTTTCTTACGGGTATCGCAGCTCCGGCGCTGTGAGTGGCCGGAGCCGCGATATCGTCAGCCAGGGCTTCCAGCCGAGAATCCCCTGTGCGCATGCGCCACTGCATTCAGTGGCGCATTGCGAGGGGAATATCTCCTAAACCGTACAGGTTTAGGAGATATTTTTTTTTCTACCTACAGGTAAGCCTTATTTTAGGCTTTCCTGTAGGTAAAAGTCAAAAAATTTACTATACAACCACTTTAAGTCTGAGTCGGCTGGCTCATTGTAAACACTGCACTCCCTGTGTGACTCATGTCTTATCTTACAGTGTGTACACACTGGCCTGTATCAGCTGGTTAAGTAGACAGCCTGTTCACATTGGCCAGTTTCTGACAGAAGCCAAACTTACAACCAGCTTCTGTCAAATGGGCATGCTGGAATATCGGCATCCGATCATC
Organism: Lithobates pipiens; assembly: GCF_037356315.1. Taxonomy (NCBI): domain Eukaryota; kingdom Metazoa; phylum Chordata; class Amphibia; order Anura; family Ranidae; genus Lithobates; species Lithobates pipiens. Next base: position 557,588,454 of record NW_027507903.1, read on the forward strand.
ACTGGCAGTCAATGGCTGATCAGTGTGTTCTGCCAGGGGACACACAAAGGCACAGCGGGGGAGATTGTCGTACTAACGTTGCTTAGTTGGTGCAGCGTCCTTTTTTTTTTTTCTTTTTTTTTCTTTCAGCCCGCTAGGTTGAACGGAAAAAAAAAATTTCTACCCAGCACTGGTTATTGATAACGAGATACTATCACCTTAGCTATTCAGGCAAAGTAAAAGTGTTTTTGTAAAGCACTCCCCTTAACTCCTGATGCTCAAACTGTCAGTACTTCCATACCACTTCTTTTTCTGTCACAGCTGGAAGCAATACCTGGTGCTTCTCAGCATGTGGCGGCATTTTACCTCTTCCCATGTGACAGTGCTTGGGTCTAGCATCAAATCGCAATGACAGGAGGGTGATATCATCACTAATCTTGGCACGCAAAACCAATCTCCCCTGGCTATGATGGTAGAGGGAGTGCAGGGACAGAGTATCGGGGGTTTGGGGGCCCTTTACAAAAGACACTTTGCCCTGGAAAGGTAAGGTGACAACAGTGTCTCTTTAAGAGAGACAGAGTAATTGAATTGAAGCTCTGAAGTCACTTGTTTGTGAAATATATCTTTTAATGTTGTCCTTTTTCTCTCTTTTTTTTCAGGGTCTACTCATATTTTAACACCCACCATCTTTCTGGATGGCCTAAAGTCTCTGGATCTTCCAGCTCCTCTAAGTGAATGAAAAACAAGTGAAAAGCTTGTTCAATTTTATAAGCTTCTTGATCCTGGCCCTCCATCCTCCTTGATGACCTTCTTATATGTGGGACTGGGGACCTGTCAACAGAGTCTGGGAGACCTGCCATCTTTCCTGTGCACTTCTGGAGGATCATCCCTCATTCCATTAAAAACATTTATTAGTGCGGAGCTGCATCTTCCTCTCATTGCCACTGGAACCAAGGAGCTGCCTGATAAAACCACTTCTTACCAGAGCACAATTGTTCTATTACGATATGTGCTATTTTGTTTGAGAGATGTGAGATCACCTTGAGGCTCCGTGAAGTTATCACATTTTGATACAACATATATTTGATAAATCTCCTTTGTGCACATTCCCAACATACATCTTATGATTCTCCCTGTTTATACATGTCCCTTTCTGCAAGTGATTGATAACAGAACCAAGTATACTTCCAGCACAAGACGAAGGTGGCTGTCGTCTCTCTAGTTCATTCTTCCTCACTCGTGTCGGTTACACCTGTAAAGATTATTACTATACATCAGAGTGGAGTTATGATAGGGAGATGCACTATACCTAGGCATTTCATGAACTGTTTTTGCGGTTTTACAGAAATTCTTATGATTTTTATATACAGCTTAATTTTCACAGCAGGAATCCATCGCAGTGTCGCGTCTATCGCTTTGCTTCATTTAATGGTAAAAAATCTCTAATAAATGTATCCACGGCACAAGCAACATTTATAACAATTCCACCAACTTAAAACCAGGCAGTCTCCGCATGCACTTTTATGTGTTTGGTATTTTTGTGTTTTTTTAATAGCTGAGCCCCAGGCAGATATAAAAATGCAAATGTGTAGTCATTAATTGCACTTGCATTTAAAACAAATACTTGTAACTACATGAATTTGGTTTGATATCGGCCCCTGTACAGCAGAGTTCAGGGGGGAGAGGGAGAAGCCGCACAAGGAGCCAATCAGGTGTGTTGCAGTACAAAGAGATGAGCTCATTAGTTTGCTGTATCACCTCTTATTGCCAGTCCTAGAATGGGGAGGAAACCTGCAAGTTAAAGCTGTGTAAATTTCAGGACTGGATAAGAAATAGAAGTCCTACAGGAAATCGGCTCCCATGTATCCATTTATCGGTTTGCCTGGAGTTCAGCTTTTATGTGTGTCTAAATGTTTTTTGTATAGTGTAAGGAATGGTTAAAAAAAACTGTCGCGTGTTTTTTTTTTTATTTTTTATTTTTTCTGTGACACTTTCAAACTATCTCTCATTTTCTGATGTGCATATTATTTATATGCCTACTCTTTTCTGTTTGCTGTAAATAAGTTGAAACGTGTTGTATTCTTTGATGTGAAAAAACGTACTTTCGTTTCACCTTGTGTAATTATTATTATTATTTTTTTTTATAGCCCAACTGAACTTTCAGCTTACATCAGCAAAGACTGGGGGGGGGGGGGGGGGGGGTTATTTACTAAAACTGCATGTTGCAAATTCTGGTGCAGCTCTCCATAGTAGCCAATCAGCTACCAGGTTTTGTTGTCAAAGCTTAATTGAACACGCTGAATTTATAAACTGATTGGCTACCATGAAAAGCTGCACCCGATTTCTAAGTGTACAGGTTTTAATAAATATAACTAGGCTTTGACTGCTTTGTAAAGAAAACAGACTAGAAATGTTTGTTCCAGCCAGCAAGCTGTAGAGAAGGACCCAACCCAGTGTTGGTCACTACAGAGGTCTGCCAGAGCTAGCGCTGTCCAATCAGCAGTGAGCATAAGATTTACTGATTGGAGAGCTCTAGTTCTGACTCAGCAAGGAGTGTGTGTGAGACCCTCTGCATGGAGACTATGGCTTCCATTTAGAGAGCAAGGGATCTTCTTTACAGCATGTTGGTAGGCTTTTGTGCTTTAGGTTGTGGCTGTTTTCTAAAAGAAAGCAAACTGTAAGTCTTTTACATACCTTTTTTTTGTTTTTCATCCACCTGGAATGCGTTTCGCTGATTTAAACCAAATGTTCATTTGGTCTTTAAATATTTTTTTTTTCCCCCATTGCTTTATGTATGTTTTATTAAAGCGGACCTTCAGTCATTTTTTTTCAACTTTCCATCTATTAAATCTTCTGCCCTTGTTTTAACTTTAGATAGTAAAACATTTTTTTTATGCCAGTAAATACCTTATACAGCCCACTTCCTGTTTCTTGCCTAGGCTTATTACATCCTGCACAGCTCTCTCTCTCTCTCATTCTGGTGAGAGTTTGCCAGGAAGGGAGGGGGGGGGTGAGTCATAAGGGGGCCAGTGAGAGCTGCAGAGCTGGAGGTGTGTGTGTCTGTGTAAATCCAGGAAGTGAACAGGCAATAGCTTCAGCTGCCCACAGTTAAAATGGATGCAGCCAGACTCGGTGGAGGGAGATTTCTGCAGCATATTTGACAAGTACAGAATCGCAGTATATATAAAATATACAAAGTGGTTGGAGAGAAGCTTCAGAATGGCAAAGATGTTTTTATTACAAATTGTGTGTGCAGACTGCATTCCTCTTTAACCTTGAGACTGCACCTAACACGTTTCACTCTCTTTGATATTAATTAGCAGAAGGATTGTTATGTTTTTTTTTTCATGGGAAAAATATATCTTTGTGTGTTCTTGTTGGTAATAAGCCATTTTTTCCAGAAATGATTCAGTTATGTCCTCTGTTGATTCAGACACTTGTACCGCAGTTATACATACTTCTACATCCTACAGTACAGGTTAATTCATATTTATCTAACAGTTATTTTACAAAGAAATTGGTTTTATGGGGCAATTGGATATCATTTTGATATAGGGGCATTCGATTTGGTGCTAGCAAGTTAACCTTCAGCTGTCACAGAAATCTCCATAAGCTGTACGCAGTTCCCACAAAGGACATCTTCTCTGCCATCTTGTTCTTGGGGGATGGTTGATGTTAAGCATTGTGCTGTGCTAGAAGGGACTGGGTGTGAAACTGACGCCAAATGCACAGTTCAGCGTCTGTACACATCTGTTCATGTGAATATTTATATAAATGGTGCCTTGCTTTTTATGATATGCAAATGAAAGTGTGCCTTTTACCTCGCAATCTGTCATTATAAAACTGTCTGTCCACTTTGGAATAGCTTTCTGTAAATGTCAGATTCCAGGCTATGTTTCCATTAAATTGCAGCCATTTCCTCTTTCTTAGCCTACTCGTTTCTCCACTTTTTCTTGGCTCGAAAACATACACATTTGTACTATTCTACCACAGTCAGAATCCAGTCACAGTTACAAAACAATAAAGAAAAGTTTTATGGTGTAAATTTCAGCACTGTGTGCTCCTTTTAGGGCCAGTTCACACCAGATGCAGTTCCGTTTTTTTCTGCACCAATACAATCCGTTCCGTTCAGTTTCTGCACCAGAAACTGACTGCATAGTGTGAACTAGAGCCATTGGAATACATAGAAAACACTGTGCTTGCATTTTTAGTGCAGAAAAAAGCGCACGGAACTGTGTCTGGTGTGAACTGGCCCTTACAGGATTGTTTTGCCGACACATTTAGTGCCAAAAGTGGTAATGAAGTTTTCAAATGTGCTGCTGGGGAACTAAAAGTCCCAGCATTCTCTGCCAGTTGAACCAACCTAGGCTTTCTGATGTCCAATCTAACTTCCCCTGATGTAAACCCCCAAAAAAGTGTGCTGTCTCTTTTAAATCATCCTATAACGTGCTACTGTGCAATAAATACTCAATTCATAAATTATATACAGTGCTCATGTGCAATAAAAGTGCATTTTGTTTTTATTACAGCGCTTTACATAATGTACATTCACATCACTCCTTGCCCTCAAGGAGCTTGCAATCTGATATCCTTATCTCACATTCATATATACACATACTTGATGTGATTGTAGCAGTATTAGTGCAATTGTGACAGAGAAAATTGAGTACTGTCAATGATACTTTTTTTATTTTTTTTATTTGCGCTAACATACAATTTTTCAGGACAAGCTTTTGGGGTATGTCCCCTTCTTCAAGGTCCAAGCAGTATATACACATACTAGGCCCAGTTTAGACAGGAGCCCATTAACATGCCAGCAAGTCTATCTGGTAGAATAGTGGATATGGAAAACTGAGGCTGATGATGTCTGTTACTGCTGGGGAAGAGCAATATATTGTTTTAGGCCTGGTACACACTGATTTATTTATTTATTTTTCTTTTGATGATTTTTTTTTTTTTTTTTTTTTTTTTTTAGCCATTCAGACCAGCGCAGCGGGTTAAAAAAAAAAAAAAGTCTGCTCCAGCCAGAGCCGCTGTACTAAAGAGCCAACATTAGTACAGCGATCTTTCCCCCTGAGCTGTTTGTTTTCTGACAGGGGATGGCCCTGCTGATTTTCCAGCATTCTCACCTGATAGTAAGTGGCCAAATGGCTGTGTTTTTTGTTTTGTTTTTATTGGACCAGCTGATGTCGCAGGGGATATAGGCTGGCCATACAAGGCTCAAATTTCAGCTAAATGGGATGAAATTTAAGCTATGGATGGCCCTTCCAGCACCACCAGGCTCAACAAAGTTCAAATGAACAATTGAAGGAGCCAGAAAGGAAAATCTGACGAACAAGGAGTGCATTCCAGCCATTCCTCTGGCTGTCTGAATACAATGCCCACCAAAAGAGTGTCCTTGATTCACAATGTTTGGCATGGAAGGGGGAATTCTGTGATTTCTCTTGTTTAGCCTGTGGGGCTGAACAAGATAAATCATTTGCTTCCCCCCTTCCACCCAAAATAGCATGAATGGCTGAACATGCTACTGTAGTCTGACAGGCGACCGCTGCAACTGTGAAAAGAACCTGACAGTCACTACATGTGATTAGATACAGGGTACTGCTCTGGTGCGAATTTTCTGTCCATCTCCTTCAACAAAAGTTGATTTAAAAAAAAAAAAAAAAAAATCGACTTTTATCAACCCGGGTGGTGCTGACACGTGCCACCCACTGAATAAATTTCAGATGCTTTCAGGATTGACTGAAATACAATTCATACATATGGCCAGGATTAGACCGTAGAACAATTAGACACAGTAGGCATTTGGTTTGGGTGCAACTGTTTTTCACCAAAAAGTTCCAAAGTAACTGAAGAAAAACTGCTCATAAGACACTTTGGCAATGGCATGTTTTTCTAAATACATACAAGGACTCAAGTAGTTGATGCTTGGCAAAATAAAACATTTCCTTGCACAGTGTTTTTCCCTAAGCAAAGTGCAGTTGTTACTTATTCTACACTGTGAGCACATTATTCAAAGCACCTAGTACTCACCTTGCTTTAAAGTGCATGTTAACGCTAACTAGATGACTTTTTGTTTTCTAAAGGATGGCGTGTAATAAATGTTCTGTTTTTGTGTCTTTATTGGAAAAGAAAATAAGGTGAAAATATCCATCGTTTCCATTAGAGTTATCAGAAATAACAAAAATCGTACAAAACAGTACAATGTCTATTTCTTGGTGCATCATGGCATATGATAATGGTTACAGAAAAACGTCAGGAGATAAGTAGCCTACGCGTAACCTTCTATTGGTCAGGTGGCAGGGCTGTAGGCGGCATAAAGCCTAAGGGCCCTTTTACACAGCCGTGTCCGTGTACAGGCTCTGCTTTGCTTAGCGGGGGGGGGGGGGGGGGGTGTCAATCTGAGCAGACAGATGACAGGTCAGTCTCTGCACAGCTTGTCAGAGCGCCACTCTCCTCTATGGAGGATCGGATGAAGACGGACCGTAGAGTCTGTTTTTTTTTTTTTGTTTGGTTTGGTTTGTTTTTTGTTGGTTTGGTTTTGGGTTTTGTTTTTTGTTTTTTTCATCCGATCTGCAGACTGATGGAAAAATAGGGTTTTCCTCCATCACCCTTTAGCGGGTCGGATGTCAGCAGACATGTCACCGCTGACATCCGTCACTCCATAGAGGTATATGGAGCGTCCGTTCAGGTCCCCCAAAAAAACTGACAGGCAGACCTGAACGGTCTGCCCATGTAAAGGACTTAAACACTTGGAACATCAATAACACCATAATCAGAAAAAGAAACAATACAATGTCGATTCAAGTTGTATCAATTAGTTAGTTGCAACCTGTACAATTCTTTGGACTTCTACTAGTCCTTCACTGGTACATATGTTAAAGAAGTCATAAAGGATCAACAATAGCTTAAAATGTAAACCCACATGTGGAAAAAAAGAGAGGAGGAAAAAGTAAAAAAGAGAAATCTGAAAGGAAAAGGGGAAAAGATGAGATACAGGGTAGAAGATGTGCACGCTGTGTGTTGTATAAGTGTGTCTCCATCCAGATCAGGAGGTCCCTAAGAGGTATTTTATTTCGGGATCCTATGTTTTCTTAAAGTAGGCCATCCTGTCGTGGAGGATGGCCGTCATGCGTTAGATTATCATAATACACATCAGTTTGGCCTTTAGGATGTAAGAGAAGAAAATAGAATAGAACCCTAATTCCTTGAACACATGGTGGACTTTGGAGGCACAATGAGGCAATCTTTTAAAATATATAACAACCTTTATTCCAAAATTCTTAAAATATAAGAGCATAACATTGTTGTAATACCATCTACTTTTAGGTAAACAAATACCCAATCCCAAGCATGGAGATAGAGATCCAGCCAAGCAATATATATTATGCATAGAAGTCCAACATTGGAAGATATATATTAGTGTCAGTGTGGATATCCACAATTCCTCCATACTTGTTAGTCAACATGTTTTCACAAGATTTACTTGCTTCCTCAGGACTGATTGCGTGGGTGCTATTAATAAATTCAAAATATTACGTGATTATCATAGCTTATTGAGAAGTATATTTTTCATTTATAATTCATTTGTACTTTTTGTGCATATATACACACATCACCATTCATAAGCAATCAAGAAAAAATGCTTGCCTGATCAACCTTGAAAGTAGGAGTATGGAGGATAACAAATCATGAGGTGGACATGGGTGAGGGGAGGATGGGGGGGCACTGAGTGTAAGACGCAAGTGCCCACTTCTCCCAAATCGAGACCAACCAGATGTAAAGGTATAAGGTGTGGTGTTAAACCAGAAAGCTCTAAAAAGAGGGGGAAAAAGTAAATATATTCCTCAGTTGAATCCAAACATTAGTGGAATGTCCTTGTGATGGGTATCGTAGGTTTTATATCTTACCCAAAAGGTGATAAATAGAACACATAAGCAGGAGTCCCTGAAGGAGAGTAGAATGTATCCAGTCACCGACCTTTTGTCTTTAGGAGTTCAAAGGGAATGAAAAGAATTTGAAAAAAAATGAAAAATAATGAACTAGTGTTTGTTGTTTTATAGTTATAGCATCTACAAACGATGGTGTATATATATTGGAAAACTGATCTATTCTGATGTACTGATGGCTTATCTCATTTATTGAGGCCCTTAAAATCCCAGGACAATACAAAACTTCCCAAATTACCCATTTTTGGAAAGTAGACAGCCTGAAAGGGTATTTAGTAAGAGGCATGGCAAGTTTTTTTTTTTTTTGTAAGATTTTTTTTTTTTTTTTCCAAAATTGTTTTTAACATACTGGTACCAGCGCAGTACAGCATCGTCATATGACTGGTGTGGCAGTGATCAGGGACATTGGTGAAAGTATGTAAGAGAAAAAAAAATGTAATTCAATTTTTTTTTCTTTTTTTTTAACATTGTTTTCTTTTGTACATCTTGTCATCGGGGTAGTCCGGTGTCTACTACTTTGGGAGATTGATCAGGGATTTATTTTTTACACTATTGCTTATACAGTGATGATCACTGTATAAGCAATAGTTTTAGCTGTCATGAATGGGTTAACCTACATAAACAACTTGCTTATGGTTGTGGTCCGTGATTAGCTACAGCTAATCACAGGATACAGGTAGCCAAGTACCATGTGATTGCTTTGGGGCAATCACAGATCAAAACGATAAACAAGCTGTTTTGGATGGTATTAACAGAAGGCGAGATGGCAGTCTTGCAAATCTGTGAAACCCCAGATTTCTGGGAAGATCGGTGAGCCAATCACAAAAGCAGGAAATTATGTTTCTGGGGAGTGGTCAGTACACACTCTGTGTACAGCAAACTCCAGGTAGCCATATTACATTGTATTCTCAGAAAAAATCATTGGCTGCAGATTGAAAAGGAAAGGTAATTATAAGATGATTAATAAAAGTAAAAAACAGAATCACTGAGTTGGAAAAAAAGGATCACCCCCTCCTAAAAAATAAACTCAAGCAGGTGTAGCTAATCTTCTCAATATCACACAAATCCATTTGGCTTTCAACTGTGGTCATTCTGATTAGCTCAGCAAGAAAAGGGCTTTCATGGAGCATTTCTGGTAGTGCAACTGAAGCAAATAATCAACTATGGGTGGCAAGGCACTGTCAAAAGATCTCTGGGATAAAGTTGTGGACAGGCACAAGTCAGGAGATGGATAAAAAATAATTTCAAAGGCTTTACCAATGCATCCCAAAAAGCTCAGTGAAGTCTATTGTTAAGACGTGAAAGGTATTTGGTAAAGCACTACCTGGATCAGGATGTCGCTACAAACTGGATGAAAGAGCCAGGAGGAAACTGGTCAGAGACCCATGTAGAAGAGGCCTACAGCAACTCTGAAGCAGTGGTAGGAATTTATGACAGAGTTGTCATTGTATGCATGTGCCATCATTATCACAAATTCTCTATAAATGCGGCTTGTATGGGAGGGTTGCAAGAAAAAAGCCCCTCCTCAAGAGGCTACATGCAGTCACAACTGAGCTTTGCCAAAACCTTGAAGATTCTAAGGCCACATGGAAAAAGATGTCATGGTCAAATGAGACTAAAATGTACCTATTTGGCCTCAACACCAAATGATATGTCTGGCGGAAACCCAATACAGCTCACCATCCAAACAGGGCTGGCGCTACCACTAGGCAGCCACCTAGGGCACAGCCACGGCCCCTAGGGGTGTTGAAAATAACCGGCTGAGACCAGCGGAATCACTCAGTAACTCCTCATCAGGCGATCTGCAGGGGGTAGATTCTTGTTCTGTCAAAATAAGTGGGGGAAGACGAATGAGGAACTCTGAAGGGCGAAGTTGTATGACATCCCAGAGGAGGCGGGGTTGCACAGTCCGGGGTCAAAAAGAGGGCGGAGTGTATGGGTGGTAATGGAGGTGAAGAAGAGCAGAGTTGGTGTCCGGTGATTTGAGGAGCCAGGATTGGGCTCCATGCTCATTATGCTGATCGTACATTGTCTGATGGTGAGCCACCTCTCCACACAGCCTGATGCCTCGTGTGTGATAGGAGGACCTACTGCCAGGGGGACACCGACCTCAGCTGTATGCATACTGACTGTGCCCAGTGTGGTGTATTGTAGCGCTTCCCCACGTGTATACTGTACACCCCCCCAAACGCCTGTATATTGTACACTCCTGCCCCCTACCTGTCTACTGTACTCCCCCCACACACCTGTATACTGTACACTCCTGCCCCCTACCTGTATACTGTACACCCCCCCACACACCTGTATACTGTACACCTCATGCCCCCTATCTGTATACTGTACACCTCCATGACCCCAGCCACCTCCACCATATACATGGGAGGGGCAAAGGGGGTGGAGTCAGGGGTGGCAAAACAAGGTTTCCGAGTAAAATAAATATAAAAAATGAGCCCTCGCGCCACTAGGTAATAAAGTGACTAAAGTGAATAAATATCTAAATATGTGTTCAACAAATAAATAGAAAATATGCAAAAAAGATAAATAGCATGTAAACCATAAAGTGATAAAAAGTGCAAGTGCTAATTAATAGTGCAAAAAATGCAGCGGGACAAAATAGTGAACACAAACTATCAAGTGAAATGAATAAAACAGAGTCCTGCGCAAATCGTGCCACTCTTATAAAAATACAAATATATATATAAATATATAAAAAATGTAAAATGAAAGTGTGAAACAGTCAATATATATATGAAAAAAATTAGTCCAAGAATCGCACACAAATGAGTGAGGATGAAATATGGAAAAAGCGGGACCAAATGCTACAAAGTCCACTAATCCAGGCTCTCAGAACTCTCACCTTAAGATGAAATAAGCAAGCAGATCAAATATAGCCCCAGAAACTTCTCCTTTGATTCACTGTATTAAGCCACTAAGAAAATGCAGGTGAAGGATGTGATAATAACTTCCGCCACTAGAGGGCCAATCCCAGCATATAGGTATTGCACTGTAGATATTAACATCTATTCCGTAGTGTATGGCTCGAAAAAACAAAGGGGAGAGGGGGAAGGGGAGAGAGAGAGGGGACTCCAATAGTGTAGTAGTTTAAATAAGCAGATGTATTTATTAAAAAATAACCAAGACTCTCACATTTCAAAAAAATATAAAACACAGAGAGAGGAAGATGGTGGTCTGGCGTCTTCCGCCAGTCTTACTCTACTTCCGGTTTGTCCTACGGCCACTCCCTACGCGTTACGTCATACCACGTGACTTATGAAGAAGTCACGTGGTATGACGTAATGCGTAGGGATTGGCCGTAGGACAAACCGGAAGTAGAGTAAGACTGGCGGAAGACGCCAGACCACCATCTTCCTCTCTCTGTGTTTTATATTTTTTTGAAATGTGAGAGTCTTGGTTATTTTTTAATAAATACATCTGCTTATTTAAACTACTACACTATTGGAGTCCCCTCTCTCTCTCCCCTTCCCCCTCTCCCCTTTGTTTTTTCGAGCCATACACTACGGAATAGATGTTAATATCTACAGTGCAATACCTATATGCTGGGATTGGCCCTCTAGTGGCGGAAGTTTTTATCACATCCTTCACCTGCATTTCCTTAGTGGCTTAATACAGTGAATCAAAGGAGAAGTTTCTGGGGCTATATTTGATCTGCTTGCTTATTTCATCTTAAGGTGAGAGTTCTGAGAGCCTGGATTAGTGGACTTTGTAGCATTTGGTCCCGCTTTTTCCATATTTCATCCTCACTCATTTGTGTGCGATTCTTGGACTAATTTTTTTCATAAATATATATTGATTGTTTCACGTTTTCATTTTACATTTTTTATATATATATATATATATATATTTATATTTTTATAAGAGTGGCACGATTTGCGCAGGACTCTTTGTTTTATTCAAAACAAGGTTTCCACTTAGGGTGTCAAAAATCCTTGCACCAGCCCTGATTACTGGAAATCAAGGTAGAGAGAGAAATATCACTGCTCCAGGTAGGTCAAGCGACAGTAAAAAACCTCTTCCAGCTTTGAAGCCCAGGTGCCGGCAATGCATATAGCAATCAAAAAGCAATAAAAAAAATAGCATTCTGGACAGCCTTACTCAAAAAAAAATAGCCGAGCCATAACTAAGCACTACAATGAAGTGTGAAATGTGTTAGCTCCTGTCTGTTCCTGCTATGGCTTGTATTTTTGTTTTTGAATTGAAGAATTTTTGAATAAAAGGCAAAAAAAAACATGTTTTGAGTGTGGCTGTGAAGATCTTCTTCCTGTTTTTGATAGCCCTGATTACTGACCAGGACATAGAAAGGAAGGGATCACATGTCCCCTATGGTAGGTTCATAGTGATTTCCAACCAGGACATAGCCAGGAAGGAATCACAGGGCCCTTATGGTAGGTTCATAGTGATCTCTGACCAGAACATAGATGGGAAAGGATCACATGGCCCCTATGGTAGGTTCATAGTGATCTCTGACCAGGACATAGAAAGGAAGGGATAATATGGACCCTATGTTAGGTTCATAGTGTTTACTGACCAGGGCATAGAAAGGAAGGGATCACATGGACCCTATGTTAGGTCCATAATGATCTCCGACCAGGACATAGCCAGGCAGAAATCACATGGACCCTGTGGTAGGTTCATAATGCTCCCTGACCAGGACATAGCCAGAAATGGATCACATGGCCCCTATGATAGGTTCTTGGTAATCTTGGACAAGGACATAGTCAGACAGGGATCACTTGGCCCCTGTGGTAGGTTCATAGTGATCTCCGACCTGGCTATAGACCGGAAAGGATCACATGGCCCCTATGGTAGGTTCATAGTGATCTCCAACCAGCCCATAGCCAGGAAGGGATCGCATGGACCCTACGGTGGGATCATAGGGATCTCTGACCAGGCCATAGACGGGAAGGGATTACATGGCCCCTATGGTAAGTTCATAGTGATCTTTAACCAGACCATAGCCAGGAAGGGATCACGTGGCCCCAATGATAGGTTCATAGTGATCTCTGACCAGGACATAAACAGGAAGGGATCACATGGCCCCTATGATAGGTTCTTGGTAATCTTTGACCAGGACATAGACAGGGATCACATGGCCCCTATGGTAGGTTCATAGTGATCTCCAACCAGACCACAGCCAGGAAGGGATCACAGGGCCCCTATGGTAGGTTCATAGATATCTCCGACCAGGCCATAGCAAGGCAGGGATCACATGACCCCTATGTTAGAGTCATAGTGATCTCCAACCAGACCATAGCCAGGAAGGGATCACATGACCCCTATGGTAGGTTCATGGTGATCTCCGATTAGGACATAGCTAGGCAGGTGTTACCCTTTAAAATTTATATTTAAGATTTATTAATCTCATTGATATGATGTGGGTTAAATGAGAGTTATTTTGAGCAGGAGCGACAGCTTTAAATATAGTAACATTTATTAAAAGTAGTTGAAAGTCTAGCTAATACACAAATCTCTATGGTCTTACATCAAGGAAGAAAATACTAGGTTGAAATAAAATATTTACATGAAGGAATATGAAGGAGTATGTTCTTTAAGACAGTGATCTACAAGCATATTTAGTTACAAATAACAGGGCATAACTTTACCATAATTACCCATTCTTACCAAGGTTCCCTTCAGGTGGCTGGTTTCCCAGAAAGAGAATGTTACCTTCCCTTTGCTCTGAGTGTATGCCTTCATGCTGATGCCCTATAGCAGGGATGGCGAACATTGGCACCCCAGATGTTTTGGAACTACATTTCCCATGATGCTCATCCACTCTTCAGTGTAGTTGAGCATCATGGGAAATGTAGTTCCAAAACATCTGGGGTGCCAAGGTTCGCCATCACTGCCCTATAGGCTGGCCTAGCTTGGATCATGATTGGAGGGCTTACTACATAAGTCAGCCCCCTTTCATGCAAATCCTTGTGGCTATTCTGGGCAGGGGATGTAATTGAATTAGCCCAGGAACTTAGGTATTAATTATGGGTTAGGCTCCCTTCACTGCATACCCCAACATTTGGTCCTTTGAAGTGAGTAGGAGTAGAACAATGGAATTGGCTCTCCATTGTTGGTATATACAAGCCTCGACCCCACATTGTCTGCTCTTAACAAGCGCTTGGGGGAAGCCCTTTTACCCGGCTTTCATAGATGCAAGCCAAATGAGATATATTCATAATTACAATATTTTACAGATATTAATGAAGATTTCACATAAACTGGCCTCTTGTGGCCAGTTGAGAATATGAGACTCGGCCACACCTAATATAATGGTTTATGTGTAATCTCCTTTAATATTTGGATCGTTTGGCTTTGCCCTCTGAAATGAAATAAAACTCTTTGAGAAGAAAAAATAACTTTTAAACTCTCCATCTCTACAGTTCACATTTCTGGATACCAGTATCGGTAGTCATGAGTTTTCAGAACGGATCCTTGTCTTGCAGCAAATCTGGAATTGCAGTAATTCTGCCCACTATCTGGAATTGCAGCTTAAGTGTCTTCTATCAGTTGCTGAGTTCACCTGCTATAGATTCTGGGGGAACATTTTCTTCCACAAACATTCCACACATTTGCTTCATTATTTATTCCACCGCTAATATATACTCAGCATGGACCTTGTATAGCGCTTTTCTCTTTGAGGACTCCCAGTATTGGAGATGGTGTTGGCCGGTAATCGAACCCGGGTCAGCTACTGAGAAGGCAGCTATGCTCACCACTGCACAACCAACGCAAGGTAGCATGTCTTTGTAGTGTGGGAGGAAACCGGAGTACCCGGAGGAAACCTACACAAGCACAGGGAAAACATGCAAACTCCATACAGATAGTGTCCTGGTCAGAATCTGAAACAAGGACCCCAGTGCTGCAAGGCTAACCCCTAAGCCTCTGTGCTGCCCATATAAGGGCTCTGTTCTCTAAGGCCCACCCCCACTGAGCGGAGTACATCAGTTATGTACACCTAAAGTGCCTCCAGAAGAAATCCAAACTTATCCTAAACTACAATCTATATATATAACACTCCAACACACATACAAAGAATAACGCACACCTCCACAACATATACAAACTTATCATAATCTACAATATATAACACTCCTATAACAAAACACACCCAAATAACAAGAGAAAGGGGTACAGTGGTCCACAAATTAGCAACACAATGGAACTAAATATTTCACACTTAGGTCTAATGCACATGGAGGGTATGAATCTGTACCCCATGGGAGGGCCATGTTTACCAGAATGGGGATGCACAGATGTTCCCAGCATCCCGTGTAGGCAGTCCCATTGCTGTCAACTGGGGTGCAGCGACTGTACCCAATGTGACATCTGTGTGGGTGTCGGTGCACGGCCCCAAACGCACATGCAGGGTGCATCCACACAACACCCGCATGGATGTCCTTTTTGGGATTAACGCAACCCCCACACAGGGTACAGATTCGTACACCCAGTGTGAGTGAGGCCTTGGACTTCTCCATAAAGGACCTCATTGGTGGGAGGTCCAATAGAGCAAGCCTAAAGAAAGCCAGAAAGACTCCTCCTGCCTCTGAAGACAAAAAGAGTTCCAACCACCCCTCATAGCCAGTCCTCAAAAACATTCAACTTTCCTTTATAGCCGGTACAAGACACGCCTCAAAAACATACTGGCCTCCAACCTCCCCTCATAGCCGGTCCAACACACCCCTCAAAAACATACCGGCCTCCAACCTCCACCCATAGCGGGTCCAACACATGCCTCAAAAACATACTGGCTTCCAACCTCCACTCATAGCTGGTGCAACACACGCTTCAAGAACATACCGACCTCCAACCTCCCCTCATAGCTGGTCCAACACACACCTCAAAAACATACCGGCCTCCAACCTCCTCTTATAGCCTGTCCAACAAACGCCCCAAAAACATACCGGCCTCCAACCTCCCCTCATAGTCAGTCCAGCACACGCCTCAAAAAAATACCAGCCTCCAACCTCATCTTATAGCTGGTCCAACACATGCCTCAAAAGCCTTACCAGCCTCCAAACTTCACAACATAATCAATTACTTAATGTAGATCGATAATACAGCAATCAAACATAATCACTTGTAAAAAAAAGTCCCTGAGATGTTGGTGGTAAACAGCCTGCTAGGCCCGGGGGCAACGAACCAAGTCTTCCAAAACCTTTCTCATATCCAAGAGTTTCCAAATGTACACATTTAGCTTTAAGGTTAATCAAAAATAACACATTCTAAAGGGAAAGGTAGAACAAGAGGGAGGGGAGTATGGAAGAGGGAGGAACAGAGGGGGGGGGGGGTTGGGGGATCCCCCACACCCCTTCATTTCCCTCAACCTCCCCCTTTCCTTTCCTCCCTCTCTCCCTCTTCCATACTCCCCCTCAGCTTTGTTCTACTTTTCCCTTTAGAATGGGATATTTTTGATAAACCTTAACGCTGCAGCTAAAGTTGCAGAAAGGGAAATAGAAGGCTGATGGGAAGACCCTCTGGTTACTGAAATGGCAGCCACCACCAATGTAGGAACCTGTGTTGGTACAGCCATACCTGGTCCCTGGGAAAGTTTCTCAGACTTTTTGTTGCGTCTTCTTCTATGAACAGCCAATTGTCTTGTTTGTCCAACTATATTGATAGCTGGTGATTCAGAAGCTGCAGAAAGGGAAATAAAGTGCTTATGGGAAGACCCTCCGGTTACTTGAGTGGCACTTTCCACCAGTGCAGGAACCTGTGTTGGTACAGCCGTCCCTGGGAGGGTTCCTCGGACTTTTTGTTGAGTCTTCTTCTAGGAACAGCCAATTGTCCTGCGTGTCCAACTATATTGATGGTGATTCAGAAGCTGCAGAAAGGTAAATAGAGGGCTGATGGGAAGTCCCTCCAGTTACTGGAGTGGCAGCCGCCACCAGTGTAGGAACCTGTGTTGGTACAGCCGTACCTGCTCCCTGGGAGGGTTCCTCTGACATTTTGTTGAGTCTTCTTTTAGGAACAGCCAATTGTCTTGTCTGTCCAGCTACATTGATAGTTGGCGATTCAGAAGCAAAAACAAAAATGGAGGGCTGATGGGAGTGTCAGAAACCATGAAACAGACTGAGACAGAAGTACAATCAAATCACACTTGTTTATTAATAAAAATAAAAAGGTAAATAGAAAAAAGCGTAGTCAAGCATAGCCAGAGTCCAGTAGCCAGATCGGGTAGTCAGCCAGTCCAAAGTTCATTAACCAGATCGGGTAATCAGCCAGGCCAGGAGTCAGGGATCCAAGGAGAGCAACTGCAAGCAGGATAAGAAGCCAGGAGGGATGTCAGCAAGCCAGTCTTGAAACAAACAGCAGGAGATGGTTCCTTGTGATGTGACCAACGCGAAGGCAAAGGAAAAAGTGAGCTGGAAGGTTTTAAATAGGCAGGTCAGACGAGCATCATCGGGAACAGCTGGTAACTGTGGAAAGAGAAGAGAGCTGGCAATTAGCCAACAGCTGAGCTGGGCAGCCCAGAGGAGGAAGGACTAAGCCAGCCCTGACAGGGAGGACCCTCCGGTTACTGGAGTGGCAGCGCCACCAGTGTAGGAAACTGTGTTGGGTACAGCCGTACCTGGTCCCTGGGAGGGTTCTTCAAACTTTTTGTTGAGTCTTCGTCTAGGAAAAATCCAATTGTCTTGTTTGTCCAACTACATTGATAGTTTGTGATTCAGAAGCTGATGATGAGGATCTTTGAAGAGATTGATGACGATGTTGAATTCTGATGATGACATGAATTAAAGATTCTTTCTTTCATATTCACTAGCAAATCATCCTCTAATCCCTCCTAGTTTAAATTCAATCCCAAAAAAAGCTGCACCTCTCCCATTTAAGTGCAATCCGTCACTACCATAAAGATGGTAACCACCTGAAAAGTTAGCCCAGTTCACCATGAAGCCAAACCCCTCCTTCCTCAGCCACTTGTTAAGTACCCTAAGCTCCTGTTGCCTCTCTGGTGTGTCTCGAGGTATCGGCAGTATTTATGAAAATATTGCCTTGGGTGACCTTTTCTTTAATACAGCCCCTAAATCCTTGAAATCATTTTGTAGGGAGCTCCATCTTTCTCTAACTTTGTCATTGGTATCGATATATACCATGACAGCTGGGTCCTCTCCAGCGCCATCCAACAATCTGTCCATGCAATCTGCAATGTTCCGAAACCCGAGCACCCGGTAAACAACATACTGTTTGGTGATAATGGTCTTTGTGACAGATTGCCCTCTGTATCTTTCCAATAACTGAATCTACTACCACTAGTATGTGCCTATCCTTTCTTGTAACCTTGCCCCCATCTTCGTCACATGCTGATGGAGTCTCGGTGTGAACGTCACATGCTGGTGAAGTCTCAGTGTGGACATTACATGCTGGTGGAGTCTCGGTGTGAACGGCACATGCTGGTGGAGTCTCGGTATGAACGTCACATGCTGGTGAATTCTTTACATGAATGTCACATTCTGGAGGAGTCTCATTGTGAACATTACATTCTGGAGGGGTCTCATTATGAATGGCACATTCTGGAGGAGACTCATTGTGATCATGCAATTCTGGAGTAGTCTTATTCTGAACATCACATTCTGGAGGGGTATCATTATGAACATCACATTCTGGGAGAGACTCATTGTGAACATCACATTCTGGAGGAGGCTCAATGTGAACATCACATTCTGGAGTAGTTACATTGTGAACGTCACATTCTGTGCCCCCTCAAAGTCTCTTAGTGCCCACCACAGTGCCAATCAGTGCCCATCACAGTGCCATTCAGTACCCAGCAGTAACACCTGTCAGTACATCATCATCAGTGCTGCCCAGCAATGCCATCTATTAGTTTCCATTAGTGCCATTTGTCAGTGTCCATCAGTGCTGCCTGTCAGTGCCAATCAGTGTCGTCTGTCAGTGCCCATCAATGCCACCTGTCAGTGCCACCTTTTAGTGCCCATTGTTGCCACATATCAGTGCCCATCAGTGCCGCATATAAGAGCCACATATCGGTGCATATCAGGGCCACCTATCAGTGCTGCACATCAGTGCCGCATAGCGGTGCATATCAGTGCCGCCTATCAGTGCCCATCAGTGCTGCATATTAGTGCCCATCAGTGCTGCATATCAGTGCCGCATATCAGTGCCAACTCATTAATGCACATCAGTGCCGCCTAATCAGTGCCCCCTCATCAGCACCCATCAGTGAAGGAGACAACAAAATTTTATGACAAACTAAGAGAAACATATTTTTTGCAAAAATGTGTTTTTTTAGCTTGTTTAGCAAAAAATAAAAACCCCAGAGGTTATCAAATACCACCTAAGGAAATTTGTGGGAAGAAAATTATAAAAATGTAGTTTGGGTACAGTGTTGTATGACGTGCAAGTTTCATTTAAAGTGCGACAGTGCTGAAAGCTGAAAATTGTGACAGTATTCCCGACATGCTGGAAATAGAGATGTTTTTTTATTGAAACTGTTAACTCGATGGGTTTACTTCTGCTTTAATACAGGTAGAAACCTTCTTTTTTTTTTTTTTTTATAACGCACAGGCACTAGGATGCAGCTTTTTATCTGACAGAGGAGATGATATAAAGATCAAACTTAAAAATTACCCCCCAACAAACAGACGGGGGTCGGACAGAGGTTGGGTCACACCTCAGGAAGTATTAGAGGATACATGTGACTGCACCATACTGCCCAATATAGAAAAGACTGCGGTCTGTGACCTAAACCGGGATTGGCCGCAAACACTGGCAGGCTCTGGGGATTGAAATTTAGGAAGAATCGACCAGTTGTGCAAGGGCTGTTTCAATCCACAGAGCCTGTCAGTGTTTGCGGCCAATCCCGGTTTAGGTCACAGACCACAGTCTTTTTTTATATTGGGGCAGTATGGTGCAGCCACATATGTCCTCTAATACTTCCTGGGGGGGGACCCAACCTCTGTCCGACCACCGTCTGTTTGTTGGGGGGTCATTTTTAAGTGTGACTTCTTGTAAGCCATTTTGTTGGATAATCGCCCCAGCTCGGTTTTTGGGACTGCGGGGTGCTCTGGGATCACCTGGGGAGAGGAGACAAGTTTTTAAAGGATCTCCATCTTTCTTTCATTTCCATGAATTTATGACGGAGGTGCGCTCCGATCGGTTGTTGCCTTCTCTTGTCCATCATTTACGTTCGTATAAGGAAGGGTGACAACAGCGATGTGAATCTGAAAGTCTCTCCCACTGCATGAATATTATCCAGGTGGTCTATGGAAGCACTATTATAAAGTTGATGGTTGGATACATACAGGCTTTAATTAAGCTTGCCTCTGGTAAGCGTGCAATTCAGGTGGTGGTGAATCACATGTTGGTGGTGTCTGTTTAATTACAGTTTCTATTCACAATTTTTGGATTTTATTGGACTTTATTTTTCATTATCAATATTGGACTGTCTTGTCACTTTATACTAATAGTGGTATATATATATCACATACATATTAGTAAGCGCAGCTTTTTTCTTATTTCTACGTTTACATTTGTGCATATTTCACAATTTAGAGCTGCTGCTGTGGGTGGTATTGGGTTTGTTTTTATTTGGTTTTCTATTTTTTGTACTATTTATTCTTTTAGCGCGGTATTTTCTTGTTTTTTCCATTGATATAAAGATCAGATTGTGGCTTAACAACCACGTTAATATAATTCTTTGAAAACAAATAATTTTGGGATGAAGGTACCTTTGATCCATGAGTGTAGATGACTTATCCAGAGTACTTTTTGTATCTATCACTATTGGTGATGTCCATTGGCTTTACAGCTACAACCAAAACATCCAACAATGGCTCTGAAACAGCCACTCATAAACGTCCGGATACTCTTCATTTTGGGGGGCTTTTTGGTTGGGGTATCTGCAGGCTGGTCACTGATACCTCCTACCATAGCTACACTTCGTTTGGAGGGTTTCTCTTTGGTATTTTTCAGAGAAAGAAGCTGATTACAAAATCGGTTCATTATTAAGAATAAAGAAACAAGCTTTAAATGCACAAGAATAGAAGTCGCAATGAAATTTACTTGAATCAAATCAAATCCAATAAAATTGCAAAAAAAAACTCAGAAGAGATTAAAAAAAACACGTCTTCACTGGTCAGTGAGCTCTCAGCTTCTGCTGCCTTCCTTCCCTGCGCCTCTTTATATTGGCTCAGCCGATGACATCACAGTCATGTGACCTTTTTTTTTTTTTTAATCTTATGATGACTCAGCTCTTAAAGGAGCCACAGCCTATAGGATCAGTATACGGATCTAATATGGATACAGCTCCTGGAAGAACATGTTTTTCTTGAAGTGACAGTTAATGTGAATGAGATTTAACCCTTTCAGTCCCATGGTTCCCTGCACATCAAATCTTTTAATATCTTTTATTTGATCATATTACACACCAATTATTTTTCCATTTTTAACCCTTTCACTGCCAAATCAAATGTTTTTCCTTTCATTTATGAATCCTTTATGAAACCGATTCCCCTCCCCCTTTTTATTTTTAACCATTTTACTGCCAAACCATATTTTTTCATTTGTAACCCTTTCTTTGGACTCTTTCTTGGCAAAACAAATATTTTTTAACCACAAATACACTGCTGAGGATGTGACACATCTCATCGAATGCATTCTTACACACAACTACTTCACTTTCAATAATTACATCTATCTCCAGCGTATGGGTACTGCTATGGGAAGCAAAATGGCACCCCAATATGCAAACCTATTTATGGCTGACTTCGAGGACAAATTCCTGAACAGCATACAACAAAAGCCATACAGATATTATTGCTATATTGATGATATCTTCATGATATGGACTGAAAGCAGGAGTAAACCCAGTTTCAAAAAACACTTACATTCCCGGCATGCCGGAAATGGTAACTTTCACATTGGTTGTGCTCTCAACCAAACTTTCATATCATCCAATCACTGGTTTCATAACTGATCACAGGTGCAGCATCATGGCAGTTGAAGAATTATTAGAGGCCAAGATGTCAGCTTCCTTGACTGAAAACGATAGAAGGGTTTACTACCACTTTAAGGTGAAGAAAATCTAAACCAATTCTTCTCATTGATCAACAGTTTTCACCCATCTATCAAACTAAAAATTGATTATTCGAACACACATGTCAACTTCCTAGACACTACAGTATACATCAGGGATGACAAGCTTCACACGTCGATATACAGAAAACCGACTGACCGATGCAGCTATCTTCACAGTTCCAGCTTTCAGCCCCAACACACTAAACGCCCATCATACACAGCCAGGCCATCAGATACCACCAAATTTGTTCAGACCCAGAAGACAGATATAAACATCTCAGAACGCTGGCAGACTCCTTCCATAAGAAAGGTTACAAAGACAAAACCATCAACAACAGCATAAACACAGCCTTGAAAACCCAAAGAGAAAATCTCCTCCAATACACAGAGAAAAAAACAAATAACCAAGTACCTCTAGTCACCACATACAGCCCAGCACTTGAAGGGATCAAAAAGATAATCAAAGATTTACAACCCATTATAACAGAGGATGAAACTCTGAAAGGAATATTCCAACAACCCCTATTATTGGCTTTCAGACAACCAACCAACCTCAGACACAAACTAATCAGCAGGAAATTTCACTCTGATTATGAAGTCACAAATAATGAAAGCAAACCCTGCAATAAAAAATGCTGCAAACTA